>NC_139149.1:65708329-66908329 GCF_964270905.1 Leucopleurus acutus | reverse complement strand
AGAACGTTGTGTCCAATTTTGAATTTTGCGTACTCATTAGTATAGCTACCTTCAACTCAAGCACACTAATGTCCTTCTAGAAAGGGTCCTTGGAAACTCAATAATAAAGCAATGTACGTAAGGTAGATAGCTAGTGGGAAGCAGCCGCATGGCACAGGGATATCGACTCGGTGCTTTGTGACCGCCTGGAGGGGTGGGATAGGGAGGGTGGGAGGGAGGGAGACACAAGAGGGAAGAGATATGGGAACATATGTATATGTATAACTGATTCACTTTGCTATAAAGCAGAAACTAACACACCATTGTAAAGCAATTATACCCCAATAAAGATGTTAAAAAAGAAAAAATAATAATAATAAAGCAATGTAATTGAGTTTACTTCTAAATGATTCATGTAATTAAAGTTTAACATAACTGGACATGAATTGTTTTTAGACTTTCATTTCTGTATTGTGGAATACACATGGTGGGAAACTTGTAGTCATAAAACATCTCTCTCTCAAGAATGTAAATGCCTTTGACATTGCTGGATGATTCTGTCACTGAGGGAACGGGCACCATCTGTCCCTGCTTAGTTGTGTTGAGAATGTTGACCTGACAGCACACGGCGAAACTAGGGAAGCCCGAAGGAATACCTCCATTCCTTTTTAACTTAGCAGTAAGTTATCTGAAGTGTTGCAAAGCCATATGAGTTTGTGTCTGGGAAATGAAGACAGTAGAATTATTGTCAGACTGCAAAAGATTAATTATGGGACTTCAGAAAGAGAAAGACACAGAAGTTATCTGGGTTCAGAACCAATCACCTTTTCCAGCTGTCACACACGGTAAAGGGGAGAGACAGAGATTCTCTATTTGCTGAGGATCTAATTGAGACTGCTGAGTTAGAGAGCCAGGTGAGGGAAAACATATTAGTGGGAAAAGAGGCTACACTGATGAGGGTATTGTATGATTAGATTAGAACAATATTGTACTTAATTCACAGTAAACTTGGGAGGATAGGTTTGTAATCATAATTCACCTTTCATTTTAGTCTATTATAGTCAAAAACCAGAAAAGCAGCAGACACAAATGTCAGGCAATTGCAAAGGTTTTATTTCCTCCGACCCACATATCTAATTTTATAAGTAGTCTATTATCTCTACTTGTATTGCAAATGTGTAGCTAATTAACTCATCATATTCTCCCTGAAACATTCTCTTCCCCCTCCTTCTGTGCTCTCAGTTTCCATTAATGGAACTAGCATCACTTCAGTTCTGAAGCTTGGAATCATTTTAGCCCCCTCTTCCCCCACCATTAGTTACTTGGTAATTGATTCCACTTCCAGAATATATCTCTAATTTGTTTCCTTCTCTTTGTTTTCAATAATGCAATCACAGTTCAAGCCCTCCCTCTTACCATGTGTTTATTCTCTAAATATTCACTAGCTGGATTCCCTATCCCCAATCTTCCCTCTACAGCCAGATTTATGATTCATTTTCCTAGAGAACAATTCTAGTCCTATTTCTAGGATGTAAAATCTTTACTTACCCCAAACTACCTATTGAATAAAGCCCAAATGCAAGTAGGCCATCCTGATTTCCCATTCAATGAATATATTTACTCTATCCACCTGCATGTTCCCTGCCCTGAGTTTCTTTGCCTCTGTACCTTATTTATGAGGTTTCCTCTGTCTGGAATGCCCACTTACTTTCCATTTATCCTTTAAGACCTAGATAAAATTTCTCGTCTACACAGAATTTTCTTGGGCCACACGGCTATGGATAAATTTTTGCCACCTGAATGTTCACAGAATGGGGCTGAAAGGCATCCATCTAAGAACACTGTGAGGACTAGATATTGGAACTGTAGAATCATTGGACAACATGTATCTTTGCGGTTTGGACCACCATGTCAGAAGAAAATGATAAATGGCCAGCCTAACTCCCAACCCTAAGATACTTTCCAAGGAAAACTCTGGAAAATAAAAATCGGTGAGTCTTCTCCCCATATCTGAAAGTCTAGTTGAATCCATAATAAAAAGAAGCACTATTGAACATTTAAGCACAAACACACACAAAAAAATATGAAAAGTGGGAACATATTTTTAAGGAAAAAAAAATGCTTGAATAATCCACTGGATTTCTCTGAAAGGATAGATAAGCCTAAAAGCAATGTGGGACACAATGGATATGATTGTTAGACTTCCATGGTAAAGGGATGCCTGTTTCCTCTCACTCCATCCCCCATATGGTATAACAATTACAGAGTGTTTTCACAATTCTCTCAGTAATCCACGCTCTTTCATATTTCCATGCCTGTTCATCCTCTTTTTGGTTCTTTGGGATATATTACATGTTACCTCTGTTTTGAAACCTTCCCCCAAAACAGAGAAATAAATTCACTTTGCTTTCAATTTCCTGGCATTTTGGTCCTATCTCAATTATGATATCCCTCATAGCGGTGCACTAATTACTTTTTTACAACATACCTCTACTTATGGATGAGTCCCTGGATTATAGGTACTGAGATATTATTCACTCTTTAAATCACTAGAATCTACTGAAGGGCCTAACATGTAGTAAATGTTCAATAAATATTGGATAAATGAAAGAAAAAACGAATCAAGATATGGTAGGGATTACTAACTTGAAGCTTCAAAACAAAATGAGGCTCAGCATTTGAATTCCTCGCTCCTAGTCAGCCAACTTATCCGTGGCAAAGCTAAGATTCAAACCCAAGTTTTCTTACTCCAAGACCAATACTGATTTCCTAAATTGACTCACATGAACTTGTTTGCCAAATCTTGAATATTCAAATCAGATGACACTCCTGGCGCTTTAACTAGCTAGGTTTTCAAAAACCAAGAGGCACACTTCTTTACAAAGAGGCATAACCGTAATGAACCTTAAATACACATAGCTACGTAAAAACAATCACGTTTAGGTACATGGCACATTCACAAAAGATTATTAAGGTAAAGCAAGAGCTATTAAAACAATTCTTAGCTTTGCAAAAGCCACGCTCTTCTTCACAAATCTGCTCTTCGTGTGACTGTCAAAGACGGGTAATTGGACTGATGAATCTGGGCCTGAACGAATATTTGATTCAAGCAGGTTTCAGCATGAGAAAAGGATATGGAGTGCCCCTCGAGGTTTACGGTACTAAGAGGATATGAACTGATTAATGCGGCCTGCTAACTATCCCAATTTATTATTTTAGTCAGGCAAAAGAACTGTGTGACTAGGTTTCAAAACAAATCAATTATTTCAGGTTGCTCGAGATTGTTTTCAGTGCTTGTAAGCAGGACAACAGCAGTCAAATCTCATGTCCGTATTGTAAACTGATTAGCCATGTATCCCATCTCACGACTGGTTCCAGCTGCGTCTGCAGGCTTGGCCACTGAGCATTTCCAAGAAACATTCCCACCCATCAACACTACCCTTCTCAATGGCAGGACAACTGGCGGAGATAAGAAAAACTGGGTATTCTGCTTATACCAGCATTGAGATAAAATATTCTAAGTTTGACAAAGACAGAAGAGAACATATCTAAAGGGGCCATTCTGCCCCACTTGTAAAGACGTAATTTCCTTTGTTACTATGTTCTTTTCTACCAAAACATATGACACTGAGCCCTTTGGGAATGAGAGTTCAGACTATGCGGATCACTGGTATGCTGCCTTGTAGCCACATGTGTGTTCCTGTCTTGCCTTCTGTAAGCACCCTTTTTCTGTACAAACGTTTAAGGAAACATTATGCAATTTGCTGTCAATTTATGCAGAACTGTCGAAGTGTGATGTCATTTTGGTCAAAATTAGATTGCATAAATTCAGAAACCCTAACCTGAGATCATTCAATTTCCCCAGTTACTAGCTTTACATATTAATAACTCCTAGGGTATTTTTCTTTTCACTAGCTCTAATTGCACCCAGAATTTATGTCTTGGGATCTTTTAAAATCCAACTGCAAAGGCCAAGTGCTTAAAGCCTGGAGCCTTGCCACACTGTCACAGAGACCCTCTGCAGACACAAATCTAAAAGGTTGGGGCTTTGCATTTCCTTCTGTTTCCCCCCTCGGGATGGTTCTCACCACACTATTTAGTATATACTCACACACTCTCATCAAACCCTATTGCCAAATGACAATGGCAAGAGAGTATTTATGGACCATTGATTCAAAACGTGTTCACTTTTCTATCACATTTATCTTTACCAGAATGTACACATAAAAATTCAAGAAATTCAATTTTTTTTTCCTTGAATTCATCTTGCCAATTTCCATAGTATCTGTGAATTGGAAAAGAAATTAAAAGGTGAAATCTGGTTTGTGTGTGTGTGTTCTGAGCTAAGAGTTTTGGGTGTCCCACCTCCTTTGAGGTAACAGGATCTCCCACAGAGGGAAGGAGTTAGTAAAGATTTTGATTTATTCAAAACATGCTTATTCCCTTGGTGGCTGGGAAAAGCTAGCATTGTTTGGTGGTATATTTCTCAACTCACTAAAGAGAGCTTTATATTTGCATGCACATACTTAATGGTCCATTAAACAGCCATTCCAAAGGCTATGGTAGGTTGGGTGTAAATTCAGAACTCTCCTGCCCTTAGTTAACAGCAAAACTGAATAGCGGTATGTATCTCATTGAAGATCTCTTTTCAGTGAAGGCCTCTGCAATGCACAGTTTACTTGGGCAGTGACCAATCTGCCCAGGGAAAATAGCCTCCAGCTAGAATTCAGCAGAGCGGAGGAGCTGGGCCAGAGACTGAGAGGACTGAAGTGGAAACTGTATTCCTCAAGAAGAGAGATGTGCACTCCCATGTTCACTGCAGTATTATTCACAATAGCCAAGATATGGAAACAACCTAAGCAGATGAATGGATAAAGAAGATACAGTATATTATGTATCAATGTATATATACACACACAATGGATTTGGGGGATGAATCAGTGGTTAATTAGGGTTTGTCCTACTAATAGTGGAAGGGGATAATCTGGATTCCAAATTGATCCTCTCCTCTACTGTACAATAACAATAATAGTAATAATTATAACAACTCTGCATTGAGTTGACAAGGGCTTTCCTTATATTATTTCACTTATTTCTTACAACTGCCCTATGAGGTGGATACACATTACTATTTTATAGATGAAGTAACTAACACCCCAAATCTAGGCAATATACCTAAGAAGCCAGGTCAAACTGACCAGCCTCCATACACCTGACCACTACTCCCTCCTGCCTCCTATCTGGGCACCAGAAATCTTCTTCCCCCACTGTTGGTAGCTGTTCAAGCACATGTGCCCAAACAGAATTAGAAGGGCCTCACTTACGCACCTCCTCCCAAGACCACACCTCTGCTCTGATGAAGCTGTGGGTGTGTTACTAGCCCTCTAGGCCTCCGCCACTGAGACGACCTGAGATGGGTACGGCGTGGGCTCTGGGGACAAGCTGCAAGGCTCAAATGCTGTCTCTGCCACGTACCAAGTATGTGACTGTGGACAAATTCCCCTCTGCTCCTTAGTTTACTTCACCTGTAAAACAGCGTTATAAGAATACCACCCTCATAGGTTTGTTTCAAGGATTAAATGAGGTAACACATGTGAAGAATTTACAATTTTATCTGGCAAATAGCAAGTACTCAATACATGTTAATTATTATTATTTTCCACCAAACACAAGACTCAGTCCCATGGTGCTACAAAAAGGGGCAAGTTACATAGGGAACACTGATTCCTTTATTGGGGGCAACATGGTGCTCCTGTGTGTATCCCCCTTTCTCTGCCTTTGGCTTCTGCTCCTTATTTCTATGAAAGTTTGCACAGTTCCTGATAGAATAAATGACTTCCCAAGAGACCCATAGAAAGTCAAAGCAAAGCATCTAAAACTATGAACATTTTTCAGTCCTCTAGCCAGGAGGTCATAAACTGTTTGCAAAATACAAAATAAAGTTCAGTCGTAATTACAAAAGAGGGGGAGCACAGTTTTCAGAAGCACTCTTGTGTCACGGAAAACTTTCATCTGTTCTTTTTAAAATGGCAGAGCTACTGTCGTTTTGCAGATGCCCAGCTTTGTGATAAATAGATAAGAAGTACATGGTGACAACAACAAGGTAAAGAAATGGAGGGGAGGGGAGAGGGAAGGCTAGTCTGGCCCCTGAGCACCATATTAGATGACCATTAAATTCTCTGATTTTCAATATCATTTGCAATATTGTTGGGAATATAGTAACAGAGGGGAAAAAATCAACATTTTCACCTACATTTATGTTCCAAAGTTTCTTGGGAGACAGCCCTCAAAACTTCAAAATACTCTATATTTGCATAAGGTAAGATGAGCTGGCTGTTTGTGCCTCCTGTTCAGATCTGCTCCAGTGCTGCCCTTCCTCTCCTCTGTGTTCCAGCAAATCACATCTCCCAGGCTCCTTTGCCCTCTAGCCTGCAGGTCGGCTTGGCCAACAGGAAGCAATGATGGGGGGCTGGATGACAGGCTAAGGAGTGAGGCCAGGGTGTTCGTCCCCCTGTCTCTGCCACCAGTGACATTGTCATCAGCACTGACTACTCTCTGCCCTGATTCCAGCTCCCAGCAGGCAGCCCCTCGCTCTGTGGTTCCAGCTTCCACTGCACAGTCCCAGCTTCTTAGCTCTGGTACCACCACCTCCTCTAAGTCCTTCCAGCCCTAGGGGTCTGGTGGTTTCCTGCTGTGGTTAATCTCTGGGTTTGCTCACCATTTCCTGCTGGTCTCCTTGCCCCTTACATCACCTGTGTAAACTGTGTCCAGTATTAAATTCCCTCTGTTTGAAATAGTCACATTGGCTTCTGCGTTCCCTGACTCTGACTGATAACCCTGTACAACCCTTTAATTCAGATGCTACTGGTCAGGGTTTCTCTTGCCACGAGGGTGAAGCATGTACTCTGCTTCCCAGTATGTCCTCCCTTTCATTCTGCATCCACGTCCTAACTTAGTGCTTCCTTTCAGGGTCCCAGTCACTCCAGAGTGTCATCACACGAGGATTTGTCCTTTTCCTTACTTTTCTAGCCTGTGCCTTCTCAGAGTGACACACCGGCAAGTAATGAGAAAGGTAACCCACTATCTTGATATCTGACACCTTTCTGTGGAACACTTCCCAGGGTTATTTGCTTAAAGCCAACACCTGTGCCCACAGCCAAAACCCTTCCAGCTAGAGCCTATAATTTTCAGTAACATTTTTGCTATCTCAATTTCCCTTACTCAGAATGTCATGGTAGAGCTCACATCCACTCTCATCCTCGTTCTTATAAGCAACTACTTGCCACCCCTAGTGAATCTGCATAATGATCCCCGGGTTTCTCTCTCTCTTTCAGGCACACATCACCTTCACCTGGATGATTCTGTGAGATTCACCTGCACTTGTCTGTCTGCCTCTAAGTGGTGCGGGCCCTCAATCCCACGTAAACTTTAATCCACTTTTATGCCATCTTCGCACTTAGTTCTTAATCCTAATCTTCAATTGATCTCCTTATATTGCTTATAAGACAGTTCAAGCAATTCATGACTCTCATGATCAGTCAAACTATACATTCCCAAAAGTGTTCTTCCTCTTCCCTTCTTCAATACGTGAAACCTCTCCTCTGAATATCTCAAGTTAGACTTTATGATTTGCTTTTCTGGAAGGCGATCCTCAGGGTAGACATGATAGTCAGTAAACAGTGTATTTGATTTCTGAGTGCTCACACCCCCATTCACAGAGTGTTTACAAGTTCTAAAATTAGTTGTAGTGTTCTGTAACTCCCAGCAGATTTAGAATCTAGCCTTGCCCTGTCTTGAATCTTTTGGGTTCCTGAGAGAACGAGTCAGGTCTGATGAAGAAGGAGGCCTGCATACCAGGGACTGGATTTGGATTAAAAGAATCCATGGTAAACATAATCGTACTTTCTAAATACCCTCTCAATTATTCACCTTCTACATATTTCCTGACCTTTTTTAACATCTTTATTGGAGTATATTTGCTTTACAGTGTTGTGTTAGTTTCTGCTGTATAACAAAGTGAATCAGCTATATGCATAAGTTTATCCCTACATCCCCTCCCTCTTGCGTCTCCCTCCCATCCTCCTTATCACACCCCTCTAGGTGGTCGCAAAGCAGCGAGCTGATCTCCCTGTGCCAGGCAGCTGCTTCCCACTAGCTAGCTATTTTACATCTAGTAGTATATATAAGTCCATGCCACTCTCTCATTTCGTCCCAGCTTACCCTTCCTCTTCCCCGTGTCCTCAAGTCCACTCTCTACATCTCTGTCTTTATTCCTGTCCTGCCCCTAGAACCCTTTTTTGGGGGAAAACTGGACAGCTACATGTAAAAGAATGAAATTAGAACACTCCCTAACACCATACACAAAAATAAACTCAAAATGGATTAAAGACCTAAATGTAAGTAAGGCCAGACACTCGAAAACTTAGAGGAAAACATAGGCAGAACACTCTATGACATAAATCACAGCAAGATCCTTCTTGACCCACCTCCTAGAGGAATGGAAATCAAAACAAAAATAAACAAATGGGACCTAATAAAACTTATTCCCTGACTTCTATATATGAATTAAGCTCTGAGAGGCTCCCTGGGCCAGGAGATAGATATCCCATAACAAATTAGATCCCTTGGGAAATACCAGTCTAGTCTACACAGATCCCATAAGCTACTTCAAAACCAAGAGGACCTTGGAGATGAGGTGAGGCTCATCAAATGGGTTGGAGTTTGTGTTTGCTCAGAACACCATCTGGCCAGTCAACTGCTCTGACATTTAGAAGCATTAAAATTTGGGGCTTTGGTGTTACTGATACCCATAAGAACTTCCCAAAGAACAAGCAAGCCAGCCATTGATATTTATGAGACCTCTATAAAATGATCAAGAAAGAAAATATGTACTTGAACAATTTAATATCATCTGTAAATATCCTGCTAATTTATCTCAACTAATGAGAACTTCCAAAACAGTTTCTAAATCTTTTGCTGAACATGTGTTAAATGTGGGTGGTTATGATAATACGAGATAAATGCAGCTTTTGCTAATTTACTGCCATGAGTTAAAATTTACAACACAATTCTTTCATTAAAAATAACTTAGGGTGCTAAAATCATAGAACATAACCTTATATGAAGAAATAATTTTTTTGTAAAATTCAATATTCTGAGGATTAGTGTGAAAATATTTTAGACGAAAACAGTCAGACAAGTTCTTATAGATGCATGAAACCGTATAATCATTTGCCTGCAACCAATAGCACCTAAAGGTGGCACAGCCAATTCTGGTTCTCTTCAGGTGAAGGTATTCTTTGGCATTCAGCATTTTCTCTCCCTTCCAGTTTGGGTTGGTCTGTTCCTTCATTTCCCAATACTAAGCCAGGAGAAATGTCTAGAGCAGTGAAAGAGTATAAGTATCAAACAGCTGGATCCTTTACTTGGCTTGTGAGCTCAAAGCTGAATGGTTATAAACTTACATGGTTCTTACAGATGAGTTTACAACACACCTCCCAAATCATCTGCCCCTCCACTGTCTCTTTGAATTCACTCAACTCTGTGTATCTGGAGAGCACACAGGATGAGAATGGCAAAGTAACCAGTGTGATGACCTGGGCTCTTCATGGTACACAAAGTCACTGGAGGAGACTCTGCAAAATTCAAGACACCAAGGCCCCTCCAGTAACCACGATATTCAATTTTCATTGTCAAGTTACAAGCATAGATAGTTCTTGAGAGAAAAGATTAGGTTCAAAAGAAATCTATTAATCTACCTATCCATACATCCTCACTGGAGAAGAATCTATTGATTACTGGAGTCATTTTTATAAATTTAGGCTTGACAGGATAATAAATATTATTAACAAAACTCTACAATTTAGAGGTGACATAAAGACATTTTGATATAACCAAAACATAAGAAATGAGGAAGAAGAAACATAACACAAAAATCCCTACAATTTAAAGGCTACACAAAGAAATTTTGATATAATTAAAACATAAAATAAATGAAGAAGGAGAAGCACGGATGAAATTCATAGCCAAACTCCACACTATAAGTATTTGTTCAGTCATTGAAATGGCTAAAAGAGTTGGATTAAAGTCTTGGGATTTGATAATTATAATAACAGAAAATCGCTAACCCTTTCTGAAATCAGAAGAAAGGGAATCCCAGGATTCATACATATACACATAAAAAGGTACATTACTTATCTAGATAATATAAAGCAAAGCAACTTTTCTTGTACAATTGCCAATTATTTAAGTCATGTTTTCCTGGCTTTTGTTATTGAGTTAAGCTTTGACACTTCATTCTACTTTGCAATTTTTAATTGCACTTTGGTTTTAATAGGATGATGGGGAGGGTGAAGACAGAGGTAATTATCCCCATGCCCTAAATTAATGAGTGTTAACAAGCTCTGTGGAAGAAACAGATTTTGCATTGGGGGATTTTAATAAATGTTATTGATTATAATCTTAAATTTTAATGCATTGCAAAGAGAATGGCAATCAATTTGGAGAGAATGAAAATTATTCTAGAAATCACCTGAATGAAACTCATGAAAAGGTCCAAGAAATGCTGAAAAATAAGAGCAATGAGGGAAATAGCCTAAAGAGCTACTAAAAGATCGCAAACTAGCTTTTAAAATATATTGTTGAACTAGTAAAGGTATATGCAGGTATATCAATGGAACAGAGTAGAAAGTACAAAAACAAACAAATAAGAATTTAACATATGATGTGGTAACGCTTCAGATCAGTGAGGGAAAAAAGGATTGTTCAATAAAATATGTTGAGCTCAGGAGTTGGTTAAGTACATGTGTGTGCATACGTATATACTTAGATTGCTATACTATACTTTATATCAAATGCCTCCAGGTAAAATAAAAATTTAAGCCATAAAAATTTTTGAAGGAATAGATGCGAATATAATCTTCCTTGATGATGAAACAGACTTCTTTTTTGATGTTTTAAATCACTTAATATGTTCTTTTTTCAATTTTATTGAGAAATAATTGACATATACATCACTGTAGAATTTTACGGTACACAGCATGATGGCTGGATTTACACAAATTGTGAAATGACTACCACTTAGGTTCAAGCAAACATCCATGTTCTCCTATAAACACAGTAAATGAAAAGAAAGGAAAACAGGAAAATATCTTCTCCTTGTGATGAGAACTCAGGATTTACTGTCTTACCTTTCCTATATATCATACAGCAGTGTCAACTATAATCATATTGTACATTATATCCCTAATACTTATTTATCTTATAACGAGAAGTTTGTACACCTTTTGACCACCTTCCTCCAATTCTTCTCCCCATATCCTCTGCATCTGGTAACCACAAGTCTGATCTCTTTTTCTATGAGTTTGGGGGGTTTTGTTTGTTTGTTTGCTTTTTTTTAAGAATCCACATATAAGTGATATCATACAGTATTTTTCTTTCTCTGAGTTATTTCACTTAGCATAATGCCTTCAAGGTCTACCCATGTTGTCACAAATGGTAGAATTTCCTTGTTTTTTATGGCTGAATAATATTCCATTGTATTTATATACCACTTCTTTATCCAATCATCTGCTGATAGACACTTAGATTGCTTCCATGTCTTGGCTATTGTAAATAGTGTTGCTATGGACGTAGGGTGAAGATAGCTTATCAAGTTAGTGTTTTGGTTACCTTTGGATACGTTCCCAGAAGTTGAATTGCTGGATCATATGGTAGTTCTATTTTCAATTTTTTGAGGAAACACCATACTGTTTCTATGGTGGCTGTACTCATTTACAATCTCACCAACAGTGCATAAGGGTTCCCCTTTCTCCACATCCACACAAGCATTTGTTATCTTTTTTTTTTCCTGATAGGTGTGAGATGATATGTCACTGGGGTTTTAATTTTAATTTCCCTAATAATTAGCAATGTTGAACATCTTTTCAAGTACCTGTTGGCCATCTGTATTTCTTCTTTGGAAAATATCTTCCGCCCATTTTTTTAATCAGGTGTTTTTCTTTTGCTATTGAGTTGTATGAGCTCTTTATATATTTTGGATATTAATTCTTTATCAGATATACAATTTGCAAGTATCTTCTCCCATTCAGAAAGTTCTCTTTTCATTTTGCTGATGGCTTCCTTTGCTGTGCAAAAGATTTTTAGTTTGATGTAGTCCCATTTGTTTATTTTTGTTTTTGTTTCCCTTGCCTAAGGAGACGTAACTAAGAAGGATATGTCTAAGACCAATATCAAAGAGCATACTGCCTAGGTTTTCTTCTGGAAACTTCATGGTTTCAGGCCTTATATTTACGTTTTTAATCCATTTTGGTGAACAGTGTAAGATATGGGTCCAGTTTCATTCTTTTACATGTGAATATTCAATTATCCCACTGCTATTTATTGAAG
This sequence comes from Leucopleurus acutus, assembly GCF_964270905.1. Classification (NCBI taxonomy): domain Eukaryota; kingdom Metazoa; phylum Chordata; class Mammalia; order Artiodactyla; family Delphinidae; genus Leucopleurus; species Leucopleurus acutus. The sequence continues at coordinate 66,895,963 of NC_139149.1, read as the reverse complement.
AGACTGTCTTTTCTCCATTGAGTATTTTTGGCTCCCTTGTCAAATATTAGCTGGCCATATATGCTTGGGCTTATTTCTGAGTTCTTGATTTTGTTCCATTGATCTATTTGTCTGTTTTTATGCTAGTACTATACTGTTTTGATGACTATAGCTTTAGAATATAGCTTGAAATCATGAAGTGTGATGTCTCCTGCTTTGTTCTTTCTCAGGATTTCTTTGGCTATTCAGGGTCTTTTGTGAATCCATATACATTTTAGGAGCGTTTTTCTACCTCTGTAAATAATGCCGGTATAATCTTGATAGGGGATGCATTGAATCTATAGATGGCTTTTACTATATTGACATTTTTATAATATTAATTTTTCTAACCTATGAACACAGGATACCTTCCCATTTACTTCTTTTTCAATTTCTTTCATCGATGTCTTATAGTTTTCTGCATAGAGATCTTTCACCTCCTTAGTTAAATTTATTCCTAAGTATTTTATTGTTTTTGATGCTATTGCAAATGGGATCAATTTTCTTATCCCTTTTTCAGAAAATCTGTTGTTAATATATAGAAATGCTACTAACTATTGTATGCTAATCTTGTATCCCACAAGTTTACTGAATTCATTGATTAGCTCTAACAGTTTTATAGTTGAGTCTATAGGATTTTCTATCAATATATATAAAATTATGTCATCTGCAAATAGAGACAATTTTACTTCTTCCTTTCCAATTCTGATACTTTTATTTCTTTTTCTTTCCTGAATGCTCTTGCTAGGACTTCGAGTACTATGTTGAGCAGGAGTGATGACAGTGGATACCCTGTCTTGTTCCTAATCTTAGAAGAAAAGCAGAAATGACTTTTTAAGCTTCACAAAATATGGAAACAAACAAAAAAATGTAGATTTGACTACATGAAAATGTAGAACTTCTCTACTACAAGGACCATTATAATTTTCTTTTAAAAAAAGGAAAAATGGGGGCATAAACATTTGCAATATATATGACAGACCTCAATTCTGTCTGAATCTATATGTACATATATATTTATGAAACAAGTAACATCTAGGGAAGAGCAAGACAATGCATTTTGCCCTGTGTAATCTCTGATTTGTAGTTGCCCTGAGGTGCCCGTTCTAATTGCCATGACCAGTGGATTCAGCCTAAGGGTTTTTTCCATGCTTGAAACTCACTGTTCCCAGGAACAGAATGTGGCTCAAGGGAGAGTTCCAGCTAGACAGGAAGAGAAAGAAGAAAACATACCAATTCTACCCTAGTAGATATGGAAAAGAGAAAAGCAGGAGAAGTAAAGAATCGGATAAAAGTATCCTAGCCCGGGCTTCCCTGGTGGCGCAGTGGTTGAGAGTCCGCCTGCCGATGCAGGGGACATGGGTTCGTGCTCCGGTCCGGGAAGATCCCACATGCCGCGGAGTGGCTGGGCCCGTGAGCCATGGCCGCTGAGCCTGCGTGTCCGGAGCCTGTGCTCCGCAACGGGAGAGGCCACAGCAGTGAGAGGCCCGCGTACTGTAAAAAAACAAACAAACAAAAAAACAAAAAACAAAAATTATCCTAGCCCTTCCCTCCTGAACCAAAACCAACATAGGAAAGGGGATTTAGGAAGATGAAGAGAAAAAGCTGTAAGCAGGAGAGACTTGTGCCCCACTCCCATTTTGAAACTCTGAAAAAGAAAGTAAAATGGCCACCTGAAGTAGAAAGAGAAAGGGCCTGAGTTAACACTTTCAGCCTCCCTTGGCTCTTTCTGAGTATGACATGTTTCTAAGGCTGAAGCGTGCGGAAGCTAAGCCAGAGCTAGCTGGACGGTGACAAGGCTCTAGCTGAGAAGCCAAGGGAATCACCAGGCCCTGACTAGGCCAAGAGAGCAGCTCCAGCCTCAGTAGAAGACGCCACCAGAGAGCTAAATAACCAGACAGAGAGCAAAGTTCACAGAGAACCACTCAAACACCTCTGTACCCTCTATCAAAGGACCCCCACCCTGCAAGGGATCACACAAGTGCCCATCCTCGCCAAAACACAAACGTAATTAGATATTACCTTGTTGAAGGAGACAGAAGGAAAGTACGTCTTCAAGTCTTTATATTTACTTGAGAGTGAGCTGTCTAAAGAATACGTTCTGTTTCAAGAAGAACTACCTAAGATTCATTCAGGGACAATTTTAAGTTCTTCCTCTCCACCACTTCCACCATCACCCTCCCCCAGGATTGGGGCTCATGAAAAGGATTGCACTAGTTATAGAAAATTAATAAACTAAATTTCTTTTCTTTCTGGATAGCACTAAGGAAGTCTGTGACTCTCCTACGTCTATAAAAGGCTCTTTTAAAGCAATAAGAAGAAAAATCAGCTGAGAACACAGCTAAGTCACTCACAAAAGACATGTGACATGTAACATGTAACATGACACCAAGAGTAAACTCTAGTGTAAACTATGGACCCTGGGTGATGATGATGTGTCACTGTAGGTTTGTCAATTGTAACAAATGTACCACTCTAGTCGTAGACGTTGATAGTGAGTGAGGTTACACATGCATGGGGACAGGGATATGCGGGAAATCTCTTCCTCTCAATCTCACTGTGAACCTAAAACTGCTCTTAAGAAATTAAGTCTATATATTAAAAACCCTACCCTAATAAAATATTCACCCTCACTAATAATTTTAAAAGGAATATACATTAAAGCAACATGCCGTTTGTATCTATCAAACTTTACATCTAGTTTTTTAAATGCTCTCTGTTGCCGAAGGTGCAGGGTCGCTCACTCTGGTATAAACTGGAGACAACTTAACAGTATATTTAAAAAGCTTTAAAATTCCTTTTCTGGTGTTTGTCCCCTCAAAACAATTAAGGAGCCATGTGAGCACCTGTTCATGAGACCTTCTTTCACCATCCTTTATAGCAATGAAAACATGGAAACAAGAAGTAGCTGGAAAAATACAGGTCACTAAATAGGATAATAAAGATTAAATATCATGGAAGTACAGCTATTGGCAAGAAGAGTTTCACAATATATTGTCATGGGGAGTAAGTTACAGAAAAGTATGGACTTAAGGAAAAAACATTTAAAGCCAGATAGATGGATGGATGGATGTAAGGCAAAACAGGGTATCAATGGATTAAGACTTTTTTATATAATGGAAGAAGTGATATTTTTAAATTACTAGCAATTTTTAATTTTTAGTGATGATGATATTTTTCCTTTGATCGTTCTGGAGGGAACCACTTTGGGAAGCTCTCTTAATCATGAGAATCACTGAAACAGTAATGGCTAACATTGAGTACTCACTCTATATCAGGAACAATGTTAAGCAGGTATTCATGAGTTTAGTCCTCGTGACTACGTATGAGAAAGGTACAATTATTATCAGCCTTGTATTACTGATGGGGACACCAAGGCATAGAGCTCTTGGGTAAATTTCACAGGGTCATCAGCCAGAAAATAATGGGACAGCGGTTCAAATGTAAGTTATCTAGATATAGTGGCTGTTTATCTAACCATTATGCACAGACCCTCCCTAGCAGAAGGGTCACTGCAAGACCAGTACCTATCAATGTTCAAAGGAAAGAATGATAATTAGTTATATTTGACACGGCAAGGCCCATCTTTTAGGTGCTGTTGATGGGTGAGCCCCTTCCCCCCTCCCCAGATACTCCCCCCCCCAAATACATCTCAAAATTTACATAGGAGTCAAGATGACTTCTAGAAGAAAAAGTATAAAGATCGATTTTTTCTGAGACTCAAATATCAGCTCTTCTGAGCCAGGGGATCCCTGGCTGAGGCCTGACTAGAGAGAAAAAAAAAATTGGAATCGGGGAAAAAAAGACCTAAGCAGCTACAGCCAGCAAGTCTGGACTGGCGGTCCTCTGTCGGCACTCAACTTAGGCCAGCAGAAGAGAGTTGGTTTTGAGAGCAATGTAAAGTGAATGCCTGATCCAGTCACCTGAGTATACCTGGGAGTGTACCTCGAGAAGAAATAATAACCATGTGTGGGTCAAAATCTGATTACTGAGAGCTCTAATTCTGGACCTTAAATTAACAGTTTGGGAGAGGCGTGTCCATGACTGAACTTAACACCTAGGAAAGGCATCTCCTCTCCTGCATGGCGAAGGATTTGCTCTGGGGAGTAGAAACAGTGAGGCAAATGGGGCGTGCTGGAAGTGGTCCAGGACTGCATTAAGGTGAGGTACACCAGAGGAATCCTCTGGCTCGAGTTAGAAAGCTTGGAATTCTTGGCCACATCATTTAAAATACTAAGGGGAAAGTAAAGGCCAGTGTTGCATAATTTGGGGCATATGGGGGATTGGAAGTGTTATAAATTTAATATTGGAGAAAACAGGGCCTCACTTTGATGTCACAGACTTGTCAGTTTTGAAGACATCTGGTTTACGTATCTATCTGTGTTTGTGAGTTGGGTGACAGGTTGCGGGGAAGGGGAGGTTGTCTTTTGGTGTGTGCAAAACCCTATATGAAAGAAGAAATACCAATGCATTGGACTTCCCTGGTGGCGCAGTGGTTAAGAATCCACCTGCCAACGCAGGGGACACACGTTCGAGCCCTGGGCCGGAAAGATCCCACGTGCCGCAGAGCATAAGCCCGTGCGCCTAGAGCCCGTGCTCTGCAACAAGAGAAGCCACCACAAATAAGAATTCCACGCACTGCAGCAAAGAGTAGCCCCCGCTCGCCACAACTAGAAAAAGCCTGCACGCAGCAACGAAGACCCAACGCAGTCAAAAAAAATAAATAAATAAGTCACTTAAGAAAAAAAAAACAAAAAGAAATACCAATGCATTAAGCATAGCTGTTTTGGGGTAGGGGGTATTCTTATTTCAAATGTTCTTCTTTGTCTATATTTTCTGGCATCAAATACTGAGTTTTCAACAATCAAAAAAAGCAACTTTATTTTAGGAAAAATAATCTCAACTGAAATTCCAGTTAATGTTGATCTCGCTGATATTTAATTTTTTCCCACGATATTTAATAAAAGCAAGCACTTGGTGACTCATGCCTTACCCAAAATGAACACATTTTAATTTATACTTTGACAAGATTCATAATTGCAATGATCTTTTATTCTTTAGCTCAGATGAATATCTCCATTCGATGAATGTGTCAGAGGAAATTCACAGAATTTTCTGTAAAAGAAACATGTTTGGAGATGAAACATGAAATACTGTTCAGGTCATTAAAGTTTTATGATTTGGAGCTTGTGTTATACCCCAGGTGACAGGTGACAAAACAGAAAGATTAAATCAGATACGTGAGACAACACTATTAAATGCTGGGCTGCAAAATGACCTATAGCTTTCTCAAGACATTAAGCTGTTGGCAAACAACCAAGTTCCTATATGCGCAAAGCAACGAATGTAAATGAGAAATTTTATTCATGATACAATTTAGCGATAAGGACTTCTTTTCTTTATTCTCAAAGGAAAATGTGAAAAAGATTTTAATCATTTATCAATTGTAAATATAGTGAACTTCTGTTGTCTCCAAGTTTTCTCTGCAGTGCCTACCAGCGTCAACACCTTTGACACTCAATGGCTGCATTCTTTTATTTCCCCTTTAACCATATAGCTATCAGGACTTGATGTATCCTATGATATCACTGTCTTGGGAGCTGGTTAGTGGAATCCATAGGATACGTTCCAAATAACCATGCTGGAAGGGTTTTCAGAAGGAATTCCAGAATTATGAGATTTCACAACCAAAGGGACTTGAACGATGAACTAACCCACATCTGTCATTTTACAGTTGAAGAAACAACTGGGGACCTGGACAGTTCAAGGGTCACAAAGCTAATGAAAGGCAATGCCAAGACTAGAATGCAGACCTTGTCTCCTGAACTAGTACATCTTTTTAAAACCTTCAAGTTTAAAAAGGTGCAAGGAAGATTGCACCTTCTTGGATTCAAAGGTATTAAGAACCATTCTTCTTTCCCTCAAGATTTCACTACTAAACTATTTTTTTGAAACAAAATTCCTGGTATATATTTCTATTCATTGAATCACTCAATAATATTGGTTCTTCTCATGGGCCAGGTATTATTTTGATTTTATGTTTAAGCAATGGGTCAGGGTTCTTCAGAGAAACAGAACCAACAGGATGTGTGTATAGAGAGAGAGATTTATTTTAAGGAATTTGTTCATACAGCTGTAGAGGCCTGACAAGCCCCAAATGTGATGGAGTAGGAGACTCATGGAAGAGTTGCAGTTCGAATCCACAGGCAGCCTGCTGGCAGAATTCCCTCTTGTTCAGGGAGGTCACTCTTTTAAGGCCTTCGGGTGATTGGATGAGACCCATCCACATTATGGAGAGTAATTTACTTTAGTAAAAGTCCACAGATTTAGATGTTAATCTTATCTAAAAAGAACACCTTCCTAGAAACATTCAGAATAACATTTGATCAAATGTCTGGGAACCATGGTCCCATCAAGTTGACACATAAAATTAACCACTGCAAACAAGGTCACCAATTAGGTTACGAGTTATCTTTAAAATGAAGTCAGGTTTGGCTTTAAATCCCAAGAACAAGTTTCTAGTTCCTTTATCACTGAAGATGCCTGACTGGACAACTAATTGGTAGGCTCGTTCTCTTGGGCCCACCAACACCTAAAAGGATTAATTTAATTAATTAATTAATTAAAAGGATTAGTCACTTTCGTGTACACAGGAGAGTCCTAAAGAGCTGTAAATTTCCTTTAATCTGTCTTGCCACAAACTTCAGGAAAATCCAGAGAACCATGGAAATTGGATGTGAAGTGTCAACACTCAGGTATCCCATCTTAAGCAGCAGGGGTAAATTATAATCCAGCAGACCTAGTATAAAGCACCTTCTCAATGAGAGATCAAGTGATTTGGTGACCCCTCACTCCCAAACCAGAGTTAATCCTTGCATGGAAATTAGACATCCACAATGCCTGAGGGCACGGCTGCTTAGTGTCTTCCAAAAGGCTTGAAAGTTTGAGATGAAATACCCAGTAGTACTCAAGAACTTGATAAGAAAGTAGGGGGGAGGAGGAGAGGCCAGGGATGAAGGTCTCCTTTGAGCAGTCTTGGTTTGTTTGACATATAGGGAAGTATGGTCATCATTGCAGTCCATCTGAGGCCGGAAGGCAGCATGCTTCAGATAATGGACAACCACTACGGAAGAGAGTGAAAAAGATGTGTGTTTCTCTCCTTCTGCCTCCATCCACACATAAAGAAAAGACTGAGATTCTAACCTCAAACCCAAATATTATATTATAGCAGGTCAACTACATAGTTCTTTTAGAAGGGGTATGTTTGTGCAAAATATGAACTGCTCATCTCTATAACCTACTTTAGCCTACTGAAGTGAAAATTTGAGTTTAATTCCTAAGTAATAAATCATGTTCATCTTCAGAATATGACCTTTACTAAATATAAACCACATATTAAATGACATTATATTTCAAGATGTTTCTAGACTTTTGGAAATGCTAACTGAACACAGATCAATTTTTGGTTTCATACCCAGGTAAGAATAATCTTTCCCCCTGGCTTTGAAAAGCACAGCAGGTCATCCTGTTCAATATAGCCCTTAAGCAACATAAAAGGGTCATTATTCCCACTACATTCCTTTGGTTTTTTTCAAGTTTATCAGAACCAAGATAGCTTAAGTGTCATATCATCACTTAGAGAATTAGCAGTATAATAAAACAATTAGTTCTTCAAAATGACTTGTTGAAATAGCTTATCTTTCTTGATGATGTCTATTCATTCATGAAAAAAGACTAGGATAACTAGATGTTTTTATTGCAAAAGATGTCAAGATGAATAACAAACTGAGTTGGCAGAAAGTATTAATACTCAGAAAAAATTCCTAAATTCTTTTGAAAGTTTGAATGTCTCAAACATCAGCTGGTGATTCTTGGAAAAAATATGTATTTCTAGTAGACAATATTTTTTACTTTTCAAATCAAAAGATAGACATTAAAATAATTTAGTTTTGAAGTCTTTCAGTCTTGTCAGAAGCAAGTTCATAGACTCAATTCTCATGCATTCAATAGGCATAATGTTTTTGTCACAATTCACTTTCATTGGCATAAACATGTACTTCAAAATTTCCTCTTATTTTTTCTTGGAATATTATGGCACAACGTCTCAGAAATATTCTAATTTCATCACTTTATTCTTAGAAATTTAATCAGGACCATCTAGAATTAATATTTCTTATTTTAAACTTGAATGAAGAAGATAATAGATTTCTAAGAGTATTTACGCTTTGTTCATATATATCCATTAGTAGAATAAAGCCTATTTGCATTGAAGTCTTCCTTTAAAAGTTTGGACAGTAACTGAACACATCACTGACAAAAATATCAATTATTATAATTGGGGCTCAGTGGTTAAGACTGTAATAAACATTATAAAGGATTCTCCCTGTTTAAGGAACAATGTACATAAACACAAAGGAAAGTTTGTCTATGTAGATAACAAAAGATGCATCTATTTTAAATAATTTTTGCATTCCGATCTCAAAAATAGTGATTGCAATAATGTTTTTTAGTTTCTTTTCGTTTGAGATGTATATAAATTGAGCTAGGCTAAAACTTCACTTGCGCCAATGTCAATAAACTGAATAAGAAAAATTGCCATAAATTCTTTCTCCTTTTAATGTTTTGAATTTAAAAAAATTACTTGAGGGCTTCCCTGGTGGCACAGTGGTTGGGAGTCTGCCTGCTAATGCAGGGGACACGGGTTCGAGCCCTGGTCTGGGAGGATCCCACATGCTGCGGAGCGACTAGGCCCGTGAGCCACAACTACTGAGCCTGCGTGTCTGGAGCCTGTGCTCCGCAACGAGAGAGGCTGTGATAGTGAGAGGCCCACGCACCGCGATGAAGAGTGGCCCCCGCTTGCCACAACTAGAGAAAGCCCTCGCACAGAAACAAAGACCCAACACAGCAAAAATAAATTAATTAATTAATAAACTCGTATCCCCAACATCTAAAAAAAAAAAAAATTACTTGAGGAAGAATCTGAGATAAAACTAGAAATTCTGGTGTGCAAGATTTGGCATTCATATAACTTGAGCAATTGTATAACAAGAGTCAAAGTTTTCCTCTGTGCCTCAGGAGTGGCACTGAAGAATCATCCCCAAAATTAAAATACCACATGCTTGATGTGTTATCATGCTCTAATCCCTTTCCAATCGAGATTGCACAGTTAAGTAGTCCTTCAAAAAGTATTTGTAAGTACACTTATATGTGTTTAAACCTTCATTCTTCTTTTTTTTTAATTTACGTATTTAATTAATTTATTTTTGGCTGCGTTGGGTCTTCGTTGCTGCTCACGGGCTTTCTCTAGTTGCAGTGAGCGGGGTCTACGTTGCGGTGCACGGGCCTCTCATTGCGGCGACTTCTCTTGTTGCACAGCATGGGCTTCAGTAGTTGTGGCTCGCGGGCTCTAGAGCACAGGCTCAGTAGCTGTGGCGCACGGGTTTAGTTGCTCCGAGGCATGTGGGATCTTCCCAGACCAGGGCTCAAACCCGTGTCCCCTGCATTGGCAGGCAGATTCTTAACCACTGTGCCACCAGGGAAGCCCAAGCCTTTATTCTTAAAATACACACACACACACACACACACACACACACACACACACACACACACACACGCACACACAACCTCACAGTCCCATAACCTGACAATCCTCTTCAGTTACTGCCCTTTCTAGCCAGAATTAGAGTTGTCAGTATCTGAACATTTTCTCTTCATCACAACGCAATCTGATTTCTGCCCCACATTTTAATCATAATTCTCACCAATTTTTACCAAGTTCTTTGTTTCTAACTCCAAGAAAACATTTTAGTGCTTATTTGACTTGATTTCAATGTTTGGCACCACTGACCACTTCCTCCTGCTAGGGCACTTGACTTCCAAGACCACATATTCTACTGGATTATCCCATCTACCCAGCCATTTATCAGTCTTGTTGATATACTTCTGTGTCTCATGTCTGCATATGAAATCCTGAAGTACTTCATTATTTTTTCCTTCTCATTTTATACTGTTAGTCATAGTTTTTATCATATGCTGATCATTCCCAAATTAACATCTTCTGCTCTCCAAATGTGTCCAATTGCCTACTCTAAAATTCCAATTAAAGTCTCACAGACACCTCATATACATTCCCAAAATATCATCTCCCTACAAATAATTCTGTTCCTCCTCTTATACTGCCCATCTCAAGGCAACAGAAAAGCACAAGCTCAAAACCCAGATGCCATCTTTTACTTTCACTCCCCATCAACCCCACACACTTAGCTTTTTCTGGCCCCCTACTTAAAATCCCACCCTCTTAATATGACCTATCTTGTTTCTGTTCTTACGTTTTCTCCATAGCATTTTGCAGCGTCTAACATACCAAATATTTACCGATTCATCTTGTCTATTATCTGTTTTCTTTCTCTAAAGTATAAATAAGTTCTGTGAGTTCAGAGATTTTTTTCTTGGTCTCGTTTATAGCTGAAATAGTATCTACGCATAGTAAACTCTAAAAACATGAAGTTCTTATCAACACTATTTCTAGGTTTGCATTTATTGACTCATCATTTGATTATCAGGTGCTTTTCCTACTTAGTTGAATGTGTAGTAATTTTTTACTGAATGCTGAACATTGTGGGGAATATACTGTAGGGACCCTGCATGATGTTGTCTTCTAAAAAATGGTTGAGTTTTGTTATGGAAGGTAGTTAAGTTACTACAGATTTACCTTATCTTGTTGAGGCCTGGTTTTGTGCTTTGTTAGGTTTTTATTTACTCCTAAGACATGATACTTACTCCAACAGTGTGGCCTTTCTGTGATCTGATTAAATGCCTAGGAGTTTCCCTCTGGCTGGGCTTGCACTCTAACATCTCCACTGCTATGGAATATCTGCTTAGCTCACAGCTTTCTGGAAGAGGCTCTCTTCCAGACCTCCTGTTGTTTCATCCTACATTTGTGTAGTCCAGGGGTTGAGCAAAGACCTAAGAAAAATTTCCACCCAGGTGTCTTGGCTTTCTTCTCTGCAGGTCCTCCGTGTTTGGTGTCCTGAACCTAAACGTCAGCCAACTTAGCAGCCACAAACTCATCCTTCACTTGGCAAAACTGATGCTCTCTACTTGGGTTCTCTCTCCTTACACAATAGTCTGGAAACTGTTCTTTGAGAGAAAGCCTGTGTGAATCTGGGGCTTCCTGAGTTTGTTTCCCCTTTCCCAAGGGCTGCAGCCCAGCAGTGAGCTGTTATCCAATGCCAGCAAATAATATTTTATATTATTTTTCCATGTTTCATAGTTATTTACAGTGGGAAGGTATATCTAATACCAGTTACTCCATGATGTGCAGATACAGAAATCCAACAAATATTTTTTGAATGAATCAATCTTCAAACCTACCGATTCTATCTCCTTAACACTCCTTGAATCCACCTTTTCTTTGACCCTATTGCCTCTCCCTTAGTTTCAGCCACCATCAGCTCTAGCCTAGTTTATTGTTACAGTGCTCTGACTGATCTCTTTGTCTACAGTTCTGCCCCACTCCGAAACATCTGCCACACTCCAGTTGTTTTGTTTTATTTATCTTTTTTTAACGTTAATATTACACGTTCCTCCGCTGTGGAAAACCCTCCAATGCGTCTTCATTGTCCTAGGGATCAAACCCAAACTCCCTGGGCTCTTTCATAGACTCATATCTCCCTGCTGCCATCCCCCCACCCCTCCACCCCAAAATATTGTAAGTTACCTTCAGTTCCTGTACATTCACGGTTCTTTCTCTCCTCCAGGTTCTTGCACATGCTGCTTTATCCTGCCTGGCACAGTCCCATATTCTGACTAATTCCAGTAATCCACTCACGTGCCACGTCTTCTGGGAAGTCTGCAACAATTTCCCTGAACTGGATTAAGTGTCCCGCGTGTGCTCATTTTGCACACCGCACTTTTCCCAGTCATCGTCTGTATTGCACAGTTTTATGGTTATCTACTTACTTTTTTGTACTCCCATTAGACTTCTTGAGGCAAACCCTATGTGTTAGTCACTGTTCTATTCCTACTTACTAGATTACTGAATAAATATTTCTTGGATTAATGCACAGTAATTTTTAGCAATTTGCTTCACAAGAATATATTCCTCTCAGTCAATTATATGTCCCCATTCTGTGCAATAAACAATACACGAATACACCTACCTCCAAGAGTTAGAAAACAGGAGAAGTCAAGGGACACATGCTAATAAGAGTATGACACTAAAATTTTACAAAACAAAAGGAAAAGCCTTGGTTATATCTATGTCAGATACCTGAACATATGAAAACCTCTATATTTTGGTTTTGTGTTGTTTGGACAAAGTAAACACAATTTTAAGGAATTATCCATTCAAGCTATAATGCAACTGCTAAAGTCTCTACAGTTATGCTAATTCCTAGGATCTTAAGATCACTGCATGTTAGTTAGAAAGGAGACTTTAGAACTATCTCAACCTCTTCATTTCATACAGCTGAGTTTGAAGGAAATAAAGTGACTTGTCTGAGTTCCCACAGTTAGTCAAAGGTAGTACTATAAACCAAGTCTTCTGTATCCCCTCAATTGTCTTCAAATTTATTATGTTCTGTATGAAAGAAACATTGACCATCACCAACATTTACTGAAGTCCTGGTATGTGTCAAGGGAAACATCTTGCTCCTCACCCCACGTTCATCTCTTATCTTAGGACCCAGTTAGTTAACTATGAAAAAAGTCACCACAAACACAGTAGCGGAACTGAAGATGGGGTGGGGTCAGAAAGAAGGGCCTCTCATGAGGTGTCAAGGACTATGATAACATGACCACTTGCTGTCAACTTACAGTTAGTTCATAATCTAATAATAAATAATTTGGAATTTAATCCCAAGCTCTCTAACAAGTGACTTTTCCTTAAGACAGAGTTTCTTACTTGGTTTCTATTGGATTTTAATGAATAACACGTGCGGCAGTCAAAGATATGTGTTTAAATGAAACTAGGAAGAAAAATATCATTGACTTTTTTCCATCAAGTAGTGATACTGAAAGCCACAAGATGATAAACATTAGTTAACTCCTATGCTCTGAACATAGTCAACAAGTGCTTTTCAGTGGCCTTAAGTCCATTTTGGAACTAGGTGGGGCAACTTAGAAATAAAAAAGCAAATGAGTTTTTGTTCTGTTTTTAATAAATGACTGGCCAAAATAAAATACCTGAGTGGACACAATCTGGGAATTAGTTATATTTCAATAATGTTTCTTATTACTGTGATTCAGAGATCTAGATGCTTTAAAAATCATCTGTTAGAAGATGTCTCATATCATGGCATTTATGTTACTTTTGGAAAAAATTTGACTGATATATTGAGTTATTATACATATTTTCTGGTCCTGCTGTATACTCTCCCTGTGGAGCTGCTCCTGTTTTTTTCTCCCAACATACCTATAAGCAGCATTGAATTAACCTATACTTTATAAACATGGACAGTTAGGTATTTGGGGGTTCACACTCTTCACCTAGCATTGCAAAAGCATTTAGCACCAGCCTCAGAACAGAAGTAGAATCTTAGATCAGGCTCATAGAATCAACCCATCTGAAAACAGATATCCACTTGAAATTAACAGGACTGCCAGCATGGGGGTCTGCCCAATGGACAGTAGCAGTTATTAAGCGCTTTTGATGTGCAGAAACTAATCACTTTATAAGCATTAACTCAATCAATTTGTCATTATCCCCATCTTACAGATGAGGAAACTAATTACAGATGAGGAAACTAAGGCATACAGAGTTTAGCAGCTTGTCTGAGATTTAAAGCAAGCAAGTAGTAGAGCTAAGACTTAAAGCCAGGAAGTCTGGCTCCGGAATCCTTACTCTTAATCACTATCCTGATATACTTGTCCACAGACGCTACCTTTCTATTTCACCCCACAAATGTTACCTTAATGAGAGAACAAGTGCTTTCTCAATTTCCATTTGATCTTTGCCCTCTTTACCAAGGACCATGAAAACAGCTGAAAAATTTTACTTATATTAAAATGAGTTCACTTAGGGTAGCAAGGACTCTAAAACTCAAGGCTAGCAATTATGCATGTGGGGGACCTTACAGGAAATGTTTATTTGTCCCAAGGAAGTCATTACAGACTCCTAGCCTTAGAAAGTGATACAGTATATGCTTTTGAGGGTTCAACATAACCCACGTGTCAGATGCCCTAGCCAATATTCACCAGAGAATTCCATGTTTCTAAGGCCATGTACTCATGTTTTAAAAGGTACTGAAAGATATTAACATCATGATAATGCCAAAAATCAAGTTCCAAATACTTAGCCCAAACACATGGCTTTCATCAGCTCCACAAAGCTCAAGAGATACTTTATCAGCCACTGATCAAAGGAAGCAGCAGGAACTGATACAAACACAAGTCAGGACACGTGCAGTGTCCTCCAATCAAGCACACCCCAGGGCCTCGTCTCCAGGGATAGAGACAGCAGCACATCAGCATTCTGCTGTAGTAGACCGATGAATGGAAGTCTCTTTAAAGGCAAAGCCGGGAATACGTCAAGCTGAAAACCAGATCCTGATTTAGCATGACGATGCCCTCACTTGGGTATGTAGGGCTGTAAGGGATATCTTACTCATATGAAGGTCCTGTCAATTTGCTTTCAAACGTGAGCGGACTAAAGCACAAGTGCATGACTTCTCAAGTGTGCTTAGCTCTGCACAGATAAAACTGCTTTATTTGGAATCACAGCGAAGGAAGGGGAAACGGCATCTGCAAACCATGAAGCTTATTAAACAAATTTGTTTCCCAAGTACTTGAGGTACTCTCAGTCCTAATTAATGTCTCCTGCAAATGCACCCTCATAGCTAACGTTCACTTTCCTAATCTAAGCCATATGTTCCTTCCATCGTTTTAATGATATAAATGGAAATTGGTGTTTTTCACTGAATATTTCTATTACAAAAACGTTCTTTCCAGGCTGATGCTCTGTGCTGAAATCCGTGGATAAGAATCCCTCTCTGGAAACAGTTTCCCCTTTTTTTTTTCTCTTCTTATTACCCATAGGCAGAGATGAAGTCGTACATGTGATTTTTAAATGTTGCACGAAGTATTTTGCCTGTACTAGAAACAAGCTTGTACAAGGGCAGAACCTGTCACATAAAAAAAAAAAAAAACAGGTAAATTGAAATTGAAAAGGGGATAGCTGAGTCCAATATATAGCCTGTACAGTTGAAGTATAGTCATCACACCTTTCATAAGAAAAGTTTACAGTGAGGTTCAGAAAATGACTTGCTTTTTTTCAGAAGCTAATAGCTTAAGTCAAATTCCTTGACCTTCTCCAGCTACTACTCTATATCTGTTTTCATTTTAAGAAGCACTCTTTAGGTACGTGACTGCAGGAAATAGAGATGTATGGATGTATGAGATCTCAGAGTTGGAAGAGACCCCAGCCATCACCCCATCAAGAGATTGGTGGGCCTCACTGTGTATCCCAAACCCCTGGTGAGCTCGGAGACTGGTTCTGCCCCAGAGAGATTATAATTCAGTTGACCCGAGGTGGACCTGATAGAGCCAGATACATTATTTTTCCACAGCACTCCCGGTGATTCTAATGGCCACCTTGAAGCAGTGATCTTGTCCACCCACCTCTCTGGGAGCCAGTGGTATTAAACGTTTTATTCGATGTCCATATACAGTTGTCTGTGGCAGAGAACCAACTATAAGCTCAAGCTCTAGACCTCCACACCTGTGCATTTTCCCCTACCTTGTATTATAGACCTCTTATTCTGTGCTTTGAAAAAATTAAAATCAATTTGATGACAGAAATATCTTTAAAAACAAAACAAAACCTGATCTATTCTCCCACTCTCCCCTTTTCAAGGGCTTTTTCCCTATCTTCTATTTTTCTGTTATTGCACTCTCTCCTGAACGCCAGCTATAAACTGGTGTCACTACATAACTCCAGATTTAAAACGAAAATATTAGTAGGCCATTCCAGAACCACCCAAAAAAGTACTACTTTTAACAGTGCAAAATACAAAGAAATAACTCCTACTTGTTCCAGTATTAAAATCATAACAAGAGCAGCCAAGTAAGTGTGCCAGGCACTGTCCTTCGAGCGTCTGACCTGGATCAACTCACTGCATCCTCATAACAACTTTCTGAGGTCAGTACATTATTATTCCCACTCTACAAATAAGAAAACTGAGCCACCGAAGTTCAAGTAATTTCCCCAGGTAAATTCCCCCAATTTAAGTAATTCTGCATGGCTACGAACTGGTAGTCACTCAGTTTAATCTCAAAACTCACAGTGTGAAACTGTCCTTCAAAAGTTGCTTTCTAATCACGATCACCTAATATTTATAAAGCGTTTTTAAAAGAATACTTTACTCGTCTCTCATACAATCTCATTTAAATTTTACAAGATTGACTGGTATCACCATTTGGTTGAAGAGAAACCAAGGCTTGGAAAATACCCAATGTCCTCACAGGCAGACGGTGGCCAAACCCAAATCTGAGCCTTCATGACATGTGCAGTGCTGCACTCAACCCACCACACACTGCTTTAAATCTAAACATTGTTTCGTGGCTCTGATGAGCATTTCGTATGACAGCCCTGCTAGGAAAATAGTATAAAACTGACTATAAAAGGCCAAAAAATGAACGCCTCGCTGTTCAGATTAAATTGATTGTACCGAAATTCACTGGTACATAGGAAACAAAATAAATTGCAGCAAACCTCCCTGAAGATTTTTGTTGTGCATCCTTTTATTTTTATTCACATAATCTGTGTTTACTGAGCTGGGGGAAAGGATGCATGGGCTATTTTTATTCGGAGAAAGGCGACAACACCAGCCAAGCAGAAGGACCCATCCATGACCAGAATGCAATGGCCTTCATTATCCTCCAACTCCTCCTAAATGACTCACAGAGAGCTGGCAGATGGTGTTTTCTCTCACTCCTTGCCTTGCACTTATTTAATTATTTTAACTTAGTTTTTGTTCTGCTACCATGCCGCCTAATAGGCAGCCATATTTGGGGAGTTGGTTTCTTCTTCTAATATTGACCAGTGCTTTTGGAAAATTTCTCAGGCTCTAAATTGTGGATCAAGTGAGGGTAGAGAATAAAGATGACAAAAACTTATTGTTAACAAGTAACACTTACTGGGCACATACAATTTGCCAGATACAGTGAGCCAATGAATTTGCATGCACTCCTCATTTAATCATCCAAACACCCACAAATGGGGAAGCTGGTGTTCAGAGAGGTTAAGAAACCTACTCCTACAGCTAGTTAAGTGGACACAGAGAACCTGAACCCAGCCCCTACTGTTTAAGTTATTTTTTTATTGAAGTAACATTGGTTTATAAAATGTTTCAAGTGTACAACATACTTCTACTTATGTGTACATTACAGCGTGCTCATCACCAAAATTTTAGTTTCAACCATCACCATACAACTGACCCTCTTCAGGTCCTTCCCCTCTGGTAACCACTACTCTGTTCTCTGTATCTACGTGTGTGTGTGTCTTTGTTTGGTTTAGTCTGTTCATTTATTTATTATGTTCCACGTATGAGTAAAATATTTTAGTATTTGTCTCTCTCTCACTTATTTTATCAGCATAATACCCTCAAGGTTCATCCGTGTTGTTGCAAATGGCAAGATTTCATCTTTTTATATGGCTGAGTAATATTCCATTGTGTGTATATGTAATATACCATATATCTTCTTTATCCATTCATGTGTTGATGGCCACTTAGGTTGTTTCTGTATCTTGGCTACTGTAAATAATACTGCAGTGAACATAGTGGTGCATGTATTTTTTGAAGTAATGTTTTTGTATTCTTTGGATAAATACCCAGAAGTGGGACAGCTGGATCATATGGTAGATCTATTCTTGATTTTTCTGAGGAATCAACATACTGTTTTCCACAGTAGCTGCAGCAATTTGCATTCCTACCAATAGTGTACAAATGTTCTCTTTTCCCCACATTCTTGCAAACACTTGTTATTTCTTGCCTATTTGATAACAGCCGTTTTAACAGCATAGAGGTAATATTCCATTGTAGCTTTGATTTGCATTTCCCTAATAATTAGTGACGTTGAACATCTTTTCACATGCCTGTTTGCAATCTGTATGTCTTCTTTGGAAAAATGCCTATTCAGCTCCTCTGTCCATTTTTTTAACTGGGTAGCTTGTTTTTTGTCACTGTTGAGTTGTATGAGTTCTTTATATATATATATTTTTTTTTAATTCTTTAGACTTATTTATTTTTATTTATTTTGGGCCGTGTTGGGTCTTCTTTTCTGCTCGTGGGCTTTCTCTAGTTGCAGCAAGTAGCTGCAGAGTAGCTCTAGGGGCTACTCTAGTAGCTGCAGAGTAGCTCTAGGGGCTACTCTTCGTTGCGGTGCACGGGCTTCTCATTGTGGTGGCTTCTCTTGTTGCGGAGTATGGGCTCCAGGCACATGGGCTCAGTAGTTGTGGCTCGTGGGCTCTAGAGCGCAGGCTCAGTAGTTGTGGTGCGTGGCTTAGTTGCTCCATGGCATGTGGGATCTTCCTGGACCAGGGATCGAACCCGTGTCCCCTGAAATGGCAGGCGGATTCTTAACCACTGTACCACCAGGTAAGTCCCTATATATTTTTTATATTAATACCTTATTGGATATATGATTTGCAAATATCTTTTCCTATTTGGAAGGTTGTCTTTTCATTGTGTTGGTGGTTTCCTTTCTTGTGCAGAAGGTTTTTAGTTTGATTTAGTCCCATTTGCTTATTTTTTTCTTTTGTTTTCCTTGCCTGAGGAAACATACCTGGGAAGATATTGCTAAGACCAATGTCAAAGAGTGTGCTGTCTATGTTTTCTTCTATGAGTTTTATGGTTCCAGGTCTTACATCCAAGTCCTTAATCCATTTTGAGTTGATTCTTGTGTATTCTGTAAGACAGTGGCCTAGTTTCATTTTTTGCATGTGGTTGTCCAGTTTTCCCAACACCATTTATTGACCAGACTCTCCTTTCTCCATTGTATGTTCTTTGCTCCTTTGTTGTAAATTAATTGTCCATATATGTGTGCATTTCTGGGCTCTCAATTCTGTTCCACTGATCTATGTATCTGTTTTTCTGCTGATACCATGCTGTTTTGATTACTATAGCCTTGTAATATAGTTTGAAATCAGAGCGTGTGATACCTCCAGCTTTGTTCTTTTTTCTCAGGATTGCTTGACTATTTGGGGACTTTTGTGGTTCCATATAAATTTTAGAATTTTTTGTTCTATTTCTGTGAAAAATGTCCTTTGAATTTTGATAGGGATTGCACTGAATCTGTAGATTGCTTTAGGTAATATGGACATTTTAACAATGTTAATTCTTCCAATCCATGAGCACAGAATATCTATTTATTTGTGTCTTCTTTATAATTTCTTTCAGCAATGTCTTTAGTTTTCAGTAAACTGGTCTTTCAACTCCTTAAATTTATTACTCGGTATTTTATTCTTTTTGTTGTGATTGTAAGTGGGATTTTCTTAATTTCTCTTTCTGCTAGCTCACTGTTAGCATTTAGAAACACAACGCATTTGTATGTTGATTTTGTACCCTGCAACTTAATAAAATTTTATGTATTATTTACAAAAGGTTTTTGGTGGAGTCTTTAGGGTTTTCTATATATAAAATCATGTCATCTACAAATAGTGACAGTTTTACTTCTTCCTTTCCAATTTGGATGACTTTTATTTCCTTTTCTTGCCTAATTACTCTGACTAGGACTTCCAATACTATGTTGAGTAAGAGTGCCAAGCCCCTACTCCTAATCTTTATGTGACACTCCAATGGTTGCAGTTATAAGCTCTAACACTTTGGGGAAATAAATCGATCTAGTAAATGATAAAGAAAACCACAAAGTTAATACTCAACCATCTGGAGAGATATCAGGTAGTGAATATCATGAAAATGAAGGCTTGTGCTGTTGGTTCTTTCAGGATCAGCTTTAATTGTAGAGAGCACCCTGCACACCTGGCACCTGGCACCTGGGCCAGCCTGCACCCTCCAACTAAGCCAGGTAGGGGCACAAAAGCCCAAACACTTTGGCCCAAGACCCTGACAGACAATACTCTCTCCAGAGGTGCTGGCCAGATTGGCCAAGGCTTTGTTAGTTCTCCTTCACAGTTTGACTTCCTCCTTTACCCAATTTTAGTTTCACCCTTCCCTCCCACAGGTGTTAATCCTTAATAAACCTCTTGCATCTCAAACTCTGAGGAATGTAGCTGTAACAATACTTCAAGGGCTTTCATAAAAACATGCATACATATACATATTTTTAATTGCTAGGAACTTTTTGAATCTCAAGAATCCAGATATGTAGATGTACCAAATAATATATTTTGAATAGTAGTACTGGGACACAGACACCGCCCCTGCCCCCCACCCCCCAGTCAGGGTGGAGAGTCAGTGCGGGTTGGGGGAGCTGTGAAGGTAGGAAGAGGCAGGTATCTGCTTAATCCTTCTTCAGACTGAACTGATCATATAATTCAGAACCACATCTGGTTCTGGCACAAGGGCAGGACAACAGTCAACAGGCTCATGAAACTCCCCAACTGGAGGCCTCTAGAAACCATATCCTCATGGGTCTACAGTGTCCCTACTTGGTGGGCCCGTATTATTATATTAGACAGCATGACCTATGTACCTATGACATCAGGTCCATGTCAGAAGATTTCTATAAAATCATTTCTAGGACATTGTCAAATATAAAGGGGTTCTCTTCAATATTCCTCAACAGTTAAACACTATGTTATAGATGAAATCAGTATTCTGCACGGAAAGTACTGACTGACATACAATGCAGAATTATCTGAATCAGTTTCCATTCCTCACCACCTTTCTAACACTTTGGGTGCCCTCTCATCCATTATGCCTGTTCTAAGTGCCATTCTACTCCTTGTTACTGTCAACTCTGTCCTATTAAAGAGGTAATGATAACTAAGCCATCTCAAGAGAATTTGCATCTTTAAAAAAAGGGACTCTTGGAACCCAAGAAAACTTTCTAGACTCCATAGAATGGAACAACATAATGGAATTAAAAGGCACATGACTCATATTTGGGGGCAGAGGACTTTCTGTTACTCTCAGTTGAGAAGCCAGCTCCTGGCCCTGTAGCCAGGCTTGCAGAGGGAATGTGTTAAAGGAGGAGTGACGAGCAGACTTGTCTCTCTTTTCTAGTGGTCTTGTGCCTCCATGCACTTGATAACGGTTTCAGATGAAAAACTGTGGTCTTCATTTCTTATTAATGAAAACCACTTGCCTCTTTTTCAGAATTTTACTGCAATAAGGAAAGTACCTTTATTTTAAAAAGAAGAAAGGAAGAAAAGAAGAGAGGGAAGGAGGAAGAAAGAGTTTAATCTTGATTAACTCTTAGACAATTTGTACATACAGGATCCCGGAGATATAGACATCAAATTGGATATCAAAAAGTAAGGAGAGAGCAAAAATATTTGGTTGTAATCTTACAACAAATCACTCGCTTTTTAAATTGTACATTTTTTTAAGTCATAAAACTTAAGCAAAGAAAACGAAATACATACTTGGAACTGATAATGATCTGTTCCTCTTAAACATAAAAAGCTCACAAGTTATTTCAAAGTCATTGCAATTTTCTTTCAGTTTCCAAATACTGAACTGGTTTTAGCACTGTCACTCTGTTATCAACTAATTTACGTTAAAACTACTCTAGAAATCTACAATTTAAGCAACCTCTAGATAAAATGGGTCACTTTAAAAGTACACGTTTTAGTGAAATAGCCTATGTTGCCTGACTGAAAACGATACTTTTGTTCAAAGAAAATGTCAACAAAATCCTGTTTGGGATCCAGGTGCTTCTATTAAAGGACAGAAGCTGTTTAGAGGGCTTCTGCAGCATGAAATGGGACCCTCCTACGAATTAGTGGAGCATTAATGCATATTACAAATGCAAAACATGACCTTTTAAACACCAATGTAATGAGAAAGTTTGGAAAAAATACTGAAGAGGTCATATGAAAGAAATCTTATCTGAAACTTTCTTACGTGATGAAAGTGAAGCCTCCCCAAAAATAGAGCTGCCTTGAGCCCCCCTTCTGGGGCAGCTTCCAGCCTCTTTCCAAGGAGACTGCCCAACAGAACCTTCTATATTTTCACAGTGAAGACCTAACAGCTCCCACCCCAACCTCCCCTCACCCCTGTTTTGGTTAAACTGATATATAAACCCTTAACCTCTGGCTATTCTGCTAATTACTCACTACTGAGTACTGCCACATGCATACTAAACTTTTCTCCTCCACTCTGTCTATTGTCAATTAATCTGTGGGCCCTACCACTGGAACTTAAGTTGGAATCTTCCACTCCGGGACATGAGATGAGGGAAGAAATTCCCTGCCTTCACTCTACAGGCAAAGAGACCTGAAAGCTAAATTTTAAAAAGTAATTTTTTTGATTTATATTAATTTGTCTTGATATCTTTCTCAGAATTTATGCAGTTTGGTAAATTTTGTTATAGGGTTGGATGCTACTCCTCTATTTCAGGACCAAATCAGCATGACTTTCTACTATATCTTGTTAACTTTTGCAAGATGTTAAAATCAAATAGAATTTTTATATGATACAAATGTTTATGGTTAACACAAACACAGTTTTTTTGGTAAATGTGCCTAAATTAAAATTTAAAATGCACTGAACAAGTAAAAACTGTTTTATAGGATGATAACATCTCAGTTAAAGTACAGTATGTCTAGAAACAAAGCATCAAGATTATTACAAGGGTGATGTGTGATCTTGGTTTCATGTACTCAAGTTTGAAGAATCATACATAAATCGCGGTGGTCACCACACCCAAAACAGTAATGTTTCCATAGTAACTGGTCTACTTATAAAGAAACGGGTAATATGGAAGGAGAACAAAGAAACTAAAGTGAAAAATAGAAGTAACTGGCCCTGAATATATAATGAAAAGAAAAACACTAAGACAGGATATGTCAAGATGGTGTTTTATCTCAGGAAAATATTAGGCACTTGGAAGATTCTGGAGGACGAAGAGTCATCTTCTGTTCCTTTTGAATCTTTTCATAGTCTGAAACAAAGCCACGTACATAATAGGCACTCAAATACTTATTTGGGGGAGGGGAGAAGGGAGAGAGAGAAAGGAGGAGGAGCAGTGGGAGGAGGGGAAGAGGGGGAGAGGGGGAGGAGGAGGAGGAGGGGAGGAGGGGAGGAGGGGAGGAGGGGAGGAGGGGAGAAGGGGGAGGGGGAGGGGAGGAGGGGGGAGGAGGGGGAAGAGGGGAGGAGGGGGAGGAGGGGAAGGAGGGGAGGAGGGGGAGGGGGGGGAGGGGGAGGAGGGGAGGAGGGGAGGAGGGGGAAGAGGGGAGGAGGGGGAAGAGGGGAGGAGCGGGAGGAGGGGAGGAGGGGGAGGAGGGGAGGAGGGGAAGAGGGGAGGAGGGGAAGAGGGGAGGAGGGGGAGGAGGGGAGGGGGGGAGGAGGGGGAAGAATGTGCAGATGAAAGGAGAAAAAAAGTGAGAATATCCAAGAAAACAATTCTGTACCATCAGATCAATAGGCATCCAAATAACAGAGCAAATGTCAGTCATTACTCTTGCCACCAATTCTCAGACAGAATGACCAACTGTGAATGCTAAAGAAGAAAACGTCCTTATGAAAACCTATGATTACAGGTGTCCATAAATGCCAATCATGTCACTCAAACTCTGGTTGTCACTGTGATGAGAAAGGCGCAGCCTTAAGGTAAACTATTTTCCTAAGTTTGAGTTTCTTAATTCATTCAGCCTGTTTTGAATTTTGAGAAGAGGAAAACATATGTTTCCTTTCCCAGTGGCATTTTTACCCTCAAGTAAGTCAAAAGTAACTATCCTGTCAAAAACTCAAGTAATAAAAAAATGCATGATTTTGAAGAGTCATATATTTAAACACACATGGATATTTTATAGCATGTTTGCAGGTATTTTGGTTTTTCAAATGTGACCTTTGGGCTTTGATTTCATTTTATGTTCTCTGTTCTAAGCTTATCTATCTTTAAGCTTACAATAGCAATTAAAAATTAAATTGGCCATATTGGAGAGATTAATTTACTTGTGCTGCAGATTGAAACAGAAATAATTCAGACTATATTTACAAAGCAGTTTGACTCTGTAAACCTCAATGCTTTATAAAAACATCATCTAGTGATATGTTTGAAATCACTGTGTTGACTGCATAGAAACAAACTATGCGCTTCTGTGACTTGAATGTGCACACAAATCCCCTGGGATCTTATTAATATGCTGATTCCGATTTTGAAGGTCTGGAATAAGGCCAAGGGTTCATCACTTCAGACATCAGGTGACACTAAAGCTGCTGGGCAGCAGGTCACATTTTGAATAGCAAGGTTTTAGAGAACTAGAATTTTTCATTAAATATTTCCCTTTTTTTCTTCCCAGTTTTTGACTGATTCATTTAGAATTTTAACCTTTATAATAGCTAAGTGTTCCCTTTACATTCCTTAGTACATAAAAAGGATTGCACACTTGGAATTTCCCTTAGAAATCTATAAGAATTGCTCACCCCAAAAGGTTGATTTTGTTTGTTTCTGTTTTTTAGAGATAGAGAGCCCTTATTATTTTAAGTCCAACTCTTGCAACAAATTTTGCAGTATTTATGAAATGTGCTGTTGTGAAAATCTAAAAAATAGTCATAGATTCAGAAGATATCTCCAGACCTGACCAACAGTAACATTTTTGGCAACACATGGAGGAACAGGAAGCTGTAATGAGTTTCTTTCAGCCCAAAAAGCAGCCACAAACTATATTTCATCTGTTATTGGAACAATAGAATCAATGTCCTCCATGTGAGCCAGCAAAAAAGACACCATTAAAATGCTACTGGAACCCATGAATTGAAAAATGGTACAGACTAAGAGTGTAACGATACAAGCAGGACACAAAGGGGAAGCCAGGAAATCTTAAGGGAGATCTTCCATGGTCTTGACTCTATTGAAAAAGGACACACATACACATGGAAACAGTTTCTCATGATTTTGTATTTCTAGTTTTAAATTTATTCTAGTAAAGAGCAGGAGAACCCACCTCAAGAGATTCTGACACTATATAGTTGGGCTCATGCATTACAACCTTGATTCACCAAAAAATGGTAAAACCTAGGATAAGTTTGCCCCTGTGAATAAACTCAAAGAATATTGGTATCTGGTTCTTCCCCTTAAAAGAGACAGAAAAATGTAAGTTAAAACTTATAGCTTCTTGCTGTTGCTGTTCTCTATTTGTCCACATACTTTTAGTACAATCTTGAGTAGGTAATCAGGTAATTCCATCTGCTACCTACTCAAGACTGTACTATTTAATTCCTTTTACTCATCTGGTTAATGTGTTATAATTCTAATGAACTATATAGATGGTCAATGAGCAGAATAGTTTATAAGGAAAGAGAGTAGACTATATGTGTATTTATTTAATCTCAAAATAAAATAGAATTTCGGGAGCTAAAGTTAACATATAGATTTGACAGTAACAAAACTTTTTTACAATTTTTTTCCATAGTTGGATGTTTAGCTTCTTACACTAGAGCTGTACTAAATTACCTGATTTTAGGTTTGTTAAAAGCTAGTGTGAACACTAAAATACTGTTATTAACCACTATTACCTTTCTCTTCATTTGTCTCGTACCCGTGTCTCTTAAGATGGAGGGGAAAAATGGTACATGATTAACTACACACATTAATGTGAGTCAAAAAGCAATAGTCTGTTGTTCCAATAACAGACTAAATTATTATAAATTAAGAATGTAATTTGATTGAAAGGTCAAAAATGTTTCAAAATATAGTCAAGAATACTGTATTTGTACCGTATATGAGTATCTGACTCATATTACATTGGCAAATATATTCACCCAAGCATTGATTAAGCAACTCTCCAAAGCCCAGAACTTTGATAGGCATCACCACCCCCTTTTGATGTCAAAAGGTAGATTAATCTTTCTCAGTTGCTATGTGATCAAAGGTAAAAACAAAAATCCCTAATCCATAAAGTTGTACACCTCCATTTTAAAGCACAGACTACCCGGAGGGTAGGAGAGATGAATTTCTTTCACATTTATTCCCAATACCTTAAATAGTCACACACTTATGAGAAAATCATAACCCACTCACTAAGACATTTCCCTAGACTCAGAATGGAACTGAAATAACAGCTGACAGCATTTCTTAGATAAACATTTTCAATGGCATATATTTTTTATTTTATTTTATTTTATTTTTTGCGGTACGCCGGCCTCTCACTGCTGTGGCCTCTCCCTTTGCGGAGCACAGGCTCCGGACGCGCAGGCTCAGCGGCCATGGCTCACGGGCCCAGCTGCTCCGCGGCATGTGGGATCTTCCCGGACCAGGGCACGAACCCGCGTCCCCTGCATCGGCAGGCGGACTCTCAACCACTGCGCCATCAGGGAAGCCCTCAATGGCATATAATGCATTCGTACTGACAGGTGTAGAAACTGACCTGTAGTACATGATGCTAAGTATATTCCCAAGCTTCTAAGAGATACTCCCATGGTTTACTTATAATGTAAATAAGAAGAAAAATGTTTGTTGAACTTCATGCCTTTTTACACACATAATGAATTGATTTTTCGGAGATGATGTGGCTATCCTGAGCCACAATAAGGTCTTAATCTTAACAGTAAGGGATCACAGCTATTAAACAACAACTGCCCTGTCAGTTACCTCATGCATCACTGGCTCCTTGGCAGGTCACAGGACCACTCTTTCTCTACCCAGAAATTACACCCAAAAGGACACGGGCCACCTTCAGCTTCGTAACACGTGTGGCCTGGACAGTGTGATTCGGTTTGGTTTGGTTTTTGCAATTTGGCACTTTGAAGGCTTTTAGATGGAGCCTGGCTTGCCGCCTCACCCCACTTCTCGCTCTTCCTCACTGTTTAACACTGTCAAACCCACTCATTTTTGTTACCTGTCTGATCTCTGTTCTAAGCCCTGAACCGTAAGCCAATGTCAATGGGAAACCCCCAAATACAAAAGCATCCACTGCAATATCTTCACCTGGAGGGAAAACGCTCCTTCTCTTTTCCCTTACACCATGATGAATAAGTATCCTTTTATTTTATACAACAGCAAGCCAGTGTTTGAAATGCTAGGGAATACTCAGCACTAACCAGTTTTGGCAGCATTTCGGCCACTCTTGTGACCCTGAGCATCCTGCAAAACTGTCTGCTGATCTGTACGCAGCTCAGCTTGGTCTCTCAGTCTGCTCTGCCACATTTCCTTGCACCACTGAATGAAAACCTGAGGTCTTTCGTCTTCCCTATCGCCCTATCCTCTCAACCCCCAGACAATGGAATTTTCCATTAGAAAGAGACAGTGTAGCACTCGGAGGGGAAAAATCAGTTTTTTGTTCTCCTTCTTCTGTCCACTATAATACAAAGCTTTGCTCTTCCTCCCGGGAAAATGTTAAGGCTGGCTGGCAGTCAGTTTGACAGAAGGAAAGCAGTGCAGCGGAAAATTGGATAACAGGATAAAAATCTATGGGGCCACAGGAATCCCATCAAAACTGGCTCCTGTCAAAACCCGGACAAGTGACAAGGACAAATATAGAATGTTATTTATATTTAAGTATTTCTAATGATATCATAATTATACGTCCGCCTCTGCTAGGCAGCCATTTTCCCGTGAGCCACCACTCTGCAAACTAAGTGTTGTATGTTGGAGAAAATCTACATAACAATCAGACAGCCTCAATCAGACGCCCAGGAAAAGTCCTATAAACTCCTCAGATAGCTATGTCTAAAGCTCAGAAAGTAAAACTTTATTTTTTTCCAACACATTTTCCTTAGAGTACAAAAGTCAAGTTCAGTAAAAAACAAATTATTCCCAGCCCTTTGGGCCTGGGAAAACCAAGCTATCTAGCAGGTAGCTAATAGATTAACTTCACGTAAAATTAAGTCTGATATTTTGGAAAACGTCTTATTTTCTTTTTTCATGTGTCATTCTATCGACATATTCTATTGAGTCATTCTATAGGTCCAGTTACTCACTGATGGCCTTAAGTTATTAAACGGCACAATAAGTTCAATAAACTGAAATTCAAATTGCCAAAAGATGTAGATTTCCTTATTTTAAACTTGGGAAAAAGTTTTGATATATTCTAAATTAATATGTATTATAATTAATTCTATTATTAAAACCTGACATTTTAGAGTCCTTCCTTAAGAGAATACACTGTAATTGATACCAAATAATTTAGCACCACAACACAGAGCATTCATAAATATATGCTGTATGTAGAATCCAAATCATGTTTTACTTCCATAGAACTTTAATGCTAAGACTTCTAAGCACTTATTGATCATCTTTAATGTGTATATACTCTTCCTCTTTTATGGAAGGACAGCCACACACATACACACATCAAAGCTGTGCAAGAAAAAGCAGAGTGAAGTACCATCAGCATGCAAACCATTCATTTACATAAAAACAATATACTTATTGCCCATAATATACAAGACAACACACCAAGCGCTGGAAGGAAAAGCAAATATAAAGGGATATTTAGTCACAGTAACATGCCATCTACAGCTTAGGTTTGGAGCGCTGCAGATCCCGTTTGGACAAACTGAGGATCCTCCAGCCTCCATGTCATTTGTAGTCTAGACACCTCTGCCATGCTATCCAGGCTCCCAACCACATGAACCCATTTTACTGAACAAATTTTCCCCTGCTGCCGACTTCTCCCATTTTGCTTAAAGGACTCACTCCCTCACTCTTGCTCATACGTCCTGTTTTCGTTCTTGCCTTCTCTTGCCCTTGATCCCTCCCTCTCTCACCCAAAGACTAACCCTTTAAGGTCTAGCTAAATTATCACTTCACCTCGAAACCTTTTTTTTTTTTTTTTTTTTGCGGTACGCGGGCCTCTCACTGTTGCGGCCTCTCCCGCTGCGGAGCACAGGCTCCGGACGCGCAGGCTCAGCGGCCATGGCTCACGGGCCCAGCCGCTCCGCGGCATGTGGGATCTTCCCGGACCGGGGCACGAACCCGTGTCCCCTGCATCGGCAGGCGAACTCTCAACCACTGCGCCACCAGGGAAGCCCTCGAAACCTTTTCTGACTAATCCAAATGATGGTTTACCTTGTGTAAAGTGTTTAACGTTTACATTACTTGTCACAACTCCACAGGGAGGTAGTACTCCATTTTAGAGAGGCATAAAGCTCAGAGCAGTTAAGTAACTTGCCTCAAGATACACAGAAAAAACAGTAGCAGAGTCCATATTCATACCCCATCTGTCTGACTCAAAGGCCTACTACTCAGAGTAGTTAGGGAACTTCTCTGTTATTTTGGCCCCTAATACTGTTTTCTCTTCGCTCATGTTCTAGGTGGTATCACGTGATTCACCATTTAATAGTTCTCGTGTTCATATGTACTACTCTGGGTTCTGTATTTAGACTATAAATGAGTAGAAGTTTATTAATCTCCCCCTCCAGCCTAATACCAGGCATTTAACTTGTTGATGGATTGAATCCAGCAAATCCACGGCATTTTAATACATTAGAGAAAAAGCTAGGCTTCTCTGACCTTTACTATTTTACCTGTGGTTTGGGTTACTCATAGTTCTATTAGCCCTGGGAGACTATTCTTCTTCTAGGGCACTATAATATGTGAAGTCACAAAAGAACATCTTAATTTTAACTCAGCAGGTCTTTACTGCATGACAATTATGTGACAGCATTTTTTCAGGTACACAGGGGAAAACACTGAAGAGGTTTAAGACAATCTCTGCTCTTTAGAACCTTACCATCTTCGTAGAGAGATTTTATCTATATACATTATATATATATAATGTATATTAAATGTTACATGTATTTATATTACATGTATTATACGATATGTATGAGTTAATACACAAAACATGAGTTTATACATGAAATATGCTTTAGTACCATGCCTAGTATACAGTAAGAGCTTAATAATGTATCTGTACAGTGCCTAGTATACAGTAAGAGCTTAATAATGTATCTGTACAGTGCCTAGTATACAGTAAGAGCTTAATAATGTGTCCATACAGTAAGAGCAAATGGAGGATAGTGAGCAAAATTTAATCTGCCGCTATTCATAATAAATGGTTATCATTTATTGCCACAGATATCATTCAACAAATATTTAGTGTGTTTCTATTCTGCGCCTTTCCAGAACTTACAGTCTGGCAAAGTCAATGCTGAGACGGTGTGGAAAACATAACAAATTGAACTTTTTCTTACAGGGCTCTCTCCTGAAAAATGCCTTACCAAGTCCTTAGTATGAGCTCACTTTTTCCAGCGTCGTATTTTTTTTCTCCTTAAAAGTGGAATGCAGCAAAACAGGATAATGTTTTTGTACATCTAGTTTATATGAAGTCTGCCTATGATTTTATTTTAGTATTAACACAGACATATGCTCTCTCTCGTGATTGTTATTACATGAATTTGGATACATTAGCCTAGAGTTAGGTAAATTAAATGGAAAAATGTCATTGATAGCTCTAGAATCAAAAACAATATGTGCTTCTTTGATTCTGCAATTTATTTAATGGATTACAATGATGCATCAGCTAAAGGGTGGTAATTTAAATTATAAGCGGAGGGTTCAAAGCTGTGGCTAATTCATTACTGACACATCTCTAGTTGAGGTAGTAATTTAAAGTCATGTGTGTCATATTAATTGTAATCTTGTTTCCAAATGACAAGATAAATATCTCAAGGAACGTAATATAGTACGGTTATAGGTCAAACCAAATGAATGTCTAAAATAGATTAGCACTAAGTGCATGCAATATGTCATGTTTATCAAATTTAAAAAGGATAAATCGTATTAACATTTAGCAGATTGCTCATTACACATTATCAATGTTTAGCTTTTAGGTGCATTAATACTCTGCTTAGTTATAGCATTCTCTGAGATGCTAAAAAAATACCTGACTGAAAATCTAACACTTGAGGAAAAAATAGAACAAGCTAATTTGTACCCTTCCCTACCAAGATTTGATTGCTTTGTTTCACATACATGTGAAATAGATATACCTTGGCCCTGAAGGGATTCAAATAAGGGCAATTTGTTACAATTAGCATAAAAGAAAACTGCCAAAATGCCAGGTCCCTACCGACCTGCATCCATATCTCTGCTTTTAATTTAAGCCTCTGCAGCAGGTGGTACTGGGTCAGAACCCAGAGCAGAAAACCTATTCTGTCTAGAATAGAAAACCAAACCGTCTCCCCAATATCACACAGCAAAATAAGTGCAGAATAAGGATGTAGGCTGTTATTGTAATTATAAACTAGACAGTTGGTTTTGAGATTTGGGCTGAGATTGATCTCTTTTGATTTCAGTATGGATTCATCCATTTTCCTACCTACAAGCCCTGAGATGACTGGTGAAGTGTCTGTCCAACTCTCTTTCTCACCATGCCTCCAAGTCACTATACACTGCTATTTTCTGAGCCTAGAATGCCTGCTGTGGAAGAGCTTTGCATTACCTGAATATTTTGAAAAGTCATTTAGGGTAGCTTGAGGAACAATGAAGAAAGGACAGCAAATCAACTAAACCCAGCCCGCAGAAATATTTTGTCTAGCTAGCACAGGTGTTCTTTGCGTTTTGTTGTTTTTCATCGAATCTGAGTGTCTTTAAAGCAAGGCACGCTGTCTCAGAGTTCAACAGTTTGCTCTACTCCCCCTTTCCTTACACAAAGCCCCAGCCCACCTCAGTGTTACCTATATAGGGAGTAGAGTCTATAACAGATAGTCGTTGCACCACTGGAGAGAGGGCATTTGTTTTGCCAAGTGGAGTTTGCACAGAACTAAAATAATCAAGACAGCAGAGTGGACTTTTAGGGACTGTGTAAGGGAAGGGGAAAAAATGACAGTTGAGGCTAACAGCAAGAAGAGAAATTTTGAGAATGAAAACCAAATGATCTGCTAGAGATTCATATTAAGGGTCTGTTAGGCTGTGTGTAATGGAAATCCTACCCTCTGTACAGAAGAGTTTTAGTAAAGTATTAATTTCTCATGAATGTGTTATGGAATTGGATGTGTTCTAAGGAACCAATCAAGTGCTGAGAGTCTCAGTACAAGGCAAGGGCTGAGGATATCTTGGACCACATCCGGGTTATGACAACACAGAAGGGTAAATCCTTGTATCGGGGATGTTTTCTCTATCGAAGTTATTACGTGAGAGTTTCCTGCCATACAGCTAACGAAGTTAACTGCATTTAACTGGTAGATAGGAGATGGGCTCAGCCAATCAGATGCTTCTGCTTCTCAGAGAGTGAAAGAGGACAGACACAGTGACAGAGATTACTTACAGTTCAGTGCATCCCAGGCAGACATTTAAAGTGAAATGATTCAAATAGTTCAGGAAATTCAGAATGGATGCTTTAGTTAATTGGTTCCACTGGAGGCTAAAATCGTTTTAAAACTTCTTATTAAACCCATTTAGAAGCTATGTCAACAATCTCAATTTAAAAATATGTACAGGGCTTCCCCAGTGGCGCAGTGGTTGAGAGACCGCCTGCCGATGCAGGGGATGCGGGTTTGTGCCCCGGTCCGTGAAGATCCCACATGCCGCGGAGCGGCTGGGCCCGTGAGTCATGGCCGCTGAGCCTGCGCGTCCAGAGCCTGTGCTCCGCAACGGGAGAGGCCACAATAGTGAGAGGCCTGCGTAACGCAAAAAATAAATAAATAAATAAAATATGTACAGAATATAAAGTTCTCGAGGAACTATAACTGTGTTTATTAAGATGTAGCATAGTGGATTCATTTAGAATTCAAATCCCAATTTACCACTTACCAGCTGCATGACCCTGAACAAGTTACTTAACGTCTCTGTGCCTCAGTTTCTTTATCTATAGCCTCAACCACCAAAGGCAAGGTGGGGGTGATTACCATAATGGACAGCAGAGTGAGAGCAGAAATCAGAATAGTGTGCCTCACACAGACCCATGGTGTGGTCTAGTATTAGTCAGCTAGGACTGCCGTAACAAAACACCGCAGACCGGGTGGCCTACACAACAGAAAGCTATTTCCCCACATCCTGTAGCTTGGAAGTCCACAGTCAAGGTGCTGGCAGGTATGGTTTCTCCTGAGGCCTCTCTCCTTTGCTGGCAGATGACTTTCTCCCTGTGCCTTTACATGCCTGGCATCTCTTCCTCTTCTCATAAGGACATCAGTCACACTGGATTAGGGTCATGATTTCATTTAACCTTAATTACCTCGTGAAAGGCCCCATTTCCAAATACAGTCACATTGGGGGCTAGGGCTTCAACATACTGATTTTGGAGGAACAAAATGCAGTCCAAAACTGGAACTAACAGTGCCTGCCTCATAAGGCTGCTAGGAGGATTACGTGAGTTAAACTTTGTGAAGTATTTACAACAGTGGCTGGTACAAAGGAGAGCCATGCAAATGTTTATTAAGTGATATGGGAAAAAAATTAAAGACTTAAAATCTGAGTTAATTTCCTCATCTGTAAAATGGTAGGACCTCTCTCTTTTTGGCACATAGGAATCGGGCATGTGTATTAGTTACCTATTTCTGTGTAACAAATTACCCTAATGTTTAGCAACTTAAAACAAAAACAAACATTTGCTATCTCATACAGTTTCTGTGGAACAGGGATTCAGGAGCAGCTCAGCTGGGTCATTCTGGCTCAGCCTCTCATGAGGTTGTCATGGAGACATTAGCTGAAGGATCCGCTCCCAAGGTGGTTCACTCACATGACTGACAAGCTGGTGCCAGTTGCTGGCAGGAGGCTTCCATTCCTCACCATGTAGACTTCTCCAAAAGGCTGATGACGTGCCCTCACAACACGGCAGCTGGCTTCCTCAAAAGCAAGTGGTCCAAGGAAGAGCAAGTAAGAAGTGACAATGTCTTTTGTGATCTGGCCTCAGAAGTTACATTCCATCACTTCTGCTATATTCTATTGGTCACAAAGATCAACCCTAATACGAGAGGGGACTACCCAGGGCATGAATACCAAGCAGAATCATGAATAGGAGTCACCTCAGAGAATGGCCACCACACTTGGTCAGTCAGATGCTCCTGCCAAGACTTTGAAAAGTGAAAGTGAAACAAGGACACAGTGACAGTTGAAGATTACTTACAGCTCAGCACAAATACCAAGTGGAGATAGCACCAGTTACAGCATCCCAAGCACACAACTATCCCGGTGTGTTCTGAGCTGTATTTTCCATTGTGTTAGATTTTTTTGGGTTCTGTCTCACTCTCTAAACCTATTTCCCAGTCTCCCACTTAATTCTGTGATATGCCCAATAGTTTTTCAATAATTTTTTTAATCTGCTAGCTAGTCAGTCAGCTTCTATTATTTGTAACCAAGAACCTTGATTAATACAATCTAGAAAATTTCCCCTTTGTCCTCTGCTGCTATACATCTTCCTCTTTCCTCAGACCTCATATCCCAGGTCATATGTTATTTCCTTAAGAAAGCCTTCCCTAGCTCCTCAAACTAGGACAGGCACCTCACTCCATGTTTGAAAAGCACTTTTCATTTCTCATTCTCACCTCTGCTACTAAAAGTTATAATTAACTACTCTTATATAATCAATTTTCTTCCATTAGAATTTTTCTCCATGGGGGCAGAAAACATAACTATCTTGTTCATTGCTATATCCTCAGAATCTTCACATAGTAGGTCTCTCAAAAAGGAAGACTAAAAGTCAAACACAAACTTTTTGCTGGGCTTATTGTCTTTAGGAGAGAGCTGACATCCTCAATCATCCATTTTAGTTTGACTTGAGAATGATGCTGTCATTTATTTTTACATTTTCCAATGTATTTTTTCTATTAATTTTGAAATTGGTGTTTTCAAAGCTGTTTGATGTTGCCATCCTCTATCACCAAAGATTCCAGTTTAATTTATACTTTATTCAGTCAATTCTTTCTCTATGGAGAGGCCAAAATATAAGAAGTTTGCTTCATGAACATGGAATTTGAAAATGGAGTTAATTATTGGATTTGATTGTTCAATGGCATCTGGCTAAGGAAACTTGACTGAGAACTGAGATATTCCTGCCAAGATGTCTGACAGGTCCCTGAGCCAGCGCTCCCTCTGCAGGGATGGGAAGTGCCAATGCTCAACTCGCTGGCCCTTGTTTTCTCTGTTGACCCCTCTCCTCTTCCAAGTGTTTCATTATTTCTTTAGATATGCTGTTCCCATCCAAGTCCCCATTTGATGGTGAGGAACAGTTTATTTTAAAGATCAGGTTTGCCTGATCTTTGCTTTTCCTCCTCCTGGAGGAAAAGCAAAATTCTTAAGAATGATTCTTTTTTAAAATTAATCCAGTAAAATCAACATGACCTGCATCAGCTTGAGGTATAATTAAGATAATAAGTCTTTTTCATATTCAAATTAATCATTCAATCCCCCACAGGACCAACTTAAAAGGAAGTCCAGTGGCTCCCTCTTGAAACCTCTCCCCTTAACCAAGCTGTCAAGAACCATGGACACTTACACAGTCCAAAGGGGTCATCTCTGTTTCTCAGTTACTCATCTTTAGCAGAAGAACAGAAGCAGGCAGGGAGGGAGAGACGGAGGGAAAGAAAGAGAAAAACTAGAGGAGGAGGAAGAGAAGGCACTCAAGCTGTCTGACCAGTTTCAGACTAGCCCCAATATTCAATTGTCATTCCTGTCGTCACTGCCATGCAAATTCACTGCACTTAGCTGATCTGGTCCAGTGCATTCATTTGAGCCTTTTTACCCTCCCAATGATGCAACAGGAGCTGCAGAGGTGTACCAAAGTTACAGATCTCCTCTTATCTTTTCAGTCTAAGCCACTGTGCCCACAATATCCCCTTGTGACAGGGAGGTCTTCCAGGCACACACTGTTATGGAATGAATCTTCATGATTTCCTACAATTCACTTGTCAAACATCTGCCTTCCCTTGGGACAAATGCTCCTTTGGGGACACAGGTGAACTTATTTGAAAACATCTCAACCTATCCAATGTTAGCTAGGATAAGGTGGTCTCAAACAAAATGGGGACATTCTATTTCCTCCTAGAAGTCCTTGACAATGCAAATTTACTCCACTTTTCCCCAAGCTTACACAGCAAAAGATACATGGAGAAAACTTTTAAGGAGTCACAAAATATTCTTATACATACTTTTCCTGAATCAATGGGTTCTTACTTCTTCCATTTGAATAATAAGTGACCTTAAAGAAATTCTCAGAATTAAGAAAATCTGTTCCAAATTGATCCCTTGTAGTCACCTAGCAGAAAAGTGGCTTGCCCCTTCTTTCACCAACCAAGAAACAAAAAACTGTTCTATCCTGCCAGTATCCCTCATATTTCTATACAAAAATAAAATAAAATAAAAATATAGCCCATAATCATTAAAGATATTATAAGAAAACGTGGAACTGACTTGAAGGGTATAATATAGTAGATAAATGGACCACTTAGCACAGAGTTACCCTTGGTAACAGTACCCTAAATTTTGTCCAAGTATTTATCCTTTCTAGATGCAGCCTTTGTGTTTGGAACACATAGTCCCCAGTCCCACGTCCACAGAGGTAGACTTGTACTGCAGGTCTAAACTAATTCTGTTTCCCTGGACACACTCATTGCTTCAGGGATGGGTCCATAGCTCAATATCAACTTAGGAGAGCCAAGTTTTTGCTCTACTCTGGAAGGACAGAAGTTCTCTTTCCTATTACATAAGTAACCACCACTAAAAAGCCTGCCTTAAAATGGAGCCAAGCCAGAGTAAGCAGAACCAATAATAAATCCTAGTCACAACAGATATAGAGTGCTCAATTAATGAAACAATAAGCTTCCTTTTCGGTTATTTCAGTTTGGGATTTCTGTTGCTTTCTATGAAAAGAATCTCATCTGATACACATGAACCAATTAGCATATTAGAAGGTTAAAACAGAAGATGTACTAGGTAGGTAGAAGGGAAAGAGTGGGGAAGTCCATTTTCTTTTTCTCTTTAAATTTGTGCCTCTTATAGCCACTATAACAACAGGAAGTATAGTTTAATTGGAAATAGGCTAACACAGTTCTAAGAATAATCATCTAAGACTAACTGCCTGGGTAGTTTTGATTTCAGCTAAATTTGCTCTTCTGTTATAAAGTGTACCTCTCCTGATTAGTACTTGATTAAACACCAACAACAAAGATAACCTCTTAGAACTGAAATATCAACAGCTTTCTGGATTCCATTTTTCTTAGCAAGAGAATAAGCATAGCACATTGTTTAGATGCTTTTAATTGGATGAATATCAGATATACAGTGTTTTTCTATCATTGATGCCTTGTGTGCTAAGAATTTCATTACGTCCTAGTATTACCACATAAAAATTTCCTTGTGTTTGTCACAAACATATTCCTACACATAAAGATAATAGCTACAACTTCACTATCTATACACTGAATTTTTCTTTAAGAGTATCCACTTGACGTCATGGAGCACCTAATCCAGTTGAAATATTCTGCTTTTGACCATGATTTGTTCTTTTCAAAATAGACTTTTTTTAAAAAAAGAGGAAAATTTGAGTAGATTTTTATTTCACCATTGGGTCCTAAGCAGTTACTGATTATCCATTCCATGTAGT
The DNA here is from genome assembly GCF_964270905.1 of Leucopleurus acutus. NCBI lineage: Eukaryota > Metazoa > Chordata > Mammalia > Artiodactyla > Delphinidae > Leucopleurus > Leucopleurus acutus. The sequence goes on along the minus strand of NC_139149.1, from coordinate 66,858,336 downwards.
TTTGTAAGAAAAGAAAAGGAAACTCAGATGTGGCCCTTGCCCTCCAGGAGTTTATAAGCTGCTTCTAGTTACAAAATGGGCCGGGTGAAAAATTTTTAGTACCATTTACACAGTAAAATACACATGAATATAATACAGCATCATTAAGTGATGTGAAAATATTTGGTAACGGGGCTCTTAGTAAATATCTGTGGTCTCATCAGAAGGAAATAGGTTAGTCAGGAGAGGCTGTTTTAACATTTACCAATACCTGAAGAGTCACATAATGTCCCTGAAATGAATGATTTTTATCATTCATCTATTCAAGAAATGATTACACGCATTCTACGTGTCAGATGCTGTATTAGGTGATCATCTTGATGCTTCTTGTTTTCCTTAGTCTTTTATCTTGGATGAACACCAGTTGTGCAGAATCATTGCCCTTGGTTCACGACACTATCATTGATTTATTCAGGGACCACAGTGGGCTTTCTCCAGTGTGTGGCTATTGTAGATACATGCTCATGTTTCCTGATACACATGACTGTATATACATAAGGGAGTGGAACTGCTGAGTCAAATGGTATACAAATGCTCTAATTCACAATACCAAATTATTCTCCAAAGTAGTGGAACCCATTTATACTCCTACCAGCAACGAATAAGAAATCCAGTTGATCTACACCTGCACAAACACTTGGTATTACTAGACTGCTTAATTTTTTCCCGTCTGTTGTGTGTAAAATGGTATCTCATTGTGGTCTTGTGTTCCTAATTAATTTTAGGTTGCGCATCTCTTCACATATTTTGAGGTAATACATACGTTCCTTCTTCCTCTATTTTTGACTCTGTTAGTATTCTTAACATTATAGGTACAGATATAGACATAGATAATAGAATAGCAAATACAAGGTTCTAGCAAGTCAACAAAATATGGAGGATCACTTAAGAGGTCAAAGTCTCTCGTATTCTTTGCTTCTTGGGGATGTGTGAGAGAAAATGTGTACTTTGGCCTAGTAAGTAAAGGAAATACTAACTCCCAACTATTATTCACCTTTCATAACGTTAGGCAAGTTTGCATCAGAAATCCTCAACTTCTCAGTCTTTCCCATACGTCATCTCACTCCCACAGAATTCTAGTCAAATCAAAAGAAGAGAATGTGGACAGGAAAGGTCCCTTTTACAAAGAATGCTTCTGAGTGACCCAAGACCAAGACCTTTTCAAACTGTAAACCTCATGGGTCTGGTCATGGTCTGGAGACTAGTAAACTGACCAGCAGCACAGAACCCTAAGGTCACCTGGAGCCACCCCTGATGACCACACCTGGATGACCTGTACTGTGAGACCACAGAAAATCATTTCAAACAAAAGTCAAACCGGAATATACATTAGATTCAGAGGGGCAAGAGATATTTGATTTGGGCACACGGCAGAATACCAACTAAAGTGGTACTCTCACTTCTTCTATTCCCAAATGTGAAAGATAGATAATGATCGCACAAAAATGTTTGCTTCACTAGGTGCCTAACACTTACTGAAAAGCACAATGAAATACTGGAGACATTATATAGCTATAAAGACACACCAAAAATAATTTAATAAATTAAGACAAAAATTTTTTTAAGTTTTTAAAAGGGGGAAAGAAAATTTTACATATTCAAGGCATATTCAGAAGTTCTAAACTTTTTAAGATCATGTTTTTTTCCCTCAAATGAAAGCAATACATTACAAAACTTCAGAAGCCAGAGTTTCTAAGCAAACATAAGAGGTGGGGGAAGACTCAACTGTAATGATCTTCATTTGCATTCATATACTGTTCTTTTTTTTATTATTATTTTTAAATTTTATTTATTTATTTTTGGCTGCATTGGGTCTTCGTTGCTGTGCACGGGCTTTCTCTAGTTGCAGCGAGCGGGGGCTACTCTTCCTTGCAGTGCGCAGGCTTCTCATTGCGGTGGCTTCTCTTGTTGCAGAGCACAGGCTCTAGGCACGCGGGCTCAGTAGTTGTGGCACATGGGCTCAGCAGTTGTGGCTCGTGGGCTCTAGAGCACAGGCTCAGTAGTTGTGGCTTGCGGGCTTAGTTGCTCCGCGGCATGTGGGATCTTCCCGGACCAGGGCTCGAACCCATGTCCCCTGCAGTGGCAGGCGGATTCTTAACCCTGTGCACCAGGGAAGCCCCATATATACCGTTCCCTTAATCTGTTCAGGCTGCTATAACAAAATGTGATGGACTGAGTAACTTAGAAACCATAAAAATGTATTTCTTACAGTTCTGGAGGCTAGGAAGTCTAAGATCAAGGTACCAAAATGGTTTTGTTTATAGTGAAGGCCTGCTTCCTGGTTCATAGCCTGTATCCTCACATAGTGGAAGAGTTAGGGATCTCTCTGGGGTCACTTTTATAAGTCACTGATCCCATTCATGAGGGCTCCACCCTCGTGGCTTAAGTACCTCTCAAAGGCCCTACCTATTAATACCATCGCATTGGGCATTAGGATCTCAACATAGAAATATAGAGAGGGACACAAATATTCAGTCTATAGCAACTATATGCCTAGTATATTTTCTTCCTCAACGTTCCAGTATATTCAGAATAGGCAGGTATTTAAATTTGCATTTTAACCAGTGGACAAATTGAGTCAAAGAGAAATGAGGCAACTTTCTGAAAGCCACAAGGGGGTTAGCCTCACCAACAGACGTAGAAGTCACATCTCCTAAAATCCTACCACGGCCTGTAATTGGGCAAAACCACTTTCTGCTCTTCTCATGATAAATAGGTTTAAAAATAGTACAATTCCAATATCGCATCAATTGAAAGAGTTTTTTTTTATAAAAGGTATAAACATGCCATGTGATGAGCTATTTTAATTCTGTGTGTAGATAAGGAATCTGCGAAAAGCTTATGAAACCAGTTATCAGCCACCCCAACTCTTTTGTGCTTCCTTATAAAAATTCCCGGATGTCATAACTGTCACACCTACTTGTTAAATTGGAGAAATTCTTGAACCACAGTAAACAGATGCTAGAACAGATGGAAAGTTTCTTTTTGGGCTGAGAAAAAGAAATTTCCAATTAAGAAATGCCTGGACACTATTTTATCTCCCTTCTAGTTGACTGAACTATGAGATTTCCTTATGTCACAGTTTAGAATTTAAAAAGTTTCTATTTCCCTCGATATTCTTTATTTCTTCAGGTACCCATAAACATTAGCTTAAAATATACTCATTTTTATGTCCCCTTTATAAAATTGCTATGGTGCTTTAAAATATGGAAAATTAATGATATATTTTCATTTAATGTTTATATTTAACACCTTTATTCTTACCCATCGTGTGTTAAGTTTGCCTCTTACATTTTCTCGCCATTCACTTACAACTTTAAATAGTATCTATCATGCGTCGAACACTTATTTCTTCACTATTTTATCCCCTACCTACCCCAAAAGAAGCATTACAGAATGCAAAATAAAATCCCTCCTTTGTGCAGGTATGAAAGCAGATGTCGGCTTTTCTACCAACTATCCCCTCAGCCCCCCAAGTGCAACCTCCACCCAACAGTTACCTTCCTTAGTATCTTTCTAGGGAAAAGATGAACTGGTTCAGTCCTGAACGGTGCACCTAGCAGCTGCTTCTCTGACAGGTACTCTCTCCAGGCCCTGATGTCCTTGTGAGCTTTTTCCACGCTTCACTGATGCCACCATTCCAAGTTCTTTACTCCCCCAAATTACGACTAGCTCAAGGACACCCAGAACTGCCTTCATAGAAGGTCTGTGGCCGTAAAGGGAGATGTGCAGCAGCTCACAGCTGCTTGAGGTACCTGGAGATAAAGTATCAGTGCTAGTCTTTAAAGGTCCTCAGCCATTTAAGTGCACTTAATTTTTTAGTGCAGTTTTAATTTCACAGCAAAATTGAGCAGAAAGTACAGAGTTCCCGTATGCCCCCTGCTCCCACATATGCACAATCTCTCCCACTATCAGCATCTGACACCACAGGGGGATACTGTATTTGTTAAAATCGATGAACCTACATGGACACATCATTATCTACCCAACATCCATAGTTTTCATTTGTGTTCACTCTTGGTGTTGTATATTTTATAAATTTTGACAAATATTTAATGACACGTATCCACCACTGTAGTACCACACAGAATAACTTCACTGCCCTAAAAATCCTCTGATCATCCTTCCCTCCCCCTAACCCCTGGCAACCACTGATCTCTGTCTCCACAGTTTTGCCTTTTCCAGAACGTCATATAGTTGGAATTGTACAGTATGTAGCCTTTTCAGTTTCTTTCACTTAGTAATATTAATTTAAGGTCCCTCCGTGTCTTTTCATAACTTGATAGCTCATTTCTTTTTAGTTACTGAGTGATATTTCATTGTCTGGAGATACCATAGTTTATCCATTCACCTACTGAAGGACATCTTAGTTGTTTCCAGGTTGGAGGCATTATGAATAAAGATGCTATAAACATCCTTGTACAGGCTTCTATGTGGACATAAGTTTTCCATTCATTAAGGTAAATTCCAAGGAGCACAACTGCTGGCTCATATGGTAAGAGTGTTTAGTTTTGTAAAAAAATGTCAAACCATCTTCCAAAGTGGCTGTACTATTTTGTATCCCACTAGCAATGAATGAGAGTTCTTGATGCTCTATACCCTCCCCAGGATTTGGTGGTGTCAGTGTTTGGCATCTTGGCCATTCTAACAGGTGTGTAAGTGGTATCTCATTGTTGTTTAATTTTCAATTTCCTAATGACATATGATATGGAACACCTTTTCATGTGCTTTTTACCATATGTATATCTTTTTTGGTTAAGTGTCTATTCAGATCTCACGCCCATTTTTTTTTGGCGGGGGGAGGGCTTATAAACAACAGAAATTTATTTCTCATGGTTCTGGAGACCAGTAGGTCCAAGATGAAGGCACTGGCAGATTCAGTGCCTGGTGAGGGCCTGCTTCCTGGTTCATATACGTCCATCTTCTTGCTGTAACTTCATATGGTGGATGAGCTCTCTTGCCCATTTTTCAATCAGCCTATTTTCCTATTGTTGAGTTTTAAGAGTTCTTTGTATATTTTGGATAATATCCTTTACCAGATAGGTGTTTTGCAAATATTTTCTCCCAGTTTGTGGCTTGTCTCTCTTTCTCCTGACATTGTCCTTCACAGAGCAGATTTTTAGTTTTTTTTTTTTTTTTTTTTTTTTTTTTTTTTTTTTGCGGTACGCGGGCCTCTCACTTGTTGTGGCCTCTCCCGTTGCGGAGCACAGGCTCCGGACACACAGGCTCAGCGGCCATGGCTCACGGACCCAGCCACTCCAGTGCATGTGGGATCTTCCCAGACTGGGGCACGAACTCATGTCCCCTGCATCAGCAGGCAGACTCTCAATCACTGCGCCACCAGGGAAGCCCCAGATTTTTAGTTTTAATGAAGACTAGTTTATCAATTATTTTTTTCATGGATGGTACCTTGGTGTTATATCTAAAGTCACTGCCATACCCAAGGTCATTTAGATTTTTTTTTCCCTATATTATTTTCTAGCGTTTTACGGTTTTACATTTTACATTTAGGTCAAAGATCCATTCTGAGTTAGTTTTAGTGAAGTGTGTAAGGAAGGCCTGTGTCTAGATTCACTTTTTTGCCCGTGGACGTCCAACTGTTCTAGCACCGTCAGTCATTTATTCAATAATTGAATTTTCAGCCTCCCTGAGCTCCCAAAATTCCAGTTTATTTTTTATTGTGAAATAATGTTCCTATTCTTCATCTTCTCAGTTTTTCCACAGGGCCTATTTTTTTTTTTCCTGCGGTACGCGGGCCTCTCACCGCTGCGGCCTCTCCCATTGCGGAGCACAGGCTCCGGACGCACAGGCTCAGCGGCCATGGCTCACGGGCCCAGCCGCTCCACGGCATGTGGGATCTTCCCAAACCGGGGCACGAACCCGTGTCCCCTGCATCGGCAGGCAGACTCTCAACCACTGCGCCACCAGGGAAGCCCTCAGGGCCTAATTTTTATAACCTAACTCACTGCTTAAGGTACATCTAAATAAGCAAGATGCTTCCTTCCTGTATGTCCTCTGTTAGAACATGTTAGGGAACATCTGGGTGGGAGGGGGGTGGGTGCTCACTGACTTTACCATAATTTTATTCCAAATGCAGATAAAACAGACCCAGTATTATCATATAAAAAAAGTAATCAATCATTGTGCTGGACATCTTTCTAATTTTTATCTTGTGCTTTTTCTTTCTTATCTTTCTCTTCTTTCTCAATGTTTTGTGAAATAAAACCACAAATAGGCTTGTGATAATGAAATCCTGGTTGAAGTATTTAAAAAACAAAATTATTTACTGTGTTATATATATGGTCTCTATATGTTACACTTAAGTACTCAATTGCCAATATTTAATAAACCCTCCAAATTTCAAATGCTCACTCTCTTCTATCCTCATTCTGGCAATAGTTAGCATTCTGTTTTCTAAGATGTATCTTAAATAAGTCAACACATTGTAGAAAACAGTTTAATAAGTGAATGAAGCCCTTTCTTTCCATCTGCTTTCCAACTTCAAGGGAGCATTTTAAATAATTATTACATTTCTTACAGTATGTAAGAAAAGACTTAAGGGGCTAACGACTGAGATTTGTTTGCAAGGTATAATAGAAAAGTTTCTTACAAAAACATGTCTACATGATGAAGACAAGAAACGTATGAGGAAAGACAAAGTAGTAAGAGATATTAGTAAATGACTGCCACAATATATGCGAACCTTCAGAAATGTGAGGAGAGCATTAAAACAAAGTAGGTGTGTAATTAGAGAAGTGTGGCTCATATAATGATACCCTTTTTTGTAGAATTCCAACTGCATCAGGGCCCATTAATTTTGGGTGAATGAAGTTCTGCTAATGCTCCTTAGAGTCTTTAGCTTTGAGCTGCTATAAAAACATGCTTTAACTGATTCTGGAGATTTAGGAATGTTTCACAGACTCTAACACCTAATGAAATAGGAATAACCATTTATCATGCATTTTTGTTTCAACATCACTTGTACAGGCCTTAGAACTATTGGAAAACTATTTATAAATATTTATAAAGACATTCCTCATTTCCTGGAGTTAATTCGGTGTTTTCTTGCCTTCTATGAAAACAGGTAAACAGAAACATAGAGAAATTAAATGAATTTTTAAAAGAGAAGCCTAAATATATGAAGGCAATCATTCTAAACTCTTTTCCCTAGAAACTGTCTCCTTTCTACCAATCTTCTTAAAACAAAATAATTTTCCAATAAAAAAGGCAAATGTCTAAAAATCAACAAGGGTAACATATAAACATCAACACATTATTCTCCTCTGACAATGTAAGCAATCAGTTGTCAACGCTCTGTAAGACTGGTTCTAAATTAAGATTTAGTCCCAAAATAAAAGAGGAAAAAAGTAAAACTTTCATCTCTTTACAGAATTAGGCTTTATATATTTACCTCTTTTTCCCCTTAAATTCTATTTAATTTTACATATAGTTTGTAGATTTTCTGCTCTTTTCCAATAATGGCCCTCTTTGTTTTCCCAAAGAAAGGATGTAATGATCCCACTAATTCTTTCTACATTAAAGTTTTACAGTAAAACATTACCTCTTTACGTTCATTGCTTTTCTTCAGCAAACAAGTTCTAAAGTTAAATCCGTCCATTACAAGCCAACAAAATAAGATCACTCTTAAACTTGTGCCCAAGGCTGCATTCGGGGCCCCTTTTGCAAATGTGTGTTTATATTTCCATGCAATTGAAACAATAACAATTTCTCCTCCAAGTCACTTAGCATCCCCACAACCAAGTGTACTTTAGTGTGTAAAAAAACAGAAGTTTACAGAGGTTTGAGGAGACAGCCCTATTCAGAACCTTCGCAGCGTTAATTCAACAGGAGCACCTCTTCATTTTTTACCCACTGCAAACAAAGAGCTCCTGGCTTTTTAATAGCAACAATGAGAAACAAAGACTGGTGAGTAGCTTTTCAAGTCATCAGCCCAGCTGAGGAATTGGCCATTGACAGCTGGACTGACGGAATATTATGAGTCGTCAAAGGAAGCCCGCAAGAACCATATGGAGTGACATTCCAACACTTTTAATATATGCCCCTCAGAAACTCCCATAGCTGATGGCGTTCACACAGCTGTAGGTTATTAGGAAGGAGCCTTAAGTGAAGGAGGGAGCCCTCTTTAGGGTCACTCACTATCATAATAATGTTAACTAAAACCTGCTGGTGGTGAAGCAACTGAGTGGAGAAGAACAATATATCACTGTTTCCCCACGGCTGCCATAAACTAGGGAGTTCTATCTTTTGTGTGTTGTGAGAAATTAATTTTAGGTCTGAGTTTTATAGCGATCTCCCGGGGCTAATAAATGTGGCTTTTTATCTGACTTGTAGTTCTTGAAATTCCAAAATAGACCTTCATGAAATAAATAGAATTTCATTTGAATTACATGCAAAAAATTACCAAAAAATTCAGAAAGAGAATCTCTAAATAATCTCTGGAATACCTCAAGTGAATAATCAATTTATAACTTACAACCAACATGAAGGTTTTCGAATACCATCCTGAATAGCCAAGGCTCCATGTGAAATGAAGATATAGGGGTAGGTGTCCTTCTCCCCAAATTATTTCTTTACCATTATTGATAACATATTAAAAATATATTAATTAATAAAACTCAACCATTAAGTAAAAAGTAGCTTTTAGATAAATTTGAGCTATAATTTTCATTCTACAACAGAGAAGCCAGTTTTCTTTTCCCCTTTGAATTTCAAGCATGCCAATATTCAGAAAAACATGATACAATAAGGATCACATCAGAGTCTAAAAATAATAGGTGACTCCCTCCATTGTTCCTTCCACATTTAATAATCACCTGTTATATGATTAATAGCTGTGGCTCAGTTTAAGCGCTTCTGTTTCTGGACATGGCTAAGAGAAATGAAGTCAAATGTCAAGCCAAATGTACTGGCTTCTGTATGAAGGCAATAAGGGAATGCCAAAGAATCACTCACAGCTCATTACAAGATAATGATCAGATTTTTCTCATCTGTGTAGATGCTTGATTCAACAAGGTTAACATTGTTGAGTCAATAAAAGCACCTCATCAAAAAACACAACCAAGAAACCTATTAACTAAAGAAAACGTTTTTAAGTTTTCAATTGTAGTGCTTCTTTATAAATGAATAGCACCTGACTCAGGACCAGCCCTGACAAAGAAGCCCTGCTTTGATGCAGTACCATGCTTTGTCTTTACTGTACACAGCTGTCCCTCCTCATCCACAGACAACAGCATGAGGCATTCATGCAGTCAAGGAGTTGGAAGTTAGGTGCAGGTGGAGCTGCTGACAGTCTGATGAACAAACATCTCAGAAGAACATTCTGCTGCTGCTTTTTGAAGAGTGATTCCCAGAGCACTTTGTTGATTTCCCTCTTTCCCTTGATTTTTAAGTTCTGTTTTCAAATTTCTAGTCTGTTTTGTGTTGTTTTATGAGGTGGTCGGTCAGGGGTGGCCACAAGAAGAGACAGAGAGACTCAGAAAGACAAAGTTAATTACACTCACATGTCCTAGAGAGAAGGCGCATGCAGGGCCGCATGGAAAATCACCCGGGTGGTCACAGGCAGAAGACAGGAGTTCAAGGAAAGCTTAGGCCTCCACCTTTACTGGCGTTTCTGTGGGAAAAGCAAGACAGGGCAGGTAAATGGTTAGGATTGGCTACTATCAATAATTCCAAAGGGCCTTGGACTATAGGGATGGTCCTCTAGTTGCCTGGTTCCTGGCCTTGGGATAATTAAAGCAGAGGAATATTGCTCCTGGGGTGTATGGACCAGATAGAGGAGGTGTTGCTTTGACTGGTTAGTTTGCATATCAAAGGCATGCCTGCACTGGGATCTTTGCTATCTCTAGGAATTAGCTCACCCCAGAAAGGGCCAGTTCTCCCAGCCAGAAAGTTTTCTTTTTAAGATGTCAAATCATAATACATAGAAAATTTTAAAGTATATAAAACACCTGGCCTTAAAATGAACCCAGTTACGTTAGACAAAGAAAGAGAAACCTTAATTTATTTTTACACAAAAATAGTAGTAAATGATGGTCACTTACACACTATGTTTTTCAGGGCGCTTTAAGAAGACCAATGTTGATTTGTTCCCCATCACAGATTTTTTTTAAAAATCAGCAATATTTATGATGATAAATCAGCAGATAAGGACTTGAAAGTCCTATGGTCTCAGCTTCACTGCTCTCTCACTTTTGAGCTATATTTCAAAAACCCAATTTTTCTTTCCTTCCTCTTACACTGCATGAAGGCTTAGATATGTCATCTTTACTTCTGTCTATAATCAAAGAGATCACAGTGCGAGGACCAATCGTTAAGACACACACAGGTTTAGCACGGAGGCGTCTCTGGCTGAGAAGACATGGAGAAGACAGAGCAAGGAATTTGTAAGGCCCACTTTGGCGAAACTCCAGATGCTGAGTCTGCCTCTATGTTGATGCCTCAATGTGTGAATGACTACTCAAAGCTAAAAGGAAAAAGACTAGCTATCAATTTTCACATATCAAACAATGCAAAGACCCACAAGACACAGATTACGTTCTTTGTTTCCAAAGGGATAAAAATCCTTGGAAGATGTTGCCTGGCTAGGTGGCCACACATCTTGGTTGGCCGGACTCCCTGCCTGGTTACACCTACTGTCCCAAGGTGTTCTGAACAGCAGTCCCTTTTGTTTTCAAAAGTGTCCTGACAGCCTGAGTTCAGATTCTAGCTCCACTATTTTCCAGGACAACTGGGGCAAGTGGCTTGACCTCTGTCACAGTTTTATCATGTGTAAGTGGGAATAGTGGTGCTTACCTCATAGGGTGGCTGTGAGAACTATACAGATTAATGCCTATGAGATGCTTAGAATACTGCCTGGTACTTAGCAAGTACTCACTCAATAAGAGCTAAGATTTTATGTCCTGGCATTTATGTTATGACTCAAAAGGTATTATGTAGTGATTTCTTACATTTTGGATTCATCATTAGTTATCTGCCTATAAATATATGTCAAATATGTATATGTATAGCTGATTCACTTTGTTATAAAGCGGAAACTAACACACCATTGTAAAGCAATTATACTCCAATAAAGATGTTTAAAAAAATATGCCAAATAATTACCAGAAGATATTATGTCTAGAAAGAATACACATTCTCACTGTGTATAAGGTGTAATCCTTTTGGCCTGAGATAAATAGAAAAGTATCAGTAGAATCTTTAAAGTTGGAGTTCTGCGTGTAATAAATGTAGAACACACTATTTACTCAGTACTAAGATGCACTGTTTCTTTAAACAGATCTCTATTCAGAAAATCACTTGCAATCAATGTTGTATAAATGCTTTGGTATCCCCCATCCCACAAATAATTTGTTTTTCAAATCATGAGATTTGGAATCATAAAAATAATGATATTTAGAAATGTATATATATACACAATCATATGCATATGTTAAATACCAGGTTTTAATATGTGGGTGCACGTTTGTGTGTAAAATGGCTTAATTCATAAAGAAAAATATTGATACAGTTAACCATATTAAAATAGGACACTTAAAGAAAATGGCAGGACTTCCCTGGTGGTCCAGTGGTTAAGAATCCACCTTGCAATGCAGGGGACGCAGGTTCGATCCCTGGTTGGGGAGTGAAGATCTCACATGCCATGGGGCAACTAAGCCCACGAGCCACAACTACTGAGCCCACACGCCTCAACTAGAGAGCCTGCATGCTGCAAACTACAGAGCCCACACGCTCTGGAGCCCACACACCACAACTACAGAGCCCACATGCTCTGGGGCCAGCACACTGCAACTACTGAGCCTGCACACCACAGCCAGAGAGAAGCCTGCGTGCCACAGTGAAGATCCCGCATGCCGCAACTAAGACCCAACACAGCCAAAAAAGTAAATAAATAAAAATAAAATAAAATATAACATGTATTTAAGAAAAAAAGAAAATGGCAAGACTAGCCACAAAATGGGAGAAGACACTTGAAACACATATAACTGAGGGTGACAGTACCAAGAATATACAAAGTCATACAAATCTATAAGGAGAAAAGAAAAATGGGAGAAAGGAATAAGTTTTATACAAAAAAACACATTTGGCCATTAATCAGATGAAGTTGATCAATCTCATCAAAAAACTTGACAATGCATATCAGATCACAATGCAATATCATTTTTCAAAATTTGTGGCAAAAATTAGGTAGTCTGACAATACCAAGTGTTAGAAAGTGAAACTGTCTTCCTGGTTTTACGAAAACAATTTGTAAAGTTGTAAATTGTGTAGATTTGAAAACGAGTATACCCTATTGCCAGCAAGTGCCTTCCAAAGCATACATGCAAGATAAATATTTGCATCTGTGCACCAGGGACCCAGATAAGAGAGATCATACATCACAATTCAGAACAGCAACAGCTTTGAAAATTCCCAATGCCCATTCACAGGAAAATGGATAAATCAATTGTGGTACATGTTCAGCATATATTATAAAACAGTAAAAAAAAAGGAATGAATTACAGATACAAGGACATGGACAAACCTTAGCAACAATGTTGCATGAAAGGAAGCAAAACTAAATCCAACTAAACAATGTATTGTTTAGATATATGCATCTCTTTGTTTATGTGTATGAAATAAAACTATTTTTAAAAGGAATAATAAATACAAAATTTGGGATATTGCTTACCCCTGAGCGGAGATAGGAGGGTCAGAAAAGAAGTACAGATAAATTTAAGATAAATATACTAATCCAGTTCTTGGGTTAGGTGGTAAGCTCTTTATGTGGACAGTTTTATGTTATTAAAACAAATAAATAAAAGAGGGTCATGCTAAGTCAAATGATGACAGCGTGTCCTGGACCAAGAATTATGATTAATCCAATACCAGGCATCTGGGGTCCAGAAAAGATGGCCGCTCCCATTAAAAGACTAGTGATGAGTGGGTTATTTGCTTTCACATCGTCCCCTTGTTGTATTTTGTATATTATGGGAGTCACTCTACATCATTACTACTTCTTTTGTAGGAAATGTCAAAAGACAAAATTTTACAGAATAGAAGAATGTTTCCTTTCACATTTTACAAAATCTACCATAGTGATCACTGCTTAGTAGACGACAGACACTATTGTTGATGCCTTCACAGATTCACCAAGTGATGGGGGAAACTTGATGAGACAACAGAAATAACAGATTTATTTAAAAAAAAAAAAAAAAACTAGAGAAGGCTACTTGCTTTTCTTTATTTTCTTGCCAATCACCTTTATTTTGTAGGTCCCTAACTGCCGACCATGCCATGTGCCCCATGTTGCTGGAGATAAGGAGTAATCAGATAAAGTCCATTGTCAAATTTTAAAATATAAATGTATATTTCCATTGTAGAAATAATCAGAAAATTTACACACAAAATGGTTTTTAAAAAGACTCAAGAAACTTTTGAAGTTCATTAATCTTCTAATTATTACTACTTACCTTGAGATTAAAGAGTTATAGAAAAGTGCAGCTTTACACACATTATGCTCTGCACTTGGTAATTTTAAGTTTAAAATTAAAAATTGCTACTGTGACCCACCAAATTCCTGACAATTGAATAAAGAATATTTAGAGGTGGGTTTCCCTGGTGGCGCAGTGGTTGAGAGTCCACCTGCCGATGCAGGGGACACGGGTTCGTGCCCCGGTCCAGGAAGATCCCACATACCATGGAGCAGCTGGGCCCGTGAGCCATGGCCGCTGGGCCTGCGCATCCGGAGCCTGTGCTCTGCAACGGGAGAGGCCACAACAGTGAGAGGCCAGCATACCGCAAAAAAAAAAAAAAAAAGCATATTTAGAGGTATAGTAAAAGTCAGTGAAATATCATGGGCAGACTAATATACAGAATATAAAAACATGGAGCTATAAATTTGAACCAACCTAACAAAAACCATTCACAAACCTGTAGCTAATTATTCACTCTACATAGTATGGTGCTAATTCCAGAAATGAAAAGGCAGAAACGTTCTCCCCCCGCCAGAACTTTTAGAAGACCATGACAACAGACTTGGCATTTGATCGTAATCTCCAAATTGGTGATGTCAAGAAGTTCAGCTGAGGAGCATATGTGTGTCTGTTTCCTCACATGGTTGCTCTTGTAGCCATACTTCATGACTCATCTGTTTCTAGCCAGACAGCTTTCTAGTTTGAGAGGAGCTGGGAGTGTTGTATAATAAGGAGGAAAGAGGGCAAAGACCTATATTCCTTCATTTACGCAAGAAATATTTATTCTCTATCCTCTACGTGCCATGTACCATGTTGGATGCTGGAAAATAATGTGGAGTGAAATGGAGAACTGGATTACAGAGTGGTGTGTGTTGTGATAACTGAATAGGCTGGAAGGGAACAAGTCAGGATGCAGGAAAACCAGTTAGGAATCTACTGCAGTAATCCAGGAAGGAGATACTGGTCTGAACTAGGGGCAAAGGGAGAAGAATGATATTCAAGGGCCTTTATAATGTAGAGTCAATTGGATTAGGTACCTGAAAAAGAAAATAAAGGTTTAGCCTAAACATGGAAGTGATATTTTCATTTTTACTCAGAGTAGCTTCTACTTAGGGGGAAGAGCGGAAAAGGGTGCCCTGCCCAAGGCACTAATGTGGCATATGGTAAAGAATAGAAAGATATTCAGATATTTCTCCATCCAATGCATATGTACATACATTCATACATCCAATTATATGGTAATTTGTGTTGGAACAAGATTGCATTTTGCAGACAGTTATCGGTTAAAAGACTGTAGGGGGGCTTCCCTGGTGGGGCAGTGGTTGAGAGTCCGCCTGCCGATGCAGGGGATACGGGTTCGTGTCCCGGTCCGGGAAGATCCCGCATGCCGCAGAGTGGCTGGGCCCGTGAGCCATGGCCGCTGAGCCTGTGTGTCCGGAGCCTGTGCTCCGCAATGGGAGAGGCCACAACAGTAAGAGGCCCGCAAACCGCAAAAAAAAAAAAATTTAAAAATTAAAAAAAAAAAGATTGTAAGGAAAATTTTTACAGTCATGTTTGCCTTTGGTATTAGAGCACAATTACTTGTAAGCTTTAATTTAAAAATGTATTTGGATTTTTGTAGTTCAAAATTAGTCATCAGGAGTAGGTGGTCTTCCTGTTAAAAAAGGCACAGAAATTAACTATGTTATTTATGTATTGACAGAACACTGGAAATGTTCTAGAACAGTGATTCCCCAACTTGTCTGCAAATTAGAATCACCTGGGATCTTTTAGCAATTGCAGGGACTTCCCTGGCAGTCCAGTGGTTAAGACTCCACACTCCCAATGCAGTGGGTACAGGTTCTATCCCTGGTCAGGGAACTAAGATCCCACAAGCCACACGGCACGGCCTAAAAACACACCAAAAAAACCCAAACAAACCAAAAATTGCAAAGCACAGGCCCCACCCCAGATCAACTGAAATGACAATCACTGGGGATGGGACACAGGAGTTTGCAGTTTTTTAAGCTCCCCAGGTGGAACCAATGTGTAGACAAGTTTGGGAACCACTGGTCCAAAACAGGAAGATAAAAAAGGGGAACTAAAACTGCTCTCTGCATAAAGAACCTGGTATAATTTTCAGGCTACAAACTCAGATCTATTTTTAAAAATCTTTACTTTTCTATAAATGACTCGGATTCCTCTTTTAGGCCCCCAATTCCACAGAGTAGCTGAAGTCTGCTCTCAGTCCCAGGGTTTCTCTCCCTTCTTCCCTCTGGTGCTCCTTCACTGGGGCTGGGGTAGGGGGCTCTGAAGTACCAAGGCGGAGGAGAGGAGCTAGAGGAATGCACATCCTTCTAATCCTCTGCCGATATCCCTCCATGCCTGCTCCGCTGAGTCCCCTCAACACAAGGCTTCTCTAGTGTAGTTTCTGAGGTCTCTAGTGCAGCTGCCTCATCCCGTCCAAGGAGCTCTGAGACCCCCAGGCTCATCGCTCACAGCCTCACAGCTCCTGGCCACAAAGGCAGACATTCTGTGCTGCCGCCCAGCACACTGAAGCTCAGGGGGCAAGGGTAGCCTTTAAAAACAGTGTCGAGGGCTTCCCTGGTGGCTCAGTGGTTGAGAGTCCGCCTGCCGATGCAGGGGACATGGGTTCGTGCCCCGGTCCGGGAAGATCCCACGTGCCGCGGAGCGGCTGGGCCCGTGAGCCATGGCCGCTGAGCCTGCGCGTCCGGAGCCTGTGCTCCGCAATGGGAGAGGCCAGTGAGAGGCCCGCGTACCGAAAAAAAAAAAACAGTGTCAAAAGGAATTACAGGTATTGAGAATGAAAAACACTGTTTAATAATATATCAGAATAAATTATATGTATTTCTCCTTGTCATCCACTAATTATGCAAAAGAATTTTTATGTTTGTTAAAATTTTCTTGGCTTGTTATTATTAGTACTAACTTCAACCCTCTACTTCTTTCCTGAAATCTTCTTAAGCTACTTGTCCATTATGTGAGTTAATTTTTTTAATTAAAAAATATAATCCAGGGCTTCCCTGGTGGTGCAGTGGTTGAAATCTGCCTGCCAATGCAGGGGACACGGGTTCGAGCCCTGGTCCGGGAAGATCCCACATGCCGCGGAGCAACTAAGCCCGTGCGCCACAGCTACTGAGCTTGCGCTCGAGAGCCTGTGAGCCACAACTACTGAAGCCCACATGCCTAGAGCCCGTGCTCCGTAACAAGAGAAGTCACCACAGTGAGAAGCCTGTGCACCGCAACGAAGAGTAGCCCCTGCTCGCCACAACTAGAGAAAAGCCTGTGTGCAGCAACGAAGACCCAATGCAGCCAAAGATAAATAAATACATTTATTAAAAAAAAAAAAATATATATATATATATAACCCCTAAACCTACTTAACTGAGTACACAAGACTGCAATACCGTTTAATATATTGAAAGTTAACAAGTGAGGGAGATGGCCCTGTCAGCCTCTCCACTTCAGAGAATTCCTAGTATTCCCTCAGGCAATACCTCCTGGACCATGTGTGACTCAGGACTGGCTGATAAGGTATCAGTGTCAATTCTTTAAGAGTCAAAATTTTTCATAAATACAAGTTAAACACACTTAACAATGAATACTGGCCAGCATCTGTCTTGCAATACTTCTTTAGTTTCTATATGAATCTCTATTGTGCATACTCATCACAGGACTGTGTTTCTAGCATCAGCAAAAGATAAACGAAGTGAGAGGCTATGCTGTGGTTGGTGAGATTGTTACTTTACAATTTGTTTTCTTAATCTCTCAAGGAAATAAATGCCTCAAGACATACGCATGCAGGTCCTTTTATATCTCTAGATCACTTTCCATTAAAAGATGCAACAACATACTGGGATATATGAGAATCACTTTGGTTAGGTTAGGAAATATTTGACATAAAACAAAGTTTTAGTTCATAATGTGTGCTTGCCACACATAAAGTATGCTTAACATTAGGTAAAAGGTATTTGCAGATTTGAAGAAGTAATGAAAGGAAACAAGAAATCAAATGAATGATTACATGTTAGATGGCTGGGAAATGGGTAGTTTTCTTTTAGATTTTCTTGAATATCATAACACTGAATATTTTTAATAGTCTTTCGATGTGTATTATGCTAGATACAAACAGAACTACAACTCTGCTCACTAGAATATAGTTTAGGGCATGTCCTGGCTTGAGTAAAGTTTCTTAAACTATAACTAAACCCCCCAACCTGCTTACAGCACAAGAATTAGGATACGCTGAAGCATCAGCATTGTAAAGAACTACTGCTTTCTGTAACGGCTTTTCTACAACTGAAAGTTGAGGGTCTAACTGCTGTGGTAGGTTTCTTTGTAAACTGCAGTATGGTGGTATAGGTATGTGAAAGCACTTACCATTCATCAATAAAAACGTGCTCAGGCTGAGTGCTTTTAAATATGCATGACTAAGTTCTCAATGTACTCTGTGGTCATTCATTGGCTATGTGGTAGCCCGCCGGATTGCCTGTTATCTGATCAGTAGAAGCAGTTCAGAACTTGATGTAGTATAGCAGAGAAAGTTCAGATTCAGAATACTGACTCTGAAGATTGAGTGATACTATATGGTGTCTGAAAGAGGAATTAAAAGGGCTCTAAATGAGAACAAGAATGAGCAAATCTGAATGAAGCCTTATTATTGAGAAAGGAATGGGCTAGGATCCTATTATTGAGAAAGGATCCTGGCTAGGATCAACCTTCCATATACCAGAAGATCTTCCTGCACAATGATGCTTTTTCTCCTTAATAAGCAGATTCCATGTCACACACCGTGTCTGTGAAAAGGTGAGTTTTCACAGACACGGTGTAATGGCATCTGGGCTATGGAAGGAAGAAGAGGATTGGATGAACCCACCTTCTTTAGATAAGAACCAGATGAGCTGCAATTTCTAAATTGAAACAAAAATACTCAAATACAGAGACTCTTCCTCCCATCCTTGGCAAGTTCAATATAAGATTTATTGAACTCCAGCTATATGTATAGGCTATTGACAAAGACTGTGAGGTTCCAGAGATGGTCTTACCTCATGCATCTTCCAGTCAAGTAGGAGCAGGTAAGTATCAACAGCCCGTGTGCAAGGCAGAGTGAGGAAATGGGCCACGTAAGAGATGACTCAAAGTTTGTAAGAAAGTAAGATGCCTGGCTGAGAGCATCAGGAGGAACTTTGTGGAGGATATAGAATTTAAGGTAGGCTGCAATGATAGGTGAGGTTTCAATAGATTGGAGGTAAAGAAGGCTTTCCTTGGGATAGGAACTACAAGAACAAAGGCAGAGAGACAAGACCACAGAAGTCATGATGGGAGAAAGGTGGGGCATGGAACATAAAGTCTACATAGGGGAGCAGGAGAAACATACTACATACAATGGGAGCACACTTTCAGACCATGAGCTGAATTTAGCTACCTGATGACTTGTTTGGCCTGGTCAGTATTTAGTGTTATTTTCTAACTGCAGAAATAGAAAGAAAGACAGGGAGCTAGTTGTATTTGAATTAGCTACCAGTATTTAAACAATGGGAGAATTACACATAAAAATCTAAGTGTATGGCTTCTCTTGAAAAATCTAAAGTTCTGGCAGCAATTCTGGGCCTGCCTTCCAACAGGTCAGTAATCAGTGGAGACGAGCAGAAGTGGACCCCTGGACAGGGCAGAAACTCTATTGATGGCTACAGGTCCTCGTATCTCCTGTTGCCTCTGCAAGCGTCAGCTGCCATTTATTATCAAGTCTAGGCTGGCTTGTTGTTGTTTGAAGTAAAGACAAAAAGCTTTTCTTAAACCTTGTGTCATATAAGTCTGATGGGTCTAGATACTTGAGGTTTGTTTGTTTTTTAACCTTTACTATAAAGGAAGACATTGAACATCAACTAGAAGCATCTGTTCTTCATTTAGTAGCCAGTGATGAAGCTTTGAAATATTTTGAGGATTTAAGTGGGTAATTGGAGGTGTGCTTTAAGAAGCTTAACCTAGAAAAGGCAAACAAAATTAATTGCAGAGGAAAAAGAGACATGGAAAAAAACAATTAGAGGCCAATTCAGCATTCAAGTAAGAGGTAAAGATGATTGGGGTTTGGGGGCGTGAGTGGCTATGGAAAGAAAAAGACACCTGTCAGAGATACTGCAGAGAAAGGACCAGACAGCTTACTGAATTGGAAGAAGAGATAGAGGAAGAGCAAGCAATTAAAAATGACACTGAGGTCTCAGGCCAGACTAGGATGGTGGTTCCACTAACAGAAATAGAGGTGAGAAAAGTCTGGAGTTATTGCTGATTTTCCCAAGGGAGATTATCCCTTGCTTTGGAGCATGGTGAGTTTGTGTTGTCTGCTGAACAACCTGGTGGAGAAATTCATCAAGAGGTAGAGCTGTTTCTAAAAGTCAGTAGAGCAGAGCAGTTCAAAGTATGGGCTTTGGAATCAGAACTCAGATTAATCATCTAAAACATGAGGGTAATATTAGATCCTACTTTCCTTGAGAGGCCTAACTAAGGAAATGAATAATGCAGCGACTACTTAAGAAAACAACTGGTATGTATTTGAGAATTAGCTACATTAGCTCATGGAAACTGTGAGAATGAAAGAAATAACTAAAGAGACAACTGTAGAAAGAGAACATGTGATGTGGATGCTGCTAAAAAAACAACTAGAATGCAGTGATGACTAAGTCAACCTTTTGGTGATGATGGATGGATGGATGGATGGATGGATGGATGGATGGATGGATGGATGGATGGATGGATGGATGGAAGGATAGACAGGGAGATGGTGTATTGTATAGTACTTCCTGAAATTAAAAATATTTTTGTCAAAATATTTTACACTAGGTTAATTTAGAAACACAGTACACTCCTGGTATTAGTAAATTTAACATTTGTATTTTCAACTTCTCACAAAATTCAGTGATACTCAGACAAAAGAGAAAATTGGCTAGTGAGTAGGCCTGGCTAAGTGTCAGCATTTTATGTCAACATGCCTCTCGTAAAAAAAAATATATATATATATATATATATATATATATATATATATACACACACACACACATATATACATACACACATTATATAATATATATATCTCCATTTCCACAAGATATTCAACCCTAGATTTGGAAATAGAAGAAGCCAATGAAAGCACTAATTGTAAGATTAGAATGTTCAGCTCAGCAGTGACTTAGTGTCTTAGAATATGAACATTTTACATAGAAGTAAAAGCAAGTGACAGTTTTCATCTACACTCCAGTCAGAGTAAAACTTGGTCCCTTAGAAAGAAAATTTTATTGAAAGTTGAAAAGATTATTAAAATGGGGTAAGTTGCACAAACACTTCCCTTGTTAATTTAGGAATTCACAAGATGTCATGTGTCAAGGGTGTGCAATACTGGTTGGTTATGGGAATGTCTTTTTTTTTTTTTTTTCGGTACGCGGGCCTCTCACTGTTGTGGCCTCTCCTGTTGCGGAGCACAGGCTCCGGACGCACAGGCTCAGCGGCCATGGCTCACGGGCCCAGCCACTCCGTGGCATGTGGGATCCTCCCGGACCGGGGCACGAACCCGTGTCCCCTGCATCGGCAGGTGAACTCTCAACCACTGAGCCACCAGGGAAGCCCGGGAATGTCTTTAATAGGTCTATTATAAAGAAATACCTTCCAGAAGGACAACTGATCATTAGGCAGGGAAATGGAAATTTGTCTTGCCAGGTAGCCACTTACTGCTGCACCCTGCCACATAAACAAGCCTTGGCAATTATGTCATTGAATCAGCCCAGCCCTCAGTTTAAGGCATAAGAAAAGGAGGTGAGTGGATTAGACTAAAGGATTTCTAGGTTTGAGAAATTTCCAGGTCTGACAATTTACGACACTCTATAGAAATGGATTCTGCAATATATATTGTGTTAGTGTTCCACTCTTTTTTTACACTCCTCTAAATTGTATGTTTGAGATGAATAAGAGAGTCTTGCCTGCCTTCACAGAAGAGCTTGATTTTTGTTAATTTCCCCCAGTACTAGGTTCCAGAAAGACTGATAAAATGAGCCACCGGGTGAAGGCCATTTTCCAAGGCATCTCATTAGGGTATGCCTAGAGATTGCTTCCTAAGAACAAGATATGACTTTGAAGAATTTCTAACTAACCAAGAGAATCACCAGGGTCCTTTTTTAAGAGCTGCTCCTTGAACAGAGTCCAGTTTAGGCCTATAGCCTCCCACTTGTTCCTCAAGAGAGATCAGCATCTAAGTGGATTTTGCTGTGCTTGTCAAATTCCCTTATGCAAACAAGAGGCAGTGATACAAAGTTTCTGCAAAACAAAACTCAAAAGTGCCTCAAATTAGGATAACCTGTTTTTGCGCTCAGTTATAGTTCTTGACCAAACCTCATTAGAGGAAGGACACACAGATTATGGGGCTCAGCTCTAGCTTCCCCACACATACCTGCATTCAGCTGGAACAGGTCTACATAAAACAAAAAGAAATCATCAGAACTGTTTTTCCTCAAAAGATATATTGATTGTTCTTCTTCAACTGAATTCTGCTCATCTTGATATACTGAAAAGTGGTTTGTAGTTAAGAAAAAAATTTTTCAACGATATTTTTATAACTATTATAATTTTAAAGTTGAGGAACTGAAAACATACTTTGAGATATCTGACCTAAATTTTTTAAGTTTTGATTGATTTTAGGATATACACTTATAGGGCAAATCTCCCTTCTTTGCAGCTTTCACTACAAAAATGTTCCCAATCTGCAAAGCTCTGAAATAAAACCATTCAATATCAGACTCAGAAATCTGCTCTACTGGCTGGATCTGACTGCTAAAGCAGAAATATGTTCAAAAGACAAAACATTTTATTGACTTGGAGAGATTACAAAGCACGCCAAATAGATTTCAGGCAATTAAGATCACAAGAAGAAGTACGTCCATAATATCAAGAATTTACAAGACAGAGAGGCATACTATTTCTGATGACTTCATGGCATGTACTTTTCACAAGTTCTAATATTTCTTCCTTGAATAAAATGTTCACAATGAAACTGGACAATCAGAATTACTCTTTACCTGGGTCCCACAGTACTTCTCTGAATTTTTAGAATAGCATCTGAGAATGGTGATGTTACTAAATACTCAAGATGAGATCCTTCTAATTTTAATACTTATCAAACTAAACCATTTGGAAGCACTCTGATTTCTCTTGCTTCTGAAGCTTATTCTATTCATTACCTCACTTCAATCAGGTTCTGGATGACTTGTTTCTATTCTAGTTAGAGCCTTTGTAAGAATGGTTTAATCATACTAATAAGTATTGGCCTGATTCTACCATCCCTATGCCCATGTAACTTCCATAAAGTCAAAACCCCTTTCAAAGTGCCTTAACCTTGAGAATTCATATGGTGTCCGTTTGGGAATATTTGTACATCTTGAAGATGATTGTTTCTTTGTTGCTATTATTATCTTCTTCTCAAAACAAATAGAACAAACAGTGCATGTCATGCCCATCATTTTCAGAGAAGAAATCTCCAGAAAGTACTTAATGGCCAATTGGAAAATGTTCTAACAATACAGTCTTTCCTGGTTTTTCAATTTACTACAGGTGGATAATCTCTGAAAAACCCCAAACAGAACAGATTGAATCACTTTTAACAACTTGAACTTTGAATGAATTCCAAAGTGCTTAGAGTGAAGCTGTTTTGCCTTTAACTAATACCTCAAATAAAGATTAAATAATTTTTCGTTGAAAATTGACCAAATGTACTGGAAAATGGTGTGCTTAGAAAACCGCATTCATTATAGATGAGCATTTGGGCATTATAATTACACTGGTATTTTAATTGGCATTGTCATAAATTTGGGGGCAGGGACTGTCAAAATCTTTCTTTGGTATGCTAAAGTTCTCTAAAAGAGACACAATTCTAATAAATTGAAAAATTGAAACATAGCTGGAATATAATGGAGCTTTGAAAAGACAAGTTGCAGACTTTCAACACTGATACAGTATTTTCCAATCTTATAATGGGGTCCCAGAATTCTAGTTTGGTAAAAAGTCCATCACCAGCATGATATGACTATTCTAAATTTAATATTAACTACTCTTTCAGGCTGAATTTGCCATCAGCTAAAACAAAGGCCAGGGAAGTAAAAGTATGCACATGGCTTAAAAAGATGGTGTGTATTCTATTAAATTATAATGCATATAATAAAATAAATCAAAATATAAAGCTCTTCAAACTAAATGAAATCTCTAATAGAGATTTGGTTTCAATATACCAGAAAACGATCTTTTTAAAATATGTACATTTAGATGTTTTCAAAATTTACTTTGGATTTCCACTGTTGAGCACAGCCAAAACTGCCTCTTACTTCCTTGATTTAAATACGGTAAATGCTAAGAAAAAAGACAGATTACTGATTCTGCATATAAAGGAAATAGCGCTAGCAATAGTGCCCAATAGCTCAATCAGAGTATATGAAGAAAATGTACTTTTTATAGTTATCCTGTGTCAGGGAAAACCTTTCAATCGAGCCATCTCATTCCACCATGTGCACAGGAAACTTTTACCATCATAATCACAAGGGTCAATGAAAACTGTAGAAACCACTCAAATGAGCCCAGACTTTGCTGTCACTTTGGGGCTGATAGATTCTGGCCAAACTTACACTGATGAAGAATATGAGCTATTGGAGAGGTGGCATAAAGATAATTTATCCTAGCAGTTGCTTTGGAATTTGAAGATTAAGGGAAAAAAGATCAAAATTGGCACCTGTATTGTATAAAATGCATAGCTACATAAGAAAATCTCATCTTTCTTGTAAAAACTTCTGTTTCCCCAGTTGCACTGCCTGAAAGTGAATCTGTGTACCAGAAGGTTGTTCAGGATTATGAAACTTAATGCATTTTACCACAAGCAAATATAAACATTTTCAAGAAAAGCACAAGGCAAGAGACATGAAAGACCATATGTTTTCAGTGCTCTCCATGTCAAAACAATACCAAGTCTCCAAAAAATAACTGCTAGTCATATTGAATTATTTTGCCAGATATCTTCCAAAAGTTACTTGGAAGAAATTACAGTGCACTCTATGTATCATGTAATGAATAAAAATAGATTTCCCCAGACCAAACATATTACATTCATGAATTATCTTGTTGGCTATAACACTTAAAGAGATTTCTGAGTTTACTGCTCAGGGATTAGTGGCAAAGGTAAAAAATGAGATAAAACAGAAGCTTAATTTTCTAGAAAATGTTTCTCAGCAAGCTGTGTAAACTCCTTTAGTTAAGCTAACACGTAATACGCAAAAACAGAGCATTTTTCCCTCCCTGAGGTTTTTCTCCTTCTGCCGAGAGCCTTAAACCTTTCACAGGTTCATGCTGCTCTTGCCATGTTCTACTTGGAAGTTCAAACGCGCGCGCGCACGCACACACACACACACACACACACACACACACACACACACACACACACACACACACACACACACACACACACACACACACACCCTACCCGGGAAAAGAAACGCTGGGGTAAAGGCACTTTAAGGGGATTTAAGGGGAGCGGCTGGGCCCGTGAGCCATGGCCGCTGGGCCTGCGCGTCCGGAGACTGTGCTCTGCAACGGGAGAGGCCACAGCAGTGAGAGGCCCGCGTACCGAAAAAAAAAACAACAAAACAAACAAACAAACAAAAGACACTGCTCAGCTGACCAGATGGATGGGGCACCGCAAAGGATTTGCTCAACCTAGCGTCCTTTCTCTGACTGCTCTTGCATTGCCAAATCACTTTCTAAATAATAATAATAATATCAAAAACTTGGTGAAGAATGAACCCTCAAAAAGAAATCGCTAATATCAAAGGAACAAACCACGCCCTAGAATTAGCCACGGATACTGAGGATGGGGAAAGAAAAGCAAAAGCAAAATGGAAGGATCCTTTACTCATGATTCTGGCAAGATGAGCTGTCCCTTCCAGAATTTCTCTCCTAATCTTTTTATACTTTGAAGGCCCAGCGTTTCCTTCCTAATCCCTTTGTTTATCAGAACCCACCAGTTACCAGACGCTTTGCTAGACGTTTCCTATACCTTACCTCACCTAATCTCTTCAGCAACCTAATGCACATCTTGACACACCCAATGGTCTAAATAATTTGCAGGGCCCAGTGCAAAATGAAAATATGGGGCCCCCGGTTCCAAAAGCTGGTAAAACGTGTCATTACAGATACTAAAATATAAAACCTTTACCTTTCTTTCGCGGTCTCTCGCTCAGGGCGTTTTTCCCTTTAAGCTCCCTGGAGCGCAGGAGTAAATGCGCAGACGCTCGCCCGAGCCCCTGCCTCCGGCTAGCACGTGTCACGTGGCCCATGCGCACCTGCGCGCGGAAGCCCATAGCTGCCAGGTGTGCCCTCTTGACAGCCTCCCAACCCACACGCCGGGCCTCGGTTGGGGGCAGGGGTGTTGAGCCAGGCATTTTACCCTCCTACAAGCCGAACGCCCCAACCCAAGTCAGCGGGGATGCACTAGTTACCTGGATACCGAATGGGTAAAAGGCTTGCCCACCTCCACCCGAGCACTGCCCTACGACCCCGCTCTTCGATACCTGGGGCAGGAGAGACTCTTCCCGCGCCTGCGCCCAGGCCCCTGCCGACAGAAGAGGTCCCAGCTGTCACTGATGGATCAGAATGGGGAGGCCAGTCAGGGCCCAGGAAGCCAGGGGCAGGGGAGGCCGGCAAACAAGAAGCCATCTCAGAGAGGCAGGGCGGCAGAGGAGAGGCCGCAAGCATTTCTCCGTCGTCCTATCCGATTTCACTTACAGATCACAAAAGCAAAGATAACGTTATTAAGAAGTTTAGAATGGTGGCCATAGTAACTTAAACCAAGCATAGGACCCTACCAAACGCGAAGCCCTGTACGACTGCACTGGTCACATGTCCATGAAGCCCAGCACTACTGCCACCGAGAAGACATCCAATAAATATCAGTTCCTTTCTCTCCCTCAAGCATTCCCTCACTCTAAGAACCCTGACCGCACCCTCCCACCCACCCAAAGGAAGGTTTCTTAGACAAAAATATAGCAGATATATTTCCACCAAGGGAAGAGAAGAGCCTTATTTTTTCTCTTATGTCTTTTTTTTTTTTTTTTCAAATGAGGAAACTGACACAGAGCTTAACTGACATGCTAAGAGATAATCCACCTGGCATGTGTGTCTGTGGACCTGGGTCTAAAGCCAGGGCCCTTGACCTTTCCATTATGTGCAGCTGTCAGGTAGCTACAGTGGAAAATGCATGATAAACACTTCTTAATAAAATATGTTGATATCTGACAATGTTACAACGCTATTTTACCATTGACTTAGGGGGAAAAAATAACCAAAACACCTTGGCTCTTTTAGCAGATGTTTGGGAAATGTCCTTTTGTGTGTTATGGATTTGATGTGAATGTGGTGCTTACTTAGAATAAGAGTCTCCTCGAAGCTGGTCATCATTAACTTGTTAGTTACTCACGTATGGTAAAATACATAAATGTGATTTATGTTTTAGAAGACAGACATACTTAATTGTAAGCTTATTCTTGTAATAGTCTTGAAATGCATTGTAAACCTAATCCTGTAATAGTCTTGAAATGTATGAGCATGTCATTATATAAGCCAATGTATTTTAGATAACTTTTTGTTTTATTCTTTAAATGAATTAATATTTATCAAAACATTAAAAAATCACATTATAGAAGATTTCGACTCTGAGGAAAAGAAAATAGATCACCCATAATCTCTCCAGTCTCACACAACCACTCTATTAATTTTGGTGTATTTTCCTTCCAGTATTGTTATATAAGAAACAATATGCAAACATACTATAGTGTTTGTTTAAATAAAAGGCAAATCTAAAACCAAAGATAAGAAAAGTCTCTACACATGATTTTATTATTTTGTCTAAAGACAGAAACACGGACTAGATACTTTTTAAAGATCCTTTCTGTATTGGAACTGAGATCATAACTCTTTAATTTGTAAAATACTAAAAAGAAAACTAAAAACCTTCCAATGCTGACCCAAGAAGTAAAATTTTCCCCCCATTTCATCTAATTCCCTCTCCTAGACTTAATTACTCTTATAGTTTGGCGTATATCTTGCTTAAAATTTCCCAAATCTACGTTGGCATATATAGAAATACATGAATATACACATGAATTATTATAAAATTGGAAGCATACTGTACATACAGGTCTGTAACTTTATTTGTATACTCAATAGTTTATAACCTACAGCTGGTACTAAAATGTTAAATCGCAGTGTTGACCAGCTTATGTTTATTACTGTCTATCTAAATAAGTAAAGCCTAAAGGGTAAGATGTGTTCAGGTCATAAAATTAACATTTCTCAATGTCTTGTGATAACCTATAATGGAAAAGAATCTGAAAAAAAAATAGATATAGATATATGTACAACTGAATGACTTTGCTGTACACCTGAAACATTGTAAACAAACTATACTTCAACAAATAAATAAATAAAAGCTGTTGTTATATCAAATAGTAAAAAAAGGAAAAGAAAGAAAATAACATTTCTCACACTGACATATCTAGAAGTCTTTTAAACATGAAGATACTGTTATTGGCCCATCATCAACGGGGCATCCTTCCAAGGCAAAAGTACTTTTGCCCACCTCCTATTCTTCTTTTATAACTTCCTGGTGGGACAGGCAGTCTCTGTGTTACAGTTAAATACTTAAGTGAAATCTTCTTAACTAAACTACAAGATATTAAAGAAAGAACAAATCTAGTGTATCTTGCTTTTCCTGTAGTTCTTAGCATAGTGTCTTGTATAAAATATGCCCTTAATGTTTGTTGCTTAAACAAGGGCATGGATGACTGAGCCATTGTTTCACTAACAAAAGTATTAGATTTGCACTAATCAATCCAGGCCTTTCTTGGTGACCAATATGTCAGATGACAGATCAGATTCAGTATGTGAGCAGTGCCAGAACAACTGATGGGTCCATATAATGGCTAAACCCAAAGCTTTGTTTTCTATCCTGATAATTAGCAGGGAAATTCATTAAGCATTGTAGCCTTTTAAAATATCCCCTCACATTTATTTAACCATTTTAAACCTATTTGAATAGATCAGGACAGTGATAAATGTCTAAAAACTTGACCCTTTTTAGTCTCTAGGAATAAGAATTTTTCAAGTAAATACTTTTGTAAGATTCTAAACTTCTATCAAATTACACACATATGCCTTAATTTATTAATAGCTACATGCATGCATATGTGTGTCCATTTCAGTTTCTCTGTTCTTATACACACTTAACCTTGTAAACAGTATTTTCTCTTGTTTTGATTCCCCATTTCTTTTAGACTGATTGTGCAAAATTTCAAATGTACACAAAAAGAGAATAGTATAATAAACTCATCCCCAAACTTCAACAAATTACTTAGCAAATGTTTACAATCCTAAAAGTGACATAATTTGTTTCTAGAGCATTGTACAACAGTTCTTGTCAGGCTCCTTTTCAAACACTAGACAAGGGTTTATGCAAAGGTAAACAGGACACCTGTTGCCTCAAAACAAACGATTCTTAGGAAGTGAAAACCGGAACCACACGTGCACCCTTAACTGCAGCTTTCCATGCAGGACAGGCCTTATACTTAAGCATCTTGTTTGCAAAAATAAAGCAGAGGAATGCAGAGTTAAAAGCAGAAAAGGTTGCACAACGTGTCCAGAGCTCTACCGTGTACCCAGAAATTGCTGGACCCTGTAGAATGCACAGGGTAAGTATGAGGCACAATCCTTGCCATCAAGGAACACACAGATTTGTAGGGGATGACAAGCTACATAATTACCAGGAAAAAAATGTATACATTTAATTGGATAAGCAAGAAATAAATCATTACAGTGGTGTTGAATCATTTATTTATATCCTACATACTTTTTTCCAATCCAAGTAATAATTTCCTTTGTTTTCAAGCTACTAAGAGACATATTAATGATAATAAACTTGCAGGTTGGTGGAAAATTCCAACTTTCCTACCTTTATCAACAAAAGCACATGAAGCTTAAAAAAAAAAAAAAACACACGTAGTACATATGTTACCAATGGTCTTGTTATTTCTGTTGTAGCCCATGAGCTATCTTGGCAAATCAGTGTGTGAAAGAACGTGTAACATCTTTTCAGTTGATTTAGAGGCGGCAAAGTTTTCTAGAAACTATCCTTAAGCTTATCCTCTTAGCATCACAATTCACTCTGACCTGCCTCCATTAAAAGGTAGGTCAACCGATGGAGAGAAGGGGGATAAAGAAAAATGAAGTGGAATCATGAACCGTACTACAGTTCCTCATCCACATTTCAAAGTGTGGTGCAAGGACTGGAAGCACAGGCACTCCCTGAAAACTTGTTAGAAATGCAGAATCAAAGGCTTCACCCAGCTCTACTGAAGCAGAATTTGTATTTTAATAAGATCTTCAACTGCTTCCTTTGCCTATTAAAGTTTGAGACACACTGGCTTAAGCTTTCTTCCATCTCTGCACAGACCCTACGCAATTGTATTATTTTGCCACATCTCTGATAACATGGTCTCTTTTGATTAGAGAATCAGATTTCACATAACCGTTTTTGAATGATATATATGCTCATTGATACATTTGATTTAGCAATCTTTTGTATATACATCGTGGGTTTAAAGACTAGTCATATTAGCTGCTCTCCTCTAAAATTAAAGTTAGTTTATTTGGAGGTCTTAACCAAAGAGTTGAAGTTGGAGTTAGAACATTTGATTTCTGGAAATCAATTAGAAATCTCAGCTAGAAAAGAAAGTCATTTCACATTTTCATGATAATCAACCGATTCATCCATGTCTCTATGTCTCAGAAAGAAAGAGTAAAGAAAGAATAAATATTAAAACAAAAGATTAGAAATAAATGGAAATATTGCCATTAGCATACTCCAACCCAGGGAGTATGTGCTTAAAAACACTTAAGCACACAATTTCATAGCATCTTCCATAGCCATTTGTACAGAGGAAATATGGATTTAATCTTTCAAAACTTTTGTTTTTTGAATACCTGCAAACTAATTTTAATCGAAGAAATATGAGAAGGCTAATGTGCTTTTCATTCTATTACAGTGGCCCCTTTGCATTTTAGTGGACTATACTATGGCTTTTTAAATTATTTAAAATGTTAATAATTTTTGGTTAACTATTTGTTTTTACATACATTTTGAATTTAGCAATGATGAATATACATATGGTCTCTTGTATCTGGGTTTGAATACATGTCATGAATGTCTTTATGAATCCACAAAATATTCAACAAATCTGCCCAAATTTACCACTTTTATTAAAAGGACACATCTGAACTCAAAAAACTAAGTTCCTTCTGAAAACTGCAATTTGGTGGGGTAGAAAGGAAATGAACTGATGAACCAGAGGAGAGTTGGGCTTTGGTCGTGGGTACAGGGACAGATACAGATATTGGACATGGTGAGTTCTAGGGTAGGGCATAGAGATAAAGAAAGTGAGACAACTCTTCCTCCTCTCCCTCCACCAACATCATCAGCTCCTAAACTTTTTTTTTCACAGATCGAAGAACTTCTGTCCTCACCAGCTACAGAAGGTCAAGAAACATCTTCAGAAGACTGTTCCCATAATTCGCCACAGACAGCCCATTAGGGGCTGTCACTAAAGACAGAAACATCTGGTAGTCTCGATTTTAAATTAATCATATTCATGTTTTTAACACAGAACATAAAATCACAGGTATGATCTTAGTAGTTAAGGACCGCCCCTAAAGTTTTTACTAGGTTACATGTCTGTCCAATATGTTGAAACTGTAAACATAAGAGTGATTTGGCATCAGGCTTGCCAAGACCTAAGTTGCCTGAGAAAGGGAAGATGCTGGAATAAGGCAGACCTAGGGCTAAGAAATGAACTTAACTTCATTGGGGTTCAAGAGGATGTGGGCAGAAGGCTAAATCAGGCCCTCCAAAAAGGGCATGGAGAGGCCAGTTCATCCCTGGCCCATTTTCAGCCTCCATAAGCAATGGAATCCAAACCTGTGAGGGCAGCATCAGGAGTCGCAAGCAGGGAAAATCCTTGAGGCCAGCCGGGTGGCAATATTCATCTGAAATCTCTCTCTTCCTTTAATAAATGATTGTATTTTGGAAATTGGAACATAGATAACTGAAGCTTCGATAATAGCTTCCGATCACTTTTCCTCCTAAGAAATACTTGGCACCATTCCTCCTTTTGCTTTTCTTATGCCCAAACTCTCCAATTTTAGTTTAAGTTATCTTCTCAAATCTGAGATTATCTTGACAGACTCATGCTATGTTTCCTCTTCTTGTCAGACCCATGTGTTTTTCATCATAAGTGATGGTATAAAAAAATTTTGTTCTTCAACATTCTTTGTGAAGTTAATGTTTCACTTCCCTTATTCTTCTTTCTATTCCAAACTCTTGACTTTCAAATACAGGAAGAGTTTTGTTTTGTTTTGTTTCAATTCTAGCTGTTAACCCAAACCATTCATTTTCTACATTAGAATTAAAATTTACAAGAAATACGTTCTAGATATTTCTCTCACGGATATATTTTTCTTCTCGTTGTATTAGCAGAAGTGCGTAGAAGTTGGTGGGTTATGAGAATCTTAATACACCTTGAGGTCTGCCATGGAAACTACACCACAGCAAGTAGCCTCCCAACACCACCATGATTTTTCCTCTAAGGCTGATGCCAAAGATCACTATTGTTCCACAGAACGTGGGAAGGTTCTGCTTCAAAGGTCAGAATTTTGAGAGATGAGCCTTATACTTTACTAGATTAGCCTTATCTAACTCCAGGAGCAGTTTCTTGAACCTTTTCCCTGTGATATAACATGTGTATTCACTCACCACAATTTTAACCATAATATTTGTTTTTCTACACCTCCTCAAGCTATTTTATTTTGTTTCTGTTTTACGT
This sequence comes from Leucopleurus acutus, assembly GCF_964270905.1. Lineage (NCBI taxonomy): Eukaryota > Metazoa > Chordata > Mammalia > Artiodactyla > Delphinidae > Leucopleurus > Leucopleurus acutus. The sequence continues at coordinate 66,825,875 of NC_139149.1, read as the reverse complement.
GTCTTAACATTTCATCTAGAAGCTCTTCATCCTCCTAAACAAATTGGAACAAAACCAGAAACTCCTTAAGAGTTTTTCAAAGTTTTGTTGTGTTTTCCTCTACCATGTAACAGTAACATTTTTTTACATACTTCTATTGTGTTATATTTTTAAGCTTTCCATATATCCTTAAACTTTCCATCTCTCCCAAAAGATTATATGCTCCTCAGAAGATATTATTGATTTTTAACTAACACCACAACCGCCATCACCACCACTGAGCCTAACACATCTGTGGCGTCAAACAGGGATCCAGTAAGTCTTTGTTGAACTACCAAATGAACGAAAACCATTCCTTTTGTGGCTGTACTTCTTTTAGCTCCAAATGGATTATAACGCAGTGTAGTAGAACGCTACGGAAGATTCTTGAGTAATAGGAGATCTCTTTGAACTCTGAATGTCTACCTCTTAGGTCCAAAATCTACTAATCTTCTGAGCATTAGAAATTAGCTCTGATGTGTACCATCCGATGAGCCCAAACTGCTTCAGTAACCACAATAGCACCCTCACAGTCTCACCAGCAACGTAACAAAATATTTCATTCACCTCTTCCTGCCATTATGGCTATCTCCTATTGCTTCTTGCTTTGGGGATATAAGATTTTTAGGGACCCTGTTTTAAAGACTTACTTGGCTACTTCACAATCCCTTGATCCTTCCTATTAGAAATTTTCCATTTCTTATTTAAGAATAAATTAGTTTCCAAAGAATAAGTATATTTATGCTTTATATTTATGCTTTTATTCTTTCATAATCAGAGTGAAACAGAAAATAAAATTATAATCCCTGTGTAATAGTTTGGTAATTTTACCTTTGTTTTCAAATATCTTTAAAAGTCTTTCTATAGTTGCATAACAACAACAGGGGAAAAAAGATTAACAGATTCTTAAATGGAAACAGAGAACTAGAGAGTGAACTGTTGCAGTACAATTGGAAATCAAACTCCAAGGAACTCATAATTCAATAAACGCTAAACATCAGCATCATACTGTTCTTTGGAAGCTACTTGTTATTCTATAAATCTTTACATAAATCATTCATCATTGAACCTTAAGGACCTCAATGGTTCATGGTGTCTTCCATATGATAAGTTTAGCTAAACTATACACAGTAACCAACGAGGTCCCAAGGAGAGTTAAAACAGAAATAGATAACATTTATTCTTTAAAAATTTGCAGTTTAACAAAGCTGCAATATATTGCAAATGTAACGTAACTATTTGAGCATATATATTAATAATACTGGATACAAAATTAAATTAGTTTCTTTATTGAAAAACTTCCTGGAGCCCTTAAAATATTTAGGGACACCAAAAAAGATGGATATAGTGGGCAGAATTACCCAAATTTAGTTGACCACAAATTTCTTTTCCTACCCCTTCAAAAGAATACTTATTAATATATTTCAAGAAAGCAGTGCTCCATTTAAAAAAAAAAAAAAAAAACTTTCAGAAAGTGAGAACTAATATGATGGCAGCTAAAACAAAACATGATTAATCAAGAAAAGTTTCAAAGACAGGAGTCCTGAATTGAGTTTTGAAGGAGGGTGACGTGTTTGGAGAAGATGGGAAAAGGCATAACAAGGCAAGACTAACAAATGTTTTTTAACTCTCATTTAGAAGAAATGTAAAGAACCGAATACACATTAGCTTAACTGTAGTGGTACCAATAAACTAAAGATGACAAGAAAGGAGCATTTAGGTAAAATTTACTAGAATAGACGAAGAACAGTCCCAACTTGTAAAACAACGGTTTCATAGAGATTGTGCTGTAGGTATATTTCTATTGATATGATTATGGGTACACCTTCAAACTATAAAAATAAATGCAGTTTGTTACCTACACTGAGTAATATTAATCTAACAACATATCCCGCTAGTCCAAAAGTGGGCTCCCTCGTCCGTTTGAGAACCTGAAGGTCATCTTCCAAATTGAGTGCCCATTTGGATGAGATGAGATACATTTGAGCTTTTGTACGTTTTTACTGAAAGAAGGAAATAGGAGGTATATGGGAGATGGAGACTGGAAGAACCTAGGGAAAATAAGAGAAAAATGGTAAATAATAGGATGTCCTGATGTCATTCTGCTAAACAGTTCTAAGGATGGGTTTTGTAACACATAAAGAAGAAAAATTAGATTCAGAGCTAAAGATGCTATTTTCCAGTAAAACTCTGAGACGATAGGCTCTGGCACCTAAAGAGAAGTTTGAAGCTAATATGGAAATAGGAACATCTCCACCTCAGGACCAGAAGAGGGTTGTACCATCTGGTGGGGTCTGCAGAGCAGTGGTCAAGCAGTAGTAGCCACCTTTGAGGCCAGTTGAGTGGCAGGTAAGATGGTTTCTCCAAGAAGGCATCAACTACAGTGGTTGTGGTGTGACAGCTCCCTCAAAAGTCTTGTTGGCAGCATGGTGAAAAGCATGGGTGATTTTTTTTTTCTCTTGCATGTGAGACATCACTGGAGATTTGCAGAAATAGGTGGTGCTGAAGTCCAATAGTCATATATGTAAATAACCATAATCATTTGGCATTAATGTTAATGAGACTACTTGAACCGATAGGTTGGTCAGACCTAGTGATATTTATGTAATGTAGAGATATAGTGTTTCTATATGGTGCTTGAAGACATACTTCTAGGTCAAGAATTGCAAACAGTAATGTCTATGGGGGGGTGGGGGTACAATACATATAAATACATGTAGAGCACCAGGTATAACACAGTAGATACAGTTTGTACCCCAACCCAGCATCACTCTTGCCATGAGGTAATACAGTTTAAAACACTATCTAGGCGTAATCAAAAGGCAGTAAGAAGCTCTACTATTTCCCCCTTGCTCTCCGTGCTTCCTTCTCTTGACCCTCACTTGTTGCCCATTGTCTTACAGATAAAATCCTATCTCACTGCCATGTCACTTGAGGGTCCATTGTAATTTAGATCATCACTCTGTCTTCATCTCTTATTGTCCCTCACTGATACTCTAGAATCCAGCTGAAAATTCCTTATGTAGGAATAAATAATAAGTACATTTCTTTTCCAAAACACTGCTGAAAGCAAGGCTGTGACAAATATTAAAATCGCATAAATTTTCATCAAGAATTTGATTCCATATTTCTCCATGAAATGGGCATAGATTATAGAACAAGAATATAACCTAATTAATGCTACAAGGAAAAGTAAGAATGGTTCTAATTTATTGATATTTGCAGTGTGCCACCCTTTGGCTAAGCGACTTCTGTATACCAAACCTCCTTCTTCCAACTGCTCACAAAGCCACAAAATCTTCCAGGTATTAAAATGACTCTGTATTCCTCTTTAGTCCCCAGAGCTGGAGAGGCTGATCTTATCCATAGACTAGGTTTGTGAATACACCCAATAATGTCTTTATCATTTCAGCGTCATTCAGATCCAGTGCACAAAACGTCTCTCTGTAGGCCCTCTCCATTCTATACGAATAGATGGATACCGAGGGCAGTCACTATCCCCAAATGGCCAATTTCAGTGCAGGCTTTAGTGAGATCACACTGCTACACATCTACAGAAATAAGGGCTGTCCATTTTTCTCTAGTTTGCCTAAATTAATAATGTTAATAATTTCTAACCCATGTGCCTCTGACTACTCTATAATTGTCACTGAAATACAATCCATGAACTGTAAAGAAAAAGACATAGCTTTGAACACATCTGTCTTCATGAGTGATACCACTACAGTTAAATGGACTAGTAGCCTCCACACTTTCTCTCATCAAGATGCTGTAAATAAACTACTCCACTGAAATCTAGCAAATTTATTGGGTCTAGATCACCAAGACTCACATATTGCCACAGTAGAAATAGCTTTTCTGGTTCCCAGACTAAGACAAGTTCAAAGCAGGATTTTGAAACATCATTTTTGATCACTCTGATTTCTCTCACAATAACACAGACTGAAATATAGTATTTTCCTTAAAAAACACTTGTTCTTAAAATTACTTTGAGTCCATGTTTATGCTCCAAGAAAACCAACACTGACAAAAGCATAGCTATTTACCAACTGAGCCAGAAAGCTACAATGATGTTAAATGTAACTTCTTTAGGTTACAAAGTAGCCTTCAACAGGAAACCGTGGGGAACAACAACTTGGTCAGACTGGTTGTCTGTCTGTCTGTCTCATGCTGATGAAATTCAGCTCTAGTGCCCTTCTAGTTCTCTGGTGCAGATGTGCCCCTTGATAAAGCAATCTTGCTTCTCTGTAACTGCCTTGGCAGACATGCAGGCTCCACATGGATAGCGTGTGGATGAGGTTTCGGATTCTTGAGTCTTTAGAAGCATTATAGTCTGCAGGATCTGGAAAGGTTACACCACAGCAACCCCTCTGATATGGAATAGTTGATTCACCTCCCAGTTAAAAGGTCATTTCAAATCCTTCATATTTTTATGTTCCATATCCAACATCCATTTTCCAAGCCAAGTGCACTAAATCTAAGAACTTCAAAGAATCACAGACTCCAGAAGGACTTTGAGAATTCATTGAATACAACTTCTTGCTTACAAGCAATGTTACACTTAAGCCGTCACAGAAAACTATCCTGGTTTTAAAGCCATCATAGAAAGATTTTCCCAGTCTGCCTAAATATCCTATTACAAACCCCTAGCAGACTTCCTTCACAAAAAAATTCTTCCTCACACACTATCTAAATCCTTCACAGCCTAGTTTAAGTGTGTTGTTTTCTACTCCAATCCTTTGCTAACTCACCATCTTTCCTACCAACTTCCATTGCTTATTTCAGTTGATGGCAATAGTCTCTGAATTATCAGTGGTCTCAGTTATAGATATGTCTTTTAGGACTTCCAAGCCATCACTTGACTGCTCACTGATTAAATATTCCTCCACAGACTTTCATGAATCCATTTGTTTTCTCTGCATTCCCAGAGTCTCCAACTGAGTTCACTGTGCTGCCTAGTAAGTAGGGTATAGTGGAAAGAATGCTGAATAGAATTCTGGAAACTTATCTCCAGCATCTGCCCAAAACAGATTAATGATTAACAGCTTTGGATAAGTCACTGCACCTTCCTGAACATCAAATTCCTCCTCAGTAAATTGAAAGAATTAAAATAAATTTCTCAGACTAGTTTACCCTTCATTTTTCTATAAGCTTATGATTTTTTAAAACTTGTTAATTGGTTCTCAGTTTTTATATTTCACTCACCCTGTGCACTGTCATTAAATTAAAATTCTCAAGTTGCCATGACCTGTTTATGAGGAAACTGAGGCTTTGAGGGAGTAACTTACCTTTCCAAGGTCACGTGCTTCATAATTGATAGAACCAGTTGGAAAGCTGGGAAGGATTGAGAGGGGAAGCCCAAATCTTTGGCCCCTTAATTATGCTTGCGTGGGGCAGCTACAGGTAGCCTAGCTAAAACTAAAATAACTGAAGTTAAATTTGAGCTGCTGCCCACTGAATGAGAGAAAGAATTTATAACTTGAGTTCTACCAAGCTAACTGTCTGCTGAAAAATTTTACAAAACTCAGTATTCTTTAGATAAATAACATAAACCAGAGTCTCTACACTATATCATTCACAATGATGATAAAATGTAAAATTATTTGACATACAAAGAAACAGGAAAATATGAACCATTCTCAAGAGAAAAGACATTCGAGACCAACCCTGAGATGACACAGAAGTTGAAATTAACAAATAAGGATTTTTAATCAGCCATTAAAGTTATTCTTAAGGACATAAAAGAAAATATGTGTTCAATGAGTAAAAAGATATAAAATCTCACCAGAGAAACAGAAGCTAAAAAAGAATCAAATGGAAATTCTAGACCTGAAAATGCGATACTTGAAATTTAAAAAGTTTACTGGATGAGCTTAAGAGCAGAACTTAAATGACAGAAAAGTCAGTGAACTTGAAGATAGATCAATATAAATAATCCAATCTGAACAACAGAGAGAAAATGATTGAAAAAAATAGGGTCTCAGAGATTTGAGGGATATTTTCAAAAGTTATAAATGGGTGTCACTGGAGTCCCAGGAAGATAGAAGAGAGAATACAACAGAAAAAATATTAGAAGAAATAATAGCCAAATTTTTCCCAAACTTAGTTTAAAAAGGGACATAAATGTATAGATTCAAGCTCAGCAAACCACAAACAGAATAAATATCTCCCAAAATCCACATACACATAGATCCATCATAATAAACTATTAAAAACAGGATAGAAAGAGACAAATGTTGACAGAAGTCAAATAAAAATGATTATTTCATATAGGGGCACAACAATTCAAATGACTGCTGATATCTCCTCAGAAACAATGGGGGCTTGAACATTGAGAAACATCCTTAATGGGGTGAAAGGGAAAAAAAAACTGTCAACCCAAAATTCTATATGTTGTGAAAATATCTTTCAAGAATGGAGGCAAAATATATACTGGTAGACACGTGCCAGTAAATTTAGAATTATTTGCCGTTTTACTCCCGCTTCTTTTATTTCCTCAGGAAATTTGATTCCTAAGCTGCCTCAAAAACGCAAGATTTACCATTCATATAAAGCATCTTCCACCTTCCACTCAGTACAGCAAGGTTTACCTCCTGATTTACCCATTATATCAACATGTTTTTAAACTTCATAGGGATTAGGGATTTACCCTCTGTGTCTTTATATCTCCTATGGTTATGCCATTGTGTTTACAAATGTGAGACACGCCATTAGAACTTCAGCTGTGTTCTAATTTCCCATCAACAAGAAAGCTGATAATACTTCCTTTATAGGATAGGGCAAGTAAGGGCTTGGGTTACTTCAATATTTTGAGAGCCTTACACAAAAAGATATCAGAATGTTGTTTATAGCAATGTTAAAAAATCAAACTGTTTGGCACTCAGATGTAAACATAGAGGTTTAAATTTATATAAAGTGTTTTGAATTCCTTGGACAAAATAATCATGTAAATACAGCATATTTAGATAGTATGATATCCTAATCAAATATCCTAGAGAACTTTAATATGATGATAAAATTAATAAATATGAACAGTTGCTATATCCATTTTTTCTTTCTCTTTTCTAAATCTACCAAAATAAAATCTTATTTTGAGAAATTTAACACAGAAATTTTTCTTTCTATTTGTTTTCTCTTTGCATGCTTATTAATACTTAATGAAATTAAAATACTAAGTGCTGTTTTTTTGTTGGTTTTTTTTTTTTGCGGTACGCGAGCCTCTCACTGTTGTGGCCTCTCCCGTTGTGGAGCACAGGCTCCGGATGCACAGGCTCAGCGGCCATGGCTCACGGGCCCAGCCGCTCCGCGGCATGTGGGATCTTCCCGGACCGGGGCACGAACCCGTGTCCCCTGCATCGGCAGGCGGACTCTCAACCACTGCGCCACCAGGGAAGCCCCTAAGCGCTATTTATGCTTGGAGTATTCACTAAGATTCCTGAAGACTGTTTTCCTTCCCTAAACATCTGGTTGTGAAACCAGAAATGCTAACTGACTTCCAAGTTTGAGAAGCAAAGTAAGCAGAAAAATTTTCACAGTGATTCTTGTTTCAGAGATTCTCCATTAGCATTTCTGGTGGGAGTCCTGACTGCAGAACTGAGGTAAGCCACGTTGAGAATTCTGCTGTTAACTGAGAGGGTCTCAGCCAAACAATGTTTGGGGAGCTTTGACTTTGTGGCTTGGTTTTATACATTAACCTTCTCATGTTACATACACTAGTTTTAACCCTGATATGAACTCTTTAAAATTGAAGAGTGATTTTCCCACCACACAAAGTATTCTGTAAGAATTCTGTAATCACAAGCCACATACTAAAAGTGATGTGTTCACAAATCTTCCCTCAAATCGGTCGTTTTCATTCTCGTAAGTCTCACCACCCTGAGTCATTCAAGAAATAAACAACCCACTACTCATTTGAGAACATCGTATTATTTTTCCTTGTTTTAGAAGTTTTAAATCCATGCTTTGTTTTTGAAATTCACATTATATACTATAAAGTAGTTCAATACTACCACTAGAATTGGGACAATGTAAGCGAATACATTAACACTTATAAAACTTCTTGCTGCTGTGAACTGCCCCCCACCCCTTGTTCCAGTTGTCAGCTACCACAGTATGTATTTTGCATACATTCCCTTATTTCATTCTCACAAAAATTCTTAGAGGATGATATTTTTTCCCACTTAAAGTTGAAAAAACTAAGACTCAATAGAACTTAAGTACCCTAAGTTGTGTCGTTAATAAGGGACAGACATAAGGTCTAAAACATGTGGAGTTGAATCCATTATCAGCTGCTTCCCTATTGTATATCTTCCTCTCCCATTGCAGAGCACAGGCTCCGGATGTGCAGGCTCAGTGGCTATGGCTCACGGGCCCAGCCGCTCCGCAGCATGTGGGATCTTCCCGGACCGGGGCACGAACCCGTGTCCCCTGCATCGGCAGGCGGACTCTCAACCACTGCGCCACCAGGGAAGCCCTGTATATCTTTTAATAGAATGAGGTAATATATAATATTCAACCAAATTATATATATGTTATAAAATGATATAATTATATATGTTTATATAATTATAATATGATAACGTACTTATACATGTAGATAATATAATGCTGTATATTTATATATAAATCATAGTGTAAATTATATAAATTTATAAGAAAATTATACAAACATATTCAAATACTACATACATTATATATCTAATAAATATGTAACTATGGTATCTGAGTTCGAAACAATTTGTATATCTGTAATAATCTGAAAGTAGAAAGTCTAGAGAATCAAAATGTTCTGTGGTATAGTTATAACTGAACATTATAAGCCAGTATATTTTAGTCATATTTTACACTTTGAAAACATCCTTGTACCAGATCTACATAGCACCCGAAATCATGATTGCTTCTCCCCACAAGTCAGTCTGACTAATAATGGCTTTGTTAATTATGCCACTCTAGAAGAATTACAACTAATTATTTTAGCAATAGTAGATGTATCATAATTTTTGTGAAAGCAACTTGTATTGATTACAATGAAAAATTAGAATAAAATTTTATTTATAAAATTAGTTTGTTTTACTGAAAATAATGTTAAACCATGGTTTGATAACATGGAAATACAATAAACTGCTAGAAAATGTATTGCTACTTCTTGATGTTGACAGTGGTCTAACTGTATGCACCCAAACAGTATACAGCAAAATAATTTGTGTCTGTTATGATTAGTAGCTTTCTGTCCTATGTTGCTTGTTAAGTATTTTAATTGTAACCCTAGTTGCAGAAATACATGAAGCTTGAACTTTCCTGTGCTTGTGTGGTAAAGATAAAGCTTTAATAAATAGCCCTAACAGTCATGTTTTAGGCATTTGGTTCAGAAGTAGCAGCATATATTTTCTTTGCGGTTCCTTTAACTCATTTTCAAAATACATAAATTTAATTGAATATTTTGACTGGATAAACTTGTTTCTGCCAAATAAACGTACACAGTCTAAAGAAACAGAGTATTAAAATAAAGGAGACTGAAGGAACCAACTTTTTAAATTCAAGAACAAAATTTCAAAGGACTAAGATCAGCTTGAAAAAATTATTTGATTTTTAATAGGCATGCACCAACTTGGACATGCACATATAGGGGTTCGATAAGGAGGCCTCCATGTTCTGTGATAGACAACAAAGATTTAAAATGTAGATTTGACAATTTGAAACTTTTATTGGATAAAGTGATACTTGGATTTCTTTTTTTTGTTTGTTTGTTTGTTTTGTTTTTTTGGTTTTTTTTGCTGTACGCGGGCCTCTCACTGTTGTGGCCTCTCCCGTTGTGGAGCACAGGCTCCGGACGCACAGGCTCATCGGCCATGGCTCACGGGCCCAGCCGCTCCGCGGCACGTGGGATCCTCCCGGACTGGGACACGAACCCGTGTCCCCTGCATCGGCAGGCGGACTCTCAACCACTGCGCCACCAGGGAAGCCCTGGATTTCTTTTTTAAGCTAAGAACTTAACTTGCCAGAAATTAGCTCCTTTTTCTTATCTTTACCATTCCTTAATAGTATGGTATTTTTTTAATAGATCTTTATTGGAGTATAATTGCTTCATGATACTGTGTTAGTTTCTGTTGCACAACAAAGCGAATCAGCCATATGCATACACTGTCCCCATATCCCCTCCCTCCCATCCTCCCTCTCCCACCCCTCTAGGTCATCGCAAAGCACTGAGCCGATCTCCCTGTGCTATGCTGCTGCTTCCCACCAGCCAACTATTTTACATTCGGTAGTGTATATATGTCAATGCTACTCTCACTTCGTCCCAGCTTCACCCTCCCACCCCGTGTCCTCAAGTCCATTTTCTATGTCTACCTCTTTATTCCTGCCCTGCAACTAGGTTCATCAGTACCTTTTTTTTTTTTTTAAGATTCCATATATAGGCATTAGCATATGGTATTTGTTTTTCTCTGACTTACTTCACTCTGAATGACAATCTCTAGGTCATCCATGTCACTACAAATAACTCAATTTTGTTTCTTTTTATGGCTGAGTAATATTCCATTATATATATGTGCCGCATCTTCTTTATCCATTCATCTGTTGATGGACATTTTGGTTGGTTCCAGGTCCTAGCCAGGAACCAGTGCTGCAATAAGCATTGTGGTGCATGTCTCTTTTTGAATTATGGTTTTCTCAGGGTGTATGCCCAGCAGTGGGATTGCTAGGTCATATGGTAGTTCTATTTCTAGTTTTTGAAGGAATCTCCATACTGTTCTCCATAGTGGTTGTATCAATTTATATTCCCACCAATCAGTGTAGGAGGGTTCCCTTTTCCACACACTTTCCAGCATTTATTGTTTCTAGCTTTTTTGATGATGGCCATTCTGACCAGCATGAGGTGATATCTCATTGTAGTTTTGATTTGCATTTCTTTAATAATTAGTGAGGTTGAGCATCTTTTCATGTGTCTCTTGGCCATCTGTATGTCTTCCTTGGTGAAATGTCTATTTAGGCCTTCCGCCCATTTTTTAACTGGATTGTTTGTTTTTTTGATATTGAGCTCCATGAGCTGTTTGTATATTTTGGAGATTAATCCTTTGTCTGTTGTTTCATTTGCAAATATTTTCTCCCATTCTGAGGGCTGTCTTTTCATCTTGTTTATGGTTTCCTTTGCTGTGCAAAAGTTTAAGTTTAATTAAGTCCCATGTGTTTATTTTTGTTTTTATTTGTTACTCTAGGAGGTGGGTCAAAAAAGATCTTGCTGTGGTTTATGTCAAAGAGTGTTTTTCCTATGTTTTCCTCTAAAAGTTTTATGGTGTCTGGTCTTACATTTAAGTCTTTAATCCATCTGGAGTTCATTTTCGTGTATGGTGTTAGGGAGTGCTCTAATTTCATTCTTTTACATGTAGCTGTCCAGTTTTCCCAGCACCACTTATTGAAGAGATTGTCTTTTCTCCATTGTATGTTCTTGCCTCCTCTGTCGTAAATTAGGTGCCCACATGCACATGGGTTTATCTCTGGACATTCTATCCTGTACCATTAATCTATATTTCTGTTTTTGTGCCAGTACCATACTGTCTTGATTACTGTAGCTTTGTGGTACAGTTTGAAGTGGGGAACATGATTCCTCCAACTCTGTTTTTCTTTCTCAAGATTGCTTACGCTATTCAAGGTCCTTTGTGTTCCCATACAAATTGTAAGATTTTTTGTTCTAATTCTGTGAAGAATGCCATTGGTAGTTTGATAGGGATTGCATTGGGTATTATTGGGTATTATAGTCATTTTCACTATGTTGATTCTTCCAATCCAAGAACATGTTATATTTCTCCATCTGTTTATGTCATCTTTGATTTCTTTCATCAGTGTTTTAGAGTTTTCTGAGTACAAGTCTTTTGCCTCCTTAGGCAGGTTTATTCCTAGGTATTTTATTCTTTTTGTTGCAATGGTAAATGGGAGTGTTTCCTTAATTTCTCTTTCAGATTTTTCATCATTAATGTACAGGAATGCAAGAGATTTCTGTGCATTAATTTTGTATCCTGCAACCTTACCAAATTCATGGATTAGCTCTAGTAGTTTTCTGTGGCATCTTTAGGATTCTCTACGTATAGTATCATGTCATCTGCAAACAGTGACAGTTTTACTTCTTCTTTTCCAATTTGTATTCCTTTTATTTCTTTTTCTTCTCTGATTGCCGAGGCTAGGACTTCCAAAACTATGTTGAATAATAGCAGTGAGAGTGGACATCCTTGTCTTGTTCCTGATCCTAGTGGAAATGCTTTCAGTTTTTCACCATTGAGTATGATGTTGCTGTAGTTTTTGGTATATGGCTTTTATTATGTTGAGGGAGGTTCCCTCTATGCCCATTTTCTGGAGAGTTTTTATCATAAATGGGTGTCGAATTTTGTCAAAAGCTTTTTCTGCATCTATTGAGATGATCATATTGTTTTTATTCCTTAATTTGTTAATAGTATGGTATTTTTAGCAACGACTTCAAACAGAAATATTGTTTTCTGCATCGCTTTTTGGCAAAGCAGGCTATTTCACCAAGCATAAGCGGAGAGTGATACAGGCCAAGTAGAAAGGAAGTGAAATTAATGAGCTCTAGTATAAAAGTGTGAAGCCAAGTTAGAAGTGGGTGAGAAAAATGTACACAAAAAAATACAAGGGCAAGCATGAAAAGATATGCAGTCATTAGCTTACTAATAGGTGTGAATATAACTTAAAATGCTTGTGGGGAAAAAAGTGAAAAACAGGGTGTAAAATTAATTAAGTCCATGTTTACAACTGTGATTCCTAAAAGAACTCTCACCAACCAGACTAAGTAAGGGTCCTGGGGCCTTCAAAATACTGTCTACCCAGAAACAAAGTAATTTCCATAGTGGTACAGAATAATAGTAATCCTTAAAAGGTTATACAATACATGTCTATACTGGGTTATTTGTTAAGGGCAGTTTAAAGTTTCCACCTAGGCAGTTTTGGTATCTTAGAACTCTGCTGTTTGTTTGACTTACAGTTGAACCACAAAGAATCACACAAAGAGTAACACGACACACTTTATTCCCAAGAGATAGAAATTATGTCTAAGTGGGAAGACATAATCTATAATCTGGAAGGAATGTGGGGCACAGAATTTAAGATGATAGATAAATATTTGAAATTTTTGAGGATTTTATTTTCTTTAGTATGGATTTACCTTGTAATCTTTTAAGTAAGCCACAGTTAGATATATTTCCATATGTATTTTAGGTGCTTGCCTTTGAAGTTCTTTTGTGCTATGTTAATTGAAACATTTCTGATGTATTTTATTGGGAAAATAATGATCATGGGATTTGGAATTAGAAAAAGTAGGTTTATTTCTAGCTGAATCTGAACAAATTGTTTATCTGAGTCTTAGTTTCCTGGAGCTAATAATACCTCTAAAGTGTCAGATAAGTCAGTCAAATGATATTCACTGTCAGAAAAGAAAAAAGAGTAGCTACTAAGACGGATGCTTTGCTCATTGTAATTATTTAATCCTCAAGGATTTCACTTTTCAGTTGAAAAATGAAGGCATAAAGAGGTAACTAACTAGCCTCAGCTGACGTACGTTGCAAGTGTGGGAGTCTCGGGTTAAATCCAAGCCTGTCTTATCGCAAAGACCATGCTCTTTTCCCTATGCCGCCCTACCTACTTAAGGGATAGGACTGTATTTTGCAAACTGAAAAATTTATTAAATGTTATTATTGAAAGCAAGGATTAATCATTAGAATGACTGATTATCTAATATAGTTGATTAACCCTTTGTTTCATATTCTGAGGATAGTGTGATACGCTAGGAATTTCTTATTTCCACTCTCTATTCTGGTTGACATGTAGATGAAAGCTCAGGAAGAGATCTGTGACAGATATTTCCTTTTCTTTCTGGTCCCACAGCTAGACAACAATTCCAGACCTCCAATGCAGTTAGAGTGGGCAATGTATTTAAGTTCCAGATGATGAACTGTGGGCAGATTAATATACAGAGCTTGCAGGGCTGGCCCATAAACCTTTCCAATTTTCTTTCTTCCCTCATCAGCTGGTCCAGTGCCAAGGATCGAGGGAGGGACTCAAATCCCTTGGGCATAGTGGAGCCACTAGACAAAGGGACTCATGTCCTTAAGTAACTACACGAACTAGAGCTCCCGCTCCCACCCAGACCCTGCCAATCCACACGGGACTGTAACTTGAGCCGTAAACGTTTTGCTGTATTAAGCCACTGAGATTTCAGAGTAAGTCATAACAGCAGTTAGTCTACCCTGACTCATACAAGATTGTACCTAAGAAATGGTTTGTAAAATCAGACCTGTGTCCCCTTTAGCTCAGACACCTGTCACAATCAGTTGCACAGGGGTACGTTACATAAGAATAATGTAATAATAATAATGGCATAATAACCATCCTACAAAGTACTTCCTATGTGCTAAGGACTGGGTTAAATTCAACTCACCAACGTCAGCTTGACACGTATTACTTTATTAAATCTTCACTCTTTGAGGTAGGTGCTATTTATTATTTTCATTTACAAAAAGGAGATTCTAACTCAAGTAACTTGCCCAAACAATTCATTCTGACTCCCAAGCTCATGCCTACGTCCATTGTACGGGAAGGTTTTGCTGTCCTGGATTCCTTGAAGAATCTAACCAGAATCTATCATTATAAGTTTATCTAAACATTTTGACAACATGTATAGTTTCAGTTTGGACCACCTCAGCCTCAAATATTTACTAACTTTTTATATGTTTTCACGCTTCCTGCTTGGAGCTATAAGTGACCCCTCATTCTCTGCAATTCATTGGCTTTCTTGATGCAAAACATCCAAAGTAATAGCTAATAATGTAGGTTTTAAAATTCTGTTTTTAAAACAGCTTTCTTATAATACTTTGGTTGGTTTCAAAGGGCATTTATGATAATTTCCATGATTTGGCCATGAAAGAATATCAAGCTGACACTGACAAAAAAATCATCTACAAGATGTCCATTAGTTCATAAAGTTCTAATTATTTTCCATAAAGACTGTCTTACACTTGTCTGTATCAAAGTTACTGTCTATTTTCTGCTCACTTGCAGAGCCTGCAGTTTCTTCTTCTCTCTGAGATTTCACTGGCCAGAAAAGGTTGTATCATAAGGAAATTTGACATTTCACTCTGGCTTCTTTACTCCAATACTAATTAAAATAGTCAATAAGGGCTTCCCTTGTGGAGCAGTGGTTGAGAGTCCGCCTGCCGAAGCAGGGGACGCGGGTTCGTGCCCCGGTCCGGGAGGATCCCACATGCCGCGGAGCGGCTGGGCCCGTGAGCCATGGCCGCTGAGCCTGCGTGTCCGGAGCCTGTGCTCCGCAACGGGAGAGGCCACAGCAGTGAGAGGCCCGCATACCGCAAAAAAAAAAAAAAAAAAAAAAAAAAGTCAATAAAACAATGTCACCACTAACCCACAATGGACACTAGTGTAGACCTGTATGTGGTAAATAATTGTTTATCGCTAATTATTCCCTTCTTTTCTAAAGCCAATCCCAACCACTTGTAAACCACCTTCTCCAACATACATGGAGGCTTTTTGTGCCAGCATAAAACCAGAGGAGTGTCGGGGGAGAGAATGAGACTTAGAGAATATTTTGAGACTGCCACTGAAATGGGTCATGAGAAAGCTGCAGTATTGTAAAAGATATTTCATCTGATTTAGGGCTCTCTACATATTGGTTTGTTCATAATGAAAAACACTGTACATTATTAACAAAATTCATACTTGCTCTTATGCAATTACTTAATTTGGGGGGCTGTAATCTTTTTTTTAAGCTTATAATCCTTTATGGTCAGTGAAAAATTGTTTATTATCTTAGACTCTTCTATCTTAATTTTACCACTCCATACATTTATCCTTTCTAGCTCTTCAATAGAGATATTGGAAATATAAATGAAATCTGATAAAAAGTAAAAACTGGATTGCCAAATTGATTAAACTAGAGACTTCTAAATAAGTTCCCCAAATCAAAATTTTGCTTCTAAGAAAGCCATTCTCCAGTGATAATTGTTAAGCAGTTTTCACCTATATGGTCTCCAAGGAGCACAGCTTCCATTTTCCCCTGATTGCAGTAGAGGCTAGTAGGAAAATCTCATTGTTTTTCTTCCCCAGTAATCCATCTATGCCCTGTGCTTTCCCTCCATAGGCTTCTCTGTCCACAGAGAAGAGCAAAATTGTCACACAAAACCCACAGAGTTATTTTTAGTCTTTTTTGTTAATTTTCTGAAGATCTTCTATGAAGCAGTTCTAAAATGTCATAGAACATAAATGTTCTCTCTGCTTTATGCGTCTGTCATTTCCCTCAACTCATCCTCCACAGAGAAAGCAGGATAACCTATCTAAAGTGTAAGTTGAAGGTTAAAAAATCTCAAATGATTCCCCCTTCCACTTCAGAGTAAAGCCCAAGCGTCTTCATATAGCCACCATGCTCGTTCATGATCTAGCCCTTGCCTAGCTATCCAGTCTCCCAGCCTCACTGATTATGCACTGACAGCACAGAACTAGCACACCAGGCACTTTGTCACTTCCAGGGCTTGGTTTATATGTCTTCTACCCTCTACCATGCGTAACTCCTCATAGCCATACAATTTAATGTCACCTCCCCCTTCCCTGAAACTGTACTCCCCTACCCAATCAGGAGAGGCTACACGTTCTTTCTCCTAGATGTTATAATAACGGGGGCCTAACACCATCACTGCTTTTGCCATGTGGCGTTTTTAATTATCTGTGTATATATCTGTCTTCACCATTACACTGTGATCTGGAGGACAGAGACTTTATCAATTCTTTTAATCTTAAATCCCAATGTCTTAGCAGATGGTCTAGCACATAGTAGACACTCAGTAAATATTTCCTGGATGGGAACAATTAAACACATGTATTGAAAGTAAGCTCAGCTGAACCATCCAAATTTAAGGTCTGATTCAACTTTGCCAACGTGCATGTCCATGGATGCTGTTTGCCTCAACTCTACTCTCATAGCTGTCCTTTTACCTGAGCATCTCTTTTAATCTGTGAGGGGTTTTATTTTTAATTGTATTTGTTTTGCACCTTTACTCATTGTCTGTTTGCTATTTTTCCTTTTCTCTTTCTAAGTTCTCCAATCATATTATATGCTTAGTTAATAATGAGTAAAGTGGTTGGCAAAAATTACACAACTTATGTTTTAAAAAAAATTGTCCTTAAATAACTGTAAATGCTATGATGTTTTAATAAACTATGATTTAACTAACTTAAGATTATTTCAGTGTATGTATATTTACACCTATTTTGATCATCTGCAGATTGAAAATCACTATCAGTCTATAACTTAGCTTTACTGACTATTGGGTTCTGATTATGTAAGTCCATGGAGGGGGGATTCAAATTTCTGATTCTTAAAGCTGGGGGTTTTGTCAAGTTCCTGCCCTCAACTTTAAATTTTCATAACTTTTTTTTCCTTCCAACTTTGCTACAATTAAGGTATAAAGACAAATATACCTAAGAGTAGAACATTTTGATTGTTTATAATGCAGCTGAGTAAAAGGTACCCGATTTCGAGACAAAATTAAAGATAAAGATGGCTGTTCTTATGATAATTTTTAGCCTCTAAGAGTAAACCTCTACCACATATCCAAAAGTGCAAAATAAAGGCTATGCATGTATCACACTGCAAGGCAAACAAAACACACAAATCAAGAAGGAAAAAACTGTATTGTACATATATATGCATGTGTATATAATATATAAAAAGAAGTTGACAATAGTGACTTAAAGAATAATGGCTTCGAATTACATTTCAATGTTGGTATGCTATCAATATACAAAAATTATCATACTAAGTGAAGTAAGTCAGACAGAGAAAGACAAATATCATATGATATCACAGACATAGAAAACAAACTTACAGTTACCAGAGGGGAAAGTTTGGGGGGAAGAGATAAATTAGGAATTTGGGAGTAACATATACCCACTACTATATATAAAACAGATAAACAACAAGGACTTACTGTATAGCACAGGGAACCATAATCATATACTCAATATTTTATAGTAAACTATATGGGAAAAGAATCTGAAAAATATATATATATATACCTGAATCACTTAAACTAACACAAGATTGTAAATCAACTACAGTTCAATAAAAAAATTTTTTTAATTAAAGTAAGACATGATCAATACCAAATTATATTTCCACAGTATAACTTAAATAATATAATGTATGGAAAATAAACAGAACTATATCAAAATGTTAACAATATTTGAGTGGAAGAAATATAAATTTTTTTCTTCTTTCTGCTTTTCTGTATTTTTCAGTTTTCCAAACTAAAGATCTATTCAAATAGAAAAAAATAACTTCTATTCAAAAAAAGATAGAAATAAGGACACAATCTTTGCCTTTCTATAGCTCACACTTCAAGCTATACTCTCTAATTATTTGAAGCTTTTAAAGTATTTTCACATTTAACATGTCATTTGAGCCTCACAAGAAAACAGATTCCTACAAATGAGAAAAATTAGGCTCAGAAATTAAAGAACCTTCTTAAGATTGCTCAGCTATTAAGTGGCAGAGACACTTTTTTTTTTTTTTTTTAAGAAGATGTTGGGGGTAGGAGGGTTTTTTTTAATTAATTAATTTATTTACTTTTGCTGTGTTGGGTCTTCGTTTCTGTGCGAGGGCTTTCTCTAGTTGTGGCAAGCGGGGGCCACTCTTCATCGCAGTGCGCGGGCCTCTGACTATCGCGGCCTCTCTTGTTGCGGAGCACAGGCTCCAGACGCACAGGATCAGTAGTTGTGGCTCACGGGCCTAGTTGCTCCGCGGCATGTGGGATCCTCCCAGACCAGGGCTCGAACCTGTGTCCCCTGCATTAGCAGGCAGATTCTCAACTACTGCGCCACCAGGGAAGCCCAGAGACACTTTTTAAACACAGTGTTTAAAACGTTATGTTTTAAATACCAACTATTTTTATGAAAGGGGATATCATAGACTCGTGAAGGTGTAGGAGGAAGAGGGAAAGCCACAGATAGAGGGAACAGGAGGGATTACTGGGACATAAGCCAAAAACTAACATTTAAAGAGTGTGGACCACATGCCCCACTGACTTCTAAGCACTTTGCACACAAAATGGCCTTTAATCTTCTATGAAGTACTTCATTTCTCCATCTCCATTTTACAGACAGGGAAATTGAAGTACAGACAGGGAAATTGAAGTACAGAGAAGCTAAGTAAGTTGACCAAAGTCACAGAGAGGTAAGTGGCAGAGCTAGAATTTGAAGCCACACATTGTGACCCATTAGACCAGACTCTGAAGCCTACTCCACACTACTCCCTGTCTGAGTCATAGAAGTCACCAACCAACAGACCTCCCTCAAGTTCCAGCTTTTCTTGACAGACCTGAATAATCAGAAATGCATCAATTTTCACTTATTTCAGCAAACTTGTAGCAGGGAAGAACCTTTGTATTCTATTAAAAGGTAATCACTAAAGGGATGTTGCCTTTAAGCTTAAATTATACATAATGCCCATCTCTGGGAACCCTGCCTCCCAGGTAATGAGCATTAAGGTAAAATACCTTTGTTTAGCCCACAGGAAATATCCTGACTAGGTCCACCTGTGTGGAAGAGGAAGAAATTAACACATCCCCTCTGGAGGCTGACTGGAACTAGGAAATGTTTGACTTTACTCCTTCCCCTTTTAGTATAAAAGATGCCTGAATTCTAATTTGGGCAAGATGGTTCTTTGGGACAAAAGTCCACCATCTTCTTGGTCTGCAGACTTTCCAAATAAAGTCATCATTCCTTGCCCCAACAACTTGTCTCTTGATTTATTGGCCTGCCGTGTGATGAGCTTGGACTCATTAACAAAGTAAAATCTTGAAAAACTCATCATTTTCTTAGAATGTTGGTTTTAGTTTCTTTTTAATAGGTGGAAGTAAATCAAATGATTAAATAGCAAAGTTTAGCAGTGATTTAACAACCTATTATTTTTAAAATCACTACTTTGTTGGAGGAAAAAAATGCTTTTATTGCATAAAAATACAAATTATCTGGATATATTAATCATGAGCTAGGTTCAATAGCAGATTAAACAAACACTGAGTAAACAAGTACTTAATCTTGAGGCCACAAGATAGGAACACCTTCAACCCTTCCCATTTATCTATAAATCTACATCCTGGTTTTGGTTTCCCTCCTGCTCAGAGCTGTGGGTGTAACCATTTAAATGGGGGAGGGGAGAAATATGTATATAACAAATATATATTGACAGAAAGAGAGAGAATTTTAGGA
This sequence comes from Leucopleurus acutus, assembly GCF_964270905.1. Lineage (NCBI taxonomy): Eukaryota > Metazoa > Chordata > Mammalia > Artiodactyla > Delphinidae > Leucopleurus > Leucopleurus acutus. Next base: position 66,805,577 of record NC_139149.1, on the reverse strand, counting down.
GTCTTGTCTTCTCACACTAAACCCAGAGATGGAGCAGTTTTACCTTGGACTTTACTAGACTTTGTTGAAAATAAATAGATTTTCTGACTTATGATACCCACTGAGTCAAAAAAAATTCTTTTTAATCTTTGAAAACTATAAAACTAGATTTATCATTCCAGATAATACACCCGTTTCCTACTGGCTCAAGACCAAGTGAATTTAAACTATTATCTCTTGCAATCACATTTGAACTTGGAATACTCAATAATAACAAGCGCAAGAACTGTGAAACTAGACCCTCGGGCAAGTAGTGAGTCTCAAGTTTATTTCCTTTCAGCTTTCTACATGGAATTTAGTGAATCAGTTATTAAATATTAGTGCCACTCATTGAGTTGGATAATCTACCAGCTTTACTGTTCTACTCTTACCTATTCACTTCCTTTGTCTGGAATGATTTTCAGAGATAGAGACACAAGATAAAATTGCCTGGCTAGATTTTAAACACTTTACCTTTAGGCATTTTCTTTGCTGTTCCTTTTTTTGTTTTGTTTTAAATCCTTGCAAATTTAGACACCATAGAAAACTGTTATTTGCTTCCTAATGGCCTCTTCAGTGTGTTTCACAGTCTTTTGTGGAGAATAATGACATAATGATAGTGTTCTCAGACCCGTATTTTCTACTTGATAAGCTAGCAATTATATGATTAAAGCACTTTTTAGAAACTCACATTAAGTATATGATACTCTAGAAACCAGTCCATCATGTAATTACACAGTCAGGAGAGAAATAATTTACATAACTAAAAACCATCTGAAACAGTATTCATGATCGGTATGTGATTTTTTAATGGATAAATATTTAAGAAATATTAAATAATTCTATAAATAATATACTTTTACTGAGGATTATAAATTCTGAATTTTATCAGTTGTGTTTAAACTTTTATTTTTTGCCTCTACTGAAAGAACACTATGCTGAACTTTGCTGAAAACATGTGCTGGATATGTTAGGACCAACGAAGAAAAACCTTATGACCTTTCTCCAAGAAACATATAAATACAGAGAACAGAGAAAGGCAGGCGATGCCTAGGTATTTAAGTTCTATGATGAACACCAATTTGCCCAGGATTTTTCTTAGATATCTCTGAAAGGCAAATCTAACCAGATCTTTGTGATGTTCTTTAAATGTCCGGTCATTACACCAACATCTTGATGAGTTGGAGGAGATATAAATATATTCATACACATTATTTTCTTTAGAAAACAAGAAGGACATTTAACAGGATGCCCACAAGCTTCAAACAGCATGTACTGGAAGGACCCATCCTCAAAACATAAACATAATAACATCTCTTTTCACTTTTTTGCTCAACTTCTGGAAGAACCGGTTACCTTGCTTTTTCCGCAGTTCATTGAGAAAAACTACAAACAGCTACAGAAGGATATCCTGAGAACCAACCTCTCAAAGGGACAATTTTATACATACAATTACATGGGCGAGTACTGCCTAAAAAGAATGCTTAAGTTATTAAGTAAAAATAATCAAGGTGTAAAACCATGTATGTTACTCTAAGACACTCGCTTGTTTTTTAAGAAAGACAAATAATGTATATTTATATTGGGTTACAGCTATTTAAAAAATATCTCTGTAAATAAACACAAGAAATCTATAGCAGGGTTACTTTGTTTATGGTTGTGGTAGAGAAGGATGTATGCAAATTAGACGTGGGCAGGGAAGCAAGGAAGACTTTTCATGTATATTTGTACACTTTCTGTTTTTTTGAGTCATTTGAATGTATTATCTACTCAATAATTATGTCAAGTTATAAAAAGAAAGGAGTCTTGATCCCTGTGTGGAGCAGATAAGGGAGTGTGAGCTAGACCAAGTGTATTCTTAGCCGTGAAGCCAAGTGAGCTTTAAGAGAAAAAGGGCGCAAAAATTAGATGCCTCTTGTTACTGGTTTATTCCACCACCGTTACCATGCACAGTGATACTGGCTTCTCCACGCACAGTGATACTGGCTTCTAAGTTAAAAGAAGTTGAGGGCTTCCCTGGTGGTGCAGTGGTTGGGAGTCTGCCTGCCGATGCAGGGGACACGGGTTCGTGCCCCGGTCCGGGAAGATCCCACACACCGCAGAACGGCTAGGCCCGTGAGCCATGGCCGCTGAGCCTGCGCGTCCGGAGCCTGTGCTCCGCAACGGGAGAGGCCACAACAGTGAGAGGCCCGCGTACAGCAAAAAAAAAAAAAAAAAAGAAGTTGAAAAACACACCTTATTTTATGTTATAATGATAGCAACACGGCAGAATCAAACCACCACAGGGCATTTGGGTATCCATGCCATTATCAGCACAATCATAAACACTCTTGACAGTTCCTAAAGGAGATAATGAGGAAACTACCCATGGCCAAAAACCAATTGCCACCATCCTATATAAAGCTTAACCTTGACCCTCGGTAATATAATTGGGATACCCATTCTCAAAAGCCCTGCCATTTAAAGCACTATGAAGGGCGGAGAATAAAAACAAAGACAGCTAATGAAGTACACAAATACCATCACAACCTTGCTGATCTGACCTGCTTCTCTGCAGTTATCTGGTTCTTCCAGACCTACACTTCCTGAGCCATTCACTTTGTGACCGGGATATCATTGACTCCGGTATTAGGAAAGAAGATAAAAGAATTGTTAATTCGTCAGTCCTTGTGTAAAGGATAAAAATGATGGAGATACCACCTGGCATAAAGCTTCACAGAATCATCACTTGCAGAACCTTGGGGGCCCATCATGACTCTGGGAAGTAGGTAGGGCAGTGGTCATTAGCTATACTTTCCTGTCACTTAGTGGGTGAGGAACCTGCTTCAAGGCTAGTAGGTGGCAGGACCAGGACTCTATCCAAGGTCTTTCTGAGTTCATGTTCACTGCTGTTACGTACCCTGTGCCTTCTCAGTGTCTGGGTTTTCTCCTTCCCCAAAGAGCAAAGGCTTTACACAATTGTGGAAAGTGAGACGTATAAATACTTAATAAATAAATTAAATACTTAATAAAGTTTACTGCTATGCTGAGGGAGAAAGCCAGCAACATGCTGTTTTCTAGGTCTCTGCTGAAATTCTCTAAAAAGGTCAAAACCTTTAAAAAGGAACTGCTGTATTTTGCAAAACGAAGCTAACACTGATTGCAACATTTGAGCTTTTGACTCAGAACTTCAGAACACTGTGTTCTGTAATTTTGACTTTAGATAACCAAATGTAACTACTGATACAACCCCTGGCTGACCTTATTGGTTTATATCTAGGAATGCTTTAATGAAAAAATAGTGAGTTGTTTCTTTATCCTACTCCTGCCCACCCGTATGATTCCCATCTTCCTAGCCACAATGGGAGGCAATGTGGTAGCATGTCGATATAACCCACTACAGAAAAGAGTCAAAACTTGATGGGGAATCTAAATCATACTCTACTTTGGACTATTCAAATAAGAAAAAAAAAATCTTGAAGAGACGTTTTCTGTTTTTATTTCCACTGTGCTCTGGTAAATGCTGGTAGAATTTCAATGCACACTTGCTCTCAGGCCTTCAAAGTAAAAACAGTGGCAGTCTGGAGGTCAGGCAGGCTACCCTGCTGTCACTCATTTCCTGTGCTAATTTTACACTGAAAAAAGTTTTAATGGTTTGGTGTAAACAGAGCAAGATTGAAAAGAAAACTTTTAGAAAATAGATCTTCAGAAAATAAAAAAGGCAATAATTATTGCATTAAAAACTCCATCATTTGTGCCTTAATATTATAACCTATCATAAAAATGCCACTTTAATTGTTTTTACATCTCTTTAAGTGTTTAGTACTTATTGTTATTCCCAGCAGCTAACAATAAGAAAATAGCAGCATTAAGCTCAGTTTGAGACCATTTTTACTAGAAATCAGGATGCTAATGAGCTGTGAAGAAAATGTTGTTAATCATACTTCTTTTGCAGTCTTATAAAATATTACTAACACATATATAAGGTATACATGAAGTAAATATAGGTGTGTGTATATAGCTTGACAGATATACTTCTTCAATCAGAAAAAGAAAACCACATTTAATGAATTTCACTTAAAATTCACAGTAGAGATTAAACAAAGGAGAACACATGGTGACAAAATATTTCAGCATACGTTGAAGAGCGCTCAGAGCCTGTCTATGGAGATATGTACCCCAGAAGCAGATTATCCTGTGATGTTGGGGTAATTGAGAGGCCCTCTGACAACAAAGCCCATGTAGCTGGTCTTGGGGACAGAAGATCTGGAGTCTAGCCCTGATCTAGCCATCCACTGTATGTTTGAGAACTCTATCTCCCACCTTCATATCTTTAAAATGGAGATCTTAATTCCTGTCTTATGGGATATTTGAGAGATTTAAATTCAGCACGTAAACAAAAGTACCCAATAAACTGTAAAATGATATACAAATGGAAGGTATCATGTTATCATAACTAACACCTGCACCTGGTCATAAACAGCATTAAAATTCCAGCGTACAGATTCAAACAATGCCTCGAAGTTTTTGAGCAGAAAGAGGAAAATAGGTTATCATTTTAATTTTTATTTATGTTTTGAAAATATAATACAGATGATACTTATATTGGAGGGAAAGCAGAAAATCTGCACTTATTCTTAAAGGTAAGTGTTCATCTACTCCTACTTATCTGGCAAAACACAGAATGTTCATCTCCTACTTGACAGACAAAACACCAAGATGTTAATAATGTTATTTTAAATAAGGCAGTAGAAGAGCTGGGTTCTAGAATCCTACAAACCTCAGATCCACCTACTAAATCTGCGACCTCGGGTCAGTTACTTAACGTATTTCAGTTTCTTCACTTACAAAAAGCAAGACAGTGGAAGTACCGATGCCTCAGAAGACTTGCGGATAGAAATGAGTTATCACAGGTTTAGAGCTTAGCACATTGTCTGACACGTAGTAAGAGCTCAATACGTGTTTGTTGTTACAGTATTATATATTTCCTCACATGGGCATTTCAGACATGTGAAATCTAAGTGATCCTTGCTTTCAAATGCAGCTGGTTAACTTGATAACCAAAATCATCTCACCAAAAAAAAAAGCTCTAATACACTTTAACAGCTTAAAGGACATATTTTCTAGTCTTAAACAATCACAACAAACGTAGTAAAGGTTTATTCCAAATTCCTGCTGTGTGGCTTCATTTCTTCATTCACTCATTAAAAAAGAAAGAAAAAAGTATTTATGGAAACCCTATCATATACCAGGCACTGTATTTGGTGGTGGGATACAAGGTCAAGCAAAAAAGAGCTACAATCTCTGCCTTCACCTTTTAAGGAAGATAAATATTAATCAAAATTATTACACACAAGGAATGTAAAATTGCAATGTAAAAAGTGCCAAAAAGGAGGAAAAGCCAGTGCTTATGGGAGTATAATATTAAAAAGAAATGAACAAATTGTGTTGGTGAGGGAAAGCTTCCCTGAGGAAGTGATAATTGAGTTGCTATCAGAAGACTGAGTGGAGTTAACAGGATAAAAAGCATGAGCTACTGTGTCCTAGTACAAGGATCTATGTGTGGGTGGTAGGGAACCTGGCCCCTTTGAGGGCCTGAAGGAAGGCAAATGAGATGGGAGCTCAGAGAAAGAGAAGCAGGGAGTAAATGAGGTGAGGCTGGAGAGTCAGCCAAGCCCTGTACGCCACGATAAGAGTTTGTTTTCTTATTCTAAGAACCAAGGAAAACCACTGAAGAATTTTAAGCCTGGGTATGCCGTTGGTTTTGAGGAGAGGAAGGGGTTGATATGATCCAGTGTGAATTCTGTGTGTAAAGAAGAGTTTAGAGGGGGTCAGAGTACTTGTGGAGAAACTAGTTAGGAGACTGTTGCCAGGGTTCCAGAAAGATAATGTGGAAGCATAGATTAGGGCAGTTGAGCTAGAAATGTTTGCAAGTGATAGAGGAAGAGCTTGGTTTTCCATAAAACATACATTCTTTTCTTTCACTGCCCAGGCACATTTTTCATGTAAAAAATGTTTTCCTTTTGGAATGTTCTAGAGAATCCAAGTAACGGTTAATGGTAAGTAAAGGGTTTCCACACACATTTGAATTCAGTGAGGGATCAAAATGCCAATTTCTAAATAATCAGTATCGTCTTCCTCTAGGTGAAAGCCCTTGTCTAGTTTTACTATAAAACATGCAACACCAAAAATGAACCAAAAGAAATAATTTCCACTGAAACACATTTTTATTACGAAAATGTCATAAGTAAACAATCATTTATTAAAAATTAGGTCAAAGAGCAGCAACACTTTCCAATTCAAGTTGCAAAAAGGCAAACACATCCAAGAAAGGAAGAAAGTCATGGGCAACAGATCCGATAGTAATTCTAAAATAACCAATGGTATTAACTTTGGAATCTGCCAGAATAGCTGCTACCTTAGGAAGAGTACTTCTCATATTTTGGCCACTAAGCAACCATGCTTTGTATGTAAAAGTGATATGTACAATGGCCAAGGCACCTTCCTAGTACCTCATAGCAACTGAATGAATGCAGAAACACACACACATACGACCACTTACAAACACACTGAAATGTATTAAGCTCACACATCTTGAAGGATTAAGCAGGAAAACAAAAAGGACAGCACGACACACATCTTCATTTTGCAAAAAAGACATGCAGAGACATCCATTACAATTTTCTCTAAGATAAATTGTATCCCTCAACTAAAAGAAAAAAGAAATGAAATCATTGGCAGCCTAGTTCTCCCTGAGTAGAAGTGAGACATTAATTTAGATCACTGTGCACGTTGAAAAGCTATTGCACTGCAGGGATTTCCAATTACATAATACAGAATCAGAACTCTGTTTGGGTGTCACTTGGCTGCCAGCAACCATGGGTGAGCTGTATAACACTCCTCTGTCATGTAGCTCATGTGAGAAAAGAATTCTGCTGTTCCAAGAAATGGCACTCAGCTTGGAGACCTTCCCAGTTACACAAAAGAGCATAATTTCCACATTATCCCCAGGCATACTGTCTAGGACGATAAGTCTATGATAGCTTTATGTGTAAATTATATACATAGTTCTACTAATGAAAGGCATGCAGACTGCTTTTTGGTGATGGCAGTGCAGAAAAACAAAATCAATTTGCTTTTCAATTTTAAAACGACGCCCGAGCTATCTATAATAATCAAAAGAGACCGTGAGGGTTAGATGGCAGATAACGTAATTGCACCATATTGTCTAACAGGTCAGAACTAGTTTTGTCAAGCAATGTCTAGAGTGCAGACATACCAATCACCTCATAACTGGCTTGTTTCAGGACTTTGGTTTTAAGTCCTTGATACTCTTAATATCATACTTATCTCAGTTTTTCATCAGGGACTGCACTCTCGATTCTGGTTTAATTTTTTTCAACCTATGAAAGCACACTTACAGAAGAGAGACAAGAAGTAAAGGAAGGATGAATATTTTCACGTTTATTGTCTATTTGGTGACAAAATTCCATATGTAGTGCATAGTGTGCACCAGATACAGGTGATAAAGTGGAGAACAAGACAGTGTTCTTTCCTTCTAGAAGCTCACAACTCTCTTACTAAGATGTCCAAAACATGAAAACTTTTGTATACTAGTTATCAATATTATTTTGAATTTTTCTTTTATTTCATTAAATTCAATCATTTTTATACCAAATAAAGAACAGAGACTAGAAAATTGGGGTAGGCATAATAATACCTAATATTTGTTGCATTAACTATATATACAAGTTTTGCACATATCAAAACCTAATGACAACCTAGGCATTAAGTTATGAAAATCTTCATTTTAAAAATGAAAAAGCTGAGGTTTACACAAGTTATACCACAAGATCACAAATCTAATGTGTAGCTTGAATTTAAACCAATGTAATCCGATTCCATGGTATTGTCTCTTATTCATTTCTCTGCACCACTCCAGTTTAACATTTACTATAACCTGAATATTTGGGCATCTCAATTTTTGCTTGTTTAATTTTATTGCTTGACCTGGAAACCTTTTTCATCCATTCTCCTTTTATATTATCTTGACGATCTCGGTGGGAAAAGTTAACCAAGTCTTTTTCTGGGTTATTCCATTATAGTTGAATACATAATCATGTTGCTCTCTCAAACTATTCACTTATTGCTTTCATGCTAAAATTTATTTACTGAGCATCTGTAATATGCCAAGCACTGTGTTAGGTGCTTTATGAGTAAAGATGTGATCCTTGCCATATACAGAGATGCAAATCAGAATTAAGTAATAAATAAAATAGAGGTCTAATAGAAGATTCGGTAGGAAGGGTGCAGGGTGCTAAAAAAGTGACTGCCAGCAGGGGGCACAGGTGAGGCTTCCTGTATGAGGTAGTGTTTGAACTGTTAACTGAAACTTAAGGAGTACCTGGACTAGATTTTTTATTTTTCCCATCTTGACCTCACCTCCCAGAATTTAGTTTTGAATTTGCATTCCCACTGGCCTCCAACTATTACCTAATTTCCAACTGCAACAAGTCACCATATGACTGTCTACACTGTCACCAACTGCAAGTTTTTGAGGGTCTCTCTTCCTTTGATATCCCTGCTTCTACACTAATCTGGTTTTCTCCCTCCATTCGTGACTACCTGCATTTACTTCGCTTTTTCTTCTGCCCTTTCTCTACACTTACTCAGAAACTGTCCTCAGGTCCATTCTTCTCTGGTTTCTTCAAGTTTCTCTTAAACTCTCTCCCTTTTTTATTTTTATATTTATTTATTTTTTAAAAAAATTTTTATTGGAGTATAGTTGCTTTACAATGTTGTGTTGGTTTCTGCTGACAGCAAAGTGAATCAGATATATATATATATGCCCGCTTTCATGGATTACCTTCCCATTTAGGTCACCACAGAGCACTGAGTAGAGTTCCCTGTGCTATACAGTAGGTTCTCATTAGTTACCTATTTTATACATAGTAGTGTATATGTGTCAATCCCAATCTCCCAGTTCTTCCCACCCCCCCCCTTAGTAACTATAAGTTTGTTTTCTACATGTGTATCTCTATTTCTGCTTTGCAAATAAGTCCATCTGTACCATTTTTCTAGATTCCACATATAAGCGATATTTTTCTCTTTCTGACTTACTTCACTCTGTATGACATCTCCCCCTTTTTTAAACGCATGATTTAAACTATTTTCTCACCTTTTTTTTATGTTGACATTCTATCAAGTAGCATAGATGATATTCATATATATTTGTACATAAAACATATAATGTATATTACATATGCTATATATAATGACAAAAATAAAATATGCAATTAAAATGCTTAAAATTATATATTTATTTTTTTTAAATTGCTCTAGTAAGTTATATGAGTAAATTTTGTATTATGTGTGGAATTAATGTATGCTAAAATGGAAAATAAAAGTAAACAGATGACCTATGCTTGGAGAAAACAAGAAAAAGGAAATTGTAAAGAATAAATGTGTTCATATCCAAAATGCCGCTGATCTCTAGATCTTCCTTTTGACTTATCAAGGGACGGAGACATTAGTCTTCTTTGACTGGATGGGGGGGGGGACAGTGGCACTTTTTCCACAATTACTGAAATTGAGGGAAATGGTACCGTCTCCTCAGATAATACACTTCTTCTAGAAACTCACATGGCTTTCCAACAGCCCAGCAACTCAAAGGTATCAGAAAACAATGAATGAAATCCTAGACTGAATAGGATAGAGTAAAAAACAAAAGGAAAGATGATAACACAAGTATTTTATGAAGTTAGTTGAAAAAAGACTTTGAAGCTGGGAATGAATAAATGTATCTGTATTAGATCATATCTACTGAATTTACTACGAAAAAGGTATTAATATGATTTAACATGAGTTAAGGAACTTCCCTGGTGGTCCAGTGTTTAAGACTCCGTGCTTCCACTGCAGGGGGCACGGGTTCGTTCCCTGATCGGGGAACTAAGATCCCGCCTGCCGCGTGACCAAACAAACAAAAAAACATGAGTTAGGATTGCATATGCTTCCTAAATTTGCCATCCTTATAAATTAAAGGAGAACACTGAGAATTATGGATAACGGTTCATTAAAAGCTCGTGGAACATATTCTACATATAAAGAAAATCTACTTTTCTTTCCTTGCCGCCCTCCTTTCTTCCTAATGAGGTAGAGATTGATGAGGGAGTGGCAGAGGCCCAGCTTGATGTATTGTGGTGTTAGAGCCCAGAGGGGATTAGGAGGTTGACTCTGTGAAGGGAGAGACAGTGACAGCCAGCCTGGAGCACGGCTGAAGCCTGTGCAAGATAAGGAAGGTATTTGCTTAGGGGGCAGCTAGGCATGGAGTTGGGAGTTTTTACATATGGAAGCAATCACATTAGCACATATACCTAGAATAATGAGAGCCAGGTTTCTCACTATTCATAGGATTGCCATATAAAAATGGAGAACACTAGAATGAACTTCACAGTGTTGGATTAGAACTGGAATATTGGTGTAAACTCAAGGTTTTCAATATTCATCGATAGATATAAAAATACAAACAGGTGTAAGCATATGTGTGTATATATTCCCTAGCACTGTCCACTGGGAGAAACTGGGAGTGTTGACACTCCAGTAGCAATAAACACATCTAACTTAGATCTTGGTTTCTAAATACCATCCTCCATAAAAGGAAGCAGAGATGCTTGGAGAAAAAATTAATTCCAGGACTGGGGCAGAGAAAATACAAGATAAGCCTTCTTGTGCCAGAAAGCAAGAAAGTGCTAAGTGAATATAAGGGACATGCTAAAAATACACAGAAACCAGCACGAACAAGTTCCCATTGGCCAAATCTGGGCTAAAATGAGTATTAAAATAAGTAATGATATTAGCAAATTATAACTCATTTAATAAAATGGGAATCTAGGAATCCATACTGAGAAAAATAAATAAATGAATAAATAAATGGGGAGAAGAGAAAGCTTTTCTTACAGTGGACTACAACTAATAAATGCAGCATGAATAATGGAATTAGAAAATCACATTTATCAACCATCGTTGTAGTAATCCAGTCAAGAAACATCGATTGATTCTAAAACTAGGGAGAGAAAAAGTCTGGTAAGGAATGAGATATTTACACAATTTCAAGTTATCGCTACACAGATAGTGATTAAATTACAAAGGGAAAATGAGTAACTTTACATGCGAGAAACCTGGCAAACACAACATTAACCAAGCGATCAGTTACATCACCAGTAATGAGATAAAGTGAAGTAGTAGGACATACAATACAATACGGTACAAAAAACGTAGCCTCTCTTCTGTGACGTGATGCCCAAAATTGCATAATCTCAATCTAATATTGAGGAAATATCAAACATACTCAAATTGAGGAACAGTCTACAAAATAGCTGGCCAGTGTCTAGGTCACAAAAATCAAGGAAATGCTAAGGAAGTGTTCCAGATGGAAAGTTTCAAGAGTCATGGCATCTAAATGCATCCCATGATCCTAGATTGGATCCTTTTATTTTAAAGGACTTTTTCGAGACAATTGGTGAAACTTGGATAGGCTGTGTGGATTAAACAGTAGCGATGTATCAGTGTTAATTTCCTGACTTTGATGTTTATACTGTGGTAATGCAGGAGAACTTCCTTGTTTATAGGAATTACACACTAAAAATATTAGCAGGTGCTGTGGCAACATGGTGTCACCTTACTCCCAGGAAAGAAAAGTTATTTGCATTGGGCTTGTAATTTTTCCCTAAGTTTGATATTATTTTAAAATAAACAAACTTAAACACACACACACAAATATGTGTATATATGCGTATAAATACACACACACAAAAATATTTGACATTCAGTTTTCAACCAGTCTTTTTTTTCCTCTCACAAACTTTTTCATACACACGTGAAAAATGTGTAACTTTCTCCTTTGCACATAAACTTGTGAACACACACACGCACCAAATTTTCTCTCTTTAGTGGTAAATTTTTGGTATTCATTGCTGTCATTTGCTAAGGACATTTTCCGTTCTGAAGAGAAGTTCTATCCACAAAAGAAGGCTAGACGAATAATGTTAATGTAGAAATGGATATTCTAATTCCTTTATTTGGCATATGTTTTTCTATAAAGCGTAAACAGGCATTTCTTCTGCCTGAGCAAGAAAGGATGGCTACTGAAAACTGAAAGTAAACTCTGCAGTTTGGGGAAAGTAGGAATTTTTCCAAGAACAAAATGGCTAATCAGCACTGGAGGTCATACCTAATGATCAGATAGAAAGAGAGCCCAAAGAGTGTTTAAAGTCATGGGTAGAGCAAAATACTGCAGAGAAGAGCTCTCTGCATCGACTTTTATGGTTCATTGTCTGGAATAAGAACCTTCTGAATGATACTAATGGTTGAAATGAAAGGGCCCGTATTCATATTCTTGCAATTTTCTCTTAAACTGACTCCACTCTGGCTGAGGTCCCAACTATTGCACCAAAACTATTTCCAAGACCACCAAGGACCTCCAAATTGACGTGTGCACTGGTGAACGTTCAGTTTTATCTCATTTATTCTGTTAGCAGAATTTTACGAAGGTGATCACTCCCTCCTCCTTTCCTCACTTTGTTTTCATGTCCACATTAATTTTCTTCCTAACTCACTGGGTACGCCCCCTGTGACATCCTACTACTGGGATACCTCGGAGCTCAGACCTTAGACACTTCCTCTTCTCTACCCATAATTGTGTCTTTTAGTGACCTCATTCAGTCTCACAGCTCTCAATAACATCTATTCAACTGGCCCCTCCCTTGATCTCAAATTCAGATTAAAAACTACCAACTTGATACCTAGTAAACACCCAAGTAGAGATATCTCCACGTTAAATGTCCAGAATCCTGAACTTCCCCTACAAAAGCAGCTCTTCTGTCTTCCTATTTTTGTTAATGACAAATCCACTTTTCTAGTTGATCAGAACAAAAGATCTCAGAGTCATTCTTCACTTTGCTCTTTCTCTCACACCGATATCCAATCTGATCCAAATCTTGTCAACAACTCCACCTTCAAAATGCATCCAGAATTTCACTACTTCTCACTACCTTCACTGTCACTTTCCTGGCTCAAGCCACCTGCAACCAGCTAGGATTACTAAAATAGCCTCTTAATTGGCCTTACTGCTTTAACCTTTGCCTCTACAGTCTATTTTTAACACAGAAGCCAAAATGATCCTTTAAAATTTGTCAGATCATATCACTAAGCTGGTGAAAGTTTTCCAAGGGACTCATTTCAAAGAGTAAAAGCCGAAGTATTTACAGTGCTGTATAAAGTCCTATGCAATCTGTTATTCTGTACCTTTTTTTTTTAACTTAACCTTATGGTACTTTCCTCTTGCTCACTCCACTCTACCCTCTCTGACCTCCTAGTTGTATCTAGAGTACTCCTGGCATACTCCCACCACAGAGCACTTACTGTTCTCTCTAACTAGAAAGCTCTTGCCCCAAAAACCTACATAGATCCCACGCTTACCTCCTTCATGTCTTAGCCCAGGTCATCTTTTCAGCAAGGCCTTCTCTGGTTACCCTATTTACAATCTCAGCTCTTCCCATCCCAAACCACTCCTGGAGCTCTAATTCCCCTTTCCTTCTGTAGTTTTCTTCAAAGTGCATAACACTGTCTAACGAACTATATAATTTATTAATTTGTTTTATTTAATGTTTAACTTCCTGCTAGAATATAAACTCCACAAGCACATATTTTCATCTTTTAGTTTACTACTAAATTTCTAGCACTAAATTAGTGCCTGGAGCATGGTATTCACTTCATAAATATTTATGAATGAATGAAGCCTAATGGGAAAGCAAGAAACTAAAGTAGGTCAGCCAGCAGCCAGAATTTGATGGACAAGGTGGTAGGGAAGAGGAGACAGAAATCATACCCTTCTGTTGTATAGATACCAATCTCAATTTGGCAGTGAGATCAGCCTGCCCTGCTACAGCTGGTCAAAAACTCCCTTGGACAACAAGGTATCCCAGTGTGAATAAAGATTAAACACTAGTTACCTCTGATCTAGTCAGTGTAATCCGATATTTACTGAAAGGAGGAAAGGGCCAAGAACTTAGATCATAAACTTTGACAAACCAGTGTCTACATAGAATTTCAGATATTGAAAGAATACCATATTTTTAATAGTTTTAGAGGGTTAATCTCTAAATTTACATTCCAACAGACAGGTACCCACACAGCAGCAAACAAACAAAAATACAGCACAAAGGCTGATGTCAGTTTACTAACTGTGCTTTTAGAAATTTTAAATATCACAGGAAGTGGATCAGTCATCCAACAGCTAATGTTAGCTAATTAAGATTTGGCAAATCACAGAATCTTGACAATTTTTATACATGAGGACACTATTCTTAATGTGAGAGCCTCTTGGGGAAATGAGAACTGTGCTTTTGAACATACAGGATACAATCTGATCCCCCAGAGATATCCCTGGTCCTTAATAGTCCCTGTATATTCCTGAATATTCCTTGTGGATATTTAAAAAACATTTCAAGAACTCCAAGTTGTCTGGCAGTATGACTGCACAATTAAAAGCTGTTAACTACACTACAGCCAATGGACCATACAGTCGATACAGATATAGATACAGAAATAATATAAAGATTAGGATTCACCTAGCACAGGTAAATATGACATGGGTAGTGTTTGTATTGTATGTCCCAGAACACTTGTTGCTTCTTCCTTCCACTCTTTCATTTTTTCTCCCCTCAACGTCCTTCACATGTGACCAGAATTTAGATATTCACTCTACCCACTGATTTTTTTTTTATCCTCAGGAAATGACCTCATATATTAAAGTCTAAAAAGTCTAATTTTTCTTGAAAGTAATAGGTCTTAGACCAAAGAGATTACCCTCTAATTGTGGAATTCAGCAATCAATAAAAAAGTAGCAATGATAGTTTTTCTAGCATCAGGAAAGCATACCAATATGATTTCTACTAAGTCATTTTCTTCATTCAATCAACAAAGCATTGAATACCTGCTTTGTGATAGGCAGTATTAAGTGCTGAGTATAGAGCAGTGAACAAAAGATGTGTTTCAGAGCCTCCAAAGTTTACAATCTAGTAAAGACAAACAGATATAAAGTATGTAAATAAATAGCTATATAATTACAGAATATAACTGTAAGATGATCAAGTTTCATGAAGATAAGAGGCAGGGTACTATGACAGCAAACAACAGAGTACTTGAACGGGAAAGTTAGTGAAAGCTTGTCTGCAGAGGTACTACTTAGGTCAAGATCTGAAGGATGAGAGAGCACAGTCATACCACAAAACTAGAAGAAGAACATTCTATGTGGTGGCAAGGCTCTAAGGTAGGAAAGAGTTTGGAATTTTCTAGAAAGAATAAGTACCAGTCTAACTGGAACATAGTTAAGGAGGGTGGGAATAGTTCGAGATAATGTTGGTCAATTTTTTTGTATCTTATAGGACACTGTAAGGAGTTTGGACTTTTATGTGCGATGAGTTAAGTATTTTAAAGGATTTTTAAGAAGCTTAATTTGACTTGGTTTATAGTTTTAAAAGCTCAGTAACACTGCTATGTGATGAATGGTTATGGTGGGCTGGAGGAGGAAGTAAAGAAGGAAATGGAGAGATCAATTAGAAGACTATTATGATAATCCCAGTGAAAGATGCTGTGCCCTCAACTAGGGTGGTGGAAGAGATGGTGAAAAATAACTGGGTTGAAGGCATGCTTTGGAGGTATAATCTATGACTCACTGAAGGATCGGGTATGGTTATGAAGGAGAAGAAGTCAAGTATGGTTTCCAAGTCCCAAGTTTGAGCAACTATGTGGTGGTGGTATCAGATACTGAGATGGTTTAAAAAGTGGTGGGGGTGCGGGGGGAGAGTTTTCAGAGGGCAAATTAGAGTTCTGCTCTAGATATGTTAAGTTTAAGACAACTGTGAGTCATTCAAGTGGAGAGAGATGTCAAGAAGCTAGCTAGAGGAGACTTCTACTTCCAACCAAAATAAAGTTGGAATCACCAAAATAAACTAACAAAATGTATAAAAGAATTGTTTTCAAGACACTTGATATACAGCAACAAAGGAGAGTGACCCCCTGAGGTACAGGGAACAAATGAGGTGAGCCTTAAGATGATCTTATTTAATCCCTGAGAGAGTTCCCACAAGGTGGCACAGGGAACAGAAACCTGGTAAAAGCCCCAAGTTGAGGAGATGGAGCTGAGAGTGTAGGGGGATCAAGAAGGTTTGAGTTCACAGGACAAGAAAACTGGAGAGGAGAGAACTGCATTGAGAAAAAAAAGGTCTGGAGTTCTGCAGAGAACCTCACTCAAGTATTTAGTAGAGCACTGGTCATGATAATGATTTGAGTAAACTACCTGAGGGACTGAGAAAGAACCATCTGAAAGGATGAGCGGGGGGGGGGGGGGGGGGGGTGGGGGGTGGGGGGAAAGAACTTGGAGCTTACATGGGCTGGAATAATCCCATTCACCCTAGGAAGACTGGAAAATCTCATTACTTATGGGGCATTGAGTGAATATTCAGAATTATCTAGCTTCAATAATGGTAACTGCCCTGGACTAAACACTGCTCTGATTCCACCAAATGAATCTTCAAAGAAGACCTGAAAGGATCAAGCTGTTTCCAAGTAACTTAACTGCACCCCAGAATAAAGCCCAAAAATATTTACAGGGATAAAAAAATATCCAGCACAAATAAGGTAAACTTCACAATGCCTGGCATCAAATCAAAAATTACCAGCAATGCAAAGTAGCAGGAAAATGTGACCCATTTTAAGGAATAAAAATGGATCAAAATAAATCAACTGAAACTGACCCAGGAATGACACAGATGTTAGAATTAGGACTCAATAATATTACAACAGTTATTACATAATTGTTTTCCATATTTTTAAAAACTCAAGGAGAAACATGGAAGATACAAAAAAGATAAAATAAAAATTTTAGAGATGAAAACTACAATGTCTGAGATGAAAAGTACACTGAATTGTACGAACAGTAGATTAGTCATTGCAGAAGAAAATACTTAGTGGACTCAAAGACATGGCAATAGACATTATCAAAATGAAACAATGAGAAAAAGAATTTAAAAATAAATAGATTCACTGAGCTCATTCTAAAATTCATATGGAAATACAAAGAACTAGAATACCCAAAATAACTTAAAAAAAAGAAGATTAACACTACTTGTTTTCAAGATGGATATAAGCTACATTAATGAAAGCAGTGTGGTATTGGCATGGAAATACACAAATAGATCAATAGAACAGAACAGATTACAGAAATAGACCTACACACATACAGACAACTAGTTTTTTGACAAGGGTGAAAGGCAATTCAACTGAGAAAAGATAGTCTTTCAAAAAGTGGTTCTGAAACAATTGAATACCCATATGCAGGAACTGGATACCATATGTAGTAAAATGAGCTTTGATCCATAATTTATACCACATAAAAATTCATTCAAAATGAACCCTACACCTAAATGTAGAACACAGAATAATAAACATTCTGGAAGAAAATATAAAATTGCTGTAATGCTGGTTTAGGCAAATATTTTTTAGATATAACTCCAAAACCAGAATACAGAAAATAGATCAGTCAGTTGTACTTTATCCAAATTAAAGATGTCTGCTTTTCATTTCTCCAAAGAAGATACACAGATTGTCAACAAACACATGAAAGGATGGTGAACATCACTAATCATTAGAGAAATGCAAATCAAACTACAATGAAGTATCACCTCACACCTGTCAGAATGGCCATCATCAAAAACTCTACAAACAATAAATGCTGGAGAGGGTGTGGAGAAAAGGGAACCCTCTTGCACTGTTGGTGGGAATGTAAATTGATACAGCCACTATGGAGAACAGTATGGAGGTTCCTTAAAAAACTAAAAATAGAACTACCGAGAGGGAAACCAAGATGGCAGAGTAGAAGGACTTGCTCTCACTCCCTCTTGTGAGAACACCTGAATCACAACTAACTGCTGCACAATCACCGACAAGAAGACACTGGAACTCACCAAAAAAGATACCCCACATCCAAAGACAAAGGAGAAGCCACAATGAGACAGTAGGAGGGACGCAATCACAGCAAAATCAAATCCCATAACAGCTGGGTGGGTGACTCACAGGCTGGAGAACACTTATACCACAGAAGTCCACCCATTGGAGTGAAGGTTCTGAGCCCCATGTCAGGCTTCCCAACCTGGGGGTCCGGCAACAGGAGGAGGAATTCCTAAAGAAACAGACTTTGAAGGCTAGTGGGATTTGATTCCAGGACTTCGACAGGATTGGGGGAAACAGAGACCCCACTCTTGAAGGGCACACACAAAGTGGTGTGTGCATCAGGACCCAGGAGAAGGAGCAGTGAACCCAGGGGATACTGAACCAGACCTACCTGCTAGTGTTGGAGGGTCTCCTGCAGAGGCAGGGGGGTGGGGAGGGCTGTGGCTCACCATAGGGACAAGGACACTGGCAGCAGAAGTTCTGGGAAGTACTCCTTGACGTGAGCCCTCCCAGAGTCTGCCATTAGCCCCACCAAAGAGCCCAGGTAGGCACCATTGTTGGGTTGCCTCAGGCCAAACAACCAACAGGGAGGGAACCCAGCCCCACCCATCAGGAGTCAAGCGGACTAAAGTTTTACTGAGCTCTGCCCACCAGAGCAACACCCAGCTCTACCCACCACCAGTCCCTCCAACCAGAAAACCTGCACAAGCCTCTTAGATACACTCATCCACCAGAGGGCAGACATGAGAAGAAGAACTACAATCCTGCAGCCTGTGGAACAAAAACCACATTCACCAACTAAATGAAGTGGAGATAGACAACCTTCCAGAAAAAGAATTCAGAATAATGATAATGAACATGATCCAGGACCTCGGAAAAAGAATGGAGGCAAAGATTCAGAAGATGCAAGAAATGTTTAACGAAGATCTAGAAGAATTAAAGAACAAAAAAACAGAGATGAACAATACAATAACTGAAATGAAAACTACACTAGAAGGAATCAATAGCAGAATAACTGAGGCAGAAGAACGGATAAGTGACCTGGAAGACAGAATGGTGGAATTCACTGCTGTGGAACAAAATAAAGAAAAAAGAATGAGAAGAAATGAACACAG
Organism: Leucopleurus acutus; assembly: GCF_964270905.1. Classification (NCBI taxonomy): domain Eukaryota; kingdom Metazoa; phylum Chordata; class Mammalia; order Artiodactyla; family Delphinidae; genus Leucopleurus; species Leucopleurus acutus. The sequence goes on along the minus strand of NC_139149.1, from coordinate 66,786,456 downwards.
CCCAAGAGACCTCTGTGACCGCATTAAACATAACAATGTTCGCATTACAGGGGTCCCAGAAGGAGAAGAGAGAGAGAAAGGACCCGAGAAAATATTCAAAGAGATTATAGTCTAAGACATCCCTAACATGGGAAAGGAAAGAGCCACCCAAGTCCAGGAAGCACAGTGAGTCCCATACAGGATAAACCCAAGGAGAAACATGCCGAGACACATAGTAATCAAATTGGCAAAAATTAAAGACAAAGAAAAATTATTAAAAGCAGCAAGAGAAAAATGACAAATAACATACAAGGAAACTCCCATAAGATTAACAGCTGATTTCTCAGCAGAAAATCTACAAGCCAGAAGGGAGTGGCATGATATACTTAAAGTGATGAAAGGGAAGAACCTACAACCAAGATTACTCTACCCAGCAAGGATCTCATTCAGATTCGATGGAGAAATCAAAAGCTTTACAGACAAGCAAAAGCTAAAACAATTCAGCACCACCAAACCAGCTCTACATCAAATGCTAAAGGAACTTCTCTAAGTAGGAAACACAAGAGAAGAAAAGGACTTACAAAAACAATTAAGAAAATGGTCATAGGAACAGACATATCGATAATTACCTTAAACGTGAATGAATTAAATGCTCCAACCAAAAGACACAGGCTGGTTGAATGTATACAAAAACAAGACCCATATATACGCTGCCTAGAAGAGACCCACTTCAGACCTAGGGACACATACAGACTGAAAGTGAGGGGATGGAAAAAGATATTCCATGCAAATGGAAGTCAAAAGAAAGCTGGAGTAGCAATACTCATATCAGACAAAACATACTTTAAATAAAGAATGTTACAAGAGACAAGGAAGAACACTATATAATGATCAAAGGATCAATCCAAGAAGAAGATATAACAACTATAAATATATATGCACCCAACACAGGAGCACCTCAATACATAAGGCAACTGCTAACAGTTGTAAAAGAGGAAATCTACAGTAACACAATAATAGTGGGGGACTTTAACACCTCACTTACACCAATGGACATATCATCCAAAATGAAAATAAATAAGGAAACAGAAGCTTTAAATGACACAATAGACCAGATAAATTGATATTTATAGGACATTCCATCCAAAAACAGCAGATTACACTTTCTTCTCAAGTGCGCACAGAATATTTTCCAGGATAGATCACATCTTGGGTCACAAATCAAGCCTCAGTAAATTTAAGAAAATTGAAATCATATCAAGCATCTTTTCTGACCACAACGCTATGAGATTAGAAATGAATTACAGGGAAAAAAACGTAAAAGATACAAACACATGGAGGCTAAACACTACGTTACTAAACAACCAAGAGATCACTGAAGAAATCAAAATGGAAATCAAAAAATACCTAGAGACAAATGATAATGAAAACACGATAATACAAAACCTATGGGATGCAGCAAAAGCAGTTCTAAGAGGGAAGATTAGAGCTATACAAGCCTACCTCAAGAAACAAGAAAAATCTCAAATAAATAATATAACCTTACACCTAAAGGAACCAGAGAAAGAAGAACAAACGAAACCCAAAGTTAGCAAAATGAAAGAAATCATAAACATCAGAGCAGAAATAAATGAAATAGAAACAAAGAAAACAATAGCAAACATCAGTAAAACTAAAAGCTGTTTCTTTGAGAAGTTAAATAAAACTGATAAACCATTACCCAGACTCATCAAGAAAAAGAGGGAGAGGATTCAAATCAATAAAACTATAAATGAAAAAGGAGAACTTACAACAGACACTGCACAAATACAAAGCATCCAAAGAGACTACTACAAGCAACTCTATGCCAATAAAATGGACAACCTGGAAGGAATAGACACTTTCTTAGAAAGTGTAACCTTCCAAGACTGAACCAGGAAGAAATAGAAAATATGAACAGACCAATCACAAGTAATGAAATTGAAACTATGACTAAAAATCTTCCAAAAAACAAAAGTGCAGGACCAGATGGCTTCACAGGTGAATTCTATCAAACATTTAGAGAAGAGCTAACCCCCATCCTTCTCAAACTCTTCCAAAAAATTGCAGAGGAAGGAACACTCCCAAACTCATTCTAGGAGGCCACCATCACCCTGATACCAAAACCAGACAAAGATACTACAAAAAAAGAAAATTACAGACCAATATCACTGATGAATATAGATGCAAAAATCCTCAACAAAATACTAGTAAATAGAATCCAACAACACATTAGAAGGATCAAACACCATGATCAAGTGGGATTTATCCCAGGGATGCAAGGATTCTTCAACATACACAAATCAATCAATGTGATACATCATGTTAACAAATTGAAGAATAAAATCATATGATCGGGCTTCCCTGGTGACACAGTGGCTGAGAGTCCACCTGCCAATGCAGGGGATGTGGGTTCATGCCCCAGTCTGGGAATATCCCACATGCCACAGAGTGGCTGGGCCCGTGAGCCATGGCCGCTGAGCCTGCGCATCCGGAGCCTGTGCTTGCAACGGGAGAGGCCACAGCAGTGATGGCCCGCGTACCGCAAAAAAAAAAATCATATTATCATCTCTATAGATGCAGAGAAAGCTTTTCACAAAATTCAACACCCATTTATGATAAAAACTCTCCATAAAGTGAGCACAGAGGGAAACTACCTCAAGATAATAAAGGCCATATACGACAAACCCACAGCAAACATCATTCTCAATGGTGAAAAACTGAAAGCATTACCTCTAAGATCAGGAACAAGACAAGGATGTCCACTCTCACCACTATTATTCAATGCAGTTTTGAAAGTCCTAGCCTTGGTGATCAGAGAAGAAAAAGAAATAAAGAGAATACAGACTGGAAAAGAAGAAGTAAAATTGTCACTGTTTGCAGATGACATATACTATACATAGAGAATCCTAAAGATGCCACCAGAAAACTACTAGAGCTAATCAATGAATTTGGTAAGGTTGCAGGATACAAAATTAATGCACAGAAATCTCTGGCATTCCTATACACTAATGATGAAAAATCTGAAAGAGAAATTAAGGAAACACTCCCATTTACCATTGCAAGAGAAAGAATAAAATACCTAGGAATAAACCTACCTAGGGAGACCAAAGACCTGTATGCAGAAAACTATAAGACACTGATGAAAGAAATTAAAGATGATACCAACAGATGGAGAGATATACCATGTTCTTGGATTGGAAGAATCAATACTGTGAAAATGACTATACTACCCAAAGCAATCTACAGATTCAATGCAATCCCTACCAAATTACCAATAGCATTTTTTAAGAACTAGAAGAAAAAAATCTTAAAATTTGTACGGAGACAAAAAAGACCCCTAATAGCCAAAGCAGTCTTGAGGGAAAGAAACGGAGATGGAGGAATTAGACTCCCTGACTTCAGACTATACTACAATGCTACAGTAATCAAGACAATATGATACTGGCACAAAAACAGAAACATAGATCAATGGAACAAGATAGAAAGCCCAGAGGTATACCCATGCACCTATGGTCTACTAATCTATGACAAAGGAGGCAAGGATATACAATGGAGAAAAGACAGTCTCTTCAATAAGTGGTGTTGGGAAAACTGGACAGCTACATGTAATCGAATGAAATTAGAACACTCCCTAACACCATACACAAAAATAAACTCAAAATGGATTAGAGATGTAAATGTAAGGTCAGACATTATAAAACTCTTAGAGGAAAACATAGGAAGAACACTCTTTGACATAAATCACAGCAAGATCTTTTCTGATCCACCTCCTAGAGTAATGGGAATAAAAACAAAAATAAACAAATGGGACCTAATGAAACTTCAAAGCTTTTGCACAGCAAAGGAAACCATAAACAAGATGAAAAGACAACCCTCGGAATGGGAGAAAATACTTGCAAACGAATCAACGGACAAAGGATTAATCTCCAAAATATATAAACAGCTCATGCAGCTCAATATTAAAAAAAACAAACAACCCAATCCAAAAATGGGCAGAAGACCTAAATAGACATTTCTCCAAAGAAGACATACAGATGGCCAAGAAGCACATGAAAAGCTGCTCAACATCACTAATTATTAGAGAAATGCAAATCAAAACTACAATGAGGTATCACCTCACAGCAGTTAGAATGGGCTTCATCAGATAATCTACAAACAGCAAATGCTGGAGAGGATGTGGAGAAAAGGGAACCCTCTTTCACGGTTGGTGGCAATGTAAACTGATACAGCCACTATGGAGAACAGTATGGAGGTTCCTTAAAAAACTAAACATAGAACTACCATATGACCCAGCAATCCCACTACTGGGCATATACCCTGAGAAAACCACAATTCAAAAAGACACACGCACCCCAATGTTCACTGCAGCACTATTTACAATTGCCAGGTCATGGAAGCAACCTAAATGCCCATCAACAGACAAATGGATAAAGAAGTAGTGGTACATATATACAATGGAATATTACTCAGCCATAAAAAGGAACGAAATTTTGTCATTTGTTGAGACATGGGTGGATCCAGAGACTGTCATACAGAGTGAAGACATAAAAAGAAAAACAAATATCATATATTAACGCGTATATGTGGAACCTAGAAAAATGGTACAGAAGAACCGGTTTGCAGGGCAGAAATTGAGACACAGATGTACAGAACAAACGTATGGAAACCAAGGGGGGAAAGCCACAGGGGGGCGGGGGTGGTGGTGGTGTGATGAATTGGGAGATTGGGACTGACATGTATACGCTGATGTGTATAAAACTGATGACTAATAAGAACCTGATGTATTAAAAAAAAAAAAGAAAAAAAAAAAAGATTTCCCCCTGAAAAGCAACAGGGAGATCGTTCAGTATATAGAAGGATTTAAAGGGAAAAAAGTCACCCCAGGGGTGCTGCCTCCTCCTCATATTGTCAGAGGACCAGATATATGCACTTGGAACACAAATACCAATTGTTTTCCTTCATGCTGTGGACTTGGATAAGAAAAATGTCTCCTCCCCATAATCTCACCATTTACTTTGGCTCCACCTATGTATCCCTTACAAGAGAATTGGCTAATCTTGTTCTCCAAGACCAGAGAGCCATTGATTTACTTGGGTGGTCTAAGGACACCTACCCTCCTGATGAACATTTCTGGGTGACACTTAACAGGATTCCAGCAGGTCTTGTCTGTAGGAGCGACAGCTCAGGGCCACGTGGACTGCGGACTGCCCAAGTGGACTACATCTCCCAAAGGGCTCCGCAGGCACGCCAACAGGAAGTGGCTGGAGCATCTCCCACCTCCACGCGGAGAAGAAGAGGTTCTATCCGTGGCCTTGGCGCTTCTCTTTCCTTTCGCACCGGTTGCCGCTGCGGAGCATGGCAGGTCCATGTGTGCAGTGAGGGGCGCTATTCCTGGGCCAGTAGCACCCGACCCCTGGGTTTGACTGCATCCACCCTGCCATGGACCCCAACACCGTTATCGAAGCCCTGCGGGGCACCATGGACCCAGCCCTGCGTGAGGCCATGGAGCGCCAGCTCAATGAAGAACACAAGTCTCTGAATTTTGTTTCAACACTGCTTCAGATTACTATGTCAGAACAACTGGATTTACCTGTGAGACAGGCAGGTATCTATTTGAAAAATATGATAACACAGTATTGGCCTGATCGGGAAACGGCACCAGGGGATATATCCCCTTATACTATTCCAGAAGAAGATCGACATTGTATTCGAGAAAATATTGTAGAAGTCATTATCCACTCTCCTGAGTTCATCAGGGTACAGATTACTACATGCATTCATCATATCATCAGACATGATTATCCAAGTCGCTGGACTGCCATTGTGGACAAAATTGGCTTTTACCTTCAGTCTGATAACAGGGCATGTTGGCTAGGAATTCTTCTTTGCCTCTATCAGCTTGTGAAAAATGACTACCCATCTTCCTGCTAAGGAATCTTCCAGCTGTTGCTCCAACCTCTGTCAGAGTGCCAGTTGTAGTTCTGGTATAAGAAACCAGAGGAACGGAGTCCATTGGTAGCAGCAGTGCAATATTTCCTGCCAGTTCTGAAGGACCGTTTTATCCAGCTTCTTTCTGATCAGTCTGATCAATCTGTCCTCATCCAGAAACAAATTTTTAAGATCTTCTATGCTCTTGTTCAGTATACAGTACCACTGGAGCTTATAAACCAACAGAACCTGACAGAATGGGTAAAAATTTCAACGACTGTTGTGAACAGGGATGTACCTAATGAAACACTTCAAGTTGAAGAAGATGACAGACCTAAGTTACCATGGTGGAAATGTAAGAAGTGGGCTTTACATATCTTAGCAAGGGTTTTTTTTTTTTTTTAAGCCTTGCGCTCCCTGAAGGTTTTCGGCAAAGCATTTTTTTCTTTTTTTAAACAGAGAACAGGAGTATTTTTTTATTTATTTTTAAATTTATTTATTTATTTTTGGCTGTGTTGGGTCTTCGTTTCTGTGCGAGGGCTTTCTCTAGTTGTGGCAAGCGGGGGCCACTCTTCATCGCGGTGCGCGGGCCTCTCACTATCGCGGCCTCTCTTGTTGTGGAGCACAGGCTCCAGACGCGCAGGCTCAGTAGTTGTGGCTCACGGGCCTAGTTGCTCCGCGGCATGTGGGATCTTCCCAGACCAGGGCTCGAACCCGTGTCCCCCGCATTAGCAGGCAGATTCTCAACCACTGCGCCACCAGGGAAGCCCAGCAAGACTTTTTGAAAGATATGGAAGCCCTGGCAATGTTTCCAAGGAGTATAATGAATTTGCTGACGTATTTCTGAAGGCATTTGCTGTTGATGTCCAACAAGTTTTATTGAAGGTGTTGTATCAGTACAAGGAGAAGCAATATATGGCTCCTCGAGTTTTACAACAGACATTTAATTACATTAATCAAGGAGTTTCTCATGCTCTCACCCGGAAGTATCTGAAGCCTCATATGCAAGGCATTATCCAAGATGTTATTTTTCCATTGATGTGCTATACAGATGCTGATGAGGAACTTTGACAAGAAGACCCCTGTGAATATATACACATGAAGTTTGATGTGTTTGAGGATTTCATCTCTCCTACCACTGCCGCCCAGACACTTTTGTTTACAGCTTGTAGTAAGAGGAAAGAGGTACTACAAAAGACTGTGGGATTTTGCTACCAGATTCTTACAGAACCAAATGCTGATCCTCGAAAAAAAGATGGAGCCCTGCATATGATTGGCTCTTTAGCTGAAATACTCCTGAAGAGAAAGAGCTACACAGATCAGATGGAATATATGTTGCAGAATCACGTATTCCCTCTCTTCAGCAGTGAACTAGGCTACACGAGAGCGAGGGCTTGCTGGTCCTTCACTATTTTTGTGAAGTGAAGTTCAAAGTGACCAGAACCTGCAAACAGCCCTAGAGCTGACACGAAGATGTCTGACTGATGATAGGGAAATGCCTGTTAAGGTGGACGCTGCCATTGCACTTCAAGTGCTGACCAGCTATCAAGAGAAAGCTAAAGAATACGTCACACCATTCATCCAACCTGTCACGCAGGCTTTTCTTCATATTATAAGAGAAACAGAAAATGATGATCTTGCCAATGTAATTCAGAAAATGATCTGCGAGTATAGTGAAGAAGTTACTCCTATTGCAGTAGAAATGACACAACATTTGGCAATGACATTTAATCAAGTAATCTAGACTGGGCCAGATGAAGAAGGACGTGATGACAAAGCAGCTACTGCTGTGGGAATCCTGAATACCATCGACACACTTCTTAGTGTAGTTGAAGATCACAAAGAAATAACCCAGCAGCTTGAAGGAATCTGCTTACAGGTCATTGGAACTGTTTTACAACAGCATGTCTCAGGATTCTATGAGGAGATCTTCTCTTTAGCACATAGTTTGACATGTCAACAAGTGTCTCCACAGATGTGGCAGCTACTACCTCTGGTATTTTAGGTTTTTCAGCAAGATGGCTTTGATTACTTTACAGATATGATGCCTCTGCTTCATAATTATGTAACAGTTGATACAGACACACTTCTGTCTGATAGCAAGTACCTAGAAATGATATATACAGTATGTGCAAAAAGGTTCTTACAGGAGTTGCAGGAGAAGATGCAGAATGTCACGCAGCAAAATTGTTACAGGTGATCATTCTGTGGTGCAAAGGGCATGGCATTGACCAGTGTATTCCCTTATTCGTGGAAGCAGCATGAGAGAGACTGACAAGAGAGGTGAAGACAAGTGAACTTCGAACAATGTGCCTGCAAGTTGCCGTTGCAGCTTTGTATTATAATCCACACCTACTTCTCAACACCTTAGAAAATTTTCACTTCCCTAATAATATTGAACCAGTTACAGATCCTTTTATTACACAGTGGCTTAATGATGTTGATTGTTTCTTGGGGCTTCGTGACAGAAAGATGTGTGTTCTGGGCCTATGTGCTCTTATTGATATGGAACAAATACCACAAGTTTTAAATCAGGTTTCTGGACAGATTTTGCCAGCTTTTATTCTTTTATTTAATGGATTAAAAAGAGCATAGGCCTGCCATGCAGAACAGGAGAATGACAGTGATGATGACGATGAATCGGAGGAACTGGGGAGTGATGAAGATGATATTGATGAAGATGGACAAAAATATTTGGAGATCCTGGCTAAGCAAGTGGGCGAAGATGGAGATGATCAAGACTGGGAAGAAGGTGATGCTGAAGAAACTGCCCTGGAAGGCTATTCCACTATCATTGATGATGAAGATAACCCTGTTGATGAGTAACAGATATTTAAAGCTATATTCGAACTATACAAAATCGTCATCCCGTGTGGTATCAGGCTCTGACTCACGGTCTTAATGAAGAACAAAGAAAACTGTTACAGGATATAGCAACTCTAGCTGATCAAAGAAGAGCAGCCCGTGAATCCAAAATGATTGAGAAGCATGGAGGATACAAATTCAGTGCTCCAGCTGTGCCCAGTTCTTTCAGTTTTGGAGGCCCGGCACCAGGGATGAACTGAGTTACCACTTTCCTGCAGTGTGATCGTAGTGAAGAGCTTGTGTGCCTCCTAGTAGCGGTTCCAGAACTGGTTCATGTTATCCACTCTAAACTAACTGATCAATAGATGGACAAAAAAAAAATACCCAGGAGGTGGGACCTGATCATGCAACTTGGCACTGAAAATGAATCCAGAAGGATTTTGGTGGGGGAGGGAGGTAACTTGGGGGACAGGGAGTATTTTCTTTATTTTTTGAAGAAAGTAAGATTCTGACTGAAAGTTCAAGTGACACTGTGGACATCTGCAACAAGAGGGGATGTCATGAAGGCAGCTTTTCTTCTTCCGAGGAAAAAACAGGCATGGGCTACAGGACTATTTAAAATGTCTCATTTACAGTATAAGCTCAGAGGTAGATGTAATTTTTACACCTATGAGTATTTGTCCGATTTCTGTCTCTTCCTCACCATTGAGTATCTATTCTTTATATGTAAATAAGATAAGGTAATCGATAGCCTATTCAATCTTCGTCACTTTCATCATCAAAGATTGTTCCTATGTAGATTATTGGACATTTATTGTAGCACTACATAACTGATTTAAAAAAATCTGTAAATGAATTAACACTTTCATATTGAAACAAGCCTGCTAGCCTATGTATAAGATAGCAAAATGTTTGCTGTTTATAAAAAGATGGGATGTAATGGGGTGGGGGGCAGGGGTAATTTCAAGATATTAATTTTAAAATGAACTAGCAATTTTGTACCTGGTGACTTTGTGGTGCACTCACCTCTGATAGTGACTTGAATTCAGTATGTTAAAAGGGGTTAGTGATATTTCATTGCTGCTAAAAATGGAAACTCCCTCTGTGTCCTGTTTTTTCTTCAAGCTCTCAGTGTACAAGTGGATATTTGGATAGAAGACCTTACTGTAACAAATAGGAAAGATGATATTTGAAGCATGTAAATTGGATATAAAATTCTACTCTTAAAGAGTTGATTAAAGAGTTGATAAAAGAGTATGGCTAAACATCTATATATGCAATCTATTAAAAGAACTTAATTCTGCAAAACAAAGAACTACCATATGACCCAGCAATCCCACTACTAGGCATATACCCTGAGAAAACTATAATTCAAAAAGAGTCATGTACCACAATGTTCATTGCGGCTCTACTTACAATAGCCAGGACATGGAAGTAACCTAAGTGTCCATCAACAGATGAATGGATAAAGAAGATGTGGCACATATATACAATGGAATATTACTCAGCCATCAAAAGAAACGAAATTGAGTTATTTGTAGTGAGGTGGATGACCTAGAGTCTTTCATACAGAGTGAAGTAAGTCAGAAAGAGAAAAACAAATACCGTACACTAACACATACATATGGAATCTAGGAAAAAAACATGGTTCTGAAGAACCTAGGGGCAGGACAGGAATAAAGATGCAGACGTAGAGAATGGACTTGAGGACATGGGGAGTGGGAAGAGTAAGCTGAGACGAAGTGAGACAGTGGCATGGACATATATACACTACCAAATGTAAAATAGATAGCTAGTGGGAAGCAGATGCATAGCACAGGGAGATCAGCTGGGTGCTTTGTGACCACCTAGAGGGCTGGGATAGGGAGGGCGGGAGGGAGACGCAAGAGGGAGGAGATACGGGGATATGTGTATATGTATAACTGATTCACTTTGTTATAAAGCAGAAACTAACACACATTGTAAGGCAATTATACTCCAATAAAGATGTTTAAAAAAGAAAAAAGAAAAAAAGATGTCTGCTCTTTGAAAGGCCCTGAGGTGAGAATGAAGACAAGCCATAGACTGGGAGAAAATATTTGCAAATCATATATCTTGCTAAAGAAATTGTGTCTAGAAAAAGATGTATATTTAGATATAAATATATCCTAGAAAAAGAATATATTTATTCTCAAAACTCAATAATAAAACAACCCAATTAAAAAATGGGCAAGGGCTTCCCTGGTGGCGCAGTGGTTGAGAGTCCGCCTGCTGATGCAGGGGACACGGGTTCGTGCCCCGGTCCGGGAGGATCCCACGTGCCGCGGAGCAGCTAGGCCCGTGACCCATGGCTGCTGAGCCTGCGCGTCTGGAGCCTGTGCTCCGCGACCGGAGAGGCCACAACAGTGAGAGGCCCGCAAACCGCAAAAAAAAAAAAAAAAAAAAAAAATGGGCAAAAGATTTGAACAGATGCTTCACCAAAAATGATACACATATAGCAAATAAGCACTGAAAAGACACTCAACATCATGTATTGCTAGAGATATAATAGTACACAGCTATTAAAATTAAAATACTGACTCTACCAAGTGTTGACGAGGAAGAAGAATAACTAGAGCTCTCATACACTGGTGGTGGGAATAACAACAGTACAACCACATTAGAAAACAGGTTGGCAGCTTCCTAGAAATTTAAACATATGCCTACCATATGATCCAGCCATTCCATTCCTAGGTATTTACCCAAGATAAATTAAAACACACGTCCATACAAAGGCTTATGCAAATGTTCATAGCAGCCTTATTTGTCATAGCCAAAAACTGGAAAGAACTCAAATGCTCATCAGTAAGGGAATGGATAAATGCATTGTGATATATTCATAGGATACCACTATTCAGCAAGAAAAAGGAATGAACGACTGATAAACACGACAAAATGGATGAATCACAGAATAATTAGGATGAGTGAAAAAGGCCAGACCAAAAAAAGGTGAAAAAAATTTTTGCAAATGGCTGTTTAAATTAACCTTGTCTATCTTTATGTTGTCATATTAAAGCTATAGCCTTGAAACCCTTTAAGTACTATAGGAAGATTCTGTACATTATATTAAACCATTCCATTTATATAAAATTCTACATGTAAACCAATGCCTAGTGACAGAAAGCAGATTTTCGGTTGCCTGGGGGACCAGTTAGGGGGTGGGGGAAATTGGAGGAATTAGAAAAGGCATGAGGAAGCTTTTGGGATGGTCACTACGTTCACCATTTTGTTTGTGGTGATCATTTCTTGGGCAAATATGTATGTCAAAACTTACCAAATGCTTCATTTTAAATATGTGCAGTTTACTGTATGTCAAGTTATTCCTCAATTAAGCTCTTAGAAAAAGGAGGAGAAGTAGGAGAAGGAGAAGGGAAGAAGGAGAAAATAGATACATGAGCTTAGAGAAGTGGTGTTTGCTAGAGAGAGAAGTTTGGGAAGTCATCAGCGTGTAAATGGTACTTCAGACCCTGGGAATGAATGAAATCACTTAGGGAGAGATTAGTCAGAAAAGAGAAGGGACCTAGGATGCCGCAATAAGAAACACCAGAATTTAGAAGTTTAGGATGGAGAGGATCATGACACATTCTTTGGTTTTCTTAAGTTGTTTTAATCCAACCCATATCAAGTTTAAAGCATCTGATCACCATTTTATTCACTATAGGCTGAACCAATAGGCATGCAGACCCATTTAAGCGAGCTTGTAACTTAACAACTATTGTGTCTTTTTTACTTGCTCCTATTCATTAGTCCATAGCACGTAACATGATTATTGTTGATCTTAATTGACAGAAGTCATCTTTGGTTTTTTCCTTAATGCTATTTTTTTTTCCTCATCTTTTGTTTTTTCCTTAATGCTATTATTTTAAGCTTTTATTCAAAATTATTATAGTGAAAGTATTTCTTATATTTCTATGAAATATGCCAGCATATTTTAAAGATATATCGCATTCTAACTTATTTAATGTTCAGCTAACAACATTATATTTGGCATGTGTCATCAACAGCATACAGAACATAAAGGTATTCACAGAAATGAAAATGCAAACATGGTCATTTATCTTTTTTATAAATTTATTTATTTGTTTGTTTTTATCCTTGGCAGTGTCGGGTCTCCATTGTTGTGCGTGGGCTTTCTCTAGTTGCGGCGAGCGGGGGTCACTCTTCCTTGAGGTGCGCGGGCTTCTCATTGTCGTGACTTCTCTTTTTGCAGAGCACGGGCTCTAGGCGCACAGGCTTCAGTAGTTGTGGCTCGTGGGCAGTAGAGCACAGGCTCAGTAGTTGTGGTGCATGGGCTTAGCTGGTCCGTGGCATGTGGGATCTTCCCAGGGCAGGGATCGAACCTGTGTCTCCAGCACCAGCAGGCAGACTCTTAACCACTGCATCACCAGGGAAGCCCAACATTGTCATTTTAATTGATATTTATGATATATGTGTCAGTGTGTCCTAAATTAAGTTGATTAGAGTTTAAAAATACGTAAATTTTGTGTTTAAGCTTAATGTAAATTATTTCAAGTGACTAAATTAACTTTGTCCATTTGTGTATTTCTATTTTGTTATTTTAAAGCTAAAGCCCTGAAATGTTCTAAATACTCCAGGACCTTTTAAAATTCTCATATTTATATCAGAAATGGAGTTTTAGTTTCAAAAACCAAAAAATCCAATGCATCTCTTCCCTCAGTCTTCTCTCCATCTCAAACTATTCACTCTGCTTCTTCCCGCCCATTACCAAATATTTCCATCAGTGTTTATGCTCGCTGGCTCCACTTCCCATCCTTCTCAGCCAATCAGTCTTCTCAAAATGCTCTCTCAAAGTCCACCATGAAATCACGGTCCCCAGCATCCCTGAGTACTCTTCTAGTCTCCTGTTACTTGAGCTCACTGCAACATTTGACACTACAGATGGCTCCATTCTTTTCACAACTCCCATTTTGTTTGTTTGTTTGTTTATTGCTTCTGGGATCCTACCTCCTCTTACTTTGCTGGCTTATCCTTTTCAGTTCCTGAGTTTTTCATTCTTAGCTTAAATTTTGAATTTGCATGCTTCTATTTTCTACCCTTTTCACTCTCTTCCCTCTTCTTGGACAATCTTAGCCTCATCCATCCATGTTTTTCCCTTCAGCCTCCTAAATTATTTGCATTTTCATTTGTTCTCCCTCTTGGAGCCAAAACACTCTTGCCTACTTTAGTTTCTCGGCTAGCTCACACTGCACCTGAAAGACTCAGGTCAAGAAACTATGTAATTCTTAATGGCTTAGAAGCCATATCTGTTCAACAATAAGCAAGCCTGTTAGCAGAGAATAAACCTTACCATAACTATGTTGCAATACTGTGTAAAGTGACAACTAGACAATCAGCTCCAATTCTCAACAGAATTACTTGAGGGGTAGTTTTCGGACAAACAAAAACAAATATAAACGTGTGGTTGTCAGTTACTGAGCAGTATATAAAAGTTGTAGGAAAAGGCACTCGAAAGTAAAATCTAAGAAAGGGTACGAACTTCCCACTTGGCCCAGAGCCAGGGCTCATTCTACATGCATTTCATCAACATCCTGTCTAGTTGAAAGTAAACCAAAGTAAATTAAGGTATAATTTGCAACCAGAGGATACAGCATTGTGCTGAAGCCTAGAGAGGCTCTGTTCCTAGTGTTTCTGACTCCTCACTGTTCTAGATAAAGCAACTTAAGTGCTACACATACAGTATAAACCTCTTTGGACCAAACCCAAGATATATCTACAGTGAGGTCCATTTCAGTGTTTAGGGAACCCAGAGGATTTGGAAAGGCTTTATTCTTGTATGCGCCACTAATGGAAGAATTTGTCTTATTGTCACAAAAGCAAATTTCTCTTCATTTCTAAATCAAATTATTCACTGAAGGAATTCTTCATCAAAATCACAGTTTATGAGGAATAGACTGTATATAATTTGTACCCATGTGTTCTATAATCATAGAAAATTAACCTGTATAATCAACTATCTTTTCATTTCTTAGAAATACTTTCTTTGAGTTTTCTAAATAAAATCTGTGTTTGTAGCTGTTATTATCTGGAGTTTAATATGGACCTCAATCTTTTAATGTCCGTCAAAATATTCCATGTGTGCATTTGGTAAAGAAAAAAGGGGCAGGTGTGTGTGTGTGTGTGTGTGTGTGTGTGTGTGTGGAGAGAGAGAGAATATAAAAGAGAGAATGGGATTAAGAGATGATACAGAAATTAAACATTTATTCAAATTAATTTGTATATAAGATAAATGATGTGAGTCATAAAATATTAGAAGTTTTAATACACATAAGATTTTAGTTATGAATTTTTTAAATGCTTATTTTAATGATGTCTACATTCACATGTAAAATCATTTGCATATCGCTCAGTAACACACCTGTTTTTCTTATTTTTTTACTTTTGTGATCATTTTTATACCTGCATCACATGAAAACAGTTAGTGAGCCGTCCACATGAAATTATTTTTAAAACTATTTCTCTCTCAATAGTTCCTCTTACTTGTAAAGTAGCAGATAACATCAGTGCCTACGTACAGTTAAAAGAAAGACATTCTGTTTATTATTCTTTGATGAAGCTTTACTAGAAATGGGTTATATTCACGTAGTTTGAAGATGAGAACAGAAAATTATAAATCTTAGAGAGACTGCAAGTGTGGAGCTGGCACGTCAATGACATTTATAAAGAACCTTATCTTAAACAGCTGTCCATTAATAAGTTTCTGAGCATACTGCTTGGCAGACACATTTATAACACAGGGAAGAGCCCACAAAGGCTTTTATTTCAATTACTGTGACGGTTCTCCAGGGTGACCCTTGGTGTCCAGGATGAAAGGCCATTGTAGTTAGTCAATACATTTTCTACTACTGATTTTCTCCACTAATAAGATTGAAGTACATTATTTGTTCTAGGTTTCAAGATCTTAAAAAGGGTAAAGATGTTAGACTTTACAATTAAGCAAAACCCTAAGGTACTGGGGAGGGGTGGGTCCTCTCTGTAGAAACCTGTCTTGTCAAGAGTTATTGAGCTGATGACTAATTATCTATACTGACTTGTACCAGAAGGCAACTGACCGTTGCGCGTTAATACTGAAAGTAAGCTTCTCAGCTAATCAGCAGATGGAAACTTCCCACAGGATTCTCAGAGCAAGGGCTTTCAGCATGTTTTGATTATTCAAGAAGTCTATTCATTAATTTTGAAAAGAACACTGCAACGCCCCCTCACCCCCACCTCGAAATTTTTTTCAGAAGAGTTAACTTAAAGCAACAGGAAGTAAAAGGTTGATCCTGAGATCACAGGAAGAACAGTATCTGACCTACTGCTCTTTAACATACTGTTGATTTTCTTCAAAAAGGATAGTAAGAAGGAGATTTGCCTTTCCTTATTTATGTATTTCTTTTACACTCTGCCAGTTCACATGATTCAAAGACTTCTGTCCTAAACAAGTGATTGCCAAAGCCCAGCATTATAGGGAAAGAAAACAATCAATTGCTCGTGGATATTTGCAAATGAAGCAACTGACAAAGGATTAATTTCCAAAATTTACAAGCAGCTCATGCAGCTCAATAACAAAAAACAACCCAATCCAAAAATGGGCAGAAGACCTAAATAGACATTTCTCCAAAGACGATATACAGACTGCCAACAAACACATGAAAGAATGCTCAACATCATTAATCATTAGAGAAATGCAAATCAAAACTACAATGAGATATCATCTCACACCAGTCAGAATGGCCATCATAAAAAAATCTACAAACAGTAAATGCTGGAGAGCGTGTGGAGAAAAGGGAACACTCTTGCACTGCTGGTGGGAATGTGAATTGGTTCAGCCACTATGGAGAACAGTATGGAGGTTCCTTAAAAAAACTAAAAATAGAACTACCATATGACCCAGCAATCCCACTACTGGGCATATACCCTGAGAAAACCATAATTCAAAAGGAGTCATGTACCACAATGTTCATTGCAGCTCTGTTTACAATAGCCAGGACATGGAAGCAACCTAAGTGTCCATCATCAGACGAATGGATAAAGAAGATGTGGCACATATATACAATGGAATATTACTCAGCCATAAAAAGAAACGAAATTGAGCTATTTGTAATGAGGTGGATAGACCTAGAGTCTGTCATACAGAGTGAAGTAAGTCAGAAAGAGAAAGACAAATACCGTATGCTAACACATATATATGGAATTTAAGAAAAAAAAATGTCATGAAGAACCTAGGGGTAAGACAGGAATAAAGACACAGACCTACTAGAGGATGGACTTGAGGATATGGGGAGGGGGAAGGGTGAGCTGTGACAAAGTGAGAGAGAGGCATGGACATATATACACTATCAAACATAACGTAGATAGCTAGTGGGAAGCAGCCGCATAGCACAGGGAGATCAGCTCGGTGCTTTGTGACCGCCTGGAGGGGTGGGATAGGGAGGGTGGGAGGGAGGGAGATGCAAGAGGGAAGAGATATGGGAACATATGTATATGTATAACTGATTCACTTTGTTATAAAGCAGAAACTAACACACCATTGTAAAGTAATTATACTCCAATAAAGATGTTAAAAAAAAGAAACTCAGAATTCTCACACTGCATTAGTCTATCACTCCCCTACTTCTCCTCTGTACAGTAGGTGCATTTTTTGAGAAAAGGAGAGTTTGGTTTTGTAAATATGTTGATGGAGAGGAAACTACTCAAAAGAAAAGCTAAAGCTCAGGAAAATACTCAATATTTCTTTTTCCCAACCTCAGGGTTTAAACATCTTTTTCTCCTCTCGAAAAATAATTTTTGAATAAATTTTAAAATGTTCAAAATGGTTTATGCATTGGTCCAGCTTTTTATTGTACTAGGATAACTTTTTTTTTTTTTGCGGTACGCGGGCCTCTCACTGTTGTGGCCTCTCCTGTTGCGGAGCACAGGCTCCAGACAGGCAGGCTCAGAGGCCATGGCTCACGGGCCCAGCCGCTCCGCGGCATGTGGGATCTTCCCAGACCGGGGCACGAACCCGTGTCCCCCCGCATCGGCAGGCGGACTCTCAACCACTGCGCCACCAGGGAAGCCCTAGGATAACTTTTAATGTTCTTCCTAAGTTATACCATTGACATTCATGTTTCAAACAGTAGTAAACTAGTGCCAGATAAAAATTGTCACTCGCCATCTGCCTCTACAAGGATTAGGTCACTAGTCACTGCAGTTGCTGACCTTCAATACACCCTGAAAGGAATTCAGGGCAGAGATCAGGAATGAGGCACTCCGTGTTCTGGGAAAACCTGGCAGAGCAGGCCTTCAGATAGTTAGATATTTTCAGGAGAAGATTTTATGAGCGCAAATTCTTGCATCTTCTCATATCTAGAAAAGCACTAAAATCATTAATGGAGACATCTGCTCCTCGCGACGAGCAGCCACCTTCTTGTGACTAGCAGTGACATTCTGCCAAAATGTGTGCTTAATTTAAAGTATCCCCCCTCACCAAAGTCATATATATACTGACCACCCCCCTTACCTCTTCAGAGCAGTTCCTCAGAGCTATCTGAGAGGCTGTCCCCAGGCTATCATCCTCATTTTGCCCCAAATGAAACTTAACTCACAACTCTCATGTTGTGTAATTATTTTCAGTCGACACTAGAAACCCTGTAAAGATAGAAGTAGTAACACATATTGTAGCAAAACCATTTGTATCTTCTAAAATCAATCACTATGAATAAAATAATAAAATAAAATACCACTATAAAATCTTTACCTTGCCTTCAGGGAGTGTAAGTTTAGAATTAGTATTCTTAAATTATTCTATTCAAAGTGAAGACAAGATGGGTGCCTGAATATTGCCATCCAATGTCAACTGAGGAATGTGGTACATAATCCCACCCTTAGAGCTGGTAGAAAATACTGATACTGACCAGGGTTCTTGGCCTTCCCCAATCAATAGAAATTGACTAAAGGCCAGACAAGAAATTCGGGCAAGGCTTTATTGGGACCCCTGCTGCAGCAGGGAGGAGAGAGAACAAACAACAGGTTCCCTTGCTAGCTCACTCCCTGGTGGGTAGGGGTGGGACAAGCTTGTTCCTTATATGGGATGAGAGTAGGTGTGAGTCCAGGGGTCGGACTGGAGGGATGGCTTAGATGTTTTGCCCACCCCTTAGGTGGTGTTCTGTGCAGGAGGCACGTGGAGTACCCTGCTTTTGCTCCCGAAACCCCGTTTTTGCTCTAGGTTCTTCAGAAAGGGCAGTTGGGTTTTTTGGTCTTTTTGTGTCTTTCGGTCCAGAATTTGCCCCAAATGCACTGTGCATGCAGTTATTTTGAGTCCCATACAGTTTCTTTGTATTTTGTTGCTTGAGGAGATGTTTGTCCAAGTGCAAGCATTGCAGCACTGCAGCAAAGGGTCCCAAGTCCCAGGCCTGTCTCAATACAACCAGAATAATGAATATAAAAATTCAAGCGACTGAAAGCCATGATAAAGAGGACATATCCTTAGCCTAAAATATGGGTTTTCTGGACATTCATTGTATTGGTAATGATTCAAACCATATATTTTGCCTCTGCCTTCTTGCATTTCTAAGACAATGCTGCTTTATTTTCAGAATGTTTACCATTTCTAACTGTATTGTTTCCCAAAATTTCTGTCAGCAGGCGCCACAGAGTTCTTCTTATGTGAAGCACATCACCATTAAATCACTGTTGTCATCCTCTCAGGTACACTGCCCTGGCTCAGGAGTGTTAGGGCCCTAATGAACCACAAAAGCTTAAGCAATCAGGAATTAATTTCATATTGTTTCCTTGGAACCCTTCCAAAAGTGATGGGTAACAGCCTTAAGAGCATCAGGAACCTCTTGCATGAAAAACAAGAGTAAAGTACATTGTATAAAACAAGTATCTTTTTCAGGGAATGCAAAACGATTCCAAGTGGTGGGCAGAGACAAGACTTGAGCATACTGCTGGAACCTCTACCAGATCATCAACACTGAATTCTGAAGGAGGGTAGCTGTCTGGGGCAAATCAGCCACCATGAGTCACAGCCTGAAATTAAGTCAGGGTGAGGGTAGGATGGAGAAAGATTTGACTGAAGTTGCTGTAAGCATGTCTAGCAGAAGCAAGTGCAGCTGGATCTCACACTAGCAATCATTTTATTTCCCTTTTAGTCAACTTTTAGCCCTCTGGCTCCCCTTTCCACATCCTGCTCAAAATTCATCCTGCACACACTTCCCTAGATAATCAACACCTACAACCTGTTGACAGAAAAAAAGCACAACATGAGAGTTGCGAGTTAAGTTTTATTTGGGGCAAAATGAGGACTGTAGCCTGGGAGACAACGTCTCAGGTAGGTCTGAGAAGCCTCTCTGAAGAGGTGAGGGAGGAGGTTAGTGTTACATATATGTGATCTCGGTGAAGGAAGATACATTCAATCAAGGACACATTTTGGCAGAAGGTCACTGCTAGTCACAAGGAGGTTACTGCTAGCCATGAGGAGCGGATGTCTCCATTAATGACTTTAGTGCTTTTCTAGTTACGAACATTGAGGTGCATATATCTTTTTGAATTAACAAAAACGTAAATAGTACTTACTGTGCAACATGCACTGTTCTAAACACTTCATAAATGATCTCATTTAACAACCCAGCGTGGTAGAAATCATTATTTTACAGATGAGGAAACTAAGGCAGATGGCCAGTAAGTAATTTGCCTAAAATCACATAACCAGTCAGCAGTGGTTTAGGAATTTAAACGTAGCAATTGGGCTCCAGAGTCTATACAGCGGTTTGTCAGCCATTTGAGTTTGCTATTCTATAAAATATACCCATAACCTGAATAGGTACTAAGAGAATAAAATATGCGTATATAAAAGCTACACAAATATTCCTGTTAGCTTATCATGTCTCTTGAGCCCAGAGAGAATTCTGGATATTAGAACCAGCAGTGAGAAAGAGCACAGTTACACACTGGAAAAAAACACATCTCTAGTTGAGAAAAAACGAAATTCTGGTGTAATCTCAGGTCCAGTGTCCTCTGGGATAATAGAGCCAGAACTAGACACTTCAGATTTGCACAAATATAACACAAATTACTGGAAAAGATATGTTGCTAAAAGGCCCAACACATATCAACACAAAATATAATTTTCTATGTTGGAAGGTCTTATAAATATACCCAAATGCTGACTCTCAACTATAATTGTAATAAAACAATTTGTATCAATAAAAATGTGTAGAGGGCTTCCCTGGTGGCGCAGTGGTTGAGAGTCCGCCTGCCGATGCAGGCGACACGGGTTCGTGCCCCGGTCCGGGAAGATCCCACGTGCCGCGGAGCGGCTGGGCCCGTGAGCCGTGGCCGCTGAGCCTGCGCGTCCGGAGCCTGTGCTCCGCAACGGGAGAGGCCACAACAGTGAGAGGCCCGCGTACCGCAAAAAAAAAAAAAAAAAATGTGTAGAATGTGTAACAATCAAAGTTAAAAGGAACTCATTTTCGTTTCTTAATTGATATGTAAGCTTACATTCCATGAGGGCAGAAAAGGGGGCAGTGGGAGCAGCCTGGAAAAAGCACCAAAGTCCTGAAGGTCAAAGGAGGCGATGAAGGTCAAAGGAGGCGATGAAGGTCAAAGGAGGCGAATCCTTGAAGAACGAGGACTAAAAGTCTCTCCCATCTATGTTGCCTTTTCGTGAAAAAGAAGGTTTAAGGAGCCCCGAACAATCTAATATTTACAACGTAGGAGAAAACTGTTTCCAACATTGAAACTTGGAGCCTTTTTAGATGATTGTTAAACAGCCATGTACTCTGTATTTGCCAAAAGGAGACTAAGAAAAGTCTTAGTCATGATATTGATTCTGCCCCAAGTTTAAAACTCCTGAGGGGAAAGTTTTTTCAATAAAGAGGATGTCTGCTGCACAACAGGACTATATCTTTTTGGAATCACTAATCTAATTAAGTTTTCTTTGCATTTTGGGTTTAAAGATAGACTTTTAGAATGAAACAAAAAGAAAGTCTTCTAAAAACCAAGGAATCAGTCAAACTTCAGTTATATTTTCTAGGCATCATTTGGCTTTTAAAATCCTGATAAACTTCCCTTGAAAAATAAAGCATTTCCTCTTGTCTAGACAACATAGCCTGCTTCCTTTTCAGATAGGGCACTTGGGACCCCGGGCTCTGCCTCTTTTCACTCACACCATCTATGATTCCACATAAACCAGGGCTGTGTGGTCCTTCCATACCCCAAATAGAAAACCCTGCAAGGTGGTGCTTCCTATCATTCTTGGGGCACTGCCTTCAGCAAATTCTGTCTAGAAAAGCACTTGTTCCTGTTTTTTTGTGTTTTTTGTGTTTTTTTCACTTACCTTGTGAGGTCTCATCCCCGTGACATCTGACAGCGGCTTTGGGTGTAGGCAAACTCAAAAAGAGAATGCAGCAGGCAGTGGTTAGGGAGGTGAGTTTCTGTGAGTCAGACAGGTTGAGTAATCTAACACAGAACATGTTAAGTTCAGGTCAGCCTTGAATACTAAATCTGAGAAGTCAGTGGTAGTGCTAGTGTGACAGCAGGCAGCTAAATGTTTCCACTATATCCACAGATGGAGTAGTGAAACGCTTCGACTGCTGAATTTTCTGTAACTACCGAATTATGCCTTTTAAAAATATTGCTTCCAACTTACAAAGACTCTTATAAGACTGCACTGTTGGGAAAGGGGAGCCTTCTTCCTTTAAGGTATATTATTCAGGAACCTCTATATGCATCCCAGTGCATTGCTGTTGTACCTTGTAAGTAACTCCAGGAAAGTGTCCAGCTTGTATTTCTTTTCATTGCTCACAATACTAGCACGACGTGTTCCCAGCAGTTGAAGGTATGCATGCATATATCATTTGCTTGTCTGTTCACCCATTCATCCATTTATTCATTCATCTAATTTATTAGACATATATTGAGCTTCTCTTCTTTACACCTTGAGGATATAACCACAAATAAGACATAGTCCCTGTCCTCAATGAATTCATAAATCTAGTTGGGAAAAGAAAACTGAGTAAATAACTGTGAATACCATGTGAGAGAGAGGATAATAGGAATTTGTATAGAATACATTGGGCCCCAAACAGGGAAATGAGCACTGTAACTGGGATGGAAGAACTGATCAAAGGAGATTTTTTAATGGTTGTGAAGAGTATTACATGGGTATTTTCCATGCAGGGAAATACATTCCCAGCCAGGGGTCTAGCTTATGCAAAGATCTAGAGACACAAAATAGTACAGCAGCTGGTTCTAATATATTGATGGAGGACAGAGGACCCTGAGAAGGGATGAGATAGATATTAACAAGATGATTTTTAACGGCAGGAGGCGTTTCTCCCACAGAACAAAAATAAATGGCAAGCATATCTATGTAATACTTAGGAAATCTTAGTTAGGTGGGTCACTTTAAAGAAAAATGTTAATGAAATGGATTGAGGAGCTCTCAATAATAGAGCCCATGCCAGAAAAAAATATAGATGCTAATGGATTTTCACAGCAGTGAATGTTCTAAGTGCTACCACAGGAAGCAGAAAGTTTCTTCAAAAGGGATTAGTATTTCATAATCTATTTCCATTTTATTTTCATTTATCATAAAGATTTAGATCTAAGAGAAAATTACAGCCTCTATAACAGTGTCTGGCACATAGTAAGCACTCAATAAATATGTGTTGATAGAAGTCCCACATAAGGCTGCATTCGGCAAACAAAGAAATGCTTCGGGTACTGACCCTGACTCTTCAACCTGTAACCGCTACTGCTTTTTTGATAACTCGAGTTGCATTCACTAGGTCTCTTTTTAGTCCCTACTCCTAACTAAGCTTTCCTCTCTCCCACACAGAGCTGGAGATACTTGAATATGTTGTCACAGGGGTGTCTGGGCAGATTTGAAGGATGTAGTCATCAAGCTATTGGCCTCGCACCTGCAAATCAAAGGAGCAGAGTTGCAGTTGCCACCGTCAGTAGCAATTCAAAACGCACAAATCAAAAAGGGAGAAGCAAGAGCTCCAGGAACTGCCACAATAAAGAAGCAGAGACCCATTTCCTCTGTGTTCTCTCTACTCTCTGCTATTTGGGTGCACATGGTGAGTAGGTGGGGTGGTGATGACAGTGAAGGGAGTGCAGCAGAGAGAAGGAAGTAGTTAATGAACAAGTCTGCTTAACAGAGGGAGTCGAAGGTCGTGGTACAGAATCTCGGGGCCAGACCCAGATACCGTTTACAGAAATGCCTCTCTAGACTCACTCCTCCACTTAGCTCACCACTTCTGGGGTGCTGCCCGCCACTCCTGCTTCCTCCTGGACCTTTTGAGAATCCCTTTCCTGATACTCCCTTCACTTTCTGTTCTGCAACCACCCCACTTACTCTCTTTTCAGCAAAATGAATCAAAGCCTCAGAAACTATGAGCTGGATAGGTCTTTAGAGACCATCAGACTCAAACCCCTCATTTCACATTTGAAGAAACATTAGACAGGAAAAGTCTAGCTTCTCATCCAAAACCCTGTCTCTGGTGTGTAGCAGAGATGAACTCTGTCTTCTGACAATCTCCCCTTCCCGCCACCCCACACCAAGTCCAAGGCTATTCTACCATATTAGGTTGTCACTGCCCCTAATCAACTGGTTAGTGGATGATTATAGCAGCACATGATAAACATGGACTCTTTCTGCCTCATTAACCCCTTTCAGTAGATCACCAATTGGGATTGAATCCTTTTTCTCCCACGCTCCGTTCTTTTGTTCCATCTTCATCCTCTCAAACACATACTTTTAAGCCCCAGCCTCACCTGTCGTGCCCTTCCATGAATTCATCTATCTCAATCCCACTACAGTGCTCTTTCCTTCAGAACTCACGGCACCCCTCATCTGAACTCTTTATTTTCCAAGCATGTTTATACTTTCTTGATTAAGCCCTTCAACTGCTACTTCACAAGTATCTGTATCTTTTCTTCTTACCTAGAAGATAATCTTCCTGAGTGCAGAAACCACATTTGTTTCTGTATTTACCCATCAGCTAGGATTGCGCTGTGCACAGGATGGAAATGTAAGAAATATCTGCACAATGAATAGACCCTGGATGCTTTAATAAAAGGAAGGTTGTAATGGAAGACAAACACTTCTTGGCATGAGGCCCTTGAATACCCTGCAAATCTTGCTGTATAGTGACTTCCATATACCAACAAGAAAAGTGGGCCAGGCAAAGGCATGAAGATTCTTCGGTCCTAACTTGTGTTTAAGAATTAGATGAAGAAGGAGGAGAAAGACTTGTCATTCAGTTTATTGAAATTAGAAGAATATGCCTAACTTGCTGATCTAGAAAGTTCTATCCAGGTCTTACATTCTAAGTGCTACAATCCATGCTGACAGATGGAATTTGGAACACAGATTTACAGTGTTCTTCAACGTGTTTCCCTGAAATCACACTGCAAATCTAGCAATTAACTTCACCCTTCAGTCCCTTCCTTGACGAACTTCTGCCTTCTTCCTGAGAAAATATGGGAGGATATGATCTCATCTATGGGTTTTTGGTTTGTTTGCTTGCTTTACGTCAAGACTGAAGGTCCAAATGCAAATTTATTCCCAGAAATTAATTTGGAACTCCGCATGTTATTCCCTTATTAACAATATAATACATGAAAAGTAGAGCCTAAAACACAATTAGTTCTATGGTTGAGATACAAAATAGGTAAAATAAATTTCACAAGCCAGACTGAGGACATATCTACCGACTTTTCAGTTTTATATACAGAAATTTGCATATAAAGTTCTAGAATACTGAATTACAGACGAACACTTGGAACAAAATTGGTTCATACATTAGGGACTGTTTCGGCTACATTTTATCTAGCACACTCAGGGTCTTGAACTTATTCAATTTTCTAAATTGAAAATGGTATACATCAGAGTGTATCTACAGTCTTTCCTTGGCTGTTCCCATAAGAAGGGACAGAGCTGAGCACCTAATCAATTTTCATTTCTTTGCAAAATCTGCTTATTTCCTTAGGAAGAAATCAACAACCAGATGGCACTTAATCCATGTTACTGCTCAGGACAAACTTCACTTCTATACGTGAAAATTTTAAACCTTAAAGTGCCCCCTATAATTTAAGCTTTAGTTATTTATATTCATTCTGAATTCAAGCAAAACTCTCTCACTTAGTTCAGTTCTATTTAAACTAAATGATTTCAACTGAGAAAAAAATAACAGCGTTTTTAATAGTTTAATATCTTGCTCTTACCTAGAATTGTAGCTTATCTAAAAGAAAAAAAAAAGGCTGGTATATATCTTACATACCTCTCTATATAAAAGTACAAAAAATAAACATTTTATTTTAATTCAACAAACTACTATGCGTCAGTTATATGTAGGAACATGTACCACTCTAAAGGCAATCAGTTGAGTTTGAAATAAACCTTCCCTGCTCTCAGTGAACTTTCATCACTTGCTAGGGTATCTCTGATGTCTTTATCCACATTACTCAGATGGAATCTTAGCAAAACTTGGACTCAACTCTTTAGTGCAAAATTTCTAAGAAGCATTATAGTAGCGGCATGGCATAGAAAAAAAGAGCTCAGTGTTTGGAGTGAGACAGCTATGGATTTGAACGCTGGCTCTGCCTCCTAGTAGCTGTGTGATTTGAAGCAAGTTAATTAACCTCTCTAAGCCACAATGTCTTCATCTGTAAAATAATGCTTACATCAGGGACCCACGTTCAGCCAGCTCACAGAGGTACTGCCACATTGGTTAATAAAGAGTTGAAGCACCTCCCCACACTGATAAATAGCTCTGCCTCAATCACACCAATTCCCACATCCCACTCTACTCCAGGATCCTCTGGACCTCCCCAAATTTAGGAACCAAAGGGTCAATACCTCGCCAGGCAGGGAGGCTTCTGGGATTCTACTCTACTCCCAGGGCTATCATTCTGATTGGTCAGTGCCCTTGTTCTACTGTCTGTTAAACATAAAATAATAAACTTAAAACGTCTCACACAGCTATTCTTAGGATTTAGGGAGATAGCATTTAGCCTAGCATTTAGCAGGAATGTGTGTTCTATATTGTAAACTGTCCTCTCTATGTTCAATCTCACAGGGCTGAATGTGTCTGCCTATCAAGAAAATCTCTCGCTTCGCTTCAGAAGATCATAGAAGATTTTACCCCCAGATTATTTCCTCCTTTCTTTGATGGCTGGCAATTCTGACGACATGTCTTTAGTATAAACGTATTTAGCAATCTTAAAATGCAGGGAAAATGAAAGATTTCTAAACTGCATCAAAATGAGTTAGCAGACTGATTTTGAATTACAAAATGACTTGATTTTTTACTTTCATACCAATTCATTAAATTAATGAAAGTCGGTACGTTGTTTCTATGTTTTGTATAGTTTGTTTGACATTGTATAATCATAAACGCACACAAAATTAAGGAGAGAAAAAAGGTTTGTGATTTCATTTAACTATGTAGTATGAATCCAAATTGTAATTTGTTTCAGGCAAAGAATGATTCAATTCTCAAAAGAAATCGGAAAATACATTTCTTTTCTCCAACTTTCTGATTAAAGAAAATGGCTAATTCAGAAAAACCAAAATCCAAGAACCATATAAATCTTTGCCTTTGAAAGACCAAGAGTGTAAGAAAGTAAATAGATGCATTGCAAAGAGGTTTGTTTCTTTCCCTGATTTGCTGCTCATCCCTTTTAGTGGGGAACGATATGAGTATACATCCCTATGTATTTCTACCCAAAGCTGACCTGCATGGATCTGAAGCATTTCTGCTCCCCTCTATTCCTGTTGGCCGGCTATGGCATAATTAGCGTAGGATACTAGGGCAGAGAGCGGGTAGCTCGCCAATCAGATTTAGTATTGAAACAGTGGGTGTTGCCACTTATAGCCATTTCTGACAGTACTGTTAGGAATTAAATCATGGCCTTAGCTGAGCACTATTTGGCTGTGGAAACCTAGTAGGTCATCAGTTTATGCCCCCCTCTCCAGACAAGTGGCAGGTGGAGTCATGCTAGTCCCTGCTAATGCCACGAGCTGGAGGCTGTGGCCGGTAGATGAGAGTTTACAGGGTTTTGTGTTTTTTTTTAATTCATCAGGCCATATGCTGCCAGGCTCTCATGCAAATAGACAAAATTACAAATAATAAAAAAGAACCAACTGTTTTAGTGGTTGGCTGTTTTGTGTCACCATTGCTATCGATGTGAGGCTGGTTAATGAAAGAGGAGTCTTGGACTCCCAGTGACATCAACCTAAAGGGACGGATACTTCAAAATCCAAGCTTCATTCAAACCATGTTAAACCTCTGCCCTAGGGTGACTCAGCGCCAGTGTCTGTTTGGCTGAAAGCGGGGGAGCCTGGCCTTCCAGCTGGCCTAGAGATTGGGCAAGCTTCTCTAATGCTCCCTGCATCTGAGGCCCATTGTCCACTGATGTGAGAACAGAGAAAAGGTTAAGTTTCATTTAGGTTGGGTTAAGTTGGGGCTCATGGGTTTATCAGATTCAGGCACACTTAGAATAAGCAGCTTCAGAAAGAAAAAGAGATTAGTCAAGGTAATTTTCTGTTTTAAAATTACAAGAAAAGTAGCGTTTGTAGGCTATATGGAAATCCCTAACTTTTTAATATCAAAGACTGCAATAAAAATCTCTCCAAGAAGATCTTAAACTCTTCCTCTGAAATACTTGCATCTAAAATTAAAATGTTGCTAAACTTCTGTATAACTTCTGCTATTTCTATATTCATAATTATTACCAAGTTTCCAGTCTGTACAAATGGAGAATTTCACACCCTGGAGAGCATTCACACATTTATTTCCCATTTTAAGGCAGTAAACTCCTAACTAAAAAGTGAAGTAGACTGACTCTGAATTCATATCTCTAAGTATATATTTTAAATGATTCCATTTTAGAAATGTTGTGCTTAACGTTCATTTTCGCCTCTATCGGGTCACTTTGAAGCCATAATTTGCACCTTCTTAAAGACTATTCAAAACCAGTTGTACTCAGTTAATATGCAATGTGTTGCAGTTCAGGAATTGTCAAAATAAAAGTATCGTGGGAATATATACACATGCATGTGTGATACTGAAAGAAGTTTATTATGAGAGCCTCTTGCTCAACTCTTGCTACACAGCAAGGATATTCTGAAGAGTGTTTTGCCCACTGGGGCCAAGGCACAACAAATGTCTTGCAGGAAAGCAAAGGCGAATAATTTTCTTTCCTGTTTTCCTTATCATGTTACCATAACCTGTGTTCCTCAGCGTGTCACTGGGTTTACTTTTACCTCCTGGATAATTTGTAATCTAAAGTATTCTTATGAAACACACATGAGCTTAATTTTACTGTCAGGAATAGTTCCTAGATCCATGGGCAGGGGCAAGGGAATCATAATAGAAGGTTTGTCTCCAACAAACTGTCATTAATACACTCTACCAAAATGTGACAGCTTTTCAATGAAGAAAAATTGTTAGTTTATAGATAAAAGTAACATCGTTAAAAAATACTATTCCATATTGTCTATAAACAATAAGGACAATGAAAGATAATGCCTCCTTTAACTGTTCAAAGAGAATCATTACAGAGTCCTATAACAGGGAGTAACAGACACTACCGTCACTGATATTCACAATCCTGCGTTACAAATCAACTTGAATTCTTTTTTTCTAATTTGAAAGGGTTTACTTCATGGGGAGTCAAGGTCCAAGGTGTAATATCTTACAAAGAAAGGTTTACCTTTCCAATGAATTTAAAGCTGAGAAAATAGCTCCCCGATTGACCTTAACTTGAACGTATGTTGAAGCAAAGAGTAATTCAGCCAGTTCATAAGGGATAAATGACAAGATTTTCAAACATTTTCACGTTAAGGGAAACTACATAAGTGAGGAAGAACTGGTAATGTTCTAATAACTTGGTAGGAAATTTCAAGATGTATTACTTTTCACAGTGAATTCTGAAATTTACAATTCACATTTAATGGTGATAAAAATTCTTCTCTCACATGGAAATGCATGCCCCTTATGGACAAATTTATTTTGCAAAGTAAAATAATTGCAAAAATGTACCTAGAGTTACTATACACTCAAGTATGACAACTAATCATAAATTTTAGGAACAAAGTGGCTAATCAAATTTAGTTTTAAAAAACCAAGCACATAAACAGCTTACTGATGAAAATCCCACTCTTGATTAGCGAAAGTAATAAGGCCATAAATAAATAAAATACAGATGGTTCTCATGTATAGAAAGCAAAACATTTAACCATATCCTCTAGTGATTCTTTACATAAATAGCAGATTCAACCACAACTTTATCCCACTGAACTCCGAGTGAAATTATTTTAAAGAATAAGGAGGCTGCACTCTGGAAACGGCTGAATTCATGAACTCATTTATTCATCTATTCAACAAATATTTTTGCCAGGCACTCACTTTTCTAGGCACTGGGTATCTATCTGTGATCAAGATAATCTCTAACCTCATGGAGAGGCAAATCCTAAACAAGAAAGTAAACAAATAAACAAGATAAATAGAGACTGTGGTAAGAGCTACAAAGAAAATGAACAGGTAATATAATCAAGAAAAACTGAGAAGAGCTACTTCAAATAGCTGAAGACAATTCTCTTCCTGGTGTGAAAAGTATAATATCATTTACTTATGTCATACTCAAAGACACACAAATCAAAGAGTCAAATCTTTGCGGAGCTAAAAAGGGCCTTAGAGATCATTCAACATTATTCCCTCATTTTATACGATAAAACTAAAGTTCAGGTGGGTTAAGTGGCTTACTCAATGTCCTATAGCTTTAGCTGAACAATTAGCTTTCACTGTTAAAGAGTGAAGGGAAAAGCCCTGTTGGTATTTATTTATTTACTAATTATTCTATGTTGGTGAGACGTACATCTAAATGGCATCACTAAATCTGGTTATCAATCTAGTTACAATGGGAAGAAACTATATAAATAATGATCTTCATCTAATTAGATTGTTTTATAACTGTTATGCAGTACACAGACCTGAATATTTGATATCAAGTTTTCACTTTTATTCCTTCATAACAATTTTTCTTTCCAGAATGATCTAAGGAGGCTGTATTCCTTGGATACTAGATACATAGGCAGATGCATAGAAAACAATAGCAACAAAACGCTTTCCCAAACTTTGTAAGAAAGAGCATCACAATATTAAAAATCTATGAGTAGCAGATCTTAAATCTTATTTAATAATAATAGTAGTAGTAGTAGTAGTAATAATAGAGGGATAATGCCATCAAACACCAATAAAGCATTTTATCATTAGTTCCATAATCTAATTTGACCCTCAAACAAAAGACAATGTCATAAGTTGAATGGATATTATTATAATTCTTCTAGAGGTGATAAAGTGAGATTCAGAGAGGATAAATGACTTGCCCAAGGTCAAATAGCCAGCAAGTATCAAAAAGAACTGAAACCTAAGCTTCTCGACCCAAGCTTTGTGCACTTGCACTAGAATACCTATCCCCTCACAAACATGCATTACAAAATCATTGGGTACTTAACACAATGCCAAGATCCAAGGCAGAAAAAAAGACATGGTCTTTGCCATTCAGCAGCTCACAGTGTAAATGTACACACACACACACACACACACTGAAATGGATCAACTTGCTTGAAGAATGAAAGAAGCAATGGCCCTCAGCAGCCAGTGACTCACTCACAAATATTTTTTTTCCTATAAAATGTCCCATTAGTACATTCTCAGGCATGAAGGTATTAATAGTTCCCAAGCTAGCTATCTGCTAGCTTTTCTTCTTGCTTTCAAAGGGCCATATGAAAGAATATACCCAAGAAGCACATGTGAGCAATTATAACAGACTAATTTGCTTCCATCATTAACCTAAATGCAGTATATTTAAACTATAATGGACAAACAGAGGCAGCATGAGCTAGAGAAGCGCCCCAGGCATCAAAATGTTTTCATTAACCAGGAAATTTGTCCCACCAGGCTAAAGAAATCCACTATAGAAAGATCGATTATTCCATCATCTTGTGGCCAATATGGCTATTATGCGAGTCCAGCTCAGTACAACATCTCTAACTGCAAGATGAACTAGCCGTTGGGACTGCCAATTGCTCGCTCAGAGACTTGCATGTAAAGCTCTAAAATGGCCCATTACATTAGGTGGTTCCGAGGCATTTCATGATCCTGACTTCTAGAACAAGCATAGATAATTAATAAGGCTGACAGAGCCCATTATTTTTACACTCAAGTGCATCACATTAAATTAACAGACAGAGGCCACAGGATGTGTGACATTTTTTCCACTGATAATCATGTATGTGGTACCACTTGCGCTACCACATTTTTCTCTTTCATGGGCTGAACTCCAATAGCCGGTCACCAGGCAGCAATTCTGTCAGCACCCAGTTTTCTTTTTTGTTTTGTTTTGATTTTTCTTAACTGGGAAAGTTATTTTGAGTCATTCTCACTGGTGGGACTCTGACGTAGTGGGAAAAAATTTGAGATAAAATAAAATATTAGCGTGAAGAGAGACAAAATAGAAAACTACCACTGGGCCAAATGATGCCCAATACAGATGGGAAAAATATATGGCCTTACTGTGTCTGTTAGGAAATAATCTGTGACTCTACCCTCCTATTTTCAGAAATGGTATTTGCTGATCCTACTGAATTTTCTCATAAAATGCGGCTATCCTTTGAGGAACTGAAGAAAATATTCTCACCCGCTCTGTACTTTCCAATGATATAATGTGATACTTTATAGATTCTAATTCTCATACATAAAAAAAATCAAACTGAGCATTTCTATTTTCAGTAATGATGGAAATAGTGCACTTGTATATATAATGTGGCTCTCATTACAGAAATAAATATTGAAAATGATTGCTAAAATCAAGTAATTCATAAGCATTAAATCTGACTGCAGAACAGTGAAACCTATTTGGGACAAACACACTGAAACACAGATATTCAAAAGTTTGCTTCCATCACAGTCTCTTTGAAAGGAACTGTAAAGCTTTACTGCTGCCATGTGGAACTAAAGCGAGAATGTAATACAAATGTGTAAAAGTGTTCTTATTTCATAGTTACATGGTCTTTCTTTTTTCCCTTTATTCTTTCCTTCCTTTCATCCATTCTTCCATCTTTCTTTTGACCTAAGGTAGTTTACTAGAAATTGACCACCTGACTCATTTATAACATATAGCTCCAGACGACTTTCATAAGTAAAATATCAAATCTACCCTTAAATGCTGAAGATTTGCCACCAGCAAAATATTCATCTGTGTGTACATAACTCATCTTTGTAATGCAACGTCTTCACCCATGAAACGAAAGTTATGAGAAGTATTATCCTTGAAACACTGTACATTTACAAATGCTCAGTACACCTACTATTTCATTTGATGAGGGGATATTTCTGTGGCTCTGTAGAAAAGGTTCATCCCAAAACAGGTTTGTCTAAATTCTTAAAAAAAAAATTATCACTTTGAAAATATCATTTCAAATGATTAGATCAATTAATCTCAGTCTGCAACAAAAATTTCACCAATGGACCCCATCTCCAGCTAGAAAACTCTTCTTCCATACCCCTGCATCATCACTCTCACATCTCCAGCTTCCCATACTTACTGATAAAGAAAAAAAATCCTGGACTTATCCAACAAGTTGTCTTGAGACACTCTCTGCAGAGAAAAGAATAACTTCTAACAATTGTGCTGATACATTGGAAACATCAGCCTTGAAAACGTTCACATGGTGTTCTCTGAGCTTTGTAAGGTAAACTTTGTCCGGGACACTGCTCTGGGCTCTGTGTCTCACTGATTAAGTCTGTCAGTTACTGGAAAGCTGCAGGCTTCTCCCTGTCAGCTCAGGTTTATGTGCAGATAAGTCATGTGTGTAAAGCACACTGGATGCCACACTAACAGATGCCCATAAAACATGAGATATGGATGTTGGGTTTTTTTGGTTATTTTTTAATCTTTCTTTTGGATGGATGTCATTTTTAAAGCCTCTCAGAAATGAAGTCATTTGCAGAAGCAGTCTTAAGGGCCTAATAAGCCAACGTAAATTTTTTACGATTGTCACAGGATTAATTGGGTTACACAGAATTGCCCCCACCCCAAATGCTTTCAAACTTGAGAATGGAAGCATCCCTGCGTCGAGGATGGACCTCACAAGAGGACAGAAACCACTTGACAGAGTGTGATTCAAAAAGATGCACTTGAGAAGGTCACCAGTCCCTCAATAATATCCTCATTGACTTTTGCCACAATGGTATCTTTCTTTCTTTGTGTGTTCGAGACTGCAACAGCTGAGCGGAGGGAAACAGAAAGCATGATTAAGGCACCACAGATAAAATTCATTTTCTCACAATCTTGGTAGGACCTCGCTTGATTATAAAGACACAACTCTATGTAGATAAAGATGTAAAGAGGCTTTTTCTCCGAAATAACTTTCTCCATTAATTCTGAAGCAAGATTACCGATCCAGTTTACCAGATAACTCCTTTATTCCCATATCTAAGGTCTAATAGATTATAGGCGTTTTAGAAAAATTGGTGTATATAAGATGCTATAGCTTGATTTATATCTATTATTGACTTTCACTACAATTTTAGGATTCAAAAAATATCAGCCCTAAAAATTAATTTAAAAATCACCTTTGAGGGCTTCCCTGGTGGCACAGTGGTTGAGAGTCCGCCTGCCGATTCAGGGGACACGGGTTCGTGCCCTGGTCCAGGAAGATCCCACATGCCGCGGAGCGGCTGGTCCCGTGAGCCATGGCCGCTGAGCCTGCGCGTCCGGAGCCTGTGCTCCGCAACGGGAGAGGCCACGACAGTGAGAGGCCCGCGTACCGCAAAAAAAAAAAAAAAAAAAAAAAATCACCTTTGAAAACATTAATGGTTGCCTCGACATGCTCTGGATAAGGAAGCCCCACCCCCAGGCACTGCATTACCATTGGCAACGTCTCCCTACTTCTCGAGTCTAGAATCTAAATCGTTCTGCCTCCTCTGAGCCTTGAATCTCATATTATCATACTTTATCAATCACTACTCCTCCCTGTGAATCATTAACCAATAACTGGATCATTTCCCATCATTTCTTAAAGTATTATTTCCAAATAGCTTCCAAAACTTTACATCTTGAGTCACGTTTTAGATTTATAGCTAATCCTCTCTCTGCTGTAGACTGAATGTGATCCCCACCCTACCCCCACAAAACTTCATATGCTGAAACCTAATCACCGACGTGATGATATTAGAACGTGGGGCCTTTGGGAGGTGATTAGGTCATAGGAGCAGACCTAATCATGTATGGGATTAGTGCCCTTATCAAAAAGACCCCAAAGAGTCCCATTGTCCCTTCTGCTATGTGAAGGCACAGTCTATGAACCAGGAAGCGGGCCCACAACAGACACCAAATCGGACGGGCACCTTGATCTGGGACTTCTCAGCCTTCAGAACTGTGTGAAAGAAATTTCTGTTGTTGGTAAGCCACCTAGTCCACGCTATTCTGTTACAGCAGCCCAAACCGATCAAGAAAGCACTATAACCTGCCTAAATGTGTCTTCCTTCCTCTTTTAATAAAACTTGGTGACTTCTACTTATTTCAGCTTCTCTATAAAGCATTCCATAATCTTTCTGGCTTTTCAAACTTCAAGTCACTTGGGCATCTTGTTAAAAATGCAGATTCTGACTCAATAGTTCTGGATGGAGAGATTATGCATTTCTAACAGGCTCCCAGGTGATGCTGCTGCTGCCAGCCCTCAGGTACACTTTAAGTAACAGGGTTCTAGCTGACAGCTGTATCTACTTCCTCTAAATTCACATAGGGCAGGGCAGGCACCATGCATGATTTATTCATCTTTATATCTCCAGTGAATCACAGAATACTTGGCACATCACAACATTCAATAAATATTCGTTGAGTAAATGACTGACTGAATGAATACATTCAATGTAACATACATTCAGTGTAACATTCAGTCTGGCGATTAGAAATTCTGCTTAAAATAGAGTATTTTTTACGTACGTGTTCTTTGACTGAAATTTAGTTTTGTGCGGGTATCATATTGTAGTCCTTTGCACCTTTAAAGAGCTATATATGCCCTTTGGGTCCAAAGAAAATAGATACTCAATATAAACATTGATTAAGCTGTCAATTGCTAAAAGGATTGATTGAATAAGTAACTGTCAAAGGCCAACAATCTGCACATGAGCTACCTAGAATGCAAGGGTCATTTGACAAGCTGACCACACTAATAAATGGAAAGCTTCATGTTCATCAAAAGGCTGAGTCAGGGGGCAGAAATGTTAAAATGAGCAACCAGTCAAAAAAGGTCCTTTGTAGACACAGACACACTCTAATGAGAAAAGTGCTTCAGTTAGTTAAAATGCCAAGCCAGTGGTTGATATGCTTGGGAATAAAACCAAGCATTATTACTCGGGTAGGCAGATGGTGCTCTTTTTTTTTTTCTTAATTCAAAGCTTCACTTTTGTAAATAACAATGGAGATTGAACAACTGGCACATACCAAGCTTTGCAGGCTGTGTTAAGGGTGTTCAGCAATGAATTTCCTCAACAATTTCTGCCTTTGGAGTATTTAAATGTATACTGACCTGCAGTATGATTTATTCAGTATTTCCCGTCTGTGTGTTATCTTCTCAATCTGGACGTAGCCGCCCAGGAGTAGGGACCTTATCTGTGCATATGGGGGGCACACAGTAATACTTGTTGAATAAATAAAATATTTAGACGAACTTGGATAGCACACAATTCTGGTTCCAGATATGGATCTGGTATTAAGCAGAGAAGAATAAGAAAGGTTCAGGAAGTGGAATTTGAGGCATGTAACTTGAGTTGATTCCCAGACTGG
Organism: Leucopleurus acutus; assembly: GCF_964270905.1. Classification (NCBI taxonomy): domain Eukaryota; kingdom Metazoa; phylum Chordata; class Mammalia; order Artiodactyla; family Delphinidae; genus Leucopleurus; species Leucopleurus acutus. The sequence continues at coordinate 66,749,856 of NC_139149.1, read as the reverse complement.
AGAGAGACTTCACGTACATTGGATATGAATTTCTTTTTCTTTTTCTCAGTTATATCCCCAGAAGATGAACTAGCTCAGAATTCTGCCAGTGACTAGTTCTTTAAAAATATGTCATGTAAATAGATGAAAACTGCAGTGCCCTGAAACTTTCAGAACCACTTCACCATAGTCACACTGACTATGCCATGAGATTACAAATAAACAGGTAAAAGTAATTGATCAGTAGGAGCAATGTGCTGTTATCTTCTCATTATATTTGTATAATATATGTATTTGTATAATAATATGTATATATATGGCTCAGATTACTATATGGTTCAAAATATAATGCTTAGAACTCATGTTTTGATCTATTAACTACCTATTCTGTAATTACTTAGACAATTATGCTTTGATTCTGCTTAAAAAGCATTCTGCAAAAACATAGGGGCTTCTCATATAGGATTTAAAATAGAATGGAAATAGCAATCTGTAACTTAAAATTATACACAACGTTTAGCATCATTTAAAATTAGAGCACCAGAAGAAGCAGATTTCCATGGCATTTTCATTATGCAGAGAGGTAAACAACAAATAAGTCATACATGAATATGAAATTAACAGCACGATAATTGCCTTATTCCTAGAGTGTGTGTGATATTAAATCCTCAAATAAACACTTACTTAACCTCATTCTCACATACGGCTATTGCTTTTATCAAAAGCAGCATACCTGGAACACTCAAACTAAGACAGCTTCCGCAAGTCCACAGAAATCACTGCCACCCCCTGGAAATTTCATAGCGGTTTCTTTGCAAGCTCTAGTATTGGAGGGATATTAGAGAATCCATGGAAGTGAGAGGAAATGTAGAAGTCATTAAAAAAAAAATGCATTTAACATATTATTATTTTGCATGTGACATCATACTTCACTCCTCTGCTAGTTCTTTAAAAAGCCTCATCCGGGTCATCAGCCCAGCCATTGCAGGGAAGTACTACCACCCCACTGAGGCCAAGTCCAAGCTCTCCCTCTCTTGCACAGACCCCTGCTGACTTGTTTTACAACATTTATGCAGGAAACTGTTAAACCTTATCTCTGCTGAATTTTTCCTTCTCTGCAGAAATTCTTTTTTTGTATTTTTCTTTTGACTCTAATAGCAGCTGAAGTCTATCTTGTGCTCTGGGCCCAGCTTTGCCCTAAGTTTAACCCAAAGTAATGGTTTCTCCATCTTACTCAGAGCCTGAAACTTACTCATTTATAAAGAGGCTTCTGACACTACTGGAGTTTTCCAGTAAGCAAGGGTTAAAGGGTCAGTAATAATGTTACCTCTACGCTTCGAGTATGAAACTGTTAATGTTCAAAGTTGTTTGATGTAACCTGATAAAAACATCTCATCATTTTCCACAAGGCACTCAGATGTAAGGTTCGGAAGGGATGTATAGCCCATGTACTATGACACTATCTTTCCTAGCAAGAAATACCAACCACTTCACTGGAAACCAAAGACTGAAAAATAAAATAAAAGGAAAAACATGAGACAATTATGAGATCCAAAGAAAAGAAAATCCTGTTATCCTGAATAAGCGTGTTTAAAAATTATTAAGTTCTATTGTTCTAGTGATGAAATTAGTATGTCTTTGTTGATCTAAACTTAAATTTGACACAATGGGTAAATTTAAGCCTGAGGCTTTTATGCCATTATCAGAGCCTCTGTCAGTGAGTGCTTTAACCTAATTATATTTGATGCAGCAAATCAACAAAACCACTGCTGGTTATGACCTCTGCCAAGAGCACTAGCGAGCTAGACAAATGGAGCTTAAGATGCTATTAGTTGTTCTGTTGCAAAGTTCCAGATACAAGCCGACAGGAGGCTGTTGCTCGACTGGGGCATGCATCCACCAGATGGCATTCTGCACTGGCTTGTGGCAAAGCTCACAGGGATACTGGCACATTTTCTCTGTCAAAATGAAGGTTTTCCAATTACAAGGAGATAATGCGAGGAGATGCAAACTTAATCTCTTGAACAAAAGGTTGCAAGCTGTGTAACAGCCATTTCAGGGGAGTGATTTCACTATTGTTCAATTGATTTAAACATAGCAGATCACAAAATAGGCCATCTTTCCTAATAAAACCAAGGAATCGGCTGCAGTTGATTTTATTTCCTGGAACAATGTTGTAATGGTTTCATCATCTGAGCGAGGCTTCTTTTGAATTAATGCTCTACCACTGAATTGAACCCTGCAATTATTTTTGTTTTTCCCTAATGTGTGGCCAGGTACAGAGAAGCCATTTTTCCTTTTTGTGAGACACAAAATGCCTTAAATGAAGGCTTCAGGTGTGATGTTATAACAGACCCCTGTTTTATACCAGACCACAGAATTTCATTAGGAAGACTAGACATGTTAAATGGTAGGAAGGCACCATTATCATCAAAACCTGTGAGACACTTTAGCAAAAATGTTTGTTTCTTCATTTTCTAACCCAGTGAGCACTGGCAAAAATTGTATGTAGAACTATCAATAGCTATGGAAATAAGGTGACATGCCTCAACACTTGTCCAAAAATAACTGACCCATCAAAGCAAGTCAGCAGGTACTCTGTTGTAAGGTTACTTCTCAGGAAGGGGTGAATTTGCCACTTGACATGAACACGCTGTGACAAAACAGGAGAGTCATTGTATATCCATTTCTGCAAATCCAACGGGGATGAGAGCTTGTGTGTGCGACTTCCAGCAGAATGTTTCACAGGATAACCATAACCACACTCCCGTACCGAATACTTTATACAGAATTTCAGCTATCCTTCAGTATTTATGCTGGATTCGTGTGTGTGTGTGTGTGTGTGTGTGTGTGTGTGTGTGTGTGTGTGTGTGTGTGTGTGTGTGTGTGTGTGTGTGTGTGTGTGTGTGTGTGTGTGTGTGTGTGTGTGTGTGTGTGTGTGTGTGTGTGTGTGTGTGTGTGTGATTTAAGGAGGATCAACCAATCCCCAAAATTTTAAGCACGGATTCAGGATATTAAAAAGGACAGGGTAGACTTCCAAACATTAATTAAGCAAACACATACAGAAACTTTCACATCAAATTCCAAAATCATTTAAAACACCTGTTTTACTCATTTAGCTGAAGATCAATGTTGCAAGGTTGTATAAAACACCGAATTGCAGTCAATAGGGTAAAACCACAGTAAGCAGATGCCTTTTTTCGTTTCCATAGGAAGGAGCTGGGAAGTGTCGTGTTTTTTTTTAACTGAAAATTCAGTCCGCTAAATAAAGCACGATTATAAAGTCTTAGTCTCCACCGTAACATTGTAAGATCTGTAAATCAGTCAGAAATAAATGCAAGTACTTCAAATCAGAAAGCTTAGATTCCTACTGGAGAGCTAAAATTTTCAAGCCATGAGCATTTTTAAAAAGTCTCAACATCAACATAAAGTGGTCTATAACAGCTGTTGTAAAGCTCGACATCAATTTTATGTTGGCTCAACTGCTAAACAGCGATCACAACGACATCCCTTAGGAGGCATTTAAGGGCCCAAGTGGATAGCAATTTAAAAACTGAGCAGAAAAAAAAAAAAACCAAAAAAGACAACAGCAGGAAATCAAAACTAATTCTTAGTCTGTTTACGAAAATACTTCTCCCTATGTTCTTGTACCACCACCTAGTGGTTACGTAGCTCTCAATCTGCCCATTAATGTAAACCAAATAGAAGCTGTTGTGATCTTAACAAATGGAGAGGAGAAGAAAGGAAGGAGACAGGAGGAGGGAGGAAAAAAGGAAGGAAAACAGGAGGAAAAGAAAAACAGAAAAGAGAATATAAAAAGAAAAAAGGAAAGAGGAGAAGAGGGTAAGACCAAGCAAAAGCAAGTACACACACCATTTCCAGGTCTGAAGATCTAATTCCTCATAAAAGCTATAGAACGCTATCAATTGAAATTAAAATATTTAAAACCATTTTGTTTTGTGCATTTTATCAAGTACATGAGAATTCTGTAGTTGAGATGACAACAGCCTGTTTAAAAAAAAATGATTGGTGAATTTCTAGAGATTTATCCTACACTACAGAGCCTACGGATGTATTCCCCTGTGTTTCTGAAGTGCTATAAGCACAAAATTACACAGGTATTTGTAAACCTCACTGTTGATCAGTTTACGTAAATTATGGCACATCCATAAAGTAAAGCATGAAATAGAGCTTTATGTTGCTGTGGAACAATCTCTAAGATATTTGGTTAAGTTGGGGGAAAGCAAGATGTAGAACAATGTGTTTTACAAACTACCACTCGTACGAAAATATGTTTTCTTTTATATGTATACAGTCTCTCTGGAAGAATAGACAAGAAGCTGGAAAAATTACATTCACAGAGGGGCCCGGGTGAGTTGGAAGCCATGGTGGGATGGACACTGTAGTTTTGTAGTTATTGCCTATTTAAAACCAAATACATTTTAAACCTAAGGAATAGTACATGATTAAAAGAAACTAAGAATTAATGTGGCTTTTTTAAAATCAATAAAACCACCTCTGAAACTTTCTGTTTGAAGAAAACTTTGTCACATTGAATGTGAATATAAATTTAATCTAAATTTAGTGTAACTGTGACAAAACTGAAGTTTCCATTTTTCTCTATAAAAAGAAATACAGTGGTCCAAAGGAGAGAAATTATTTGTAAAAGGTATAAAATTAAAGTAATGAAATACTAAAACCATTTTATGCTCACAGTTTGACACTCTCTAGAGACCTGGGTTGGGGAATATTCTTTCCAAAGAGTTAGGATGTTTTGGGCCCTCTACTCTGGGCTGAACTGCTTGGACAGTGAGAAAAGGACATTGGAAGCAGCAGCAGTTGCTCACCAGATATCTAAAAGTAGAAAAGTCAAGAACTATTAGGAGTAAAAAGAAGTAGGGAAGGTATATATAGTCTTTAATAGAGAAGGAATGCGATCTGGACCATTTGGACTCAAATCAACCTTGACAAAGAACTGTGCTTTTAGACCTTAGCCGTTGTCTTCCAAATGCGGCCACACCCACAGGCACAGAAAGAGGTTGATAAAACTGGCAGAAGAACAAGGTCTATTACAAATTTTTGTGTTAAAATGTTCATTTGTTAAATACAAACATTTAACATATGCCATTGTTTCTGTAATCCTGATTTAGTAGTGCTTCATTTAGTATTATTCTAGGGGCCTCACAAAATGAAAATATCTGACAAACCCTAGAGAAGACCCTGAGTCCTCAGGAAAGCTGGAAGATAGGTTTAGAAAGGAAAAAGAAAACTCAACAGGTTTTGGATCATGAGACCTGGGGAAACTGGGACTGGAGAGGGCTATAAGAGCGCTAAAGGAAGAAGGCCGGCGTGGCTGAGGCACAGACAAGGCAGTGCTTCTACCTTCTACCTAAGAAAACCACCCTAACAAAAAAGAAATGCATTGGAATCTTTGACTTTTGTTTCATGACCTGATAAAAGCATTCTACCCTTGATACGCCTCTTTTCTTTTTTGTTGATATTCATATTATTCACTATATTTCAAAGGTCAATATAAGCTATGCCACTGAGATGGTTAATTGCATGTGTCAACTTGACCAGGCCATGGGGTGCCCAGATATTTCGTTCAACATTATTCCGGGTGTGTCTGGGAGGGTGTTTCTGGCTGAAAAGAACGTTTGAATCTGTAGACTTGAGACAGGCTGGGATCTGGGACCCTTTGCTGCAGGGCTGCAGTGCTGCACCTGGACACACCTCTCCTCCAGCAACAAAATACAAAGAAACGATAAGGGACTAAAAATAACTGTAGGCATGTGCAGTTGGGGAAAATTCTGGACAACAGGTACAAAAAGACCAAAAAACCCAACTGCCACTTCTGAAGAGCTGGGAGCAAAAGCAGGTGTTGGGAGAAAAGCAGGGTACTGCACATGCCTCCCGCATAAAATACCACTAAAGGGGTGGGAGAAACACCTAAGCCTCCCCTCCGGCCCAACTCCTGGACACACCCCTGCCCTCACCCTTGGGGAGCCAGCAAGGGAAACTGTTACTTGTTTTCACTCCCCCCTGCTGCAGCAGGGGCCCCAATAAAACCTTGCCTGAATTCCCCGTCTGGCCTCATCAATTTCTATTGATTAAGGAAGGCCAAGAACCCTGGTCAGTATCAGATTGAGTAGAAGATTGCCCTCCCCAATGTGGGTGATGCTTATCTAATCATTTAAAGGTCTAATAGAATAAAAGGCTAAATAAGAAAGAATTCTCTCTCGCTGACTGTCTTCAGCTGGGATATCAGTCTTCTCTTGCCTTCTGGCTCGAACTCAGACTAGAAGTTACACCATCAGCTTTTCTGGTTCTCAGACCTTCAGATCAGACTGGAATTTCACCTGGCTCTGGGCTTCTCAGTCTCTGTAGTCACGTGAGCTAATTCCTTATAACAAAGAAATACCTACCTACAAACATATATACATACATACATACACACATATGCCCTATTAATTCTCTTTCTAAGCAATCAGAACCCTGACTAATAGGTGCTTAGCACCCTGACTTACAGGTGCTAAGTTCTGTAAAAAGTTCTTAAATAAGTAAACATGTAAAATACTTAGTCTTTAAACTACGAATAGATCATTGCTGGGAACTTGGTGTGAAATCAATACTACTACATCCTGTTGAGGGTAAAAATATTCCTTAATTAACATATTATGTGAACCTAACATTAGACATATTAAAATATATTGTTTAATATTTTAGAATATTCAATAATCGGAAGTGACTAGGTTCTCTTTGGGCAAAGGTATGGGGAAGAAGATATGTCCAAGAAGCAAAGCAGCAAAGAGATACTCCCATGACGAGGCTGGTCCAACCTCAGAGCTTTTGTATAAAATTAGATCAGTGCTCACTAGCATAAGCACTGACCCTTGAAAACAATATAACAAATTTATTTCTGCATTAAATTTATATCATTCCTTCTTATTGCAAAGTAATATTCCATCACATGGATATATCACAGCTTGTTTAAGTGTTCAGTTGTTTCAGGACATCTAGGTTGCTTCTAATTTGGGGCTATTACCAATAAAGGTACTAAGATTATCTTTGTATAGGTTTTTATAATTCTTTATTTCTCTGAGATAATGTCTAGGAGTTCAATTACTGGGTCATATAGAAGTTGCATGTTTAGTTTTCTTTTTTTTTTTTAAACTAAATACCAAACTGCTTCCCAGAGTGGTTGTACCATTTTACATTCTCACCAGCAAAGTATGAATAATTCAGTTTCTCTGAATCCTTGCCATCATTTGATATTATTACTGATTTTATTTTAGCTATTCTATTAGGCGTGTAGTGGTATCTTCATTGTGGTCTTAATTTGCATTTCCCAAATAGCTAGACTGTTGAATATCTTTTCATGTGCTTATTTGCCATCACTATATCCTCTTCAGTGAAATGCTTCTTCACATCTTATGTCTATTTATATATTGGATTTTTAAAAATGTTTTCAAAGTTTTTTACATATTCTATGTATCAGTCCTTTGTCAGATATGTTTGCAAAAACTTTCTCCCAGCTTTCTTCTCTGTTGCTTTTTTTATTCTCTTAACAGGGTCTTTCCTAGAGCTAAAGTTTTATTTTTGAATTTTGATAAACTGTCTTTAGGGATTGTGATTTTGCTGTTGAGTTTAAGAACACTTGGCCTAGCCCTAGATCCTGAAGATTTTCTCATGTTTTTTTCCGAAAAGTTTTAGTGCTTTATGGTTTACATTTAAGTCCATGTGTTCAAGTAATTTTTGTATAAGGTGTATAAAGTATTTTGTATAAAAACTTAATCCAAAGTTCATTTTCTTTTTTTTCTTTTTTTCCCCATTGATGTTCAATTCTCCAGCACCATGTTTTTTAACAACATTATCTTTCCTCCATCAAATCGCTCTTGCACCTTTGTCCACAATTAGTCGGCATATTTATGTGAATCTATTTCTAGGTTCTCTATCCCTCTGCCACTACCACACAGTCTTGATTGCTGTGGCTATTTAATAAGTCTTGAAATTAGGTAAATTCCTCCCACCTAGTTTTTTTTTCAAAATGGTTTTAGCTACTTTAGTTCTTTTGCTTCCCATATAAGTTTTAGAATAATTTTTTCTATATCTACAAATAATCTTGCTGGTATTTTGACAGGAATTGAGTAAAATATGTATAACAATTTGAAGAGAATGGTCCTTTACTACTATGTTGAATTTGTCAATCCATTAACATTGTATGCCTCTACATTTATATAGATGTTTGATTTCTTTCATCAGTGTTGTATAGTTTTCAGCAACAAGTCCTGCACATGATATGTTAGATTTACATCTAAGTGTCTCTCTTCTTTTGAATGATTTTAAATGGTATTTTATTTTAAATTTCAGTGCTCATTGTTAGTATACAGAAATGCTATTAATTTTATCTTATGTTTACCTTATATGTTTATCTTATATCTTTTGACCTTATGTTTATATCTTTTGACCTTACTGAACTCACTTATTAGTTCTAGAGGTTTTTTGTAGATTCCTTGGGATATTCTACAAAAACAGCCATGTTATCTGCAAATATGTACTGTTTCATTACTTCCTTTCTAATCTGTATTACTTTTATTTCCTTTTCTTGCCTAAATGCATGAGCTAGAACTTCCAGCATTATGTTGAATAAGGGAGGTGGGTGTGAATATCCTTGTTTTTTTCTGTCTTAGAGGGAAAGCATTCAATCTTTCACCATTAAGTATAATATTAAGTATAGTCATTTTATAGATTATCCTTATCAAGCCAAGGAAGTTCCCCCTCTATTTCTATTTTTCTGAGAGTTTTTATCATGACTGTTTACTAAATTTTGAACAGTGTTTTTTCTGTATCAATTGATATGATCATGTGACTTTTTTCTTCTTTCGTCTATCAATATAGTGGACTACATGGATTAATTTTTAGATGTTGAAACAGCCTTGTATACCTAGAATGAAACCCACTTGGTAATGATGAATTCCTTTTAGATATTGATGAATTCATGGAGCACTGATTGAAAATTAAGTGTATCTAATTGTCAATTGGACACCTGAACTCCCACCCCCACCCTGTATGACCTTCCACCACTCTCATGTAATAGATACTTCCAGGACAACAGACAGCTAAAGAAAGGGTGAGGCATCTATGGAAAAAGGGGGTATTAAAAGAAAGCCTGAATGCCAACAGTAATACTCCAGTCTCCCCACCTCCCAAACCAGACCATGCTCCAGTCCACACGCAGATTCCAGTCCACACGCAGGCAAACAAGATATACTCCCAGGCTGAAAGCTGGAAGATTCCTCTCATTACTAAACTAAACCAAAGAGGAAAATCCTACCTAAACCACCATTTATGTGTTTTTACCATGGAAAATCCTTTTTATCCTATAGTGAAACCCACACACTCAGCGAACACAGCCATGCACACAGAACTTCCAATCAGCTTTTTAGTGACTGACTCTTAAATATAAACAATCAAGAATCACCTGTCATTTAAGGAAATCTGCTGATGTGAAAGAGAGCAACCAAATGAAATAAGCAGAAAAATAAAAATTTGGAAGAATCAAGAACAATGCAGTAAGCTGAAGAAAAGTTAAGAGAGAGACAGGAGATATTGCATTCATGAAGAAAGAGAGCAGGAGACCAGAAAAAGGAATATTCAGAGAACAAGAACGAGCTCTTAAAAACCAAAAACATAATAGAATAAAAGATTCAAAAACAGGTTGGAAGGTAATGTTGAGGATAGAGCTTAGAAAATTAAACAAAACAAAATCAGAGAAAGTATGAAAGCAGGAGAGGAAAAATAAGAAAATAATAGAATCAGATGAGGAATTCTAATATCCATTAATAAGAGTTCCAGAAAACTATTTCAGAGAAAATAAACAGGGAAGATATTATTAAATAATAACTAGTCTGTGATTAGGACTGGAATAGAAGACAGAAGTTTCAAAGTGCTGACTTTGAGGAAAACATTTAAACTGATATGTTAGCTATGTGTGAAACTATATTAAGACAAGTTTTAGAGATGTAGTAGTATGGAAATGAGTTAACCATAAGAACATAGAAAACTAAGTAAACAAAATAAAATTAGGCAATGAGGGGGACAGTAATTTGTATAAGAAAGGAAATTTAATTATAAAATAATATATTGCTTTGCTGTGGAAGATATTTATGCTATCATAATAATGCAACACTAAACATATATTTAACACAAATGTGATATGGTTTGGGGGGAATGGAATGAGGGAAATTGGGAGAAAGTATGGGAGGGGGTAGTGTAAAACTCCATCTTCCATGGTAGAGTGTTGTTATCAATAGATAATGTCTCAAATTTGAAAGCCAAGACTGTATAAATGTGTTTTTGGAAACAGAGCTGTATAAATGTGTATAAACTCTCTGTTTTTGGAAACAGAGAGCTTAAAACCAGAAGAAAAAAAAAGTTACAAGAGTTAAAATTGAAAGCCTGTGGGAAATGGGAATCAGAAGCTGGGGAGGGTTGGAAGAGACGCCTGGGAATCTCCTCATAAACTTTGTACTATTGTTTTACTTTAACTATAGGTATATTTTATTTTGATTAAAAACTAATTTGAAAATACAGTTGACCCTTGAACAACACAGGTTGGAACTGCTCGGGTCCACTTATATGCCGATTTTTTTCAAAAAATGCTCCAATACCTCATGATTCATTGTTGGTTGAATCCATGAATGCGGAACCATGGATATGGAGGGCTAACTACTGAACTTGAGCATCTGTGGATTTTGGTATCCATGACAGTCTTGGAACCAATCCCTCAGGGATACCAAGGGACGACTGTATAAGTAACAGTGATCACAATGCACTCTGAAAAAAATTTAAGCAATATAGAGTGGTCTGACCAAAAAAGTAAATTTCTCCCCCTTTCCCACTGCCCAAGGTGATGTATCCTCTCTAGTTGTAAAGTGTGTATACTTCAGGGCATTTTTTTCTGCACATGCAAATGTGCACCTACGTAAAAGAAATGGCTTGGGGGTAAGTAGTTTTTATGCTTAATTTTGTGTCAACTTGGTTAGGTCATGGTACCCAGATATTTGGTTAAACAGTATTATAGATGTTTCAGTGGAGAAATTTTTTGGATGGGATTAATATTAAATCATTAGACTTTGAGTTAAGCAGATAATGCACCATAAGGTGGGTGGGCCACATCTAATCAGTTGAAGACATTAAGAGAAAACAGACTGAAAGCCCCAAGGGAAGAAGAAATTTTGCCTCTGAGCCCGTCTTTGAACACAAATTGCAATTCTCTCCAGGGTCTCCAGCCTGCCAGCCTACTTTGCAAATTTTGCCTTTGCTTCCATAGTCATTTGGACCTGTTCCTTAAAATAAGTCTCTCTTTTGATCAAACTTTCTAATTGTGTGTGTATATGCACACGTCCTATTGGTTCTGTTTCTCTGGAGAACCTGACTAGTATAGGAGTGTTTTTAACGATATACTGAGAATAGACTTGAAAGCTGAGAGGAATGAGTCTGAACTAAGTAATACAGGATATGAGCTAAAGAAATCCTCAGACAGAAAAGCAGAGATAAACTGATTAGGTGTTTTGTGTGATTGCAGTACCGAGAAATGCAGAAAGAGGATCGTTAATATGAAGCATATTTGAAATTTTAGTAGTGATTTAACAGATGACATGCTGGTGGTTATGTTCACATTAATACAGCTGCAATTCTTCTTTCAGTCAAGACAAAAACGGAAGAAAACTTTGGAAGAGAAGCTGAAATAGCAGAAAGTAGTAAGGAGTCAAACTAACTTACTCTCAAATCCCAAGACAGAGCTGGTTTCAAATCCTATTCTGTCTTGAATTTTCTATATTGTCTTGGACAGGTTATTTCATTTCTCAAATATTGTGCTCCCACACGTATAAAAATGGGCATAATTATACTTCTCTCACAAAGTTATGGAGATAATTAAATAGGAGAAGGTATGTGAATGTAAAACCCACATTATGTTGGGCAAGACGTCATGAACGAGTAATGAATATTAGCTGCTTCCAGGGAGCATTGTAAAGCACACCAGGTCTGAAGTGACTTTTCCTGGCAGGAGGAGTTTTATTCCTCTCTCATCACCACAGGGGAGAGAGGGGAGAAAAGCAGGGAGGGGAGGAGAGGGGAGGTGAGAGGGAGGATCCTGATCACCAGGAAATAAACCAGCTGCCATTTACAGAGCGAATGTAGGTGGAGTGTCCAAGTTAGTGAGAGAGAGCTTGAGCTACAGGGGCAAGCTAAGAGGACCTGGAGAGAATCCTTTTTGTTCTAGTCCTTGTTTGTCATTGTACGTTCAGTGAAGTTAATTTCTTCTCAGGACTTTCACAGCTGGCACCAGAATTTCTCTTAGGGAAGGAACTGCCTTTGTTCAGGAAGATGTCATGTTTGTGTGCTCTTTCCTTCCCCCTTAGTGCAGAGCATAGTGGAAAGCAAGATGTCAGAGGACCGGGAAGCCACTCAGCATGGGATGAAGAAAGGGATTTCTCATTTGTCTTTTCCCCTGTAAATAAAAGGAGCAAAGATGGGTAAAGGTCAGAGAGAAGAAGGGAGGAGAGCCAGCAAGATGGAAAGAAACTGGGAAGAGGTGAGGGAATCAATGAAACCTTTGGTGGTAGAGGGGCCGAGGAAGGACTATCTGATGTGACTGGGCTTTTTAAGGTATTTGCTTTGCAGTGATGCAAATCTGTATCTCCATTGTCTCCCCATTGGACTTTTGTGTGAGGTGATTGCTAAGAGGGGCTTTCACCTGTATGTTGGCACTTTTGCTCTCAGGAGCATATATTTTGAAGACCCCAGGGCAGAGATTCTGCATGTGTCCCATCATCCTCAAGGAAACTGTTTTCAGTGAATTCACTTTTTCAACCTTATTTTTCACTCCTTTTCAAAGCAAGTATTCTCCTACACCTATTTCTCAGCAAACCATCTACCAAACGTACTTTTTTCATTATCATCAGAGGTATTTCCACACTCTTCTGCCACCTTCTGCTCCCCATTTAATTCCTATCAAAGGTCAGCTCAATAGCCCTTCTTCCAGGAAGTCTTCCTGATTAGTCCATCCCAGATTCAGTCTCCTCTCCACCACTGCCCCCAACATTAATGGCCCTCAACATTAGGATATACGTATGTGTCATTAATTTGATGATTAATCCCTATCTTTTCATATTTATATACCTTAGTGTCTAGACCAGTTCAGGGAAGGGGCCAGTAAACTCAGTAAAAGTAACCAGGAACATCAGAGCGTGTCACTGTTTAATGTTGTAGAGACAGATGACAAGGAAGTTGTCTGAGTCTCTCAAATTTTCAGCTATACGTTTTAAGCAGAATCATTCATGATAACAAAATCTGGTTAATTATCATTTCTTTGAGATTTTATACTAACTCTGTGTCACAATGCTTTGGCTGAAACTCCCAAATTAATCTTCATCATAATCACAAGCTACAAAACATGTCATTTGGGGAGGGTAGGACGCGGGCTCCACCAGTGAGCAGAACGGATCTAGTGTGCTTATTTATCAAATGCTCGTTGAGGTACCTCTCAAAAAGCACCTCCCTTTTAGTCCTAAGTGTAGTTTTCTGGGTCTTCAATCAATATCTCTCACACTTAACAACACGGGCGCGTGCATCCATCAAATTATTTGATCGATCGCTCTATCAATATAAAAATAATGGCATTTTGGAGCCAAAAAGCTGTGCACAGAAACACTCTGCTTTTTCTCGGTCACTTTTGGTTTCATATGATACTGTTAAAAAAAATCAGTGATGATGATATGCTGTGCTCCCTATGGGACACAGTTTTGCTTCCAGCTTCACTGAGCATTGTTTTGGGGTACCCCTGCACAGCAGTTTACTAGTGCGTTACTTGGGAGAAAAATATTCTTGGCCAACTCCAACAAAAATTGCAGACAACTACAGAAATTCAAAAAGGACGCCATGAAAATCAAACACTAGTGTTTTGTAGCATGTGAAATACCTCTCTTAACAAAGCACATATACTTTTAACCAGCAAGAGGAGAGGCAACTTTTTAGAAAGCTATTGCTATCATCTGTGTATCTCGACTGTAGCAATATCACAGGTAAGTAAAAATGGCTTCCTTTGTGCTCTTATGAAACCGAGCAGGACCCTGTGGGGCTCCTAGGCATGGAAGCCTTTCAAACATTTGGTAATCAGGGAAGGGAGAAGGAGTCAAGAAACAATTGTGCAGCCTTGGGGGAGGGTCTTGGTTCTGCCTCGAGGGATACACATAACAATCTTCTACAGAACTAAACCCCCCAACAAATGGAAGATGTTAGCATTCTTCATTCCAGAGAAGATCACAGTTTGATAGCATCCAGAAGCTCATCAGGAGACCACCTGAGGTCAGATTAAAGGACTGCAGGCTCTGCACACACCTTGATCCTTATCGACAACCCCGCCCTTGAACCATTGCTGTAAAACTCCTCACCAAATCCTCCTGGGTTGGGACACACAGCTTTTCAGGGCACAAGCCTGCTGTGTCCCCCTATGCCTGGCAAACCAATAAAGCAATTCTTTTCTACTTCACCCAAAACTCTGTCTCTCACAGATGTAGAGAACAAACATATGGACACCAAGGGGGAAAAGCGGTGGCGGGTGGTGGTGGTGGTGTGATGCACTGGGAGATTGGGATTGACATATATACACTAATATGTAATATGTATAAAATAGATAACTAATAAGAACCTGCTGTATAAAATAATTAAATTAAAAAAAACCCAAATCTGTCTGATATTCGATTCAGCACTGGTACACAGAGGCTGAGTTTTCAGCATCACTTATAGAAGGCAAAGGACCAATAGATGGTTGTAGAAAAAACATTTCTAAGGACTCTGTTCTTGCCTGTTCCCCTGGGAGGAATCCCTCTGCCGTCACCAACACAATTGTAACAGTGGTCTGTCTACACACATCTTGACCAACTGTTTCAAACAGCATACGTGAAAATCATATGGGACGTTTATTAAAATGCAGATTCTTGGATCACTCTGCAATAATTTCTGTGAATACATCTGGAGTGGGGCCCAAGCACTTGTATATTAGCTTCAGCCCAAACGCGGAGCTGTGGAAGCACACTTTAAGAAACACTGCTTTGGATCTTGGACAACATGGGGCCTATGTTCTCAATAGTGAGAAGTGGAAATAATGTTGATGGGTCTCCTGCCAATATTGCTCAGGACCTGAGCCAATCTGGGCTCCGAGGTCGTGAATCGCGTCTGCAACAGCATGCTGCGCTAGGGAAGGATGGGCTCTAATTATGAAGATTTCCAGTAAGGGCGGTTCGCTATAACAAGGTCATAGAACTGGCAGTCGATTTGGTACAGAACGTTTGATGCTCAGTGTCAAGGCTCCCGTGCAAACTTGTAATTATCAAAACAGCAAAACACTTCAGTGCTGCATTTTTGGTGGTTCAACTGTGTGGATAACTTTCTCTTTAATTAAATAAATAGCATTTGATGTAAATTGAGGAAGTCTGACTGGGCAGGTCGTTGCAGACATTCAGTCCTCACAATAATGATTAATTTGGGGGGCATTTCAATACATAGGATCATCTTTAGAATTGGGGCACAGTGCTAGCAGCATAAGAAGCATCCTAAGATAGTGTGCCTTATGGTCTATTCTCTTTGGTGTAATGAAAGGTCATTGGCTTTGTAGTTGCAGCGTCCTGAGTTTGAATCTTGGTTCTGCCACTTTAGCTTTGCAACCTTGGGCAAGTACTTAGTCTCAATAAAATCTCCTATATTGAGGTTTTTTAAAAAGGAATCAAAGAAATCCCATATGGAGATGACAAGGCAAGCTGTAGTGAGTTCTCACCCTCTCTTACTCTTACTCCCTTCTTTAGTAATACATTTCCTTTCTTGACTGACTGCATGACTATGTAGCAAGTCATCCAAACTAGAAGGTTCAGGGTCATTTTAAAACATTCACCCACTTCTTCCAGTTTTTTTATCCAATTAGTCAGCAAGTCGATCAACTCTGCCCCTAGAAACCTCACCCACACCATCCGCTCCATCAGGCCTTTATACTTGACGCCTCCTTTATCTAGATTGTTCTTCCCCTTCTATTTCTCTATAGGAGAGAGGGTGATGTCTCTTGCTTTTAGAATGTCACAAAGCCTTTGATCATTCAGTGCTGCACAGGCTTCCTGCGGGTAACAAGGCAGCTGGATGCCACACAGTGCTGTCAAAACCACAACGCTGCACACCTGCATTGCGCCCTACGGCTCAGCTCCTTCTTCAGCTGGATCCAGGCTCTAGGAGTTAGAGTGACCTTCTGACACAAGCTCTAGGTGGAGTCCTGAAGATGGACACTATCCTTAAAGCATATAGTCAATACCTATCCCTGCCCTCTCTCCAGGCTCCTAAGGCCTGTGCAAAACAATGCCCACTGCCAGCTTACCCCCTGGGGCTTACCCCTGAGGAAAGGGAAAGGGAATCACCCATTTCACAGGTATCTTAGGTCAGATAAAGTGAGGGCACTGTAAAATAAGTGATTCTCAGAAATCGATATATCTGTGATAAATGATGGGCCTAGATATTAAAGAGTACAATTATACAAAATAGAAAGTGATGACTGAAAGGAAAAAGAATTTCATTGCCTTATTCTTGTTGCTGCCAATTCCTAGAGCCAAGTTCTAAAGGTCTGAAAGCCAATTATTTAGAGCACAATTATATACCTGGTGGTGGCACACTTAGAACTGGCAGGAAAAGAAAAGCAGCAGGCACGGACCCCGGGACTGGTCCATTGTACCTAGTCAGGAAATCTGTCCTCAACTGGGTTAAACACATTTAGGACCTGACAACGGTTAAGAGATTTATTCAGACATTTGCCAAATACAAGACAGCCTCATGAAGTTACTACAAGAAAGTGTTCTGGGATTTGGGTGGAGGCGTGGATCCTTTTGCAACATCATGACAAGGAAGACTTCCACAACACAAGTTGCCTACGGATTTATCGTTCCATCTTCCTTAAGTTCATCTATGGTCAGAAATGCTGACGCTAAGTAAAGAAATAAGCCCCCTATGAGAGGCTGGAGTAGGTGCAGTTAATCATGCAATTAGAGCTAGAAAAAGAACTAGTCAGATTGTCTAGGAAATAGGGTTCCTTTTCTGAAAATAAAGGTTACGAGGAGCTGTTTGCTATTGTACATTTGAGAAACACAGTAACTGACACTGATGGAGCACCTAACTGTGCCAGGCTCGTGTAGAGTTACACTACACTCCTGATGAAACCAAGCAGGACCCTGTGGGATTCCTGGGCATGAAAGCCTTTTTGTACCCTGTTCCTTGTTTGTAGGGAACAGACTCTAGCCTTCATGACCTTCCCTGAGTCCCAAAGGGCAGATTCAAACAGTTGCTGATCAGGGAAGGGAGGGGATGCAGAGACAAGGGAGGGGCAGTCAAGAAACAATAGTGCAGTCTTGGGGCAGGGTCTTGGTTCCACCTCAAGGGAGACACATAACAGTATCTTTGAGCTCTTTACGATCCCGAAACCCCCAACAAATGGAGTTAGCATTCTTCATTCCAGAGAAGACCACCTGAGGCCAGATTAAAGAAACCAGAGAAGCTCATCGAAAGATTGCCTGAGACCAGATGAAAGGAGTGCAGGCCCTGCACATACCCTAATCCTATCAGCAACCCCACCATTGAACCATTGCTATAAAACTCCTTACCAAATTCCCCTGGGTTGGGACACACAGTTTTCAAGGGAAGGAGCTCGCTGTGTCCCCCTTTGCCTGGCAAAGCAATAAAGCGATTCTTTTCTACTTCACAAAAAAATCTGTCTCTGAGATTCGATTCGGCACTGGTGCACAGAGGCTGAGTTTTCAGCAGCACTGACAACCTGTATCTCATTATAGCAACCCTAAAAAATACATACTATTGTGATGTACATCTTACAGATGAAAAATTTAAACCACAGAGAGGTTAAGTAATTTACCCAAGGTTAAACAGCTAACATGGGGTAAAGAGACCATGTGGTTAACTGCCACACTATATGCACCATCTTACTGTGTGATACTGACAAATTTAACTAATCAAATTTTGTCTGCTTCTCATAAACTGGAAAAACAAACCCTTGTTAAAAGCTTTAAAGCTTTAAGGTAATGATCAAATCATACTTCCTCTCTACTGAGCATAAAACTGTAACTGAGTAGGACACTATGTGGCCTTCCAGGGACAGACCTCTCCCCAATATCCTCTGCTTTAGCTTCTCTCTGAAGTACCTAGATAATAGTATCTGATACACATTTCCTGAGTTGTTTTACAGATGCTAAAAGCCACACCATGTAGCCCTCCACACTACTGGAGCCTAAGGATTCATAATGTTAATCCTCTAACACGGCCCTGTTACCTCACTATCAACTGATCAGAGAATTGCCCAGAAGCTGATCACATACCCTGGGATGTCCCTCTGTCACCCTGTCTTTAAAAATGCTTTGCTGAAACCCTTCAGGGAGTTCGGGGTTTTTGAGCACTAGCTGTCCTGGACTCCTTGCCTGGCGCCCTGCAGTAAATGCTACACTTTGCTTCACCACAACCCGGTTTCAGTATATTGGTTTTACTGCACGCAGGCGAGTGGACCAAAGTTTGGTTCCGTAACAAAACTAAAGATTTAATTAATCCAGATAACAAGATTATACTGTAAAAACATACACCATAAGAATAGAGGAAAGGGAGGGACTATCTTGATGAAAACCAGGGTGGGGAAAAGCCAAAATTTTCCTATTAAAAACAGAAATTGAAACGGTACAGATGGCCCAAGGTTTTTTTATTTTAAACTCATAAAACTTGTAAAACGTTTTATATCTACAACCCCCTCCCCCAAGTAGCAATAATGCTAAACGTAGAAATAAACTTGATGCAAAACATTTGTTTCTGTGTATTTCCTTCATGTCACATTTTAAGATAGGAATGTACATTTTCCTAGTCAAAATCCCCCTTGCCCTCTCTCACAGGAAATTGTGCCAGGGAGTGGGAGAAGCGCTTGGCGGGGCAAAGAGGATCTGGAACATAGGTAGGTAGGACCCAGCCTGGTTGATGAGCACACGTCTCCCTGCCAGAGCCAGGAGAGAATGCTCAGGCTGGGTTGGGTTGAGAATGATAAGAGACAACTCAAAACAATTTCAGAAGCATTAGAAAGAGTGTGCCTGGCTAGCTAACTCCTTTGATGATGGGCTCCAGTGGAGGGGTTGTGGGCAGGGGGTGGGATGGTGGTTCACCTTTACCAGGAGAAGGAACACAATGGAAGCTTCAAGTCCCTAACACAGTAGTAGAAAACTAACCTCCCAACTATGAAAAATCTTTCGTAGCAGATAACTGCTAATCAAAAGTAGTTTGAGCTGCTACCACTATGCTGGGCCCGGGGCTTGCAATGAAGCGTAAGGCAAGGTCCTCATGCACATGCGCTCAGAAGCCCAGGTGAGGACGATGTATAGTCAAATAGACACACAAATAAGAAAATACCTTAGTTACAGACTAAAGCGATTTCTGCTAAGAAAAAAGCCTGCTTATGGAGAGCATATAACAAAGGAAAGTGGCCTGTGTTGGTGGGATACTGAAGTTTTCCCATTTGAAAATCTTTTATAGTGATAGAACAGTTGGTAATGTAACTGAACTACTAACACTGAAAGCTACCTAAGAAATCCATCCATTATAGTAGATGACATAGAGATTTCTGTAAATATGGAAGGAAAAGAAATGAGCTCTTGATAGATTTATTGAGATTAGCACTGCTAAGTAGACCAGACTCTAACAAGCAACATTTGACAAATCTTATTCTTGTCGTTTCATTGAGTCCATGTTCTTATGTTGTTATGAAACCAAGGTTTCTTAGCTGTTTCCAATTGTAATACCCAGCTGTGGCATGGGGTACTTTATTATTTATCAGTTCTCACAAATCTCCAACGAGGTAAGCTAATGTTCTTAAATGCATGCCCGCTGAGAGAAATTTTACAAATCACAACACTCTATAGCTCACAGAGGAGAGCTACATATTAATAAAAGTAGAACTGATTTAAAAATGAAAGAAAACTCTATATTTAATGTATTTTAAAAATGTATTTTAAAATAATATTTAGCATAATCTTTGAGACAAATTTTGATAACGCTTAATTATTAAATACTGCTATATGAAGGTCGAGGAACTGTAACCATATTTTCTCATAATAAAGATAACACTCAAAGATACCGAAGAAAGGAACTGATTAAAATGGAAAGGGAACTGCTAGTTGCAAACAATAATGTTCTGTATTTTAAGCTGTTTCAGTAATAGTTAAGACTGAAATTTCTTTCAAGTTAACTTAAAATACTTTTATACTTAGCCCCATCTTTATCCTTCAGCTTAACCAGAATATAATAAGCATCATTCTAAGGAGACAAGAACGTGAAGAAATTTTTTCCAGTACTCTGCGGATGTTTTTTTCATTTTCAATGTGTTGAATTCTTAAATTCCGAAAACAAAAAACAAACCAAGAAAAACCCCTAAGAATTTCCAAGTTCTTAAAATATTTCTATCAGTTTTTAAGAGATTTTGCCAGGAAATGTCTGCCATATTTAAAACAGTATCAGGGCTTCCCTGGTGACGCAGTGGTTAAGAGTCCGCCTGACGATGCAGGGGACGTGGGTTCGTGCGCCGGTCTGAGAAGATCCCACATGCCGCGGAGCGGCTGGGCCCGTGAGCCATGGCCGCTGAGCCTGCGCGTCCGGAGCCTGTGCTCCGCAACGGGAGAGGCCACAACGGTGAGAGGCCCGCGTACCGCAAAACAAACAAACAAAAAAACCAGTATCATTCCTAACTCCTGCTGTGCATCCATAAGCAGGTTGTGGATTTCAACCAATTCAACCCACCAAGGCCAGGAAACTGATCAAAATGATTTTGAAGTCCCATGCCTACTGAATTTTATTCTTTATCCTCCAGATACATTAGTATGCAAGACATAATACAAAATCTTGATCCACCTGCGTGTGACTAAGTTTGCAAAGACAAGAAACACAACATCACGAGAGCCTGAATGGGAGATCTCCTAGATGATACGTTTTGGCAAATATGAGGATGCTGGGCTCACCTTTGCAGCACGTCAGGAAGCGCCCACGACTTAGAACTTCGGCATATGTTGGGGTATCGGGTGCTCTGCCAGGGTTGCAGACGCGGCTCGGAGATGTGCTGTCTAAAGCATTGCTACTCAGTCCCAGGCATCAGCAACTGGAAAGGCAAACTCGCGGCCCTCAGCAACTGAATCAGAATCTCTGACGAAGGGCCCAGGACTTTGCTTTAACAAGCTCTCCAGGTGATTCTCAGTCTCACTGAAGTGCAATAACAAGAACTTCTGGGCCCCTGCGTGCTGGGTGTAGGACTTGCTAGAGACAATAGGTGAAGGAGATGAAGCTCCTCCACACGAGCAGCAGGGGCCTCACTTAGGAGCTTGCAATGCAGACTCTCCTGCCCACAACTCCAATCAGAGCCTGCATTTTAGTTAATTGATTTCCTCTGTGCGCCCGGAGGGTACTCCCTTGGGCAATCAGCCCCTGCCCCCTTCTGCCTGTCTTCTCTAGTAGCTAGAATTCTCTAGGCTTCTTTTCCCTCTTTCCCTTATCAAAATCCCCATTTACCCAACAATTTGCTTCAGCCAGGTGTCAGGGGTGAGAAGTGATTTTTCTGAGCTAATGAGCTTTAGTGTAGAGTTCCTGATAAACCTAATAAAACTCAATGTGTTACTGATTCCTGTAATGTCAGCATTAAAAAGTTAAGATTGCTGGAGATGCCTATATTTTAAGCCCAAGAATGAATCTAATGGTGGGATGCTAAGCACAGTGAGAAGCTGGTAGAGAAAATAAAGGTTCTGTGGGAGCTGGAGTATTTGATATGCTACAAATCAGGCATGAGGGAAGCTGAGCTGGCTCTGGTCTTCCCCCTAGACTCCTTACCTTCCAATTTAACAAGAACTGATTGAACAAAGAATTCACCTCCAAATGGGAGCCTATCAACTCCATTCAGCTATCCCCTAGGTTTGTTACAACTACTGAATCACTCTAGCCAACTGTGAGTCCAGTATTCAAGGCGTTTTAGCGGCTCCAGGAGCCCAGGAATTAACTCAAACTGAGGGCACGCCTGGGGTGGGAGTGACTTTGAAGGCCCCATCGGCACCAGTACTTTGCAGTACCTTGTAAAGTCCTGGAACCGCACACTCTTGCGTTCTCCACCCACCCAACCCAGCGCCAAATCTGGAAATCTGTGATCACAGGATGGGGGATGGTGGCAGGGAAACATGGGTTTAAAAAGGTTTTCTAGGCAATTCCAATACACATGCCTGACTTCTCCAACGGATAATCACTGATCAGTTGTATAAGTTTTATTATTGCCCATGAAGCTTTTATACACAATTCAAGGGTGGCTACACTGTTATTACTGAAATGAGACATATCATAAAAGTACAAGTTTTCTTTCACATATGTGAAATGTTATTTTATACCTCAATTTGATCCATGCATGATTTGAGAAATACAAGTTCTCAACCAAAACATAGGTCCAAGCATGCAAAGTCAACAGCTATTCTAATTTTTAATTTTGAAAATCTCTTGAACTTTACTGGCGACTCTTTTAACCCTGCACCGTTTCAAAGGAAAACACAAATTGAAGACAGCTACATTTATTAAACATTTCTTCATCAGTATGAACATCGACAATGCACTGAACATTGCCAGCAAACAGCCTGCTGGGATTGGGGCAATCATTTATTTTCGCTCAAAATTCCCAGTAAGGTTTGAAAATATGTGCTTCTGCCAGTTTAACCTTGGTTTCTGTGATTAAACTAGAACAACTGAAGTAAATAAACCAAACCAAATCTTTTGAATTTCAGTTGTTTACAAGGTACCTCACTGACAGGAAACAAGCCTTTCTAAAGTGGAAACTGTGGCAAATTTTTACAGGACAATAAAAACCATTTTCCCCTTTATATTATAAAAACAATGTTACCACATAGAGAGGGGAAGATTAAATTCACCCATAATCTCACCACCCTAATGTGTTATCTTTTAATCTCTATCCACAAACATGATTTCTACATAGTTGTAACTTGTGTATTTACACAATTTTGATAAAATCACTATTTAAATCCTCATATACAGAACTGTATGTATACTCCTCTTTAAGAAAATTATACAGTGTAAAACCTACAAAATGCAATATGTCCATCAATCCCAAAATACCCAAGAGCTTCACCCTTCCAGACCAAACTACAACTGCGTTTCTTTCCTTCTGCACTGGAGCATATGAACTATGACAAGGCTAACATTGGTCTGAGTTCACCATCTGTAAAACAGCATAGGTAAAACACTGCTATAAATTTTTAAAGTTATCTACATCGTTTAGCACATTTTCTTTGTGCAATCTTTATAAAACCTTAAAATTGCATCTTAATTATCTCCATACTAATTGAATCAATAATCTTCAATCATTCTTAATTATCATTCCACTTTTCTTGAGCTTGTTTTTTAGGCAAAGTGGTTAATACACATGAGAAATAAAGGGCATCCGCACCCAAGTACACTTTCCGTGCCAAAGGAGCAAGCAGCACTATTTAGGTAGAGGAGGTTCTGTGATGGCAGAAATACCAGCCTGGGTTTAGCAGATGTCGTCCGTGTGATCTTGAGCCAATCATTTTGTCCCCTTGCACTTGAGGTACTTTACTGTAAAATGTAAAATGAATACTTGCATTCTATCTCTTTGGGGATATCATTGCAAAAACTAGAATATAAGCAAAGCATTCTAAAATCCTCAGATGAAAGGTACAACATTTTTTAAAGATTTCATTTTTATTAGGATTGATTGACAAATATAACTTATTATTAACCTGTATACTAAAAGTTCTCTGTATCATTCTGGTTAAAAAGTTAACAGATGAGTTCCCATTTTCAATGTTTCAAGAACAGGTCTGGAGAGCGCGCTGAACTGGTTTCATTTGGTGACACACTGACATCTAGTGGAGATCTATGGTGTGCTATGGAATACCATACACCCCACAATAACTCCACAGTTCTGGTGGGGGCAAAGAGAAGCAAAAGCACCTTTTGGTCTTTATGCGAAGCATCAAGAAAATATACAAATGAATTAAAAAACAAAGGTACACTTCCTGTATATTTAAGTCTTCCCTTGTTCAACTAAAAATACCGGCCAATTCTCAAGACATTTAATCAGAAGTTGTGGGATGATGTACGGTGGGCAGCAACAAGCTCCTCAGCACTGTAGCTTTGGGAGATGCCAGAAAACCTCCCTCTGATTCAGAGTTTAAAGGAACAACGTAACTATGTGCTCAGCTGCTCTTCTTTTCCTACAACCATGGCGAGCAAAGCTGGGGGGGGGGGGGCGGCGATGGGGGAGAAGACAAGGCAGGGGAAGGGAGGGAAGGGAAGGAAAATGTGCGGGAAGTAACTTTTCTAGGTTTTTCATTACATCCCGTGAGTTAAATTTTGTACCTCTTTGTGGCTAGAATTTTATTAAATCCAGAGGGAGAGTTTCTTTAAGCAAATGTATGTGTAACCTTTCTGGCATATCACGAAACATTTATCTAAACCTGCTCACGTAGTACACTGCATTTACTCTGGAATAAAAATATAAAATAAAATGTTTCTACGATTACACTTAGCTTTCACAAACGTCTAGCACCATCATTAAAGTGTGGCTCTGTGTTTCCTCTTCATCCCTTCCAAAGACTACAAGAAGCATAGCTGAGTGGCCTTGGGAGGAAGTAAATCTGACACTCACATTTTTAACACGTGACTATTTAAATTAAGATAAACAAATATTCACTGGAAGATTGTCACAGTCACATCAGATCTGCTTCAGTACCGATTTAATTTAAATTTTGCCTCCCCACTTCCCCACCCCCTTTAGTGAAAGTGGGAAGGTCTGAGTGCAGCTGGTCTACTGGATCCACACCTGCCTGCTTCCTTGTTTTCTACCGAGCTTCAACCACTGGATGAGGCTTCTTGACACCACTGTTTAATGGCTTCGTTATTCCAGTGAACAGGAAAGTTTGAAGAGGATGAATTCTGGAAGCTGGAATAAAGAATTTGTTTTATACTGCTGTGTGCTTAGCCTCTGGTTCTGGCAGACCCTTCCACCACACCTCTTCTGGAGGAAAAAAAAAAAAAAAAGAAAAAGAAAGAAGAAAAAAAAGAAAGAAAGTGAAAACATCTTACTGTTGGTCTGGAAGAAACATGGGATTAAAAGAAACCTCAAGGATTAGGAAAGTGTGATTTTTCTCTAGAGAAGAACGTGCATGAGTTTGTTCCCACCACACCCAGAATGAGCCTAAATTCTTTAATTCCTTCAGTCTTTCATTTTTGTCTGGGAATCAGAAGAATCATCTAGAAATGATTAGACCAGACCAGCTCTCAAGTGTAAAATCTAGAAGAATCTTACAGCATCTACATTGCTTAATTATAATCAAACACTCTGAAATAGATATGTATCCATTATTGGTCTGTTAAATTTAAAAAAAAGAAATATACTCACTTATGTCCTTCTTGGCAATTAAGAGTAAACTCCAATCTTCAGAGCCCAGAGACAAAAACAAACAAACAAAAAACAACAAAAAAAGATGCGACACAACCTATTAGCACAAGCAAAAACAATGTTCTAACAGTGAAGCTTCATGCTGTACTCAAAAATATAATTATCCATACAATTTGCAATTGTATTGTTTTACTGCTTAAAAAAAGTCTCTGCAGACACTTTGCACTGCTCAGTGTTTTACTACTAAACAAAATTCTCCCATCATTTTCCCAACATTTCTGCAGTGTTGTTCATTGTTTTTTGTTCAGTTATATAGTTGAGGAAAGTCAGGCCCAGAGAAGTTAAAAAAAAAAAATCCACTGACAGAATAAGACAGTACATAAGAAATTTGAAAGCTTAGTTACTCTACCATAGGCTGGTGTTTAATTTAAAACTATTTTGACCCTAGAGTTCAGAATCTGAAGACCCAGGAGTTAGAACTGAAATAACTACTATTGCAGTGTTTTAGTCATGAAGTAACTATTGTGGATACATCAATGACCTTTAATTACTCTAAGCGCTAATACAACTAAAATTTAAAAGTTGTGATCTCTCTATTCATTTCTTTCAAAACAAAGTGTCAAAATATGTCAGGTGGCAACTCTTGGTAATTAGTTTTCATATATGTGTAATAAATACTTTATTTGAAGGTAACGTTTTGTTTTGGAAATGATGATTTTAAAGATTCCTGGGCGGGACCCGGACTTAAGAGCTAAGGTTACTATCCCTACTGTGTTAAATAAGCAGATTGCAGTGATTTTCAGAGAAGCCGTGAGTCCTTTGGGTGTAAATGTGTCCTCCTAAGTCACTCTTCTAGTTCCGTTGTCCCAGGTATGCCACTACACAGTAGACAGGAACTGAGTCTTCCAGACATGTTCCAGACAACTTCCAGACAAGTTGTAGATGCTAAAGAAGCGGTGACTCTGAAGTTCAGTCCATGGGTGTGTTATATGAAATGAATCTAGAGAAGTGGTCAGAGTACCTGTGCACAATATATCACTGTCAGAAAAAGAATTTACAGTAACATTATAGAATCAATAGTAATACAGAATGCCCCAGCCTTTGTGATCTTGGCTTCTCTGGAAATGTAGAAAAAATAGAAACAGGTCTGACTTACAGAATCCGAGGAAACTTTTTATTGATCTCTTTATCCTTCCAGAATTAGGAGAGCAGGCAATACAGTATCTTTAACCCCAGCTCAAAGGAGTAAACCTTTTCCCAAAGCTTAAATGGGATGGACGTTTTCTCCACATCACAGTGCCCTGTCCTAAATCAACCATCAACATCCTCCGTCAACAAACAGAACCCACAACCAAGTGCAGAAGGACGGTGCTTTCGCTGTGTCTCTTCAGATGTCCCCACTGGAGTGTTCTCATGTTGTGGGCTTTTGGCATCCTAACACCCAGTCTTCCCCTAATGATAACCACAGAATTACATAAATCCTACTTTGAAAATACACGGAGAGAAAATACATTTCCAGCAAATCACTAGGAAAGCTCTAACAAGCTGCAAATACGAAAGAATACAAAACGATTTCTAATTTAAGTAACAAAATACAGGGCTTTAGAGATGCTATTTATTGCAATCTTCCAGCCAGGCCTTAAATAACGAAACAGCTGTCTTAGCAAGGTGCCTGAGGAGAGGTATTAACCAGGGGAATCAAATGAAACTGAGGAGAGACAATCAACGTGAGACCTAAAAACCTCTGCTCCTTTAGACTCACTTCAACAACATTTGCAAACCCTCTCCTTTGATGTCAACTCTCGTTAGCCTAACGGTTAACTTTAAACCTGGAAAGTTTTGTGCCCATGTTTAAATGTGGCCGAATACTCGTTAATCTTTCTAGAAACATATCACTATCATGAAAATAAAAACAAGTGGTACCATACGCCAAACTGATACACAGTGCTCATCCACTGATTATGTACTTGCCTACACTTGGAATGTCATTTTATGAAGGCGCTTACGTATAGTTAGTAAGTAAGCTAAAACACTTCCAAATATTCAAATCCAGCAAAAAAAAAAAAAAAAAAAAAGCACAAAGTTGCCCACTCATCACTGAATTATTCTGGATTGAACAGAAGGCTAAATTTCAGCACTGCCAAATGCTATTAGGCACAGAAGCAATGCACCATCTGTCTTGAAGTAACAAGTATATCAATTCAGATATAAAATACTGGTGTGCCAAGCAAAGTATCTTAAGCAATCTATTTTCTGATGCTTGAAACTTAACACAGCCAGCAACAAGGTTATATGCATCAATACTTTGAACCGCTAGTAGTAAAAGAAATTATAAAAGTGTCAGAACATCAAAGAGTTGTAGTCAGTCCTATGAGCAGGAAGGCCTTGAAGAAGAGTCAGAAGATTAAGGAAGTTTTCTCAATGAGTCACTATTGCTATTTCTCTGAGAAAATATTTTTAAGTGATAGATAGAACGGCTGCCATTGGCCAGAATGACTCTGGTATTTTACTAAAAACCAGTGCATCTGAACCTACTACTGAAATAGATGCTGCTTCATCATATGGGGGCGTACTGATGTCATGACAGAAAGCTGGGCTTCTAAGGAGTTTGGACTTGACTCTGGAAACAGTGGGCAGCCACTGAAGTCTGTGAGCAAGGAGTGTGCTTACTCTGGGAAGATTAATGTGACCTCAGCATGAAGAAAAGATTGGAGTCCTTTGTATAGACAAGAGGGTGACTTAAAAGACTCCTGCAGATAAGGGCCTGAATTAGACCTAGGACTGAAAAATCTGAGAACAGAATCCAAACATGCTATCCTTCAGAAATAAGGTGGAAAGCCAGCAACTATTAGCCTGTATAAGTGTGAGAGATAGTCTAAAGAATATTATTATGATTAATTTAGGTTAAGAAAGAAGAGTCATACCCTATTTAAGTTCAGATAATTAGTTGGGTATAAATGCAATAATCACACAGCAAAAGTACTGTTCAGCAAGACTCAATCAGGAAAAAAGCTGACTAAGTATTTCTTAATTCCTGGCTCTCTAGGCAAAATTAAGTGGTTGAGCCAACTGTGATGTTTCGGGTCTGTCACTGACCAGGTTTTCACAGAAAATAAGCTAAGAAGTGCCCCATTTCTTACGTATGAACCTTGGAAGCAGGAAGTCAGGACAGGAGCAGGGAAAGAGAAACACAATAGAAGGTATGAGTCCTGGTCCTTAGCTCACTGCCCCATGCGTTCTCTGGAAATGAAACTTGCCCTTCAAATTCCCTACTTCCTGAGTAAGGACAAGGGACAGAAGGCCTGGATCTGGAAGTGTCTTCCCATGGAACCAGGGGTAGAAGTCAGGGTAATAGGAGTTGGCATCTCTGCATCCTTCTCTCACTACTACGTTACAAAGTAGACCTGGGGTAAACACTGCTCTATTTTCTAGAATCATCTGAATGGGCAAGAAAGGATTTTTGATAAGCCATTTTCCTGAGAGCTCTCTGTGCTTACCTAGGCCATCTCTTTTCCTGACTAGACTTTGATGAGCTCTTTGGGAAATATAAGTTTCTCCCGCTTCCAGCATGTAAAGCAGCGTTAGTTATAAATACTTAAATCTGTTGATTTAAAAATTTAAATCTAGTTAAGTTTGGTGTCAAGGTAGATTCCTCAATGACAAGGAAAATCACTTCAAGGAAAGAATATATTAAGGTGCTCAAGATTCAAGTCAGCTAATATTTGCTAACCATACTTGCTGAAGAACAGCCATTCCAGACACTAGGGGGATTTTAATTACTTGTTCATGATTAACATGTAACTATAAAATCAAAGGCCCATCTAGCTAAACAATTCACTTAACCATTCATTTATTCTCTCGACAATAAATGACCACTCTCCTGGGCACAGAGGAGTCACACAGACACATGAGGTCTGGTCCCCTCATCCTCCCTTTCGGCCAATAACCACTTCCTACTTCGTGGAGGAGTA
This sequence comes from Leucopleurus acutus, assembly GCF_964270905.1. Lineage (NCBI taxonomy): Eukaryota > Metazoa > Chordata > Mammalia > Artiodactyla > Delphinidae > Leucopleurus > Leucopleurus acutus. The sequence continues at coordinate 66,720,369 of NC_139149.1, read as the reverse complement.
GAAGCCACAAGAAAGCTTCCCACCACCACATCTACCCTCCAGCCTGGACCTAGCCCCTTGCCCTCTGCTTGTTCTGTTAACTATGGATGGGATGAGATGTTGCATTCCCAGAAAAGGACAATCACTTCACTTGTGTGCTACATCCCATCTTCTCCTGCCTAACTAGTAAAGCTCAAGTTTCGTGAAGGTCAGTACTGCTTTAAGTGGGGATACTGTGCTTCCCAAGAGCTCCTAGTCTATTCAGGAAGAGAAAGAAATGTCCAAGGGAAGTGCAGGGAGTTTTGGAAACACCCCCAGTAAAGCACAAATGATTTTCTCGAGGACATTGCTTCTCTGCCCTACTCAACCGTTTCTCCCTCTCTGTTTATCTTTCCCATCAACATACGGTATAATTCTCCCCCATCTTAAAAAAAGAAAACTACTCTCTATTTCTCTATTGCAAAACTGTCAGAAGTCTACAGTTTCTATTACCTTTGGCACCTACTCCAACAGAGCTTTTGATCTCGCCACTCCAACAAAACGATGCTTGCCATCAGTCAGTTGCTAAATAAAATGGCCATTCCGGTCCACATCTGCACCTTAGGTGGCTCATCAGTCGCATCTGAAGCTGTAGATCATTCCCACCTCCGTGAAACTTTTCACCTCCTTTTCAGGTCCCCACGCTCTCCAAGGCTTCTCCTTTTTACTTCCTGATTGCTCCTTCCTGGGTTCCTTTGCTGATTCCTCGTGTCTGTCCTCAGCTTCTTAATGTTGGAGTGCCCAGACTTCTTTCTTCTCTAGCAACACTCATTTCCTTGATGATCTCATCCAGTCCCACAGCTGTAAATATCACCTATCCACTCATGAATCCCAAATGTTGTGCCTGGCCCAGAACTCACTCCTGAATTCCAGGTCCGGATGTCCACTGCTCTGACGCCTCCATCTGGATGCTTAACAGGCACTTCCAACTTAACCTGTCAAAAGCGAGGCTCTTCATCTGTCTCCAGTCCTGCTGAACGCCACCACCCCCCACCCGCCACCCCCAGGTTCCTCACCTTAATTCTACAACTCCAGGCTTCTAGTTTGCTCAGGTGCCAAACTTTGACTCTTTTTTACACCACATAGTTAGATCTATGAGCAAATCTTATTGGCTACCTTGAACCAGAATCTGATCGTTTCTTACCATCTACACTAATGCCATCCAGGTTGGAGTCATCAGCATCTCTAGCCTGGCTCCCTCTCCCCTCCCCCCCAAGTCTTTTTCCTAATGGTAATCAGAAATTCTCAAACAGGTCATAAACCTATCATTCTTTGGCTAAAAAACCCTCCGGTGGCTTCCATCTTACTTAGAGTACTACCCAAACTCCTCACAAGGCACTCCACACACTACGCGGCCCCACGTGACCTGTTCAGCTGTCATCTTCTTGACTTTGCCTCTTGCTGTTCTAGCTGCTGCTTTCTCTGCCCCACCTTCTCCAGGCCCTTGCTGGTTTTGGCAAACACTGAGCATGCCCCTGCCCCCAGGTCTTTTCATTTGCTATTTCCTTTGCCTGCAATTCTCTTATCCCTCACCATCTTCAGCTCTTGACTCATCTTTTTGGTGAGGTCTTCTCTGATTACCCTTTCACAACTGCACTGCAACCTCCCCTTTCTCCCTCTCAGCACACTCCCTATTTCTCTTCCCCGTTTTGTTTTTGACGTAGCACTTACCGTCATACCTATACACTTTTCCCCCCTTTTTAAACTTTGTCTGTCGCCTTGAACTGGAAAGTAAACGCCCTAAGGATAGGGATTTTTGTGTGGTTTGTTCACTGCTAATCCTAAGTATCTAAACCAATGTTAGTGAAATGAATTGGATCCCTGATTTCTAGGGGCTCGTGATCAAGGGAGGTGACAATACAAATAAAATGTGTCATTAAAAAAATTACAAGGGGTAAGACAGGAATAAAGACACTGACCTACTGGAGAACGGACTTGAGGATATGGGGAGGGGGAAGGGTGAGCTGTGACAGGGTGAGAGACAGTCATGGACATATACACACTAACAAACGTAAGGTAGATAGCTAGTGGGAAGCAGCCGCATGGCACAGGGATATCAGCTGGGTGCTCTGTGACCGCCTGGAGGGGTGGGATAGGGAGGGTGGGAGGGAGGGAGACGCAAGAGGGAAGAGATATGGGGACATATGTATATGTATAACTGATTCACTTTGTTATAAAGCAGAAACTAACACACCATTGTAAAGCAATTATACCCCAATAAAGATGTTAAAAAAAATTACAGAAGAAAAAACTGTCCCACATGAATACTTAAAATGACCTTTACTATTTGGGAATTGTGTGGCCAGGGAAAGAGTTCAGCAGAGGGCTAATGTGCTCCTAAAAAACGATAAAGGAATCAGGCAAGGGGTGCCAGCAATATCCCTGCAATACAGCTTTACTCCCTCACCTTGTGTTTCTTGTAATTACTCTTCTTCATCACTCGGGAGATGAAGGAATGACACGCTCATATAAAGACTTGTCATAAAGCACTCGGTCTCAGTCCTAGAGAATCTTTAACGTTCCTTACACACTTGCCCCGGAGTATCAGGACCTCTCTTGGTGACCAACAACGCTCAGTAACCTGTTCTCCATGGGTTTATCTCTCCCCCCTCTCAGCGTGAGATGGGCCTGGAGCAGTAAGCAGCCAACATACCTGAATTTGCTTAGCCAACTTATGAAGTACTCACGTTACAAAGAGAAGGCGGCATTACACTTCTGGAATTAGGGAGCTTCTACCCTGTCACCTTTCAATTACACCTATTGGCTCAGGAATAACATGGGGCAATAAAGAAAAAAAGTGACCTGTTTGGTTCTTTGTCCTATTCTATCTCCCTTTCTCACAGCAGATAGAAGTGGGAAAGAAAAACCAAATGAAGAGATTTGGATAATATTTCAATGACTAACTTTCAACACTCCAGGACTGCCCCCCACTTTGTACTACTATACAGTACAGTATACTTGTTCCTCTTCCCTAAAATATTTCTCTTAAAAGAAATTTTTTCAAAAGCTACCACTTTTCATTTTTCCTATTAGATACCCCTAAAAGAATACTGTAAGCAGACACATATATTCCATTGTCTTCTTCCTTTTTACCAGTAAAAAGGAATAGGAGAAATATATCAATTAAGACAGTAATGATAATGGGAAATGATGTACATTCTGTAGGACAGAAAGCATTTTGGTATATTTAAGGACTTTTAAAATTACAAGATTAATTCATTCTCCATTTAAAACAAGTAGGCATTAAGTAGGTTATGAAAATAACCCATTGCTACTTCTCACATTTCAAGTTTACAGGAATATCACCTACCAAGTATAAAGCACTGAATCAGTATGATGGGGGATTAAAGAAGACATGACTTATATGCTTTACATGGTCCCTGGATAACCTTATGGAGAAGATTACACCCATGATATAATATTCGTTCTTTCAGCAAACGTATATCATGTTATATACTGGGCTAAGATACAGAGACAAGGACTATAGATATTATCCTCCAAAAGCTCACTATCCAGAAGTATGCATAAAGTGTTAAACTGAATATAATAAAGTATCAAAATGCACGCTAGAGATATTGGATATTCAGAGTAGTTTGAAAGACAGTAATTATTTTCAAAGCATCAAACAGTATTAAGAATGTTTAACATCATATAGATTAGATAAAACTTACCTAATTATTATACTAATATTTTCATAGCTAAATCAGCAGGGACATCTGTTTGATTTCTCATTCAGTAGAAAATGGATACACATTAGCAAAGATGTGCTCTCCTCTGCTAACAAGAGGGAAAAATCTATTTGGACAGGAAAAAAACTATTTAAGAATGTATTCATCTCTGCATGCATCACAGTGCCTGAAATGACCTTCAATTAGCAAACTCTTAAAATTTGTAGAATAAACTCACCATGGAGGTCAGTTAAGGTGGTATATAGTATAACCACCCTCCCCCCTCCACCCCTTCCATCCAAAAGAAAAAAGGAAAGAAAAAAGAATTCTTGCCCAGCAGGGCACCTGGCTTGTTTGATCACACTTGGAAATATGTACATGCTTGAATTGCTTCTATTATTTCCAATGTTTGTACAGATGGTGTCTCAAGAGAAACAGAGAGACTGACAGACTGAAGGTACATGATAGTAAAATGGAAAGGTTTCATTAAAAGAGCTGGACTTGAGATAAACTTTAGGAATTGGAAGATTTGGGGGAAAAACTGCTTTTAATGTTCCATGTTAAAAAGACCTGCATAATTGGCTTTAGCCTCACTGGATTTCAGCAAGGTAACCTACAGATACAAAAGATTTAAAGTCAATTTATAGTTCTCTAAATGCACTCATTGGTAATATCTAGGCTGATTCTGTCTGACAAGGTTTTAACACCACTTATCCACACCAGTCCTAGAAATTCAATTCATAACCACTTTGAAAGGACTATGATTCCACTGTGTAGAAACATCCCATTACGCACTGGAGCGGTTCACTTAAATCACTGAAGAACTTTACCAAAAAAAAGGTTAACAAACTAGTTACAAATAATTGTTATTTCAAATAATGCCTATCTACTAAAATGTAATTATGAATTATTTTTTATTATTTTGGTATTACTTGAAAAAACTTATTACTTGAAACATGAAACAAGGGATTTATTTACATATTCTATTCATCTAATGTAAGAAACACTAACTGAAATATAAGTGGATAATTATTGTAGAATCATTAGCTCAACCCCTTCAAATCATTTGCAATGGTTTTATGAAATTAATGCTTCAAACCATGCCATGATTCTGTCCAAAGACCACAGTATGTCAGCTGAAGACGTGCAAACGTACTGCATTAACATGACTAGGACACAGGTTACTATGTGATGCCACAGGACTGAAACTGACTTGAGTTTTACAATGCAGTCATTCTTGTATTGCCGTAAGAACACACATGGGCAAGTAGAGGACTGACTCCAAGTACACAGCACCTCCACGTCCTTATTAGAAAGACTTAACATACACACGGGCCAAATCAAACCTACGAATTTTATCCCTGTGACACGTTAGGATATTCTAGTTTAGGAAAAAAAAAAAAAAGGCAATGTCTAGATAACTAATGTATCTTATTTTGAAAAAGGTCATCATTAAATGATTGATAAATTTATCAATATATATCTTCTGATATGGTCATGTGATGCACGGTTAAATAAATTTAAAATAACATCGTTTATCTCATTTTCCAAATTAAAAAAGGGAAGCCAGTGATATTAAAAGTATTATGACCAATGTCTGAGACAGAAGATAAATAAACATACCTCGTATTCATTGGAATCAATTAGTAAAGGCTTATTTTGTAAGGTTCCATTTGAGACTAAAATAGAAGATTAAAGTAAGGATTGACTAAAATGCAAAATTGTACTTTACCTTATAGATTACCTTTCAGAAGGTTTCTAATTTATGTATACCCGCTTTTACATATAAACACATATATATTAAATACTAACTGTAATGCTATAAACAAAAACTCTTAGCCTAGTGGTAAAGAATGGGGGCTGTACTTCCGCATCACACTGGTTGTGTAATCTGCATCCAGCTATTTAACCTGTCCGTGAATCAGTTCTATTCTGTCAACTGAGGATCATAGAGTGTCTCTCTCCTGAAGCTTTCTGAGGGATATTAAACAAGATGAGGCACCTCAGTAACTAAGTGGGGCCTGGCATGTAGTGATTTGTGCACTGCATGGCCCCTCTGAGGGCACACGATCATAATTAGAACACTCCAGGCTCAACAGGGTACATGGTGCTATGGCCATTCTTGAGTACTTACAACATTACATTTGGACTTGTAAAATTTGCTCTTAATGAATAAGAAAAAGTCTAGGTTTTAAAATATCACAATTTACATCTAGAACAAAGTTCCATGGGGAAAAAAAAACCTATTTGTAGTACACATGGATGGACATCTACGTCTGGGAAGTGGATCAAAAAGAGAAAAGATTTTTAAAAATTCAGAATTTTAACAGAACCTAATAGTAGGAACCGAAATGATGACTTATTACTCAGTCCATTTGAAACTGTGGCCTGATCCCGGCAAGAGAAAGTGGAACAAGCATAACAAATTTTGTAAGATTTAGAATGACTGAGTTTGAGGACTAAGGACTAGTAGAGAACAGGGAAATAATGAAATTAACTTCTTTGAGTTTTACATAAGAGATGAAAGTATCTTATTTAAGGCCACAAAGGTAGTTTGTGGAAGAGCCACAAATATTTTTATGTCACCAGTTCTCTCCACTCTGTCCCAGGTGAGTATGGGACACAGCCTACAAGTAAACAGTTTGGTGGTAGTAATTAGGCTGATAGCAAGTGAAGGAAGTCAAAGGATAGCATCTCCAAATATCCTGATATTCAGTATGATGAATGCTTTTCTAGGACTAAGAGAGAAGTTTATTAACCTAGGATGCAGAATGTACAATATTGGAAGTGGGTAAAAACTACTTTCTACAGCTCATCTACATAGAAATCCTTATAGCTTACATAAAAGATGCCCATTCTCATCACATTAACTTGAACTCAAAATAGTAAAGGCTCAGAGGTTTTCATAAGCCTAAGCCTGTTTGGTGTACCTTTGTAACGTGGAGAGATTCTTTTTGGGTTTTTTTTGGCGGGGGGGCGGAGAGGCGGGTGTGCGTTAAGTGAAAGACAGATATAGAAGTGTTTATTTTTACCCTGATTTAAGACTTCTACTGACAAATACTCAAGTAGGAATCCATTATTCTTTGTGAGGGTATATACAACTAGAAATGTTTTACTTTATTATCCTGGAGCAATGTATTTTTATGCTAATAATTCCAGCCTATAAATTTTAGGGTGGTATTTTATTTCCATATTTAGGACTGGAGAAGACATTTGCCCATATTCCACAACCTTGGTTACATGACCAGAGAATTACCTCAATAACTATCCCAGTCATAGAAAAAACCATTTATACTCTGTTGACCAATCTGAATATTGAAACATAAACTAACCCCTATAAGAAATCTAATATTTAATAATTATAACTAGAAAGAAGGAATTCATATAACCTATTAAACCCTTAAAATTCCCTATTCTTTCAACTGAGAAATAATGCCACAACTGCACAGTAATCCAGAGTTCTCGTCTACCTTCAGGGCAGACAAGGGTTTCTATGTTCATCTCTGTCTCTGCCTATATCTGTTGGACAAGTGCATAATAAGAACGGTAATGCACACCAAAAACACCATGAAAATTCAAGAACAGGATTAGAAGTCAAAAATGCATGAAAGACACAGAAGGGCTACCAGATTAAAGTTATTTGACAATGCTGCCCAATGGTGGACAGAAGTCATCATTCTGGAAACAAAATCTTGTAAGCCAGGATTTCATGTTATTTTTGGCTCAAATATCGTATTATCAAAGTAGAGCTTTATGTTTTTCTGAGACCAATGGTTAAAAAACGCAATTTTGTATATTTAAACTCATGTATTCTCTCATTAGGACTTAAAGGAAAAAAACTCTACACATTTATACGATTTCAAATGTTTTCAATTTAATAAATGATTTATTTATACTAGTCCTCTGTAGTTAATCTTCATATTCACATTTTTATCTCATCAACAATCATCTCAGACACACCTTCTAACAAGACTGACTTAAAATATTACGACAGGAAACTATGCCTTCAGGAGCATGTTTATTGTGTTTGAGATGATACATCAGGTGCTCTCTGAGCTACAAAGGGTAAAAGGAAATCCTCTCGATACAAACTGACAAAGGTAAAAGGTAAAACATTTTTCACAACAGCATGAACCACATACTCAGAGATAGATCTGGGTTTAATACAAATGACGTAATTCCTAGTCATCTACGGCTACTATTATAACTTCATACAGATAATGAATTAGGCTAAAATGCACTATAATATTTGGTAGACTTCAGGACCAGTATCCTTAGTACATCACAAAATACACTTTGATATCCCAAAGAAGCAAGACTTGCAAGTAGGCGTTTTAAACGTAACTAATCTACAGCTACAAAGTTCTACTCTTGATAGCATTTACCTTTTTGGGGAGTCTCCCAGTCTCCAAAGGATAAAAGCAGAGAGTAGAATCAGTATAACATATACACAGAAGTCCGTATTGTAAAGGCTATAAAGATTTGCAGCACAGTGAGAAGATGCCTTCTGCTCCTTCACACTGCATACAAATTATGTGAATTATGTTGCATATCGCTTGGTCCACTGTCTGGCTATCCTGTCATGTTCTGCTCTGTTGGTCAAATACTGAGTGGCTATGCTTCCAACCAGAGGATCCGCTGGAAAAGTGGAAAGAACATTAAAAGATATTATATGGTGTCTTAAAGGTTCAGTTCTAATAGTCTACTGAACTGAAATGCTGACTTTTCAGCAGCAACTTGATATATAATGGCTAATTACTCAGAAGAAAAATGTTTAAAGTAACATAATCATCTTTATATTTTAATATTCAAATTAGAAAAGCCTCTTTAAAAAATAAATGTTGAGTTAATAAATCTGATTTTTAAAAATGTGTATGCCTTTAATATACAAAAACTATTTTTCACTCAGCATTTTATTGAACAATAAAAGTGTGCTAGATGATTGTATTTGTTTTTCTACGGATATTTAAAAATTAATTTTTCCAAACTCAGATTCAGAATGAAATATTTCCTTCATTCTGTACAATAACACGACTTAAATCATTACCCTTACCTCCATTTGAAAGCTTACTTGCCATTTTGCTTTAAATAGTACTGAGTGAGAAATTGAATCTGAGATGTAAATTTTATTTTGAATTTATTTTTCAAAAAAGGTGTACTATGTACTATGTACAACATTTGAAGTACACCAAACAACAGCCAGTAAAACGTAAAGCTCTCTTCCCTCCTGACTCCAACTACTCAGAAGTTTCTCTTCCTGGAAAATAATTTATACCTGCTCACAGCATTTCTACCCAGAGACATTATACACATTTATAAGCATTTAGAATATTGTTACGCACGTGTGTTTTTTTTTCAGTGCCTTGCTTTTTTACTTAATATATCTTAGAGAGTTTTCTCTATCCATTCACATAGAGCTACCTCATTAAGCTACATCCTCTATTAATGGATATGTAGGTTATTTACAATCTTTTGCTTTAATAAAAGATGCCACAATGAATATCCTTCTATATATCATTCTATCTATCTACCTATTTACCTACCTATCTATCTATCAATCTGTATTTTGGGTATATGTATAACTGCTAGGCCTAATATAACAGTAATAACCTTTGGTGATCGATTAAATATTTAGGAAAAATAAGCCAACTTCTTTAAAAAAATGACCACTTAGTAAGAGAGCATATGCGAAGTCCCAGGTCTAAACATTATTTTTTCAAGTCAGCTACCCACATTAAAGATCATGTGTGGCTGTTAGGCATTTCTTACAGATTATGCACTAATGACTTTACCTCTGAGTTCTTATAATCATAATCTAGTCTAACTCTCTCATCGGCTGTCATTTTAATATCGACGATTACCACATCTAATACAACCAACCATAATCCGAAAAGGAAGGGAGAACAAGAAGCCCTTCATTACTGAGAGGCTGCGTTAAAGCACATGGCAGCACGGAGGAGCAAGAGAAGGTGGCAGTGGTGTAAGAAACATTACTTTACTCGTGTCAAAAGTGGTTTGTACAACTCCATTAATTTAGAAAACAGAGAGTCACCAATGACAGGCAGAAAATAATTATAGGGTAGTATGCCATTAACAAATTAAAGGAAGTTATTGTGAAACTTCTGGTCTATTCTAATTGAAATGGCATTGATAATTTCCTCAAAAAGTGTTTTATGCTGATCTTTCTACCAACAGCATTTACTTCTCAAATTCACCTTAAACTGAAAAAAATGCAGTTTTTGTAGCCTCACTGTATGTGTTAATAAAAATCTGCTTACCAGGGTTGCAGTCTGTCAAAAGAGAACAAATTGACAGCAAAACCTTTGAAATAGTCAAAGCAGGACTCCAGTTGTCTTTAAGGATGTCCAGGCAGATGACTCCCTGACTATTGATGTTGCAGTGATAGATTCTGGTGCGGAAAGTAACCTAAGGGCAGTGACATTAAAGACAGAAAGAAAATAAAAAGCTTTATTACCAACTAAAACTCTCACTAGCAAAAATGAAGTGGAACATATCACAGATCATAGCAAACAGCATATAATTTCATCGAAGAGCTAACAAACACTAGGTTTAAGTAATAGCAAAATTAAATGGTTTTATTTAATTCAGTTCAAAGAAATTGTTTTTACCCAGTATTGCTGGAACGATATTGCTTTTAAACCAAATGAGTCGCTGAACTGTTTAAACAAATGATACGGTAATTCTATGAATGTATGTGTGGGCATGCACTCATACACCACTATTTAAAGACAGGAGGTGAGGGAGAACAGAAACGTTTTGGTGCCAAAGGTAAGAGAAACTAGTGAAGAATTTTTTTAAACATAAAACTAAAGTTACGTTAGGTTCTTAGTAGAAAAAGGTCACCAACTTAGCTAATCTCTTGCCATGTGTCAGAAAATACTGGAGAAGGTTGGTGAAATCACCAGCCTTTCTATTTCTCAGACTTTCATTTCCACAAATGGCTCACTGTCTTGTTAGACTGAGACAGTAAAATGAAACAAGTAAGGTCTTAAGCTACTGAATAAAGGAAACTATTATATCCTTGAGATATGTGATAAAAGAGAATAAACCATAGAAACAAACACCAGTTTCAAATAAACACAAACACAAATTGGGTGGTTAATTCTTAATTTGGATTTGCAAAGAAAAAAGACAGTTCCTGATCCCTTGGAACTAGCAATGTACTGTGATCTCCCAAGTGGAGTCTGGAAAGAAAATGTTTAAAGCACTCAAAAGTGTATTTCTGATAAGGACGCATAATTAAAAACAAGAAAGAAACCACTGGTGTAGTGGGGAAGGAGGAGAAAGAGACCACAGTAGTACTCATTTTATCCACATTTTTGCTTTCCATGGTTTCAGTTTTGGACCCCTGAGGTCAACTGGGGTCCAAAAATATTAAATGGAAAATTCCAGAAATAAACAATTCATAAGTTTTAAATTTTGTGCTATTTTGAGTAGCATGATGAAATCTTGCACTGTCCTGATCTACCCTGCCTGGGTGTCCAGCATAATCCTGCCCAGTCAGTCTACTAAGTAGCATCTTGGCTATCAGTTCAACTGCTGCAGTATCGCAGGGCTTGTGTTCAAGTCACCCTACTTTATTTGATAATGGCCCCAAAGCTCAAGAGTAGTGATGCTGGCAACTGAGATCTGCCAAAGAGAAGCTCTAAAATTCTTGCTTTAAGTGAAAAGGTGAAAGTTTTTGCCTTAATAAAGGAAGGAAAAAAAATTCTACACTAAGGTTGCTAAGATCTATGGTAAGAATGAGTCTTCTATCCATGAAATTGTAAAAGGATAAAAACACTTGTGCTAGTTTTGCTGTTATACCTCAAGCTGAAAACGCTACAGGCATAAGTGCTTAGTTACGATGGAAGAGGCATTAAGTTTGTACAAGATATTTTGAGACAGAGAGAGACCACAATCACATAACTTTTATTACAGTATATTGTTATAACCGCTCTAACTTTATTATTAGTTATTGTTAATTTCTTACTGTGCCTAATTTATAAATTAAACTTTATCATAGGCATTTATGCATCGGAAAAATAGCATCATATAGGGTTCAGTACTATCTGTGGTTTCAAGAATCCACTGAGGGTCCTGGAACATACCTCCTGAGGATAAGGAGGGACTACTGTATATAACTCTAGAACTGTTCTAACACAGTACATACTAGTTACACAGAGCTCTTAAAGTGTGGTTATAAGAATTAAGATGGGCTAAAAGTGTAAAATACATATCAGATTTCAAAGACAATATCAAACAGAATGTAAAATATGGCGTTAATGATGCTTCTATTGATTACATGTTGAAACGACGATATTTTTGGATACACTGGATTAAGTAAAATATTATTAAAATTAATTTCACTGTTTCTATAAAAAATTACACATGTAGCTTGCATTATATTTCTATTAGGCAGCCCTGCTCCAGAATATGGGAATAATGTATGTTCATATCATTGACAGCTGACTACTCAATAGATACGCATGGCTTACAAACACAATTAATACTCTGATTCCTTTCAGCTTCTAACAATCAATGAACAGAAGAGAATTAAATTTCTATTATTCTTCAAGAAGTTCAACACCTTATCTGAACTTCAAAAATAAGCAGAACTGTAGAGAAATAATTATACCTAAACCAAGATAACAGCAGAAGTCTTATTTCTTTTTCACTTGTCCAACTATAGATCTGAAGAATGCTTCATAATACTGCATAAGATATCTTAGGGAAGAGGAAGGAATCAACATTGAAGTGTTAGAAAATAAAAATATTGAGACTTTAACAAAAAAATTAACATGCTAAATTAATAGCCATATTAACCAAAATAATTATGACAAATCATATACATAAGTATGCTAGTCAATCTCTATTTTCCATTAAAAGATTCTAAGAAAAATGTCTCTTCCTTTAACAAAGTTTCCCTCATGTATAAAAATTTCATAAAAACTAAATCTTGCAAACTTTTTTCTAATTTTGCTACCACGTTAAAACCAATTTCCAATATGAAAAATGATGGAAGTAGAAATAAGCCTCACTATAAATACAGTCATGTGCTATTTTGCTACGGTTTTGTTTGCTGTAATACAGAAAACTTAAGCACTGAAGGCAAACTGAATAGTTAATGATATATTGGCTTTTAACATATGTCATTTTGAATGTGAATACAATCTGCAGTATTGTTAACATGAGGGTTTTGTCCCTTTCTTTGATTGATCTAGCAAGAGATACTCGACATACCCGAGAACATTAAATAAGACAATCATTTAAAGATCTTAGGTTCTGATGGGACCACAAAGTAAAGCACTCAAAAACTGACAGCTGTAGTTGAGAGCCAATACCTCTAGGTGATAGGGAAACTTGGTATCTGCAATTTGAGGTAAATACCACTAGGTGGAACTGTTGTTACCTTGTTAGATAAGGGAGAACCGATCCGCCTTCTTTAAAAAAAAAAATCCTTTATTTTTACACACACACACATAACAACACACGTGCACATGAGGCAGGCATTAAATCACTACATATATTTTAAATAGTGAAGGGAACATAAGGAACTAGGTTGACAGTTAAGGGCTTGATAACACTTCTCCCTGACATGTCAGAAGTCTTTCTAACTACAGCATAATTATGCTCAGGCTTAATACTGATGGTAAAAACTGCTGGCTTGACTATTTTATTGGGAGAAGTCAGAGGAGGAAGCTATTCAAGTAACTGTTATGTTTAAGACTTGAAAAATAATTGCCAGTGATCACAAGACACAACTCAACCCTTCTCGCTGTTATCCACCTAATTCACATTCAGAGACAACAGGAGGCCTACGTCACCCAGCCGCCCTCACTCCCATTAATGCATCAGACTTACAGAGGGCACAAAATAAGTCTATTAAATAGTACTAGTTCTCTCTTCTTTGCTATAGGTTTCTAGTCTTTGCTCATCTATAAAGATAGGGTATTTAACACAAGATTCAAGTTACTTAACTCTTCTTTCCGGAAGCTGTCAGACAAATTTACTTTTTATCCCAACAGGTTTCTTAAGCAAGGTTCATAAGATACTTTTTCTCATATCATAAATCTAAAATTTATGTGCTTACTGATGGGCAAAGTAGCATACTTTTATTTACAATTAACAAACTCTCTGCTGATTACAAAGTTATTTGTAAAAGACACAAATCAATTACTTCTAGTTTTAAAATCCTTGGTTACATGAGAGTTTCTGTATAATCCATGAAAAACAATTAAATAAAAATAACTGCATCCATTCCCTAGAATAAACTGACTGTGGAAAAGGATAAGTATTAAAGAATGCAATTCTAGGTTCTTACCTTTGGTGGCTTAAATGGATAATCAGATGAAAATGTGATATCCAGAAAAAACACACCACCTTCATATACAGAACCTGGTGGACCAAGTATAGTCGATCTCCATTCATAAATGTTATCTCCTTTAGGCCCAGCACTATTTAAAAGAAATTAAAAATCAATGTGTATATCTGTGATCAATGAACTTAACATCTTAAACCAATTAAGTATCAAAGGTAAATTAGCAACCTAGAACAATAAGAGGTAAGTATAAAAGAAATAAGTCTCAACCAACTTGTGCATGCATGTGTGTATAAACATATTTGGAAATATTTCTAACTTACAGAAAAATCACAAGAACAAAGAACACCTGTATAACTTTATCCAGAATCCCATTTTGCTCATTTGCTTTATCAACTCCCTCTCTCTCTCTCTCCATCTCCTCCTCCTAAAAAAAAAACCACACACACATACACAACACACACACACAAAGTACTTTTTTTCTGAACCATTTGAGAGTAAGTTGAATATATCATGGCCCTTTCCCCATAAATATTTCAGTGTGCATTTTCTAATATAACTGCAATATAGCTACAATTTCAGTAAAAGTAAAATCTATACAATACCTACAATCTGCAAAATAATGTTGTCAACTGAACCAATTACGCCTTAGAAAAGAATCTTAATTTTCCTCCAGATACAAGATCCCAGTCTTGGGATCAACCATCTATATATCCTGTGCCTTTAGTCTCCTTTAATATAGAGCCTTTTAGCCTTCCTTTGCCTTCTATAATATTAATATTTTTGAAGAATACAGTTTTTCTTTTAATAGAATGCTCATCATTTGGAACTCGTCTGATGTTTCCTTATGATTAGATGCAGGTAGTTCAGTCCTGGCTAGAAGAGAATGTAAGTGATGCCGTGTTCTCCTCAGGGTGTCACATCCAGAGGCACACTGGTGATGTTAATTTTCACTATCCAGATCAAGTGCTGTCCAATTTTCCTACTGCAACCAATAAGCAACCTTTGCAAATACCCACACTCTTCATCAGAATTTCTCCCCTAGATTTAACATCGACTTGTGATTCTTGGCTAAACTAAACCTTACTATGATAGTGATAAAATCATAATTTTCCAACGTCAGCATTTCCTCCACATTTACCAGCTGGCCCCTGAGCCCTCTCTTCTCCTGATTCTATGAATATGTATGTGTATTATTGGTGAGGTCTCATGGATTCCTATCTTTTTTCCTAATGATTTAGAATTCTTACTGAATTTAATTATTTTGACACTCAAATCACCCCAGATTTGGCCACTGGGAACACCTTCAAAATGACCCTGTATCCTTGTGATAGGCCACCATCATTTTTCTGAACACTTCCTTACTTTCTGGCCTAACGATATGTTCCAGGCTCCCATCCTTGGAATCTGCCATTTCTTCAAGGAGTCCTGGTTCCTTTTAGTGGGAATGTTGTTCAAGGTCTGTCTGAGTGCTAGGTGCTACTAAACCCCAAGTACATTACATTGTGTTCAACACCATCATTTCATTTATAAACTACAATGAGAGATAATTCAAATAAAGTCTAAACTCACAGTTATTTGTTAGGAAGACACATCCAATACCCCTTAAACCCTTTTCAAATTTACCTTACAGACTTCCATTTTTCTCTAACCTTTACACTATAGACTAACTTGACTTTCTGCACTAAGTTATGTATAAAGCTTTTCTTCTTTTAAAATGACCATCAGTTTATAAATGATCTGCATGTTTGATTTAAAATAAGTGCAAACCAGCATTGATAAAGCAACCACACTAACGACAATAGGACATTCAGGTATACATTAAATGATTTAACTATAGCTTATTAATTCTGTAAAACATACACTGCAGACTGTAAACATCAAGTAGGCGATGCTATCAATAATCACTCTGACAACAGTTCATACAGAAAGGGTGGAGAAAACTTGACGGTATAATCAAAATGTTTACAGGATGTTTCAAAAACCTATTTTTAAGGCAGATATATATGAACTATAAAATCTTACTTTTATGGCCTATTTAGGGAAAATACACTTTTGAAAAATACTATTTTCTAAGTTTTAAGTATACACAGCAACTGGAACTAATTACAGTAATGGCTCATTGTTCTGTCATCATCTGAGAATCAGGTATATTCCTCAAGGGAATTTTCACTGTAACTAAAAGCATACAAAATGAAGTATGAATTTTGTTTAAAAAAAGAAGTTTAAACTGATTCAATGGCATTTCCTTTTCTAAGTTAATTTTTCCCTTGATGACTCAAAGTAATCGTTATAAAACTAAATTATAGTATGAGACTTTTATAGTACAGCTGCTATACTAAAATGTTTTAAACTACACATGTCACACACTGATGATAATAAAGATGACGACGATGATAACAGCAGCAGCTAAGGTTTACTCCATAATAAGCCAAGCATTTGTCAAAGCACCGCAGTGTATATCTCATTTAATTCTCCTTACAAATCTATGAAGTAGGTACTATTATTACATTCCTATTTTTAGATGAGGAAACTAAAGTTGAGAGTTAAATAACTTTCTGTATGTCCCACAGCTACAAAATACTCAGAGAATTTGGACAAAGTCTGAATAAATCTCTATTGACTTCAATAGTCTTGCTATATTTGTATTTCCTCTTATAATTTCAGTGCTACTATGTGTAATTTAATCTCCAGTCAAGTTTTGCAAACACTTACTTGGATAGGAACCCAAGGAGAGCAATTCTCCAAAGAAACCAAATTTCCTCGGTGATATTCTTTGGTTCTTGGCAGAAGAACTATGTTATGCTTCAGATGGCTGGGGATTACTATATTTTAATGAATCACGGAATTTCAGCATGAAAAGGATCTGGTTGAAGCCAAACCCCTCCTTTTACACTTGAAGAAACCAATTCACAGAAAGTAAGCGATCCATTTTAACTCTGCTCTGCCAGTTGGTAGAAGAGCTGGAATTCCCACACCAAGTTCTTGGTTCTTAAATTTGCTGTCTTCTCAGTTATGCTATTCTGCTACAAGACACTAAGGATATGGTTATTGCAGCAGGATACGAAATGTGACCTTCCCTACTGTTTTGGAGTAGACCTAGTAGGGTTGCAGCTTATGGCTGTGTTCTGAGGAACCTAGCCTAAGGTGACTTAGGGCTAAAAATCCAGCTCTTGCTGGCTGCCTCGTCTGGAATAAGAGCCCCCATTTTCCTTCTCACAAATCAAGATGGGGGGCTGGGGGCAGTAAGGAGGGGGTGTGTGGGTGTGCTGGAGGCACGACTGACTCCACCCTAATTCAAACGTAACATTTTATAGGCTAGTAATTGACCTGCCACTGAGGCTTCACAGCTGAGTAGAAAGTGGGTGCTAAATGCTGACAAGCTCAGCTAGCCACACCTTTTCACTAGTTCTCAATCTTCTCTCTTTTTCTTTTCCAAAAGGACAACACTCCAGCAATTCTACACTCCATCCTGGATCATCTATTTTTCCCTCTCTGGTGAATCATGCCCACAAGAATGCTACAAGCGCCACTTCCCCAATCTTTATTTAAAAACTAACCACGATTCCTTTACCCCTTCCAGCTCTCATTTCAATTACCTCCAACAGGCTCTTAACTCCCGCCGCCACTCCACTGAAACAGCTCTCATCCAAGGTCACCAGTGACCTCATCACTAGACTCGACGCTCATTTCTCAATCTTCATCTTATTTGACTGGCCCAGCAACATTTGACACAGTTGGTCACTTCTTCCTCCTTGATATACTTTCTCTGCTTTGTTGCTAGAATAACATACTTACTGGTTTTCCTCCTAACTTTCTTGGCTTCTCCTTCTCAATCACTATTGCTGTTCCTTATCTCCCTAACCTCTAAATATTGCCAATCCTCCAGAGCTCAGTCCTTAAACCTCTTCTCCTTTCTAACTACATCTACTCTTTTGTTGATCGCCTGCAGTTTTACGGCTTCCAATAGCATCAGTAAGCTCTGAACCTACAAACCTGTATCTCTAGCCTCCATTTCTATACTAAATTCCAGAGCTATACATCTAAATGCCTACTAAACACTCTTTAGTTTGAAATCTAATATTTTGTATCCAGTAATTTTGAAAAGTTTAACATGCCCCAAACTGAATCCCAGATATTACAATTCCTCTTACAAGCTTCCCTAATTCAGCTAATGGCAACTCTTTATTATTTTAGTTCCTCAGGGCAAACACCTAGACCTCACCCTTGACAACACTCTTTCTATCCCACCTCCTGTAAATTCCACTGGTTTTATCTTCAAAACATACCTCAAATTCTACTACTTCTCCCTACTCCTACCACCTCAACCATAATTGAAAACACCAGCATTCTCTATCTGGTTAATTACAGTAGCCTCCTTGCTTCCACTTGAGACCCTAAGCCCCACCACAGTATTCTATTCTCAATGACAACCAGGCAGAGCGATGAGTAAATCAGATCACGGGACTCTGGTCAAAACCCTCCAACGGCTTACCTCCTTATTCTGTGTTAAAGTCAAAGTCTTCTGACCTATAAGGCCCATCACCACCACCATCCTTCTTATCTGCTCCTCCTTTCCTCGCTCAACTGGCTACAGCAACCTGTTCCTCCAACTAAAATGTACATTTCCACCTCAGGGTCTCCGCACCAGTGTCTCTGCCTGGAATGCTCTTCCTCAAGGTACCCACATGGTTTGCGCCACCACCTTCTACAGGTCTTTCTTGGCTCAAAAGCCACCTTCTCAGTGAGGCCTTTCTTGGCCACTCTATCTAAAATGTCACAGTCTCCACACATTTCACCCGCCTTTCTATTTTTTCTCCATAGCATCTATCACTCTCTAACATATATTTTATCTATTTATCTTACTTATTATTGTCCGTCTCCCACTAGAAATGGAAGCTCCATGAGGCTGCAAGATGTGGACCAGGCTCTTCAACTTACGGTGAAATGGGCTTTTTATGCTCTGAAAATCAGATGTATTTTAATAAGTCAAAGTGACTAAAGAGTTGTGGGATCTGCCCAAGGGGAGAGGAAAGAGAGATCTCATGGAGCAGTGGGCCCCAACCTTTTTGGCACCAGGGACCGTTTGCGTGGAAGACGATTTTTCCAAGGACCGGGGGTAGGGGGGATGGTTTCAGGATGATTCAAGCACATTACATTTATTGTGCACTTTACGTCTATTATTATTACATTAGTTCCACCTCAGTTCATCAGGCATTAGATCCCGGGGGTTGGGGACCCCTGTCATAGAGCATGTTTAATGGCAGAGGAAAGGGGGAAGCAGAAAGGGAACTTTTCCTTAAATGGGTATCCCCTGCTTTTAAAAAATTCCCTTTATGCTCTTTGCTCTTACGAAAGACTTACATTAGTACCTGTTTTCACCAACCAAAAGAGATCCAAAGAAGATTTTCGCTTTTACAAAAACAGGTGAAAAGCAAAAACAGCGTTCAGTCTGTTCTGCAGTGAACATTTTAGAGACAGGGAGAGCGGCACCACCAAGCTCCTTCCCCTGGAACTACACTCAGCATCTCAGCATCAAGCCTCCATAGCTTTGAACTGTGTCTGTAAGCATCTGTGCTTTATCTCGATTTATTTTGTGCAGCCATTAGCAAGATGTGTCCTAAGGTAACTGCTTCTTCCTTTACATCATTTAGGCTTACAAAAGGTTTTATAGGGACACTCTACTTTCAGATAGTGGGGTAAACATGTACTAATTTCATAAGAAAGGGTTCATTTACTTAGTAATTTACTTCACTGATACAGCAGAAGTAACATTCATTCCAGTTCTGAGTCAAATTAGAAAAAAGCAAAGTTAACAGGGACTTTTGTTTACTGCAACCTCAATATTTTGCTAATGCCAAATAGAAAGATCAATTGTTAAATTTCAGAATTGAGGACGTAAATTTTTGTTTAAATACCACTAAGAAAAAGAGTAGTATTTTATTTTACTGTTTTTCCCCTGCAAACATTACTTTCCTCCCTTTAAATACCATGTTTCCCATAAGCTATTATATCTTCTGCACAAAACAAACAAAAGTAAAAGGCAGGCAGAAAGTTTAGATAGAGTGACAAACTTGCACCTGGGAATTTTCTGTTACTAGCTGCTCTTATTGTTAATGAGTAACAATATTTTAAACATTAGCAGCAAGAGGACTGATCTTAGCAAAATCTATTTTCTCATCACTTGAATATTCGTTCAGCAATTACTGTTACTGCAAGGGTCATAAACACTAGCCTTTTACAGCACTGGAGTGATTCCCCACAAGAACTCTCAAATGCTTATTTAATTTAATAACAGATTCCCTTTTACAATTATCCTTCTCTTAACACAATGCTTTTTTATATAATTTTTAAATCTCATACTAAGCCAAATGCAAAGATTTACACTAAAATCTGTATGGTTTTTATCCCTATGGCAATCTTAAGAAGAGCTGAATTAAATTCAAGGAGAAAAGAATATAACATATGTCTGACTTAAGACGGACATAACTATGAAAAGTGTACTGGTGAGTGTTCCGTCCTAAACCATTAAATTGTTAAAATAAATATACCCGTGTGTGTAGTGTACATTTAAAAAAAAGTACTAATACAAAGTTCTTATTTAAGCGTGGGTTTAATTTTACGGCTACAGAAATGAAAGAGCTTGAACTAAGATGCCATATTGGTATAACTTCAACAGACCTTATCCACCATGACTAAATTTTAAAATACTATATATTAATATAGAATCTGTTAAAATACAAATAAAATCAAAGAATACTATATGTTCATGGGTAAGAAAACTCAATACTGTCAAGATGTCAGTTCTTCCCATCTATAGATTCAATGCAAACGCATCAAAATCCCAGCCAATTATTTTGTGAATATCAACAAACTGATTAGAAAGTTTATATGGAGAGAAAAAGATCCAGACTAGCCAACTCAATATTGAAGGAGAACACAGTCAGAGGACTGCCAGTATCCAACTTCAAGACTTACTATACAGCAACAGTAATCAAGACAGTGTGGTACTGGCAAAAGAATAGACGAATAGATCAATGGGACAAACAGAGAGGCCAGAAATAGACCCACATAAATAAAGTCAAGTGATCTTTGACAAAGGAGCAAAGGCAATACAATGGAGCAAAGACAGTCTTTTCAAAAAATGGTGCTACAACAACTGGACACCCATATGTTAAAAAAATGAAATTTAGACACAGACTTTACACCCTTCACGAACATAAACTGAAGATGGATCACAGGCCTAATATAAAATGTAAAACTACAAAACTCCTAGAAGATAATATAGGAGAAAACTTAGTTGTCCTTGGGTATGGTGACGCCTTTCAGATACAGTACCAAAGACACAATACAGGAAAGAAATAATCGATAAGCTGGACTTCACTAAAATTAAAATATTCTGCTCTGCAAAAGACAACGCCAACAGAATGAGAAGACAAGTCACAGACTAGGAGAAAATATCTGCAAACAACACATCTGATTAGGACTGTTATCCAAGATACACAAAGAACCCTTAGAACGCAAAGAAAAAATGAATGACCTAATTAAAAAATGGACAAAAGACATGAACAAAGATACTGCACCAAAGAAGATACACAGATGGCAAAAGAACATATTAAAAGCTGTCCAACAGCACATTTTGGTGTGGACTGAGTGTTTGTGAGTTGTCTCCCATCCACCCCCAAAGTTCATGTTGAAATTCCAATGGCCGACGTGGTGGTATGTGTGTGTGTGTGGGCGGTGGCTATGCGAGGGAATTAGGTCCTGAGAATGCAGCCCCCAGGAACAGCATTAGTGAGTGCCCTTATAAAAGAGACCCCCAGAGTTGCCTTGCTCCTCCTGCTATGGAAGGACACAGTGAGAAGACAGCCATCCACGAGCCATGAAGCAGATCCTCATCAGGCATCAAATCTGGAACTTCCCAGCTTCCAGAACTGCGAGAAATACATTTCTGTTGTTTACCAGTCACTCAGTCCATAGTATTCTTGTGAGAGCAGTCCAAATGGACTAAAACATCATTAGGGAACTCCAAATTAAAACAGCAAGATGTCACTACACACCTATATGAATGGCCAAAATCCAAAACACTGACAACACCAAATACTGGTGAGAATGTGGAGCAACAAAACTCTCATTCACTGTTGGTGGGAATGCAAAATGGCAGAGCTGCTCTGGAAGATAGTTTGACGGCTTCTTACAAAACTAAACATACTCCTACCATACAATCCAGCAACTGTGCACCTAGGTACTTAATGAATTGAAAACTTATGTCTATACAAAAACCTACACACGAATGCTTATAGTAGCTTTATCCATAATGGTCCAAACTTTGAAGCAAACAAGATCTCCTTCAGTAAGCGAATGGATAAAGTGGTACATTCAGACGGTGGAACATTATTCAGCCCTCCAAATAAATAAGCTACCAAGACATTAAAAGACATGGAGGAAACGTAAATGCATATTACTAGAAGCCAATCTGAATCATACATACTGTATGATTCCAACTATATGACATTCTTGGAATTCAAAACTACAGAGATTGTAGAAAGATGAATGGTGGCTAGGGTTTAATGGGGAGGATGGGATGAACAGGCAGAACATACAGGATCTCTAGGACAGTGTAACTATTCTGTATGATACTACCATGGTGGATACATGTCATTATACATTCATCCAAACCCACAGGACGTAGAATAGCAAGAGTGAACCCTAATGTAAACTAAAGACACTGAGTGATAACAGCGTGTCAAATGCAGGTTCATCAATGGTAGCAGATGTACTGGTGTGGCGTGAGATGTTGGTAGAGAGGAGGCTGTGCATGTGGGACAGCAGGTACATGGGTACTCTGTACTTTCTGCTCAATTTTGCTGTGAAGCTAAAACTGCTCTAAAAATAACGTTTATTAATTTAAAAAATACAAATGAAGTTTAGAACAAGTAAATGTTTCCATATTAAAGCAAAAAGTACTGTTTCTTTAAGTGCTGGTTTATAGAAAGAGTTTGAAACACAATAATGTGTTTTAAAATCAGGTAATTTGGAACTCTGGATCACATTTTAACCACAGTAATATAAATGGTGGTTTCAATGCTGGCTCACAAGTCAATTTAAACCATTTCCCCCATAACTTTAAGTGAGGTACCATGTATGTGAAGATCCAGACTTTTCTTTTACTAATGGAGACATCAAGAGTACCTATCCTCCCCTCCAAATCGCTAATGCAAACACCCACCTCCCTTTCTCCTCCTAGTGCCTTCTACTGTCTCTTGGCTGAAGCCTATAGAGTTCTACCTTCCCTGTGACACAGGAAGGTGGAGTGGGGGGAGAAGGTATGTGTGAACTAGACTAAACCACCTTTGTACTGGGAAAATGTGTCCCAACAAGAACAGCAGCTGCAGCAACAGCAGCAACCATGTGCACTGACTGAGCATTTGTATGTTGCCAGGAGTCACTACATTAAATGCTGTATATCTCATTTAATCCTCACAGTAATACTATGAGATAGATACTGTAACTATCCCAGCTTCCCAGATGAGAAAACCAAGGCTCACAGCAGTTAAATAGCTTCCCCTAAATTCTCATGGCTAATAGGTAGGCAGACACAGTCAGCCTATCTAGAGAGAATACAATCTTAACCGTATCTTTATTCTTTCTTTCCAAACTTCAATTGTTTTATAAGTGAACAGGTCTATTCCTGACTGCTTTGGGAAAAGTTTTATTTCTCTAGGTTGAAAGTAATTAGGAGATCACCATTTATTAGGGAAATATAAGACAATGGGAGAGGGGAAATGGCTTAGGAAACAATACAGGCAAATAATTCCACTAACTACAAAATAGACCTAGAAATCTGCTAGCAGGTCACAATTATCTTCCCATTCCCCGCCCTCAGAGTGACCTCTTTCTGGTACACTTAAGGCCTTAGGAAGTCTGTGGTACATATTGCTTATTAAGCCATACTGTGCCTTGTTGAGCATATGGATTCACTTTGAACCTGAAATATGTATTTGAGCCTTTGCAAAATTTTGCATACTTTCCACAAGACGAGTCAATGGAGAAAACAGAAACAAATTCATTCATTTATTCATTAAAGATACAAGTGTCTACTATTTTGTGCTGAGCACCTGTGCAGGAAACTAAAGATATAAAGGCCACTGCCTTCAGGGAGCTTACTGCCTACCTGGGTAGACAGTGATTAGTCAAATGCTAGCACACACACAAATGCAGCAGAAAATGTGCTACAGAGGAGAGGTATACGTACTTTGCTGAGTGACAGGAAGATGTGACCTAGTCAGGAAGTTCAGGGAGGATTCACAGAGTTCACCAATGTTTGAGATGATATTTGAAACTCTAAGTGGGAGTTAACTAGGAGAAGGTAAAAGGGAAGAGCGGGGAAAGACTGAACAGCATATGTAAATGCCCTGAGGCAGTAAGGAGCAAGGTGAATGGCAGCGCCTGGAAGCGAAGTCTAGTGTGGTAGAGACTCAAAGAGAACTGGGGGGTGGGGTGCGGTAAGAGATGAACTGAAGAGGGAATTAGTAACAAATATCCGTGCAGGATCCTGTTAGGCTATATTAAATAAACATCTTGTCTTTATCCTAAAAGCAACAGGGAGACATCAAAATATCTTAAGCAGGGAAGGGGGGGTCACACTAATATTTACATTTTGAAAACATTCCTTATATTGCTGTGTGGAAAATGGTCTGGAAGAGGACCAGAGAGGCTATGTCAGTGGACTACTGTGATAATTCAGGTAAAGATTATGGCAGACTGGACTAAGGTAATATCAGAGATAAAGGGAAGAGGATGGATTTGAGAGGGATTTAGGAAGTAAAAAATCAACCAAACTTATGTTTTTGGAATATGGGAGGTGAGGGAGAAGGAAATATCAAGAATAGTTCATAGTTTTCCAGACTGTACAACTGAGATGGATACAGATACCTTTTACTAAGATACAGACAATGAAAAAGGAGCTGGTTTTGGACACACTAGGATTAAGCTGCCTTTGAGATACACAAGAAATAAATATGTCAATGACGTGTGTGTGTGGTGGGGGGAAGTGGGCTGTAAATATACATTTGGGAGACCCTGGTACACAGGTGGTAACTAAAGTCCTGCAGATGGGATGAGCCAGACTGTGGAAAGAATACAGAGTGAGATGAGGAGATGACACCTGGGATGAGAGAACCACACATAAGTCATGATAATATATGGCAGACCTGTGACAGGTGTGTAATAGAGGGACAAAAAAAATAAATGGAAGCAAAGCAGAGGAGAGATTAATTACATGAAGAGATATGGGGGAAAGCTGGGTTTGAAAAGGATGTTATAGACTAAGGAAGACTTCATCTGGTAAGGACATGGGGATCATACCAGGAAAATGAAAAAGTAATTTGGAAAGATCTCTAAGACATATGTTAAATGGGGTTGGTGGGGGAACAAAAAAGAAGAAACAGAAAGAAAAAGGAAGGTACAGAACAGTGGATATGAAAAGCTACCTGCATGTGTATGCTGGCAATATAAACAGACTCTTCCTGGAAAGATACACAAGAAAATGGTAATAGTGGTTTCCTCTAAGAATAGTTCTCTACAGTAGAAAGAAAACCTACTTTTCACTGTATACTCTCTTCTATTCTATTCTGAATTGTTCACTATGTATAAAAAAAAGTATTTTTTTTTTACTTGTTTCTTAATTTAAAAAGTAAGGGGGGGGTGTGTGGAAAAAAAACAACAGAAAACCCAGTAAAGCAGTAAGGCCACAGGAGAAAATCTAAACCATAAAGGTTTTTAAATAGGCAGAGTGAATTTGTATGATATGCTGTTATCCTCAATGCTAGCACTCTGGCACTAGAGATTTCCTAATTCTGGAATAACAAAGATTTAATAACAGCTTTTAGATATCTTAGGTAGCACCCTTTCCCCCATTCTTTGCACATTATAAAGTCTAGAGCTCATCCAAAATTTAAGCCATTTTGCCAATGCATTGTAAATCTGTATCACAAGTCAACCATATTGGGATCATGTCATTTTAATTTACCACCTTCTACTTTAAGACAGAGTATGACTGGGTAAAATACAACTAACAAGCTGATAAATGTACCAAGCTCTAGTCTAGT
Source organism: Leucopleurus acutus (assembly GCF_964270905.1). NCBI lineage: Eukaryota > Metazoa > Chordata > Mammalia > Artiodactyla > Delphinidae > Leucopleurus > Leucopleurus acutus. The sequence continues at coordinate 66,694,252 of NC_139149.1, read as the reverse complement.
TTATCATGAAGCTTAAACTAAGCACAAACTCTAAAAGCACCTGTTGTTTTTTTTAGTTTTTCTTTATGTTTTGTTTTGAAGTTTGATTTGAGAGCCAAGTATGAATTGTGTTGCGTGCCGCATCTTTGTTCAAAACTTAATAATCCACACTGAATCCCTGACCCGCAAAAACCTTTCAAAATTAAATAAATCTATTTCCTGTTTATGTTCTGTTTTATGGAAGATCTTTTTCCTTAGCAGATAATGTAATTATAAAGCTTTATAATATAGATAGTACATATAGATATAAAACTGTAAGTGACATACTCCCAAAACTCAGGGCTAATGATTCATTTTTGTAACATTTACTGAGTAACCACTATATGCTGGGCACTGTTAGGTACTGAAAATAGTGATGAACAGAATAGACATGACCTCTGCCCTCACAGAGATTATACAAATACTAAACAAACACCACAAAATTATTAACATGAAATAATACTGGATAAATGCAAAGTTACTTACATAAGCGGAATATCTCCCAAAAAGGGTACTTAACAAACTGATCCTTTGTTTTTTTTGTCCTAACACATCTAAGGAGTGGGTTATACTCCTGTCAGTTGACACTGGTTCACTCCAGTAATAGGGGGAGAGGGAGGGAAGGAACAGTGTGGAGAAAAACTCCCAGGTGATTTTAATAAGCAACCCTCTTAAGAACTACTAAGTTGCCGCAACTAAAGATCCCGTATGCCGCAACTAAAGACCCGGCACAGTCAAATAAATAAATATTTAAAAAAAAAAAAGATAACTACTAAGTTCACTGATGGTATTACTACAGCTGAAACCATGGGTTGCAACTTTGGCTTCCAAGTGGAATCACCCATGGAGCTCTAAAAATTACTGATTCCTAGGCTGTAGCCCTGAGAGATTCTGATTTAATCAGTATGGGAGTGTGCTGTGTGATCTGAGCTTAGAGAGATTTAAAGACTCATCAGGTGATATAAAGTGCAGCCAAGATTCAAAACAACTTGGGGGAGCAGGAGATCTGACATGCAGAAGAATGGGAAATGACAGAATAGAAACACAAGAAAATATTCTAATTCTCAGATATGACATAATTACCTAGGCTGTGTAACTGTTACTCTTATTGTACAGACAGACGTTAACAGGCTACGATAACTTCTTGCCAAAATTCATTATCATCTTTGGATTATAGTGAATTTATGAAGGTAATGCTACTCTGGCTGGGCTCAGCCAGGGGCATGCCAGCCTCCCTGGACAACTTCCCTATCACCACCTCAAAAAGCTACAATGATAAGCAGCAGAATACAACAACTTGAAAAAAAAAATTGGTCAAATGAGAAAATGTCTCAAAAATATTCTTACTCATATAAGGCACAAATAATTTTGCCTATACATTTGTCTCTAAAAAGTAAAATGTTTTATGATAGTTTAAGATCCTTGCTCTTGCTGTTCTCTGCTTTCTTGCCTTTTCCCTCCCTCTCTGATTATAAACAGAAGCAGACTTAAAATCATAAATACCGAGTAGAGCAATTAGAGATGGGCAAAATACTATTTAAAATAGTATTTAAAATAGTATATTTTGCATTTAACATGCATCATTAAGTCTAGAACATTAATCAGTAACATCACTAGATATTATTATGACCACCGTGCTATAAAATACTTTTAAAACAGACCTGAACAGTTTCAGACCTGCAACTACCATTTGGGGTCTTTAGTAATACCATCTAAAAGAATATAAAACAGAAATAAGGTTCACTAAGAAGATCAAAAATATATTAATCTATGTGACATAAAACAGTTCTATTGGCATAACACTGGAATATTGAAACCAGGTTAGAAATGTGAAATTACAAAAGCAGTTGCTGCACTGTAAGCTAAAATACTCCTTAGGGTAAGACCTTACAGAAAACACAACCTCCTACTGATGTTAACCCTGCATTCTCTATCACCTTGAAAGATCCTTTTTTTCCCCACTTCCATCTCTTACTATCTGGGTTTGCCCTAAAGTTCATCAGTCTTTAACTACCCTACTTTTTGTTATATATACCACAGATATCATTACACACACTATATATATTTATTGCTTAGAGATAACTTATTTCACATGAACTACATATAGATGGTTTCTAAATCTTTAATTGTAGTATGCATATTTTGCATTTATCACTCTGCTTCTTCAAGCACTACTTACTGAATGTTATACTTATCTGTCCAACTGTCACCTCAAACTCAACAAGGTCAAAATAATCTTCAAAATAAAACCTGGCCCTTCTAAAGACCAAAATTATAGTACTTGATAGCAAAAGTGTGGGAGGAACAGTCATGCTCACACATTACTGATGGGAGGAGAGAGGAGTATAACTTTTTAAAGGTTAGCTACATGTCTCAAGAGCCATTTGATCAAGTAATCCCACTTCCAAGAAGCTGTCCTAAGAGAATAAACAGAGATGTGGATAAAGATTTTTGTACAAGGAGGCTCAAAGTAAATTAACAATGAGACTCAAATGTCCAACAAAATGGTAATAGTTAAATGACGTGGTTTTCAATGAACTAGAATGCAGTCACTAAAAATCAAGATTCTGAAGATTTACTGACACTGGAAAATGCTGATACCAGATTAATGTGCAAAAAGGTCACAACACTGTATTAGTAGTAATCAAAGTGTAAAAAATAGGTATATATATCATACTTTAAAGAGGATAGATGGAAACATTAACAGTGGTTATGTCTATACTGAAATCATAGTTGATTTTTATTATGTATATTTTTTGCTTTTGATTCTTATCAAATATTCTATAATAATTATACTTTTATAATCAGAAAATAAATGTTATTAAAAAAATAGCACTTTCACTTATTGTTCAAGTTATACAGACTTGAGTTTTAAGCTTCCTTCTTCTCCAGGCCCCATATCCAATCATTCAACAAGCCCTTTTAAGCAATCGTTCTTATGACACAAGAATGGAATTAGCAAACTAACTGTATTGGGAAGGCTTAGAAATCCTCTGGAATCCTTGGAAAAATTCCTCATGTTTTTGATCATGCCATTTCTCCCACCTCCATGATCATCCCTGTCTCTTTCAATATACTTTATTGGAATTAATTAATAAATAGAAAGCCCTCCCTAATACTAAAGTGACTTCTCCCTCCTTCTGAACTAATTTAATACACACTGCTGTTTGGTTTTTTAGTTAGGTTACAGCACTTGAGACAAAGCCCTTTACCTCTCCTCATAGGGGCACTGAACAGTAATGCAAGCTTAGTATGAAATATATTTTATGTACTAATGGCTAAAATAGTCTTCTTCTGAAGAAGAAGAGCACAGCAGCTTGAGGTCAAGGCAGAAAACATGAAACATGTAAACAACCCCTGAAGGCACCGAATAGTAACATGTTACATAATAACAGCCTTGAGTTAACAGGACAAGACTGAGTGATGCTCAGTACATATTCTGTTTCCCAAGACAAGTCAAACATTAATTTTCAAACATCTGGAAAACTTAAAATGTTCTTGAAAACTGATGTGTTAGACCAAAGAGACATGACAACTAAATGCAATGTGGTAGCCTGGAATGGATCCTGGAACCAAAAAGAGAATATTAGTGAAAAAAACCATAAAATGTGAATAAAGCCTGCAGTTCAGTTAGTAGTAATTTACCAGTATTAATTTCTTAGTTTTGACAGATATTAACAGAAGGTTTCACAAATATTTTCTCATTTCCAATTGCTTTCTATTGCCTAAGGCATAGGCACCATTACAGTACTAAGTCAATAGTGCTAAGGTCTGCCCAGATGAGAGAGGAAGTCTTCTGCTTCACATTCCAATGCTCTTCTAGACTATGTTGCCTCGTGTCCAAGTCTTGGTTGTCATTCAATCCACCGAGTGAAAGCACCAGCCATGGAATGAATATAGTTCTATTTGACAAAACCTTATCACAATTTGCAGTATTAAGAATCCTTTTGTTTCACGGCACTCACAGAAAACCCTGACATCCATTTTAGCCATTAGTACATAAAATATATTTCATACTAAGCTTGCATTACTGTTCAGTGCCCCTATGAGGAGAGGTAAAGGGCTTTGTCTCAAGTGCTATTAAACACTCTAAAATCTACTTTAAAAAGGAAAAAAAAAATGTCAGTGAATCTTTGAAGCACTACTCTTCACTGTACTTCTTTAGAGAAAAGGAAATGTGCTGAAGCATCAGAGGAAACACTAAGAGCCTACTCATGAAAATTCAAGTCTCCCGTTCTTCCAAGGTAAAGACTATTTCATTTACTGCACAGTCCAACTCTTTTGATCAACCTAACAATACGATAGTAAGGAGAATACTTTTATAAAAATCCCAGAAACTGTTTTGTTAAATGACATTTAAACTATGATTACTTTGAATATTATAGTTGCTGAAAAGTGATTTCCTTTGTCATCAGGCTAAACAGTTTTTCCAGTATTTTAACTTATGATACACCTGAAAGCTCTAGTGATTACTCACCCTCATCCTTTATATTATACTTTACACTAAATAGAGATTACAATTTCTTCTAACCTTAGAAGTTTAGATGTTATAGCATTTTTATACGTCCCAAAGCAGCTAGTATAATGCTTTCCACATAACATTTAATAAAATGCTTGTTGAGTAAATGTCAAGCATGATAAAAGGCATCATGGCACAAGATTGATTCTTTATAAAAATATTTTTTGTCCTATCCACCAATTTTTTATTTTATGTACATCAGAAATCAGGCACTGCAGACCGTGGTATGGATAAAAAAGATAAATAAAAAGCCACATAACTAAATTTACAGAATGGTTGCAACACAGTGTAACATGTGCAGAACTATAGACAGTTCAACGTCCCATGGAAGGATGAAGGAGGATGTATGAACTCTGCTTAACTGTGTAGAACAGAAGGCTCTATGCATGCCTGAATATAAGGCAATCCACCATTTTACCAGTACAAAGAGAAAAAAAAGTTTTTTCCCTCCAATCTAATTACATCAATTTTTAGGAATGTCAAGCAAACAGTCAGCCATATAAAATATTCACTAGTTTTGAGATATTTAAAATCACCCAATAAAATAAGAAATTAACTTGCAAATAATGCTTTTCTCTACTCATGTTTCATTAAAATTTTATTCAGCTCCTTGACATCAGTGTCCTCACCATCACCAGAATCCTTTTCTAGAGTACACGATTCTTCACTCCTAAGTTATCGAGATACACCATTTTTTGATTCTACAATTGACACCATTATCACAAATTTTATGGTGGCCAAAAGTATGACTTGTACAATCTTTAAATGTTTTTTCGTTCAACCTAAAAGCATATTCATTATAAACTCAATGGGACAACTTATTATATTCCTTTTTACATGTTTTAATCAGCTTTGTTGAGTTATAATTTATAATAAAATTCACCATTTTGAAGCGGACAACTGGTTAAGTTGCAACAAGTATATATAGTTCTGTAACATCACCACAATCATCATACAGAACATTTCCACTACCCCAAGAGTTTCCTCATGTCCCTTGCAGTTCATCTCCTCTCCCCACCCCTATCCCCTAAGAACTACTGATCTGCTTTCTGCCATCACAGTTTTTCCTCTCCTAGAATGTCATATCAGTAGAAGTATAGAGTAAGCAGAACTTTGAGACTGGGTTCATTCATTTAGCCTAATCCCTTTAGACTCATTCATGTGGTGGCATGTATCAGTAGTTCATTCTACTACACAGATATATCACAATTTTTATTCACTCATCCAGTCTGTAGACACTGGATTATTTTCAGCTTTTGGCTATTAGGACTACAACTGCTGTAAATATTCAAAGTACACCTCTGTAAAAACATGTTTTCATTTCCCTTAAGTAAATGCCTGTAAGTGGTATTGGTGGGTGTATTCGTTTCCTAGAGCTGCCATAACAAAGAATCACAAACTGAGTGGCTTAAACAACAGAAATTTATTCTCTTCCAGTTCTGGAGGCTAGAAGTATGAAATCAAGGTATTGGTAGGGCCATGCTCTCTTGAAGCTTCTAGGAAAGAACCTGCTCCATGTCTTTTTCTTAGTTGATGTTAGTGCCTGTAATCCTCAGCAGTCCATCTCTCCCCTCTGTATCCTCCTTGTCTCTCTCCTCTTCTTGGGAGAACACAGGTCATACTGGATTAAGAAATCCCTACTCAAGTAAGACCTTATATTAAGCTACAATGACCCTATTTCTAAATGAGGTCACATTCTGAGGTACTGAGGGTTAGGACTTAAACATACCTTTGGCGGGGGGTGGGGGGCGCGGGCACAATTCAAACTGAACAATGAGTCATACGGTAAGTGTACGTTTATAACAACAAACTGCCAAACTATTAGTCAAAGTGTATACACCATTTTGCCTTTTCAACCGCAAACGTATGACAGCTCCAACCACTCCACATCCTCCCCAACACTTAGTATGATTTTTTTTTTTAATTTTAACCATTCTAGTCTGTGTGTAGTTGTACCTCACTGTGATTTTAAATACATTTCCTTCATGACTAATAATGTTACGCATCACTGGAATTTATACAGTTTTGTAGGTGGCATGTACATTCAATCTTTTGCCCATTCTGAACTGGTTTGTTTTCTTATACTTAAGATATAAGAGTTCTTTATAGGTTCTGGATACAAGTCTTTTATCAGACACAGGTTTTGCAAATACTTTCTCCCTGTTTGTGGCTTGACTTTTCATTTTCTCAATAGTTTTCTATTTTGATGAAGTCCAATTTACCCGTTTTTGTTCTTTTATTTCATGTTGTTTGAGGCCTAAGAAAACTTTGCTTAATCCAAGGTCATAAAAACTGTCTCATATGTTATGTTCTTGACGTTTTATTACATTAAGACATGACCCATTTTGAGTTAATTTTTATACATGATGCAAGGCAAAGGTCAAGGCTCACTGTTTTGCACGTGGATATGCAGTTATTCTAGCACCATCTGTTGAAATCCTTTCCCTACTGAATTGCCTTGGCACATTTGTCAAAAATCAACTGACCATTTTTGTGTTGATCTATTTTGGGGCTCTCAAGTCTGTTCCACTGACCTATATGTCTATCCTTATGCCAATACCATACTATCTTGATTACTATAGCTTTATACAGTATGTCTTGGAATCAAGTAGTCCAAGTTCTCCAACTTTGTTCTTCATTTCCAAAAGTTATAATGTCCAAGGTGGTACCAGTTGTATCCAGCCAGTACTTCCATCCTGTTCATTTCAATTAAAAATTTGGTATTTCAATGATACTACTCAAGAAAATGAGGATTATGTCTCTGCTGTTTAAAAAATGTACTGTATTGATATTACCTACCACACTGGAGACTTACATATATAGATAAGTATAAATACATACTTCGAGTGTATGTATGTGGATATATATACACACTTACTTGTGTGTGTATATACTTACTTTAATATATACCTCTAGAGTTCAATATCACATAAAATAAATCTTGAATCCAAAGATAGCTGACTACTGAAGGATTAAAAAAATTCGTTATAAGCATATATTGCCCATTATGTGACCCTCCTCTTGTCCCCATACTGCCATTGCCAAGAACCCTGGGAACATATAAAGTAAAACTTGTATTAACAATAATAATTATTTTAAAGTGAACTCATACTCTTTAGGAACATATTTAAAAATCAATAGAATGATGAAAATTCTTGCACATAAAAAAAAGAAAAATTACTAGTTGTAAGGACTAGTTGTTCTTACAACTAGTAATTGTGGCAGCAAAAAGAATACCCCAGGAAAAGGAATATTTTATGTGTGTGTCTAACAAATACATACAAATATTCTTATAAGGATATTTTATATATATCATTATATATCCATCCTTATATACCTTATATATCTATGTCTGTCTACCTCCATATATATACTTTCATATATATCCTTGCATCATACAAATCATCGAACAGCAGGCACCTTAGAAATTTTTCACTTGGAGTATTAAATTTTCATTGCTGAAAATGGTTTTGTCCCTTAAAGAGGATGCACACAAATACTGCAACAAAATAGTTCTTTTGCTATATATACACAAAAATTAAAGGTTATGAATACTAAGCCAGAATTTTGTCATTTACCTACACAGAATTTATTTACCTGGAATTATATAAAATACTAGTATCTTACCTTACCCCTTTCTCTACCTTTCATAAATTACAAGTCTCAAACCAATTCCTCCCTGAAGATATTATTATATATCCTTTAACTTTAGAAAAATTTCCATGACAATGATAAAGTTGTGTTTTCTATTACTAAAACCATTTCACCTGTCCTTCATATTTTGTCCTCCTCAGTACCTGCTTTGAAACTTCAATATAAATAGAAATGAAATACAATTCAAAAACATACTAAAATTTGAGTAGGGCATAAAATAATATTACATCATGCTAGCTCCAAGAAATTTCAGATAGTGTTAGATAATCCTAAAATTACAAGAAACATTTGCCCATAAATTTCAGTGATTCTGAATCATAGTTGGGAATAAGGAAGCACACTTGAAAATTATATTTTTTCAATCTCATTTCCTTTGCATGTCCAAATTATGGTGATACACTTAAAATTTTCTCTTTTACATTCAGAGACTGTCAATTTTTCTTATTCAGAAAAAAAAAGAAATACCTGGTAAAAAGATTGAGAGAGTTAACTATAAAGAAATGCACACAAATGAGAAAGTTCTAAGATGCAAAGAACATATGTAAAAAGTGAATGAGTCACTGTAATATTTTTTGAAACTTCATTATCCTATCCATACTATCTATGTTACAGAGGTTCCCTTTGATAGGGGTTATTTGAATAAGTTAGTTAAATGATTTTTCTGTAGTCTACATATATGAAAGAATAATATACATTTTTATCAGTAGAAGCTGACTCTACAGAGAAATAAATGTCACCAATTAAAAATTAATGTTGAATATGTTATTTCATACAATTACTACCAGATGAATAAGTACGGCTGTGTTCTATTTTTCTTTCCCTTTGAAATAATGAGGTTCACTTTAGCTTTCATAAGATATTACTTCAATATGAAAGTTCAGAGATGTCTCCCAAGGAAAACTGAACACAGAATCTGCTTAAAGTAGCACTAGAAGATTCTGCTTCTTCAGAGAAGAAAAACCTCAGAAGAGTGATTTATCAGTAGGTTTTGGTTTCCAGGTTTTGCTATTGGAGTCCTTCCCTGATGTAGGTTTCCCATTGCAGAAAATAACTCTTGGATGATAAACACAGGTTATATGGAATTTCCAAAGTGGCATTTGTGAGCCTGGCAAACTCTGAGTTAGACAGAAACAATGGCATTTAAAAAATTGTTAGTCTGGAACCATTTCAAATCAGGAAAGGAGCTAATTGGAGTTAAAATGTTCCAAAGTCTTTGTGTTACATGAGAGGCTGTTAAGATATTAACTTAGAACTTCTTTAAGTACTTAGAACTTCTTTAAGTAGGCATAGTAAAATTTCAAGGGAACCGTAAGAAAACAAAAAGTGTGTATCTTCTAAAAATAAAGATAAAAAAAATGAAAAAATAAAAAGAAACTAATAAACATGTAAAAAACCTACAATAAATTTTAAAAGGGAGAAAGAAGAAGTGCAAGAAGGTAATAGTGAGACAGGGACAGGAAAAGACAGAAAAATAGGAAGTACTAAGTAGATAGCAGAAACAAGCCCCAGTCCAATAAATATAAATGGATCACTTTTCAAAGGTTGTCAAAGTGAATTCTCTCTGTCCCACACACACATACACACAAAGAGTAATAAGGTATTTTTAAAAGACAAAACCCAAAAGCTATAAAGATAAATGTTTCAGGGAATTCCCTGGCTGTCCAGAGGTTGGTACTCAGTGCTTTCACTGCCATGGCCCGGGTTCAATCCCTGGTTGGGGAACTAAGATCCGCAAGCCATGTGGGAAAGCCAAAAAAAAAAAAGATAAACATTTCAATTTACTGAGGCATATGATTTCAAACTTGCTTTAGTTAGTAAAATAGCCTCAAGATACACTGCTATGGGAGAGATTAAACAAATGCACACATTTTCATGCTTGTTTTTGATAAGTAGGGAAAAAAAAAGAAGATATAAAATATCTGAACACACAATTACTGAGCTTTATATAATGGAGACAAACAGAACCCTAAACCTAACAATCAGAGAAGACACATTTTTTGAAACATACTGAAAATACTTACAAAACCTAACAATGTATTAGGCCCAAAAGCATATCTCAACAAATTTTTAGAACCACAGTATCAGAGGAACCACAAAAACAGTACTTAGAGGTAAATTTACAGTTCACAGGCTTACATTACAGAAGAAAAGTTGATGATTAGTGAGCTAAATACTCAAACTAAAAAAAACTACAAAGAGAACAACAGAATAAGCTACAATAAATAAGAAAGGATTACAAAGGTAAAAGTATAAATTAGTGAAATAGAATACAAACACAAAATAGAGAATCAACAAAGATTAAAAGTTTTTTATTTATTTTGGCCAAGACTAATGAAATATACCAACCTGTGACAAGACTGACAAAAAAGGCACAAACAACAGACAAGAAAAAAATCTTAGACAAATGGTCCTACTCCTAGAAAAATATTAATATAACTTACCAAGAGAAACAGACTATGAGAATACTGCTATAATCAATTAAGAAGTGGACTAGTAGATAATCTCTACCTTTTCTTTATGCCAAGCCACTCCAAATATAAAATTACCAGGTCCAAATATTGTTTTACAGAAGAGTTCTATTAAATTTTAAGTAGATTTTAAGTAGAAGATCATTCCAATCTTAAAACTCTTTGAAGAACCAAAAAATGTCTTCTCTGAGACCAATATAACCTTGATATTAAAAACAGGCTAATAAAGCAGAATTTTTAAAAAAGAGTTAAAAGCTAATCACACTAACGAACATAGACGAAAAACTCTTAATAATAAACCACATCCAAAAGTGTTTATATTAAAAAGGATGATACATCATGACCAAATTGGGAATGCAAAGTTAGTTTGACATTAGAAAAATTATACAAATGCAATTTCTCATATTAATAGACTAGAGAAAAAAACACTATTTCTTTCAATAGCAGATAAGCATTTGACGAAAATTTTAATACCCAATGAAGAGTTTCCATAAGAACAACACAAACAACAAAAATACCGTCTTAGAAAAATAGAAAAAAGGACTTCATTAACTGATAAATAGTAATCTTTCAAACATACACATCAAACATCATTTTTAAAGACAAAAATTTGTACCACTCTGTTTAAAATCTCAAACAAGACAGGAAACCCACTTATGACCTAGTGGATATTACAGTAAGATAAAGAACTAAATGGAAAAGGGATTAAAAAAGAAGAAAGAAAACTGTCATTTGGAGATAATAAAATTGTCTACATAGAAAGCACAAAAAATGTTTAAGTAAATTATTAGATTTGATAAAAGTGTTGAGGCAAGGTTGCTAAATACAAGGACAGAAAAAAAAGTCAACCTAATTTCTAAATAAAAGAACAGGAACAAACTGAAATTTTTAGATGATGTAATTTACAATACATACCATCAAAAATTCTGAATACTTAGGAAAAAATCTAGTAAAAGATGTACAATACTTACATAGAACAAGTTATAAAACAACTGTAATCAAAGAAGTCCTAAATTAATGCGGTAATGTATATATTCATGGACAAAGAGATTCAACATTTTTAAGAATTTCACTTCTCTAATTTGATAAACAAGTTCAATAAAATTCCAATCAAGACCACAAAAAGAATTTTTCAAGAATTTGATAAGCTGATTCTCAAATTATATGGATCAGTCAAGCAGCTCCTGATGAAGGAGGCATGGATTCTTGCCCTAACAGATGTCAAGACCCAATAGAATTTTAGTAATTAAAACAGTACCATGTAGTATCTGTGCAGAGATAGAAAAGCTGATCATTAAAACAGAAGAGCCCAGCATGGAACCATGCACAGAATCATGAAATGACAGAAATGGTACTCTAGTCAACAGAGAGACTATTTAATAAATCATACTAGAACAGTTATCCATATGGGGAAAAATGCAACTGGACCATGAACTTACACTATCCAAAGAACCAATTCCAAATAGATTTAAAATAAATATGAAGGACAAGACTTTAAAAATAAAATATTGATAGTATCTTCAAGACCTTAGAGCAGGTGAAGAGTTCTTAACCATGACCTAAAAAAGTTCTAACCATGTAAGAGAATGATACACATGGACTAGAGAAAAAAAATCAAGAAGTCTGCAGAGTGTCAGTATTGCTAAGCATATATAGCAAAGAGAATTACTGCACTCTGCTGATGAGACTATATAATGGTGCATGACCAATTTAGTGTTATCTTGCACAGATGAACACGCACATACCCTGTGACCCTAATTCCACTCCTAGATATACACGTAAAGAATTTACTCACATATACCAGAACACATGTTAAATAATCATCACATTAAAAGTGTTCATGACAAAATAAACATTGAACACTTGATATTCCCTACTATAGAATATATCAAGGTATTTTCACATAATGAAATATTTAGTATGCAACAGTGAAATTTAATGAACTACAGCTACATGCCATGGCTCAAATAAATCTTGAAACACAATTTAAGAGAAAAAGGAGTTTCACTTCCCAAAGATGGCAACATTTAAGGCCTGTACCTAAGAGAAAGGCCCCCAAAATATCAGCTCTGAAAGGCAATGGGACATATGTCCATGAGACCCACAAGGCTATAATGAAATGAAAAACAGGTCTTAAAGGGCACAAAGAGACTCACCAAGGCTATCCCACAGAGCCCAGCACAGAGCAGCTGACTGAAATACCCTATCTTTGCATAAAAGAGGTCACCTGCTTATCTTGAAAGCTTCTACCTGAGGGCAGGCCTCTAATTTAATACACATCTAGGGGCCTACAGAAATTCTCCCCAAAGAACAGGAAGCCAACGGGTATCATCTTCACTCTCTCCTTCTACTTTACTCCAGGTTGTTGGTATCTCCAATCTCCAAGGAACTTGTGCAGAAGTCTGGCGCCGCCCTCATACCCTGGATCTGATGGCCAGCAGGGCTTGTGATCAACAGATGGTAGCAAACAAACAATTCTTAATTGGCTATCACCCCAGGGCTCAGGGCAGAGAAAGCACACAGAAACACTCATTTCTCAGTCCTCCCCAGAAAGAGGTATATCTGAATACTTTAAAAGATACTACCTGAGAATTTAGCTTCCAATTTGCCTGAATCTAGGTGCTGATTAAGAGCCTTCCCTTTGGGACACTGACACACCCTGAATTACTGGGAGCAACTAAGAACAAAGTAGGCTGGCTTGTACTATTTCAAGGTTTCAAAGACAACTAAGAGCTAGGGCAAAGTTAAACAATAAAGTTCATCTACTACACTAGGGCACTACTCCTTTAAGAGATGGCTGAATTATCTAATGCATAGAAACCAACACAGAGTCAAGGAAAATGAAGAATCAGAGGAATATATTCCAAACAAAAGAATAAGATAAAATGTCAGAAAAAGACCTTAATGAAACAGAGATAAGTCATTTACCTGATAAAGAGTTCAAAATAGCTGGCATAAAGATTCTCACTAAAAAAAAAAAAAAAAAAAGATTCTCACTGAGGTCAGAACAATGTATAAAGTGAGAATTTCAACAATGTATAAAGTGAGATAGAAAATATTAGAAAATACCATGCAGAAATCACAGAGCTGAAGAATACAACAACTGAACTGAAAAATAGAATAGAGGGGTTTCAACAACAGACTAAATAAGGAAGAAAAAAGGATGAGTAAACTCAAACAGAAGGCAGTGAAACTTGGGACTTCCCTGGCGGTACCGTGGTTAAGGCTCTGCATTCCCAATGCAGGGGGCGCAGGTTTGATCCCTGGTCAGGGAACTAAGATCCTGAATGCTGCACAGCATGGCCACAAAAAAAAAAAAAAAAAAAAAAGGCAGCAAAACTCACCCAATCAGAGCAGCAAAAAGAATGTAAAAGAGTGAGGACAGCATAAGGGACTTATGGAAGATGGTCAAGAGGACCAATATTAGCATCACAGGGCTCCTAGAAGGAAAAGCGAGAATCAACTGGACAAAAATTTAAAAATATACAGAAATCTGTTTCATTTCTATACACTAATAAGGAACTATCAGCAGGAGAAAATTTTTAAAAATTCAATTTAAAATTGCATCAAAAAGAATAAAATACCTAGAAACAAGATAGAAAACCCATATATAAAGCCACGCACATATGGTCACCTTATCTTTGATAAAGGAGGCAAGAATATACAATGGAGAAAAGACAGCCTCTTCAATAAGTGGTGCTGGGAAAACTGGACAGCTACATGTAAAAGAATGAAATTAGAACACAAAAATAAACTCAAAATGGACTAACGACCTAAATGTAAGGCCAGACACTATAAAACTCTTAGAGAAAAACATAGGCAGAACACTCTATGATATAAATCACAGCAAGATCCTTTTTGACCCGCCTCCTAGAGAAATGGAAGTAAAAACAAAAATAAACAAACGGGACCTAATGAAACTTTAAAGCTTTTGCACAGCAAAGAAAACCATAAACAAGACGAAAAGACAACCCTCAGAATAGGAGAAAAGATTTGCAAACGAAGCAACTGACAAAGGATTAATCTGCAAACATACAAGCAACTCATGCAGCTCAACACCAGAAAAACAAACAACCCAATCCAAAAATGGGCAGAAGACCTAAATAGACATTTCTCCAAAGAAGATATACAGATTGTCAACAAACACATGAAAAGATGCTCAACATCACTAATCATTAGAGAAATACAAATCAAAACCACAATGAGATATCACACCACACAAGTCAGAATGGCCATTATCAAAAAATCTACAAACAATAAATGCTAGAGAGGGTGTGGAGAAAAGAGAACCCTCTTGCACTGTTGGTGAGAGAACAGTATGGAGGTTCCTTAAAAATCTAAAAATAGAACCACTATATGACCCAGCAATACCACTACTGGGCGTGTAACTTGAGAAAACCATAATTCAAAAAGAGTCACGTTACCGCAATGTTTATTGCAGCACTACTTACAACAACCAGGACATGGAAGCAACCTAAGTGTCCATCGACAGATGAATGGATAAAAAAGATGTGACACATATATACATGGAATATTACTCAGCCATAAAAAGAAACGAAATTGAGTTATTTGTAGTGAGGCGGATGGACCTAGAGTCTGTCATACAGAGTGAAGTAAGTCAGAAAGAGAAAAACAAATACCATATGCTAACACATATATATGGAATCTAAAAAAAAACAAAAAACAAAGAGGTTCTGAAGAACCTAGGGGGCAGGACAGGAATGAAGACACAGATGTAGAGAATGGACTTGAGGACATGGGAAGGGGGAAGGTTAAGCTGGGACAAAGTGAGAGTGGCATGGACATATATACACTACCAAATGTAAAATAGATAGCTAGTGGGAAGCAGCTGCACAGCACAGGGAGATCAGCTCGGTGCTTTGTGACCACCTAGAGGGGTGGGATAGGGAGGGTGGGAGGGAGACGCAAGAGGGAGGGAATATGGCGATATATGTATACATATAGCTGATTCACTCTGTTATACAGCTGCAACTAACATACCATTGTAAAGCATTATATTCCAATAAAGGTGTTAAAAAAATAAAAATAATTTATTAAAAAAAAGAATAAAATGCCTAGGAATAAATTTAACTAAGGAGGTGAAAGCCCTGTACAATGACACTGATGAAACCAACTGAAGAAACAAATAAATAGAAACGTATTCTGTGCTCATGGATTGGAAAAATTAATATTATTTAAAAGTCCATATTGTAAAAAGCAATCTAAAGATTCCACGAAATCCCTTTCAAAATGCCAATGACATTTTTTCACAGAAATAGAACAAGCCTAAAATTTGTATGTAACCAAAAAAGACCCCGAATAGCCAAAACACTCTTGAGAAAGAAGAAGAAAGCTGGAGACATGACACTTCCTGATTTCAAACTTTATTACTAAACTATAGTCATCAAACCAGTATAGTACTGGCATAAAAACAGACACACAAAATAAACGGAACAGAATAGGGAGCCAGAAATAAACCTATACATATACGGTCAATTAATATGCAACACGGGAGCCATGGGGAAAGGACAGTCTCTACAAAATGGTGATGGGAAAACTGGCAGTCACATGCAAAAGAATCAAATTGGACCACTATCTTACACCAAACACAAAACTCAACTCAAAATGGATTAAAGACTTAAACATAAGACCTCAAACCATAAAAAGCCTAGAAGAAAACACAGGCAGTAAGCGGCCTGACACGGATCACCAAAAGCAAAAATAAACATGTGGATCTACATCAAAAGTAAAAGTAAACAAGTGGGACGACATCAAATTGAAAAGCAGGTCTGCACAGCAAAAGAAACCATCAACAAAATGAAAAGGCAGGGACTTCCCTGGTGGCGGCAGTGGTTGGGAGTCCGCCTGCCAATGCAGGGGACACGGTCAAGCCCTGGTCTGGGAAGATCCCACATGCCGCGGAGCAGCTAGGCCCGTGCACCACAACTGCTGGGTCTGCGTTCTGGAGCCTGAGGGCTGTAACTACTGCTGAGACCCACGCGCCTGGAGCCTGTACTCCACAACAAAGACAAGCCAGCACAATGAGCTAGAGAAAGCCCGCGGGAGGCAACAAAAAAACCCAACATAGCCAAAAATAAATAAATTAATTTTTTAAAAAAAGGCAACCTACAGAATGGGAGAAAATATTTGCATATCATATATCTGACAAGAGGTTAATATCCAAAATATATTTTAAAACAAATACGACTCAATAGCAACAAAACAAAACAAAAACGAAAGCAAACAAAACAAAACAAAAACGTAACAAAACAAAAAAAAATACCAGAATCTGACTTTAAAATGGGCAGAAGATCTAAATAAACATCTTTCCAGAGAAGACATACATGGCCAATAGGGTACACAAAAAGGTGCTCCACATCACTAATCATCAGAGAAATGGAATTCAAAACCACAATGAGCTATTACCTCTTACCTGTTAGAATGGCTACTGTCAAAAAGACAAGAGATAACAATTGTTGGCACGGATGTGAAGAAAAGGGAAGACCTGACACCACTGATGGCAAAGTAAATTGGTGCAGCCACTATGGAAAACAGTATGGAAGTTCCTCAAAAATTTAAAAATAGAACTACCATATGATCCAGCATTTCTACTTTTGGGTACGTATCTGAAGGAAGTGAAAACACCAACTCAAAAAGATATATGCACCCACACGTTCACTGCAGCATTGTTTACAAGAGCCAAGATATGCAAGCAGCCTAAATGTCCACTGATGGATAAATGCATTAAAAAAAACATGGCGTATATATAATGGAATATTACTCAGCCACAAAAAAGAATGAAATCTTGTCATCTGTGACTACATGGAGGGAACTTGAAAGTATTAAGCTAAGTGAAATCAGTGAGACAGAAAGACACATACCATATGATCTCACTTACCGGTGGAATTTTTAAAAAAATGATACGGAGACCAGATGGCTGTTGCTGGAGGCAGAGGGATGGAGAGCAGGCTAAATGGGTGAAGGTGGTTAACAGGCTCAAACGTTCAGTTATAAAATAAGCAAGTCCTGGGGATGTAATGTACAGCCTGTTGACTATAGAGAATAATACTGTGTTTTCTATTTCAAAGTTGCTGAGACAGTAAATCTTAAAAGTTCTCATCAGAAGAAAAAACATTTTAAGTATGTGTGGTTACAGATGTTAACTAGACTTACTGTAGTGATCATTTCCCAATAAATACATAAATCGAATCACTGTTATACACCTAAAACTAATATAATGTTAAACCTCAATTATATCTCATTAAAATTTTTTTTCAGTTTTAACAAAAGAGAAAAAGAAGATTGTAGGAGTCTAATTACATTATGATACCAAGTATATAGTGCTCAAAAATAAGCAAAAGATACACAGTTTAGGAATATACAGAGAACCTATATTTTTAAAGTAGTAAGGGAATAATTTTTAAAATCTCATCTGGGTGAGGGGAAACAGAGGAGTGGATATGGATGGACAATATAGGTTCAATGATGTATTCTAGTCCCTTAGGTAGGTGAGAGGTCATCAGTGTTTATTACTATGCTTTATAGCATGTTACATCTATTTTTTTCTATGCATTATGTAGTGCACAGATAATAATAGTATACTTACAAACAAAATAATAGAGTATAACTTTTCTGCAGAATCAAATGACTAGGAAAGTAGTTACAGCAATGTTAAGAGTGCGAGATAGCAAACAAAACCTAGCTGAACTACATTCAGCTTCAATACTTTATTTAAAAAGTGATACTAGGAGAGAATTTGGGCTTTTCTATCACTCTAAAAGCCTTTAAAAGACACAATATGCTACAATTCTCTTGCATCTCATAATTATATAACACTTTCCCCCCAGACCTTCAAATAATTTTTAAAAAACCCGAAATGTCTAGCCTCCATAATGCTCCAATGACAAAACTTTTAAGAAGTCTACCCATAAATGAATTGTTTAAGTTAAATCTCAGAATTAAATGGCTTTACACCTAGGAATTCCTGCTAAGATTTTTTCATTTAATGGGTCAAATAGTTCTACTTTCAAATTTATTGGGTATTTTAAATCATGGTTAACCACGCCTATCATTTCAAACAAGAGGTTTGGCTGGCCATGATGCAGTTACTAACTTCTTAGCCAGAAAAGCAAAAAGCAGGATACTGTTACTATAAAACTTGCCTACACTTTTTGTTACAGTCCATCTTATATTCTAAGATTTAATTTGTACACGCATGCACATACATATACATACACGTATATTTGTTATAAATTTGAAATTAACATGAGTTATAAAATATATGACCTTTAATTTTAAAAGTTGCAGGTAACATTTTAAAGGAGTACAGATTACCTAATAAATTTTGAATAAAGTTTCACTAAACATGCTGATAACATTCATAAATGTAGTTTAAATTAGGAAAGAATAGATAAAATTAAGTTTGGATATGCTGCACAATGCTGGTTCACAAATCTTTTTACTAACAAATAATTAGCTTCATAGAGAGATATTTCTGACTGATTAGATAAATCCAAATCAAAACATCTAAAATACAATTCCCTAGGTAACTGGTTATCAGTTTTATGTTTCCAATAACCACAGAAATTATACAAAATGTCACATGGTCAACAGACTCAAACTGGACATGAATTTCAATCAATATCAAATAAATACAAGATTACTGACAATTTATGTATAACGGATCCAATACTGGCACTGCCACAGATTTAATTAAACATAACCATATTGACTGACACAACAGAAGTATAGGCAGCCCAGTCAAGGAAATGTAATCTACTTGAAGTGATGGTCGAACAAATCTCATACCCCAAATTAAAATTAATGGCATTGCTGCAACTTGAAGAACACTAATTTATCCTGCTTAATTCCTTTGAAACGCAGCTTTCCCCCCATCTCTTTCTCTTTTTCTCAGCCTCTGGAGGGCATTTTTCCAGGATTATCAAAAAATGGTTTAAAGATCTAATAACTCCCTGACAGAAAATATACCCACAAAGAGAGGCCTCTTTCTTACCTGCAGACAAACAAGACATAGAAGGCACGAGAAATAAAAATTCTCTATGAGCCCACAGGTGTCTTTTCAGGGAATTTAACTGAGGGAGTTACCTAGGTTTATTCAATGTCTTCTTAAATTAAAAAAATCAGATTACAAGAAAATGCCAAAACAATCTATAGAATATGTAAGCTACTGATACATTTACCTGTTTTTCTGTTTCTATGAAAACGTCTAAAGTATTAGGCTCAAATCATTACTTTCAAAATTTATGACTAAATCTCCCAAAGGATTTGAGTTTGGTGTTTCAGTTTTTTCTGCTGTTTTAATTCAAACTATTTATTCATTATCCCAACACATTTGATCCTAGAGCAAAAGTCTCTTCAGTTCTATCATCACTTTATTAACTACTCTGTTGACCCTCTAAATGAAGTAAAATTGCTTCCTGGTATTATTCAAATGTTAACATTATTGAACATTAAAAATAATTTTTATACATTTTAGATAAAATGTGACTACAAGTTTACTGCACAACTTTCCTTAAGTCCATTTCCTGCTCTCTTGAAAACTGTTTTCATATAAAGTTTAATTATCTTAGAGAGTTTTAAAAATAAAAAAGGACTGTACACTTACGTTAGAATTATTCTTATAGAAGACAAAATGTGAACTTAACACTTTTTCTTTTTTTTTCTCTTTAATAAGTCTTTACCGCTAACATATGTAGATGTAGATGTGACTCTGGAAGATCATTAATAGCCAATAATATGATCCAAATCCAGAATTAATTTAATGACCCAGTATTTCTATCATTTCTGAGACAAGTTCAATAACACAGCCACTTAAAACCCAAAAAAAAGTGACAAGTGGTATTTAACAACTATGATTAAAGGTACCTCTTAGATAACTGTTCTAAAAGAATATCTTTAAATGCATATATTATAGGCAATTATACCTGTTTTCACAATAAATACTGAAGGAAACTACTGAAGTTATCTTGGCCAACAATGCTATTCACATTTTAACATTAACTACCAGGAAAAAATAGGTAACATCCTCAGTGACAAAAATCAACACAATTGACCCTGTGCAAATTATATTTATTTGTAAATAAAATACTGCTAATAAAAATGAAAACATTTTCAAAAAGTAAACTTACTGCACTATCTTATATGCTATTAAGAGCAGGGTTTCTGATTTATGTAGGAGAGTGTTTAGGCTAGTGAATACATTTAGTAATTCAAGCATATTGAGCAAAGCGGTCTGATCTCTGGACAAATGCGTAGACCCATGCTAAATCCGAAACTGTACCTCAAAACACTGCTGACCCTAAAAATTACTTGATATTATTAACAGTGTTTTACAATTGGCTGTACTGTCAATGGAATCATGAGAATTATTTTGCTATTTTTCTACTTTTATTAGTGGAGCTGATATGAAACAGTATAATAACACACATCAGAAAGACCTACTTTAGAAGTTACTCCATCTGAATTACTACAATTTAAGCAAATTACTCCAAGTAAAAAACAAAAAACACCTTTATTTAATTTCTATTAAAGACTTCGGGGGAAAGACATATTTGTTTCTTAAAGTGTACAGCTTTGTTTATGAAACTGTGACATAAAATTACCTTTATAGAAATAAATTGCTCAGTGACAGATGCCAGGTGGTGGGCACACAAGTAGTCACTAAAATTTTTAGCTTTGAGTAATAGGGGAGACCCTTCCTCCCCCAAAATACATCAGAAATATATCTACATGTAGAACAGCTCCTATAGAACACCTACTGAAGGCTGGTAGAAGACCTCCAACCTCCCAAAAGGCAAGAAACTCCCCATGTACCTGGGTAGGCCAAAAGAAAAAAAGAAAAAACAGAGACAAAAGAATAGGGACGGGACCTGCACCAGTGGGAGGGAGCTGTGTAGGAGGAAAGGTTTCCACACACTAGAAGCCCCTTTGCGGGGCGGAGACTGTGGGTGGCGGAGGGGGGAAGCTTCAGAGCCACCGAGGAGAGCGCAGCAACAGTGGTGCGGAGGGCAAAGCAGAGAGATTCCCGCACAGAGGATCGGTGCTGACCAGCACTCAGCAGCCTGAGGGGCTTGTCTGCTCACCCGCCAGGGCAGGCGGGGGCTGAGAGCTGAGGCTCGGGCTTCAGAGGTCAGATCCCAGGGAGAGGACCAGGGTTGGCTGCAGGAACACAGCCTGAAGGGGGCTAGTGTGCCACAGCTAGTCGGGAAGGAGTCTG
The DNA here is from genome assembly GCF_964270905.1 of Leucopleurus acutus. Lineage (NCBI taxonomy): Eukaryota > Metazoa > Chordata > Mammalia > Artiodactyla > Delphinidae > Leucopleurus > Leucopleurus acutus. Next base: position 66,672,357 of record NC_139149.1, on the reverse strand, counting down.
GGAAAAACTCTAAAACTGCCTAAGAGGCAAGAGACCATCGTTTGGGGTACGCAAGGAGAGGGGATTCAGAGCACCGCCTAAATGAGCTCCAGACAAGGGCATGAGCCGCGGCTATAAGCTAGGACACCAGAGATGGGCATGAAATGCTAAGGCTGCTGCTGCAGCCACCAAAAAGCCTGTGTACAAGCACAGGTCACTATCCACACCTCCCCTCCCGGAAGCCTGTGCAGCCAGCCACTGCCAGCATCCCGTGACCCAGGGACAACTTCGCTGGGAGAACACACAGTGTGCCTCAGGCTGTTGCAACTTCACTCTGGCCTCTGCCTCTGCAGGCTCGCCCCGCATTCCATACCCTGCCCAAGTGAGCCAGAGCCCCCTAATGAGCTGCTGCTTTAACCCTGTCCTGTCTGGGCAAAGAACAGAAGCCCTCAGGCAACCTACATGCAGATGTGGGGCCAAATCCAAAGCTGAACCCCAGGAGCTGTGCACACAAAGAAGAGAAAGGGAAATTTCTCCCAGCAGCCTCAGGAGCAGCAGATTAAATCTCCACAATCAACTTCACGTATCCTGCATCTGTGGAATACCTGAATAGACAAAGAATCATCCCAAAATTGAGGCGGTGGACTTCGGGAGCAACTGTAGACTTGGGGTTTGCTTTCTGCATCTAATTTGTTTCTGGTTTTATGTTTATCTTAGTTTAGTATTTAGAGTTTATTATCAATGGTAGATGTGTTTACTGATTTGGTTGCTCTCTTCCTTTTTTTTAATATATAGATACATATTTTTTCCTTTTTCTCTTTCTGTGAGTGTGTATGTGTATGCTTCTTTGTGTGATATTGTCTGTATAGCTTTGCTTTTACTATTTATCTTAGGGTTCTGTCTGTCTGTTTTATTGTTTTTTCTTTTTTTTTAGTATAGTCTTTAGCACTTGTTATCATTGGTGGATTTGTTTTTTGGTTTGGTTGCTCTGTTCTTTCTTCTTTCTAATTTTTTACCTCTTAATAATTATTTTTTATTTTAATAACTTTATTTTATTTTATTTTACCCCTCCCTCCCTTTTTTCTAGCTTTTCCCCTGAGCTGTGTGGCTGAAAGGCTCTTGGTGCTCCGGCTGGGTGTCAAGCCTGTGCCTCTGAGGTGGGAGACCCAAGTTTAGGACACTGGTCCACCAGAGACCTCCCGGCTCCATGAAATATCAAACGGCAAAAGCTCTCCCAAAGATCTCCATCTCAACACTAAGACCCAGCTCCACTCAATGACCAGCAAGCCACAGTGCTGGACACTCTATGCCAAACAACTAGCAAGACAGGAACATAACCCAACCCATTAGCAGACAGGCTGCCTAAAATCATAATAAGGTCACAGACACCCCAAACCCAACCAGACAGACAAGATCCAGCCTCATCCACCAGAACACAGGCACTAGACTCCTCCACCAGGAAGCCTACACAATCCACTGAACCAACTTTACTCACTGGGGGCAGACACCAAAAACAACAGGAACTACGAACCTGCAGCCTGCAAAAAGGAGACCCCAAACACAGTAAGTTAAGAAAAATGAGAAGGCAGACAAACACACTGCACATGAAGGAGCAAGGTAAAAACCCACCAGACCAAACAAATGAGGAAATAGGCAGTCTACCTGAAAAAGAATTCAGAGTAATGACAGTAAATATGATCCAAACTCTTGGAAAGAGAATGGAGAAAATATAAGAATTGTTTCACAAGGACCTAGAAGAACTAAAGAGCAAACAAACAATGATGAACAACACAGTAAATGAAATTAAAAATTCTCTAGAAGGAATCAATAGCAGATTAACTGAGGCAAAAGAAAGGGTAAGTGACCTGGAAGATAAAATAGTGGAAATAACTACCACAGAGCAGAATAAAGAAAAAAGAATGAAAAGAATTGAGGAGAGTCTTAGAGACCTCTGGGACAACAGTAAACGCACCAACATTCGAAATAAAGGGGTCGCAGAACAAGAAGAGAAAAAGAAAGGGACTGAGAAAATTATAGTTGAAAACATCCCTAATATGGAAAAGGAAATAGTTAATAAAGTCCAGGAAGTACAGAGTCCCATACAGGAAAAATCCAAGGAGAAACACACCAAGACACATATTAATCAAACTATCAAAAATTAAGTACAAAGAAAAAATATTAAAAGCAGCAAGGGAAGAGCAATAAATAACATACAAGGAAATCCCCATAAGGTTAAAAGCTGATCTTTCAGCAGAAACTCTGCAAGCCAGAAAGGAGTGGCAGGACATATTTAAAGTGATGAAAGGGAAAAACCTGCAACCAAGATTACTCCACCCAGCAAGGATCTCATTCAGATTTGATGGAGAAATCAAAACCTTTACAAACAAGCAAAAGCTAAGAGAATTCAGCACCACCAAACCAGCTTTACAACAAATGCTAAAGGAACTTCTCTAGGCAGGAAACACAACAGAAGGGAAAGACCTATAATAACAAACCCAAAACAATTAAGAAAATGGTAATAGGAACATACATATCGATAATTACCTTAATAGTAAGTGGATAAATGCTGCCACCAAAAGACAGAGACTGGCTAAATAGATATTAAAAACAAAACCCATATATATGCTGTCTACTAGAGACCCACTTCAGACCTAGGGACACAAACAGACTGAAAGTGAGGGGATGGAAAAAGATATTCCATGTAAATGGAAATCAAGAGAAAGCTGGAGTAGCAATTCTCATATCAGAACAAACAGACTTTAAAATAAAGACTATTACAAGAGACAAAGAAGGACACTACATAATGATCAAGGGATCAATCCAAGAAGAAGATATAACAACTGTAAATATTTATGCACCCAACATAGGAGCATCTCAATACATGAGGCAAATGCTAACAGCCATAAAAGGGGAAATCAACAGTAACACATTCATAGTAGGGGACTTTAACACCCCACTTTCACCAATGGACAGATCATCCAAAAGGAAATACATAAGGAAACACAAGCTTTAAATGATACATTAAACAAGAGGTACTTGATTGATATTTATAGGACATTCCATCCACAAACAACAGAATACACTTTCTTCTCAAGCGCTCATGGAACATTCTCCAGGATAGATCATATCTCGGGTCACAAATCAAGCCTTGGTAAATTTAAGAAAATTGAAATCGTTATCAAGTATCTTTTCCGACCACAACGCTATGAGACTAGATACAAATGACAGGAAAGGATGTGTAAATAATACAAACACATAGAGGCTAAACAATACACTACTTAATAACCAAGAGATCACTAAAGAAATCAAACAGGAAATCAGAAAATACCTAGAAACAAATGACAATGAAAAGACGATGACCCAAAACCTATGGGACGCAGCAAAAGCAGCAGTTCTAAGAGGGAACTTTATAGTCATACAATCCTACCTCAAGAAACAAGAAACATCTCAAACAAACAACCTAACCTTATACTTAAAGCAATTAGAGAAAGTAGAACAAAAAACCCCCTAAGTTAGCAGAAGGCAAGAAATCATAAAGATCAGAGCAGAAATAAATGAAATAGAAACAAAGAAAACAATAGCAAACATCAATAAAACTAAAAGCTGGTTCTTTGAGAAGATAAACAAAATTGATAAACCATTAGCCAGACTCATCAAGAAAAAAGGGGAGAAGACTCAAATCAATAGAATTAGAAATAAAAAAGAAGTAACAACTGACACTGCAAACATACAAAGCATCTTAAGAGACTACTACAAGCAACTATATGCCTTAAAATGGACAACCTGGAAGACATGGACAAATTCTTAGAAAAGCACAACCTTCTGAGACTGAACCAGGAAGAAACAGAAAATATAAACAGCCAATCACAAGCACTGAAATTGAGACTGTGATTAAAAATCTTCCAACAAACAAAAGCCCAGGACCAGATGGCTTCACAGGTGAATTCTATCGAACATTTAGAGAAGGGGTAACACCTATCCTTCTCAAACTCTTCCAAATTAAAGCAGAGGGAGGAACACTCCCAAACTCATGCTGGAGGCCACCATCACCCTGATACCAAAACCAGACAACAATGTCACAAAGAAAGAAAACTACAGGCCAATATCGCTGATGAACATAGATGTAAACATCCTCAACAAAGTACTAGCAAACAGAATCTAACAGCACATTAAAAGGATCATACACCATGATCAAGTGGGGTTCATCCAAGGAATGCAAGGATTCTTCAATATACGCAAATCAATCAATGTGATACACCATATTAGCAAATTGAAGGAGAAAAACCATATGATTCCAATAGATGCAGAAAAAGCTTTTGACAAAATTCAGCACCCATTTATGATAAAAACCCTCCAGAAAGTAGGCATAGAAGGAACTTACCTGAACATAATAAAGGCCATATATGACAAACCCACAGCCAACATCATTCTCAATGGGGAAAAACTGAAACCATTTATTTCCACTAAGATCAGGAACAAGACAAGGTTGCCCACTGTCACCACTATTATTCAACATAGTTTTGGAAGTTTTAGCCACAGCAATCAGAGAAGAAAAAGAAATAAAAGGAATCCAAACTGGAAAAGAAGTAAAGCTGTCACTGTTTGCAGATGACATGATACTATACATAGAGAATCCTAAAGACGCTACCAGAAAACTACTAGAGCTAATCAATGAATTTGGTAAAGTAGCAGGATACAAAATTAATGCACAGAAATCTCTTGCATTCCTATACATTAATAATGAATAATCTGAAAGTGAAATTAAGAAAACACTCCCATTTACCACTGCAACAAAAAGAATAAAATACCTAGGAATAAACCTAACTAAGGAGACAAAAGACCTGTATGCAGAAAACTATAAGACGCTGGTGAAAGAAATTAAAGATGACACAAACAGATGGAGAGATATACCATGTTCTTGGATAGGACAAATCAACATTGTGAAAATGACTCTACTACCCAAAGCAATCTACAGATTCAATGCAATCCTTATCAAACTATCAACGGCATTTTTCACAGAACTAGAACAAAAAATTTCACAATTAGTATAGAGACACAACAGACCCAGAATAGCCAAAGCAGTCTTGAGGGAAAAAAATGGGGCTGGAGGAATCAGACTCCCTGACTTCAGACTATACTACAGAGCTACAGTAATCAAGACAGTATGGTACTGGCACAAAAACAGAAATATAGATCAATGGAACACGGTAGAAAGCCCAGAGAAAACCCACTCACATATGGTCACCTTATTTTTGATACAGGAGGCAAGAATATACAATGGAGAAAAGACAGCCTCTTCAATAAGGGGTGCTGGGAAAACTGGACAGCTACATGTAAAAGAATGAAATTAGAACACTTCCTAACACCACACACAAAAACTAACTCAAAATGGACTAAAGATCTAAATGTAAGGCAGACACTATAAAACTCTTAGAGAAAAACACAGGCAGAACACTCCATGACATAAATCACAGCAAGATTCTTTCTGACACACCTCCTAGAGAAATGGAAATCAAAACAAAAATAAACAAATGGGACCTAATGAAACTTAAAAGCTTTTGCACAGCAAAGGAAACTATAAACAAGATGAAAAGACAACCCTCAGAATGGAAGAAAATATTTGCAAACGAAGCAATGGACAAGGGATTAATCTCCAAAATATACAAGCAGCTCATGCAGCTCAGTATCAAAAAAACAAACAACCCAATCCAAAAATGGGCAGAAGACCTAAACAGACATTTCTCCAAAGAAGATATACAGATGGCCAACAAACACATGAAAGGATGCTCAACATCACTAATCATTAGAGAAATGCAAATCAAAACTACAATGAGGTATCACCTCACACCTGTCAGAATGGCCATCATCAAAAAATCTACAAACAATAAATGCTGGAGAAGCTGTGGTGAAAAAGGAACCCTGTTGCACTGTTGGTGGGAATGTCGATTGATACAGCCACTATGGAGAACAGTATGGAGGTTCCTTAAAAAACTAAAAATAGAACTACCATATGACCCAGCAATCCCACCACTGGGTATGTACCCTGAGAAAACCATAATTCAGAAAGAGTCATCGACCACAATGTTCACTGCAGCTCTATTTAAAATAGCTAGAACATGGAAGTAACCTAAGTGTCCATCGACAGGTGAATGGATAAAGATGTGGTACATATATACAATGGAATATTAGCCATAAAAAGAAATGAAATTGAGTTATTTGTAGTGAGGTGGATGGACCTAGAGTCTGTCATAGAGAATGAAGTTAGTCAGAAAGAGAAAAACAAATACTGTATGCTAACATATATATATATGGAATCTAAAAACACACACAAAAAGGTTCTGAAAAACCTAGGGGCAGGACAGGAATAAAGATGCAGATGTAGAGAATGGACTTGAGGACACGGGGCGGGGGAAGGGTAAACTGGGAGGAAGTGAGAGAGTGGCATGGACATATATACACTACCAAATGTAAAATGGATAGCCAGTAGGAAGCAGCCACATAGCACAGGGAGATCAGCTTGATGCTTTGTGACCACCTAGAGGGGTGGGATAGGGCGGGTGGGAGGGAGACCCAAGAAGAAGGGGATATGGGGATATATGTATACATATAGCTGATTCACTTTGTTTTAAAGCAGAAACTAACACACCATTGTAAAGCAATTATACTCCAATAAAGATGTTTTAAAAAATTCTTTTTAGCTTTGCTGCATGTTTAAACATTTTCATTAACAAAATGTTGAGAAAAAAATTGGAAAAAACACTGACTCATATCTACACAGCAGCACATCACAATTACATCTTTACTATATTTTATATACAAGGATATTGTGTGCGTACATGTGTGTGCATATATATAGGTATAATGTGAAGTTTGAAAATAAATTGAGGAAAAGTATTAAAGTATAATTTATAGTTCCACAATTCTATTTTATTGGAGCTTTACCTAATCTTGTTATTGCTTGTTCATTTCATGATGACTGAAACTCAGTTCCCCAAATACTTCATTAAATGTTCCCTCCTTTTTGAAAACTTTTCTGGATTATTTTTCATGCAGTCATTCGTGCTCAATGACTGCAAGATGGTAGGATAGTAGGATGGAGTCTCACTTTTCCCTGATCAAGTCTTAACATAATCCATAATGCACTTTTAAGAGCCAATCTTATATACACTGTCAACCATTTTCTAAGAAAAAGTCAGTCAAAAGACTATTCTTGGGGGAAGAAAGATGAAGATATTAATAAATATTAAAAAAAAATAATCCTTTGGTGACTCACTGCTCAAGTCCCCATATCAACTTTTGGCTCATAATGGAGGAATGAACGTACATGTTTCTCTCTTCCCCTTCCTGACTTCTTACAACGATAGTAAAAGGGTGGGGAGTGACTAATTACATCGATGATAAACAGGAATGCTGGGAGACGTTACAAACATGAAAACTATAAAGCACGGGGTTTTCAATTGCTCTATCACTCATGACAGTAAGGGGCAGGGAGGAATAAAATGGGTCTGCTTAAACTAAGGATGGTAACAATAGTAATAATGATGACAGCTAACATTTTCTGAGCAGTAAGTTAAGTGGTGGGCACTATTTTATGTATGTTATATGTATTAGTTAATTTAATTCTCTCACCAAAATCATGATTGTATTATTATTTTCCTCATTGTAAAAAAGAAACTGAGGCACAAAAAACTTAACAGAACTAAAGTCACACATCTAGTAACTGATCTTACCAAGACAGACAAGAGTCCATACTCTTAACCCCTTTGCTATACTGGATGCCCCTGATTTACACCCAGAATTACCCAGAGGTTGTCAGAGTGCAGTTGCTTAGCTACTGCTGAGTCAGGTAGTATAAGGGATGCCACACATTGGCCACACTGGCCAAAGTCCTCTGTCATCTTTCTGATGCCACACAGCATTTCGTGATTCCTTGAATAGCAGATTTCTTACCATCAAATGAAAGGGCAAGGCATTACATTATATTTACTTATTTGTTACAAATATCATGGATAATGGAGATTTTTGTGGTTATATTGTTTGATAAATCAAAAGATAAAGATAGAGTTTATTTACTGTAAACATAAATTTAAGAAATTAAGATGAAAAGTCTCTGAATCCAACTTTAGCAATTTAATAACAACCCAACTCATTCTTTCACTGTTCAGTAGGCAGTTGATCCTCATTTATTCATGGATTTTATATTTGAATTCACCTACTCCTCAAAATACATTTATAAACCCCAAATCAATACTAGCAGTGCTTCTGCAGTCATACGAGGCATGTGTACAGTGGCAAAAAATTTTAGTTTCAGCTAAGGTAGAACAAGACAAAACTTGCTTCAGGACTTCCCTGGTGGCGCAGTGGTTAAGAATCCGCCATGCCAATGCAAACCCTAGTCCGGGAAGATCCGACGCGCTGTGGAGCAAGTAAGCTTGTGCGCCACAACTACTGAAGCCCGCAGGCCTAGAGCCCGTGCTCTGCAACAAGAGAAGCCACCACAAAGAGAAACATGCGCATCGTGACAAACAGTAGCCCCCGCTCGCCTCAACTAGAGAAACCCCGTGCGCAGCAACGAAGACCCAACACAAGCCGTAAATAAATAAATAATAAAAACTCTGCCTTCTTGTTTCAGCTCTCATACTATAAACAAGTCCTCTTTTCGTGGTCTATTTAGTACCACGTTTTTCCCATTTTTTGTGCTTTTTGTGGGTGACTTGCTGTTTGGAATGGCCCCCGAAGCATAGTGCTGAAGTGCTGTCTAGTGTCTGTCCCAAAATGCAAGAAGGCTCTGATATGCCCTAAGAAAACATATGTGTTACATAAGCTCTCTCCAGGCCTGAGTTATAGTGCTGTTGGCCACCGGTTCAATGTTAATAAATTAACAGTATATATTAGATAAGGTATCTTTAAACAAAAACATAAAGTTATGCCTTCATCTGTTGACGAAAAGGTAACCAGAGGCTCGCAGGCAACTAATCCTGTATTTCCTTTAGAGACAATGGTCCAATATTCACTAATTCAGTCTTTGTGGTAACACTAAAGAACATAACCACTGCAAATAATGAGAACTGACTGAATTTTTTTCCTACCACCTGATAAGTCTTCTTGAAATGGATCGAGCTAGCAAAATTAATCTTATTTTCAAGACAATCTTAATGAAAAGGTTAAATTTCATAACCATCAGATAACTATTAAATATTCATTTAAAAAGTACTCCATAATTCCTAGATTTATAGTATATTTACCATAACAAACATTAATCAGAGGATATCACACATTCCCACTTAAGTTCTAATATTATTAATGACATCTTACTGTGTTTTACAACTGTACATGTTGTACAATTTCCAAAATGATACACACATTATTTTATTTTTACAGAAGTTGTGAGTGAGACAGGGCAGCTTTTTCCCTTAACAAAACAACTGATCAAAAGAGAAAAACTAGTGGTTTCATTTACAAGGAAGACCTAGGTCATGGATTCTCAGGACCGTTACTCTGAACCTGCAGGTATACTTAGAAATCATTTAAGTTAAAAAAATAAAATCCAAAAACATTTTCCAACCTACATATGATCCTTGAAAAAGATGAAGTACAAACTAACAGAAACAGAGAGTCTACAAGAATATTAAGAAACCCATCGCTTCAAAACACTCCTAAATTTAAAACAAAACAAACAAAAAACCACTACTAAATTACTTTACTTGGTTCCATGACCACAGCTGTTAATGGATATAGCACATCTAAAAAGAAAAACTGTTAACTAGGGGGTGGTAGGGGTTTGCAATTATGTGAATAATTAATTTTTAAAACCTGAATAAGGACAGAAAAATATAATTTAAATGAATACATAATTTCAAGAGGGAGAACAATACTCCACTGGGATTAATATTTTGTTTGCCAGTAAATACCACAATCTCAACTAATCTCATGTTTTTTAATTCCAACTATATTATTATATATGCAAGTCCACAGTGTTATATTGCTGTAGCAATGATCTACTCCATTATTTTTGTACCTGTTAAACCATCTTTCCTGAAATAATTACTGCTTTTTATGCACAGTAGTCTATAAAATTATTGACAAAGTATACAATAACCCTTTTATTAGTTTCAATGTATATGCTTATACATTAAAATACTGAGACATTTCCAAATAAAACATTATGAAACAGGAAGGATAAAATTCCCCCTTTCTTTTCCATCTTTTATCAATCTCTGAATCTAAAAATTTAATTAGAATTGTAATCTACCCAGTCAGCTACAACCACATCATTGGATTTTATACTCACATCAAGGAGTTCCTGGATAAGTTAAGGTGAATTTAAAGTTTTCTACTTCCTATGACTACCTAATATTTTTTTCTTGTGCATTACATATGTAACCTACTTCTAACTGTTCACCTTCTTTCTCTTAGCTTTATATGAAAACCGGTTTCAACATTTCTCTGAATCTACTGTAAGGCTTTTATTTGATCTTAGATAACAGAAACAAACAGAATTCAGTAACGTTTGCTCAGCAGATGGAAAGGTGGTAGTGGCAGTGTTGAAAGATTTATGAAATAAGGAGTAAGAGGACAATAATCTGGTTTTAGTACATGAGGACTTACGATCATAATCTTATCAACAATTAAGGGTTGAACTGTGCTTCCCCCCAACCCCTGGCAAAAGATATGTTGAAGTCCTAACCTACAGTACTTCAAAATGTGACCATATTTAGAAACAGAGTCATTGCAGAAGTAATTAGTTAAGATGAAGTCATACTGGAGAAAGGTGGACCCTTAATCCAAATGGCTTCTATCATTTTAAGAAAAGAGATACAGAGACACTCAAGGAGAAGCTGGCCATGTGATAGTGGAAGCAGAAACTGGAATGATGCATCTACAAAGCCAAGGAATGCCAAGGACTGCCTGAAAACACGAGAGACTAGATGAAACAAGGAAAGAGTCTCTCCTACAGGTTTCAGAGGGGACCATGGTCCTGCCTACATCTTGTTTCAAGAATTTCTAGTCTCCACAACAGTTAGATAATAAATTTGTGTTTAAAGCCACCCACAGTTTGTGGTACTTTGTTACAGCAGCCCAAAGAAACCAATATATCAACCTTTTGAAAAAAACTAACAGTAAATAGACTTAAAAAAAAAGTCACTGTACATTGTGCCCTCCAATGAAAATAAATTTTGATATAATTACAAATGAAGCCCCCCACTCCTGAAAGTTCTGTAGTTACTATTATTCCTTCAAAATGTGAAATGAAAATAAAATCCATGTTGTGCTTTCCAAAGTAACAAACTGAAACAAGAAGCTAAAAAGGCCACTGTGGGACTTCCCTGGTGGCACAGTAGATAAGAATCTGCCTGCCAATGCAGGGGACACGGGTTCAATCCCTGGTCTGGAAAGATCCCACATGCTGCGGAGCAACTAAGCCCATGTGCCACAACTACTGAAGCCCGAGTGCCTAGAGCTCGTGCTCTGCAACAAGAGAGGCCACCAAAATGAGAAGCCCACACACCTCAACGAAAAGTAGCCCCCGCTCGCCACAACTAGAGAAAGCCTGCATGCAGCAACGAAGACCCAACACAGCCAAAATTAAATAAAATTAAACCTTTAAAAAAATAAAAAACAAAATAAAAAGGCCACTGCACCGTGAAGTTTGAAAGTATATACTGTAGGGAGGAAAAAGAGATTAATGCAAAGTTAATATGTTTCTGAGTGACATTTATGGGCAGCAAATTTTGAGCACTATCTGAACATGCTCCAATGATTTAATGTCTGTCAACTAAGAATTTCACGAACCTACATTCTCATAAATTTTAGAGCTGGAAAGAAACTTCAGAGGTTTAGTATTTTCAACTTCCTCATTTTACAATGAAAAATCTGAGTCCTGAGAACGTAGATCTCTCCTGCTCTTAGCCCAGATAATCATTTATCAGGAAAATGATTCTCCCCTACACAAAAAGCATCAGCTTTTCTAGATCCTCCAGATACTGGGGGAAAAAAAATTATATATGTTATACTACTACCCTACGTCCATTTATTGATATTACTATTGTATCAAATCAAAGATGAAGAATCCTAGCAGAAGGGAAAACCAGAATGAAAAAGCCCTAACTCCTGCAATTAAAATCATTTCCTTCTTCAAGCTCTTCAGAACCTGCTTATTAAAAGGTCTAATAAAAGAACAAACATAAGAAATTGAAACAAAATACAAAGCTGTCAGCAAGTAAGAAGGGCACACAGTTTTTAACTACCTACACTCCCCTGGGTCCTCCAGCACAAAAGCTAATAATGAATAGATCATCTACACTGAAATATGTATATGTGTATATAGGTATACACACATGCATACACACACACACCACCCCAATAGATATATAGTACAAAAACTGTGTCTTCCTATAGGTCAAACATATATATGTATACGTAAAAATATTAACCACATGTGTAAACATGGGTGCTTGTGTGTTTATGTATGCATGTACATTACCAGTATATAGTCCTCCAGGAGGGACAGAATCTTTAAATATAAACACTGTTCTTTAGGTTTTACTGGCATAAAGTACTACTGTAATATAACCTTTTTTATTAGTTATTTAAGAATATTCATTTTAGAAGAGATAGCCAACCAAGTACCAAAAGCAAAGCAAATGAAAATCCAACAGGCATGAATGAAACCAAAGCAAAGCCACTTTGGCAGTCTCATTATAAACAAAATTAACTAGGGTGATCTTTGAGGTAGAAAGAGAAAACAGAAAGTAAAGATACTGTTGAAAGGAAATGGAGAAAAAAAGTAAACCAAGCTCGCAAGCTGGAAGATGATGACTGACAACACGAGGGATGGGATTTCTGTAACCAAGAAAATCTGCCGTCAGTAGGACTCAGTCCCTCAGGTCAATAGCTCTCTTTAGAAAGGCAGCCTAAATCCCCTATTCTCTGGCTATCAAAGCCCTCTTTTTAGTTGGGAGTTGAAAGATAAGGCAGGCTGGAGGAGCATTCTGGATCTAAGTATTATTTAAACAAGAGATTTTTTTAAAACCTTTTATTTACCACTTTTCAAATAAGCAACATATGAAAGGAGTACTTCTACACAAATTAGATCAAGGAAGAACCCAGAACTATGACAGATTAATCAAATTTAGAATCAGTCACATTTACCAAAATGGTAGTATACATACAAACTATCTCCCCTTGGAGAAAACTGCCCAAGCTGCAGAATTTATGGTCTCGTCTTAGAAGAAAAACTGTTGTCTTAGTACAAGAGAGACTCATACTTGGTCCCCAACCCTATGCCCCCAACTCATCCTCCAGGGTCCCAACCTCAGATGTACCCAAATCTAAACTTTCATTTCTGAGCTCGCCTCACTGGCCCTGCCCTTGTCCTAGTGGCCCCTCTTAGGCCTCAGACTTTACCTGCACACTTTTGTAATCTCTGGAGAGTCCTGGCCACTGTCCTGCTTTAATCTGGGCTCCCAGTCCTATGCTTCGTCCAGATTTCCCAAACCCTTTGGCCCTCCTTCAGGCTTTACACTCTTTTTCCCTGTCCCATCCTCAGCTCCAGGCTTTCCTATAATCCAGGTTCCATCTCTGGTCCAATTCTGTCCTCTAACCTTGAGCTCTCTTTTAAATCAGACCCAGGTGCTGCTTACCCTCTCCCCTCATCTTCTTGTTAACTAGGGTGATACAGTCCTCAGATGGGATCCAAACTGCTAGTCCCAAACACACCTATTCTCTCAACTGTTCTGGCATTTCCAGGCCTCTAACACAAAGAAAATTCTTTCTCTCTGGGTCCCTGATTCTTCCAACCTTTTATAAATCTCTCTAAATTATTAAATAAACATTTCAAGTGTCAAGCCCTTTCCATTTAAAAAAGAAAACAATTTTTAAAAAATCTCTTTACTTCATTTTCCTCTGCAGCTACTGGCCTCAGTCCCCCTCCTCTCCTCCTTAACCACACTTCTTAAAAGAGTTGACTCATCAGGCATCGCCATTCCTCCCTTCCCAGTCACTTTTCACACCACTCCAATTTGTCTTCACTTCCACTAATCTAATCTTGGAGGTTGTTAACGTCACCTCCAAGAGGCCAAATCCACAAAATATTATTAAACCTTCAACTTTCTTGACTTTTATGCACTCTTGAAATACTATCTTCCTTAGGTTCCCCTGACATACTTATATTCTTCTTGTTTTCTTCCTACCTCTCAGGCCAGTCCTTTTCAGTCTTATGTGCTAATGTAGTCTCCTCTAATCAATCATTTAAAGATGACATTCCTCAGAACCTTTCCCCCCTTTTTAATCTTCTCAGTTTACATTCACCTAAGTGAACCTACCCATACCAATTGCAATCTATATACCTAAAATTCTCAAATAATTATTTCCAGCCCAGACTGCTTCTCTGAACTAGACTAGCAGCATTCCATTCCCGTTGAATGTCCCTCATATAACTCAAACTCAGTATGTTCAGAAATAAACTTAGAATATTCCCAACTCAGCCCACCATAGCCACTGAAAACAAAAACCATTGAAAACAAAAACAAAATCTCCTTCCCCACTTTGGTCTTTATACAAAATTTCCCATCCCAGGATATGACACCACATCCACTTGACTGCTTATGTCTGGAAGATGGGAGTCTTCTCTAACATCCCATCTTCTTTACCATCCACATCTTTTCAATCACTAGATTCTGTCCATCCTTCTGGCCTATCTCTTACATGTATCCTCTTCTTTCCACTCCCACTACCACCACCATCATCTCCCTCCTGGACTACGGGAAGTTAACTGATCTCTCAGCGTCCTCTCTTCCTCTCCCTTCTGCAACAGACTGTATTTTCCAAAAATGACCACATCAATTCTGTGGTCCAAATGCTTTTTCCAGAACCTTGCCATTCCCCATTAAGAGGTATGGTTTCTTCCTCTTTTCTTGAATTTGGGTGGGATTTTGAGACCACCTTGATGAGCAGAATGCAGCAGAAGTAATGCTGTATGACTTCCAAGACTAGGTCAGAAAAGGCAATGTAGCTTCCATCTAGTTCTCTCTCTGTCTTTCTCTCTCTGAGAATGCTTGCCCTTGAAACTCAGCCATTATGTTTTAAGGAAACCCAGGCCACATGGAGAAGCCACACTCCAACACCCTCTGCCCATCGCTTACTCTGCAGGCAGTTAGCTGCTACGTTATACGGAAATTTAAGCAGCCTATGGAGAGGCCTATGTGGTGAAGAACTAAGGCCTCCTGCCAACAGCTATATGAGTGAGCCATCTTGAAAATGGATCCTCCAATCTAATCAAGCCTGCAGATAACTTCAGCCTGCTGATACCCTGACTGCAACTTCATGGAAGATCTTTAACCAGAATCACTCAGCTAATCCTCTCCAAATTCCTGACTCACAGAAAGTATAATAATGTTTGCTATTTTAACCACTGAGTTGTGGGGTAATTTATTAAGCAACAATAGATAGCTAACAAAACCCCTATGGCATCTATCATAACAGTTAGTATTTTTCCTTTGTTGCACTTAATATATTTGCAATTAAAAAAATTAATATATATGTCTTCCTGACTAAAAAAGGAAGAAGCATATGGACAAAGGCTGACTTGTTCACTATTATATTCTCAACACCAAGTAATGTCTGATACATAGTAGGGACGCCAGAAACATTCAATGTGAGAAATGTCAATGTTTATCAATATCTCTAAATTCATGACTACAAATGTGTTATTAGATAATAATAAAACTTTAGTCTAAAGTATGACATCATCAAATGGCTTAACACCTTAATTCAAAACATAGATGTTAATTACATATATATGTATATAAAATAACAGATATAGACAGATATAGGTTCAACAAATTGTTAGTGTTCATGGAATATACTGCATTTTTTTACTAATCAGATCTTCCAAACTGGCTTCAGGCATAACAAAGAGAGTACTTCGTTGTTAAATGTTAAACCTCTGTGCGCTTACCTGACGATGTGCAGTTGTGTAGATAAACGACTTAAAATCAGTTACACACACATAAACATGAATCCATCAGAGTGCACGCACTTGTGCGTGTGTATGTATACAGACACACACACCTCCCTCCACCCCAACCATGTTTGTTTGTTTTTAAAAAGCTAGTAAAGTACCTAATTATACAGCAAACTACCTAGGAAATAATGTTAATCATCAGAGAACACTGATTCAAATGATAACTATAACTGACAAACATCTTGGCTCTCTATCAACTCAATAAGACAAAATAAAATATTTGCCTGGCATGTTTGAAAATTCCTAGCATACCCTATATATGTAATAGATTTGTTAAAAACCAATCTAATTGGTGTTGTTAATCTAATCAGGATTGCCACACAACAAAGGAATACACATACTATTAAAAATTATCATTCTTGGCAAGGGACAAAACAAATCTGTAGCTAGTGACCAATCACACTGCTTTCTCTCAAAAGAAGACAATAATTAATTTTCCCCCTCCCACCTAATAACTGAGTCCGCTACCTCACAGTGGAACAAAACAGATCTGCCCTTACACATAAAATGAAAGTTTAATTCTGAAAACACTAAAGTGACAGGAAAACATGATGTATTCTATGGAGTCCACTTTGCCTAATAAGCCTCACTCAGGGAATTTAAGAACAAATAAATACAAACCATTGTTCATAATGTGCAATTAAATAATTGGAAAAAATGTTACAGTCAATCTTTACCATTTGTTCTTCCTAAAAGCAGCTAAAAGGAAGATACATGGCTCAATCGCTTCAAAAGCTAAAATAAAACAATAAATAATGTTATGATCCAATTTTTATAACACTACTTGCCAGAGGATCTCAGTGATTAAACTGTTACAGATCACACAAAGCTGGCATTAAGATGAAAGCTGAAGAATGGAAGAACATTACCTGGCAACTAATATAATTAGAAATGATGATTCTATATCATGGTTCCTTTGCAGCTACTGGGTTATCTTTCTAAAAGAAAATTTTGCTTGAGGAGCACTAGAAAGAACAATGGACTGGAGCCTGGCAATCTGGACTTCTGTTCTGGCTCTGATCAAAAATGAGTCAATACCTCATGGCCAAGTCACCAAATCACTCTTTGATTTTACTAACAACATTAGGGCCTAACAGTAAATAAGTCCACAAAGGCCCTGTGTTTTATGATGTGCAGTTGAAGCAATAAGTCTTCAGTAGTAAGTTTTAACACAGGGCACTCACTAACAAAGAAATCAGCAGGTTCATTTTTGCAGAGGCACCCAAGGCACGCATAAAAGTCTGAGACAGATTTGAATATTGCCAATAAGCACATCCATGTAAGAGTAAAATGCAAAAATAAGAGAATATAACAAAAACTACAAGCAGGAGGTACATATATTCAATACTCTCTAACATCGTACTTCTTTTTATCAGAAAGAGTTTCTTTTCCCCTAAACAGGTTTTAAGAGTCACAGGCTGTTTCAGCTATTCTTAACTCCCACTAGAAAACACTATTTATCCAAACGGAGAAAAAGGAAAAGTATAACATGATATTGAGAAAAATTCTACTAGCTACTGTTTTCCTTTTATATCTAACTGTGAAAATCAAGTTCACATGTAACTTCTGAATCCATTCTTGGGAACCAGGAAACAATTATCAAAATCTAACTAAACACCAATCCTAACAGAATTTTTACACCATAGTGAGGAAAATTTTCAATCTGACAGGAATAGTAAAAACCTGCATAGTTCCTGCACATGATCTCCCTTTTAGTAGTAATAGCAGGAACCAACTATAACTGAGGAGCACACAAAAAGATTTAGGGCAGGCAGGCACACCTGGAAATACATGAACATCCCTTTGACTTCTTCTACAACCAATAATATCAACCACTACTCTTATTTTAAAAAGAAATCAGCTAAAAGCAACCACCTCAAAAACTAACCCTTCAATGTTATAAAGGATAGGACAAACAAGAAACAGTACAATAACACGTTAGTAATCAGCTCTAAGACACCGGAAATTGACCCTACTACTGATTTCTTTGAAAATAAGAACTACATAGGACTTCCCTGGTGGCGCATTGGTTAAGAATCTGCCTGCCAATGCAGGGGACACGGGTTCGATCCCTGGTCCGGGAAGATCCCACATGCCGTGGAGCAACTAAGCCCATGCACCACAACTACTGAGCCTGTGCTCTAGAGCCCGCAAGCCACAACTACTGAGCCCACATGCCACAACTACTGAAGCCTGCGCACCTAGAGCCCGAGCTCTGCAACAAGAGAAGCCACCGCAATGAGAAGCCTGCACACCACAATGAAGAGTAGCCCCCTGCTCACCACAACTAGAGAAAGCCCACATGCAGCAACAAAGACCCAATGCAGCCAAAACTAAATAAACAAATAAATTTATTTAAAAAAAGGAAAGAAGAACTACATAGAGAAACACAATAATACAAAAGAATACAGTCTACCACAAATACATATCCTCTAATTGTTGTACCAGTACCATACCAGAAGTAATACTTCAGTAGACTTTCATCTTACTCTGTTTCTAGTTGGTAAAACATTACCATGATCCAGAAAGGGTAAAAAAATGGATGTAACTAGAATCCCATTACCACCACATATCTGGCTAGATTAGGACAGAAGAGAAATAGTATTTACGATATCAAAATACAAATACATTAAGAGGACAACTGATGAAGAATAAAAAATGTATTAAAGAAACTGGAAAAGTTAGTTTATTAAAAAATCATAAATTGTAATTTTATGATAAAAAAGCATTTATAAAGTAGCTAAGTGCCAATGTCCTTATTAATACCACCCTGCAAATCTAGATATCAACATATCCTTAAAACAGTGTTTCTTACATTTCCGAAATAAATGAGGGCTAGCACATACTTTAGAGTACAGGAATCCAAAGACATGTTCACAATCAACACTTCAGTAGAACAGAAATACTGAAAGGAAGAAATTTATATTTGTTCATGACTTCAGGCAGGTGTATATACTACAACAGACTAAAGCCATATGATAACTTAATAACTCATAGTATCTCTGAAGATAAATGGTAGAAAAGATAATTTATTTTTATTATTTCTTTTTTTTTTGCGGTACGCGGTCCTCTCAGTGTTGTGGCCTCTCCCGCTGCGGAGCATAGGCTCCAGACGCACAGGCTCAGTGGCCATGGCTCACGGGCCCAGCCGCTCCGTGGCATGCGGGATCCTCCCGGATCGGGGCACGAACCCATGTGCCCTGCATGAGCAGGTGGACTCTCAACCACTGCGCCACCAGGGAAGCCTGATAATTTATTTTTTAGTCACTTATTTTGTAATGTGCCCAATCTGTCAACATTAAAAATAGTACATGCTTAGGAAAAATAACACATTAGCATTAATTACTGAGGAAAATCAGGATTAGATAGGACATTCTTTCAAAAGGAGCAGGCAGGTGACAAAATGTCAAGAGTTGGCTAAAAGGGAATTCCCTGGTGGTCCAGTGCTTAGGACTCTGCGCTTTCATTGTTGATGGTGCGGGTTCAATCCCTGGTCGGGGAACTAAGATCCCACAAGGCACTTGGAAGCCACGTGGTGCGGCAAAAAAAAAAAAAAAAAGAGTTGGCTAAAAGAAGTAACTACTTCCTTCACCTTATACAAACAGTATAAAATACGCTGTTCTAGAACAACTGTCTTTAGCACTGCCATAGTATTTTTAGCATTGCCATAGTATTTAATGCATCAAGACCCAGTGTTATTCTATTCAACTAATTTTATATTTCCATTGGAAAATGAAACAAATTATAGCCTGGTCTGATGAGGAACAAGTATTGTTAGGCTGAATGACTCTGTCAAAGTATATGGTCATAATGTATCAAATTATTATTTCGAATTTAGCTTTCAAGAGATTAATCTATCACCTCTCAGTAACTGTTTAATGTTTGCTTGTAAGAAGCTGACCTGCCTTAGCCATGCCCAGTGCTCTTGATCTGCTTTAAGTATGCCCTTTTCCCAACCCAAAGCCACTGAGGATTTCCCTTCCCACTCCACTAGCCTCAGCACATGAGCCAGGCCCAAGCTATCGCTCAGCTAGAACCCAGAGCTGACCCCACCACTCCCCTTAATGGCTTAGAACTGGGATACTTTTCCTTATACAATCAGGGCTGCAGTATACATCCCTGGACCTCAACTGGAACTAAGAACACATTTTCCACCAGTACTCAGCTTGTAGGCATACAAACAAAATGTCTATGGCCACTTTAACAACAACTTAACAAGATCAGTGCAGTACAGAAGTTAAGAGCATGAACTCTGGAGCCAGTATGCCTGAGTTCAAATCTTGGTTCCACCTTTTACGAACTGTGTGATCCTAGGCAATTATTTTCTGTCTCTGTGCCTCAGTTTTCTCTTCTTAAGTGAGAATAACATCCATAAAGCTGCTGTGAGACTTGGAATAATGCCCGGCAATAGTGATTGTTCAAGAAATATCAGAATTATTTACTTGCAAAGCATTCAGCCAAGCCTCATGTAGAAAAACAAAACCCTCATACAAAATAACTGCCTGACTGGTACAGCAATCTTATTTGTCTATACTGTAGAGACTCATGGTGTCACAACTGGTGATTTTATCATTAAGGCCAAAGCTTAAATGATTAGATCTTGACACCTGTCAAGCCCTACTTTAAAAAGCCAGGCTATAGACTATTCAAAATACTATATTTGTTTGGTTTTATTTTCAGTGTATGCTTGGGGAACAAACACAAATTGACCTGTCTATTCCTGAAGAAGCTTGGATAAAGATTTAAGACTCCATTCACTATGGTAGCCACTAGCCACATATGGTTATTAAAATTTAAAATAAGTAAAATTAGGGAGGGACAAATTGGGAATCTGGGTTTAACAGATACACACTACCTTATATAAAAAAAAGATAAACAAGGCCCTACTGTATAGCACAGGGAACTATATTCAATATCTTGTAATAACCTATAATGGAAAAGAATCTGAAAAAAAATGGGTATAATAACTGAATCACTTTGCTGTACACCTGAAACACTGTAAATCAACTATACTTCAATAAAAAATAAAATAAGATTAAATTACAAATTCAGTTCCTCATTTGCACCTTTTAAGTGCTCAGTTCCCACATGTGGCAGATCAAACATTATAACCGCTGCAGAAAGTTCTTTGGACAAGGCTGTTATAATCGGAGCCCTGCAGCAGCACCACTGCTGAAAAGGCCTCCATGCACTGTCTTCCCTCCCAGGGAGTGGTGACACGAAGAGCATATCGAGGCACTGCCCCTCCAGAGGAGGTAAAGCTGGAGACCAGAGCTGACCCAAGGGAAGGTCCAGTGGACTAACTAATTCCAGCTCCAATTTTCATCTCCTCATTAGAGAACAATGTTCTAGAGCTATTTACCCAACTATTTCCAAGCATAAAGGAAAAAGAGAGATGATCAATTTTTACTGTTTTACTTAGTACACAGTTTTACTTCACAGTTCTACTTCCTCTCCTTTCCCCCAGTTCAGTCTATTCTAAAATAAAAGTACTAATGAGGTTTGTTTACCAATGAAGAGTAACAGCTGGGATTGACTAAGTAGCTGTGTGGGAAACAAGCTGGTCATGTTTCTCCCCATGCTATCCTGTCAAGATGAGGAAAAAAGACAAATTGAAACAAGCTAGCTGATTCAATTTGACGCAAGAACTCTGAAAACTGGAAGCATCCGGTCTTTTCTGTTTCCCATCTTATTCAAAGGTGTGGTAGGCAAATTATAATTCCACAGTTCTGAAATCACCACAAACTGCTAGAAAAGACAGAACTATAAACCCTCTTGCCAAATCTGGGTCAAAGGAGTTGTAACAACTTTAAAGGACTGGGCGATGAAAGAGACCTGAGACTACCTGCCTCAAAATATTACCTGTTCAGAGATGTCTCAAGCTAAATTAGTTCATTGTTTCCTAACATTTCCAATGCAGTATCCTGCACAGTATCCTGCACAGCTTTTCAAGTAATTTTATTCTGCAATTTTGAAAATGTTGAAGTACTTTTAGTAGTATCTTACCTCAAATATTACTCTTTCAAAAATCAGTCTTCTCTGAAGTATTAGAGGGTCTCCAAAAGGTTTCCAACTAATATTTATTATTGGCAAAACACAACTGCTTTGAGGTTGGGTTGCCTTATGATGAAAAGACCCAGAGAGCGTTGCCAAATTTAGCAAATAAAAATACAGGGTGGTCTCTCAGAATCATTTTTCACAACTGTGTATGAATCTACAATTATCTCAAAATAAGTTTATTTGAAGAAAACCCAGGACACCCAGTTAAAACTGAATTTCATATGAACAAGAAATATTGTATAAGCATATCCCATGTGTATTTGGGACATACTTATACTAACAAGTTATTTGTTGTGTAACTGAAATTCAGATTTAATTAGGTGTTCTGTATTTTATCCCGCCACCCTAGACTCAAAAGGATTAAAGGCAAAGAGTGGAAGTCGACAAAATCGGAAATCACCATCAATATAGAGAGTAAATATAGACAATGGGTGGAGAGGTGTGTCTTTAAAACATGCAAAGACATGCCTGAGAGCAAACCCTAAGGCTCTGAATCTAATGCCAGTGCAAGAGAATCCTGTCGGAAGAGGTTTTTTTCTACATTAGTTGTTCTCAATTCTAGATCCCACTCAATTTTAACCTGTTGACACAAATCCCAAATAGTGCCACAGACTTGTGCCTCTCTACCCCATCCAGTTCTGGCTTGCTCTGAGTCAGGGACTCTAGAAATGCCTCTGATTCTGTTCCTACAGAAGGGCTAGGCTTGGAACCTCTTCCTTCCAACTACAGCAGCCCATCCACTGGTGTTTAGATGAGTAGCTCCTGGTCTAGTTGTAACTATACATACATGCCGAAACCTTGGCTACAGGGTCTTCTAAAAAACTGCCAGATGCAGTTCAAGACATCTGGCTGAGGTTTAACCAAGAAATAAACTTGTTTTGGTAAAGTCATTTAAAAAATAACCCAACCCAGGCTTCCCTGGTGGTGCAGTGGTTGAGAGTCCGCCTGCCGATGCAGGGGACACAGGTTCGTGCCCTGGTCTGGGAAGATCCCACATGCCGCGGAGCGGCTGGGCCCGTGAGCCATGGCCGCTGAGCCTGCGCGTCCGGAGCCTGTGCTCCGCAACGGGAGAGGCCACAACAGTGAGAGGCCCGTGTACCGAAGAAAACAAGTACTCTAAAGTACCAAGCTGGTAATGTAAATTACTTAAATAAGCCAGCACGCTTGAAAGAGTGAGGACTATGGTGAAATAAAGAATACCTGCCACCCCAAAAGAAATGCACATTGGATTTGCTACTCTGCCCCACTCACCTGACTTGCCACTTCACAGTTGCAGCCCTTCTCATAACCTATACGCCTACCCCAATATCAGGGATAGGCATGAACCATAAGTGCATAACATTTCACCCTTACTCCACTCATCCCATTGTGATTGATTCAATGATGAACCCAATTAGAGTTATGGAGATGCAACTGGACTTCTGACAGAAATACTGGGGCAAGTAATCTCACACTATTTCATACTGCAACTGAACCTAAAGGATGTAACTGGGAGGTACTAGCAGTTATTCTATAACCACAACGACAAAGCCTGTACAATATTGGAGTCAACTAAAAGGAAACAGACCTGGCAAATGGAGAGGTAAGTCAAGACATTGAGGACATGCCTAAGGCCAACTCTACCCTGAACTTTCCAGTTACGTGAGACAACTTATTCAGTTGTGCCATTATTCAGTTAATGCCAACAAATTAATGCTTTTCTCAAACCAGTTTGGTTTGAATTTTCTACTACTGCAACCAAGTGACTCTCGATACAGGCATTCAAAATCAGTTTTTTAAAACAGTTCACACAAACACACAATGCTACGTTTCGCTTACAGGCTGCTGGTACGCAAGTATATGCAAATATAAACTCTTGGGTTTTATTTAAATTTTTTTCAAAATATTTTCTTTGTAAGATATAGTATACCTTAAGATTTAATATACCAGTACTAGCCTTCAAAACTACATCTGGCAAAAGGCCAAGAAGCAACAGCAGCCTTGATCGTCACTACATAATATATATTACTTTCTTACAAGTATAGTAGACTATAATGCCTAGGTCTCTTTAAAAAGAAACAAGCCCTAAGCATGTGCACACAACACAAGCATAAACTGACAAGTATTCACGGAGTACTGTGCTAAAATGATTATGATCATCTCTTCACGGCCACTCCACATACACATTCTCACACACACAAATACACACAGCCGTGCACTAAGGCACGTGCCCACACACACACACACACTCACACCTGATGCCGTCAGAATATCTAAGGCATTGTGATGAACAGCATGGCTTTTGGGATCAGACAGACTTGAGCTTGAAGCTTGCTTCCACAATTAATTAGCATGTTTTCAGGCTAGTTACATAATCTCTCAAAGATTTATTTACTCTTCTCACTTTTAAAAAGATGATTATAATATCTCCCTGAGAGAACTGAGAAAAAAGATAAATACATGTACATTACCTAGCAAAGTACCTAGCACAGTCAATAAGTAATAGCTATTGCATCAAATGGGCATGCATACCTGCAATTAAGTGACACTTGTCATAATTCAACACATAAGAAAAAATGGTATAAAAATATAAAAGATTAGAAGCCTTGGAAAACATAGTCTGGTTCTACCGTGTACTATAAGCAAATTTTGTTTCATGAAGTTTTTAATATTCAAATTAACTGTTCAAAAACAGCAAAATGACTATGGCATTAGGGTAGTAAATAAAAATCACAATCCAGAAAAACAGAGAACTAACTATCTTATTTAAAGTTTACATCAAATAAGGTCCAACTGTAATTAGATTAAGTCAACTTTACATCTTGAGATAATATTATCCCTCCAGGAATTAAGTTCTTAGAAAATAAGACACAAATAATTTGAATTAAGGTAGTACTTCTAAAAATGCCCAAAGTGAGAACACCATATTTGCTCATTAGAGACTGTCTAAAACATGAGTGCTAATGGCAAGATTATCCGTAACAAGGTAAAAGAGTTACAAATACATAAGCTTACATTTGCTTAAAAGGTGTTAATATAAAAAATTAAACTCACAACAAATGACATTTCAGCTTAGAAAACCAATAATAATACATTTAAGTCCAATGTAACCTCCTTACTAAATAAACTCCTCCATCTAGGAATCCTAATTAAGCCAAATATACTTCCTGTCACAAAAGTGATGTTCAAGACATACTCTCCATTCACAAAAAGGAAAGATTCTTTCTCAAGTAAAAAGGATGCACATACTACCCTAAGACAGCAATAATGAAGAATCATGGGCAGAGAAATATATTTCAAAACAGAATCCCTTGGAAAACAGCTTGCATTTCTACACTGGGTGCTGAGCTTTCTTTTAGACCTTTCACATCTAATTACCTCCAGCCATGAAGGGTTATTAATCTTACTTTTACAAACTGGGGTGTGCCCCAGTTCTTAAAATCTATGCACAATAAAAAGTGGTAAGAGAGAGTAAAAGACAAGTTAACCCATGACCGATAGAAAGACACGGCAAACATTCCAAATCCATGCTGTCCAATACAGTAGCCACTAGCTACCTATGGCTATTAAGCACTTACAAAGTGACTAGTCTGAAATGAAATATGTTGTAAGCGTAAAATACAGACCAAATTTCAAAGATTCTGTATATATTGTTTACATGTCGAAATAATAATTTTGGATATCTGCATTAATAAAAACTTTAAAATTAATTTCACATTTTTTAATATTTTTAATGTTACTAGAAAACTGAAAATTACGTATGTGACTTGCATTATATTTTTATTGGACAGCACTGTTCTAAGTCATAGCGTCTAAATCTATTAGTTTAGAGGACTTTCTTCATTTGTAATCATTCCTAAGTTTGTCTTTAACAACAAAAAAGAGATAAGCATCTGTCAATTTACACAATCTACATTTCCTGTCCCACCTCCGCACTTTTCATACAACCTCTTAGGACTTGTTAACACCAGTGAACACTACAAATACAGAATAAATGTAATATATAATATAGATTATATACTTGAACATTATGCTGTTACTAATGTACTAGTGCTTTTGTCATGCAGCCAACAACTGATACACATTTTCATCAAAACAGAAATCCATTAAAACAAATCCATTTCAAGAGGTGGTTAGTAGGCCAATCATAAAGTCAACCTAATTCCCAGAATTTTATTTGCCAGCTAGGCATGGAAGGCCACATGTAGTTCCTACTAATGACAACTGGGCTTCTGTGATAATGTAATTAATGCCTGTTGCTTGTGATACTCAAGTCCTTGAATCCCCAATGTGTAACAGCTAGAAAAGTACAACTTCCTTGTAAACTTCCATTATTAAAACACAAAGACATATATAAACGTCACTTTTTTTAGTCACCGAGTATTTAAAAGTGAGAATAGCACTGTCTTATAAGAGGTTTAAAAAGGTAAAATTATAAAATTTCCTCATTCTTATTTGAAAATAATATATTAATTGATTTGAACAATGAACTGCATCCAGATCCATTTCCCCCTAGGAGCATCCATGTGTCAATTAGTTACCTAAGTCTCTAACCACTACAACTCACTTTACAGGCTCATCTGTTACACCTCTAAATCCCAACTCCTCTTTTCAATACTCTGCAGAGATTTCCTATTGCCCTTCCATGTCAGGATCCTTATCTTCAATTTTGAGTTTCATTAGGCTAATCTCTATTTTTTCTCTACTTTTCCGCCTATTCTTTCCATTGTGCTTGAACAAACCTACTGATCTGGTGCTCCATTAACCCACCCCTTCTCCAAATCTTCTCTTTTGTTATATTTCCACTTCTTGTTCCCCCACACATTCGTAAGGGGGAAAGTCAAGGCAAAACATAATTTTATTTTTCTTTTCACCAGCTATTTAAGAAGCTCTTTTAATTCTACTTTCAACATGCAAGCTCTCAACTTTCTAAAGGGTATAAAGTTATTTCTCTCCCAAGTATCTTTCCTGAATAAGTGACAAATTTTAATTTGTTTCTTCATACTAATTTACAGTAAATGTAATAATCCATTTATAAAACTAGAGCTTGGAAGAAAATTTGTGGTCCCCAAACCTCCTGAAATGTTACACATAAGTATCTGACTTTTTACAGTATATTTAAGATTTTCATCCATATGGAGATTATATTGTAAAAGTTGTGATTAACCATTTTTATTTATTTATTTTTAATTTATTTATTTATTTATTTTTGGCTGTATTGGGTCTTTGTTGCTACGCACGGGCTTTCTCTAGTTGCGGTGAGCGGGAGCTACTCTTTGTTGTAGTGCACGGGCTTCTCATTGTGATGGCTTCTCTTGTTGCGGAGCACGGGCTCTAGGCGCGCAGGCTTCAGCAGTTGCAGCATGCAGGCTCAGCAGTTGTGGCACGTGGGCTCTAGAGCACAGGCTCAGTAGTTGTGGTGCACGGGCTTAGTTGCCCTGTGGCATGTGGGATCTTCCCAGACCAGGGCTCGAACCCATGTCCCCTGCACTGGCAGGTGGATTCTTAACCTCTGCACGACCAGGGAAGGCCGATTAACAATTTTTAAAATCACTATTCATTTACCTCAACTTGATTTAATAAGTACTCTTAATTCCATGTTTTGGAAAGTTACTTTAACAGATTTTTTTAAGGTGTTTGTTTAATATACTCTCTGTCAATCTGAACCTGTATTCAACAAAACTTAAAAAAATACATATGTATCTTCCACGTGCTAGAAACTGGGCTAAATGCTGATAATGAAAAATGCAAAAGATGGCTGCTGAACACAAAAATTTAACTCTTACCAGAGAAATAAATCAATTACCATGCTGTATAATATTTTCTTATTCTGTCCCACTCATCACTGCTATTTGTGGACTAGAATTATTTTCTTGTACAATTATTGGTTCTAATACCTCATTTTTTCAAAATGTTCTTCCATAAACATGCCTGTTTATTTTTCCATATAACTGCTATTTATCATTACATGTAACATATACAAGGTATGTAATATCTAACTCACTAAAAAAAACAGATGAAACAGGATTATTATCTGCATTTCTGAGAGAAGAGTTAAATAACTTGCTCAAAAGCTCACAGTTAATTTGTTGGAGCTGGGACTTGAACTTGTATTTGTCTAACTCCAGAGCCCTTTATCTGGGTCAGCTGGACTTCCTGGATGTACAAAAGGACAGTTTTTGCTCGTCTGTTTGTTTTGCAGGTGGGGCGGGGCGGTGGGGGGGTGGTGGAAATCTTGTCTCTGCTTTCCCAATAGTTGGGAATTTTATAGTCACAGTTATTACCTAACTATAATGGTGGCACCTTTGGTTTCCCCCCACCCCTAAATTTAAAAGAACTGTTCGCAAGTATTTTCAACAAATAGAATATTGGCTTTTTGTTAAAGAGAAGCATATTTTATTATTTTAAGGAAAAATTCTCTTCTACTTCACTGTTTAAGATTTGAGAGTCAGTTAAAATATACCAAATGGTGCTCAACATCAGGAGCGTTTAGGAAAATGCAAATCCAAACCACAATGAGATGCCACTTCACACCCACCAGAATGGCTATAATGAACAAACAAACAAATAAACAACAGAAAATAAGTATGGCAAGCACGTGGAGAAATTCAAACCCTCATACATTATTGGTGAGACAGTAAAGTAGCACAGACTTTGTGAAAAACAGTTTGGCAAGTATATGACCACAATTCCACTCCTAGGAATGTACCCTAAAGAACTCAAAACAAATGCCTGTACACACAAGTTCACAGCAGCACTATTCACAACAGCCCAAAGGTGGAAACAATCAAAATGTCCATAACTTATGAGTGGATAAAATGTACCAAATGCTTTTATTTCATATTGTGTTTCTTTTTTAAAAAAAAAAATTGAAGTACAGTTGATATACAATATTATATAAATTACAGGTGTACAATATAGTGACTGGTAATTTTTAAAGGTTATACTCCATATATAGTTATTATAAAATATTGGCTATATTCCCTGTGTTGCACAATATATCCTTGTAGCTTATTTTATACATAATAGTTTGTACCTCTTAATCCCTTACCCCTATGCTGCCCCTCCCCCCAATAACCATTAATTTGTTCTCTGTATCTGTAAGTCTGTTTCTTTTCTTTTTTTTAGTTATATCATATTATGTATTTCTTGAAACGCTCAATAACTTTTCTTCTTTAGCCTACTGTTGTGATATATCAGAGGACTGGGAACTGCCATTCTTCAGTCTTGCAACAAACTCCCTTTGTTTGAAGAGTATTCTATTTTTACAATTTTTTTTTTTAAAGAAGATGTTGGGGGTAGGAGTTTATTAATTAATTTATTTTTGCTGTGTTGGGTCTTCGTTTCTGTGCGAGGGCTTTCTCTAGTTTTGGCAAGCGGGGGCCACTCTTCATCGCGATGCATGGGCCTCTCACTGTCGCGGCCTCTCTTGTTGTGGAGCACAGGCTCCAGACGCGCAGGCTCAGTAGTTGTGGCTCACGGGCCCAGTTGCTCCGCGGCATGTGGGATCCTCCCAGACCAGGGCTCGAACCCGTGTCCCCTGCATTGGCAGGCAGATTCTCAACCACTGCGCCACCAGGAAAGCCCCTGTTTTTACAATTTTAATGCAGGGAAGCCCCTGTTTTTACAATTTTAATGCTCTTTGTTCATCAATGAAATTAGACCATTGTCATTTTGGCAGTACTAGTATCATGCTTGGGGACTTAGGTCATATTTGCCTCAAAACATGTTTAAGGTAGTTTGTTATCTTTTCCTATGGTCTAGAATAAAAGATAACATGGGAAAGAGCTACCGCTTGGAAGTTTAAAACATCTTAATTGTAAATCTATAAAGAAAAGTATTTAATAAAAGTATTAAGCATAAATTTTTAAAAGTTATTTTACAAATGATCTAATCCATGTTTTCAAATGAATCATCCTCTGTCGATTATCATTAAGAGACTGCTGTTGAAGTTTGTTTGTTTTAAATTTTCTTTTTTTTTTAAATAAAAACATCTAGTAAGATTTAGGGATGTCTCTGGTGCTTTTAGCTAATGCCATCTTCCTCCAAAGTTGCACCTTATTAAGTTCTGATTTACTTTTTTCAGCTGTTCGCACTAAAATTTCATGCCCTCATTAAGTCATTAGCTACACACACATACATATACATATACATATACACATGGCGCTAATGTTTCTCACACTCCTCCCACTTTTACCAATCTTTTGCATTATGACACAGGCAATCAAAGTATAGAGAGTGCTTACGTTAAGAAACAGCTAGCCATTAAAAACCAAGTAAGAAACACAACCTTAACTGTTCTCTAGCTTCATAGAGAATAAATGGTCTTTCATTATCTCCCCTGTCCCTTCCCAACTCTCCTCATCCCAACAATGACCCTAAACCTCAGAGCACTATTTCTCAAAAAACTGATTACAGTGTAGCTAGTACGTGAATCCTAGGACATGCTTCTCAAAATGCACATTCTCAGGCCACCCTTGGACTATGAAATTAGAATCTCTGCTTTGGACAATGCTTGATTACAAGAATGTTTTGCTTCACCAAGCCTAACCAGAACACTGCCCACATATAGCATTAGGGTAAGGTAACCCTACAACTTATCATACTAACTGGGATATTTCTGAAAGTGAAAGGAAATGCTATTAACAATTACACCAAGACAAAAGATATAAACCAGGATGTATGGTCAAAGTAGGGTTCCTGTGGTATGCCGCACCTTTGAGAATTTGGCTAGTTTCAGAACTACTTTCAACTTAGGAGTTCATTAACATTATCCTAAAATGTAGTGCAAGAGTATTATACTAAGAGGTGAAAATATAAAGAAACATAAGATCCACACCCAGTTCTGGTGCCCAGTTCAGTTAGAAAGAAAGGGCATGTGACAAGAGGCAATAAGTAGCAGAGAATAAATATGTAAGTCTCTCAAAAGAGAGATATGCAGGAAAGGCTTCACAAGATGTAGGATTTGAAATGGGCCTTAAAGGAGCACTACTGTTTGGTGGATGAAAGCCATTCTATGCAGTGAGAGAAGGTAAACAGAGATGCAGAACCTAGAAACCCATGTTATGCCCAGGGGGTGGGAAACAGACCACTTTTGCCACAGCATACCTTTTATACATAACAGGAATTAAAAATAAAGATAAGTTAAGAACCAAATGCAGAACATTTTGACGGACACCCACTAAAATTCCTGAGGGAATTCCATAATCAAAAAGCAGCTGTGACACAATGTGGCATGAGTACCCAGGGGAAATGAGAAGGGATAAAAGATACAAGAGTGAAAAAAAAGAATAATACCCCACATAAGAGGAAATACTAAATACTTAAAGAAGAGTAATTAGGAGAAAGAAGAGACATTTCAGTGACATCAAAAAGAAGTTGAAAGTAAAAACATATAAGAAGGCAGGCAGTTAAAACAAAAAAGAAATTAAAAATAAGTCATATGAAGAAAACACTGACAGCTAGATTACCAAATAGCTTTTTCAAATAAAACAGAAGAGGAAAAGCCAGATTACAAAAAGATGAAAGAAATACAAGACAGAAAAGTGGAGATGTGGCTACATATATGGCTCAGTAAACTAAAAGATAAATGGGCAGCCAGATAGTGGATAAGAAGAGAAAAGATGACAATTAAATGGGCTTAAAAAAAAAACTCTCAGAAACAGGATAAGGTTAATAATTGGAAAGAGACTGGAGATAAATGAAAAGGAAAGGTTCAGTTTCAGGCAATGGGCTAGCAGAAAAATCCTGTTAAGAGCAAAGATTTTCCTGTAAATAAAATCAAATTCACTCACAATAAAAAGATCAAAGGAATATACAAAGATACATATTTGCCAGAGAGTGTGTATATGTACACGTTAAGGTCATACAAAAAGCTTAAATTTAATGAAAGATTTCAGAGTTTGGGGGAGGTGTAAAAAAAGTAAAATGCTAGAGGAAGAAAATATTTTTTGCATAGAAGACAATTTCATATGCAGTAAAATCATACACACTTGGTCATGATAGATTTTACATAAGAAGTCTATTACAAATTATACATTACTTAAAGCAATGCTATACAAAAATATTTTTATTACAGCATTATGATTTGCTATCATTATAATGTGGAATCTAGACCAGTAATTTGCAACTGGAAATGATAACCCTTCTTCCCCCCTAGACATTTGGAAATGGGAGGAGGAGTTGGTTTCTGGTGGCCACAATACTGGGAGAGGCCATTCTAGCACTATGTCAGCGAAGTCCAAGGATGCTCAGTGACTTCTAAGGCAAAGCAAAACCCAGTCCAAAATGCCAAAGTGGACACCAATAAGAAACACTGTAAACAGACAAAGAAGGTTGCTTTTCTTGTGTATTCTTCTTGTATATTTAGATAAAAATGAACAACAAAGTTCATTTTTAACTTTAATTCTTGTGATAATTTGATTCTGATAAAGGTCTTTGCATTCCACCTTAATCAATTTTAATTCAGAACTTAAGAACAGACATAGAGTTCTAATAAAGGAATTTCGGTTATTCTAATGCTAAGACATTGATTATCCCTTGACAAATGAAGACGTGGCCAGGAAAATATGTTATGTTTAAAGCAATAGTTTCAGCAAGTATTCAGTTTTAAAAATAACACCCAGGGCATTGGTTAAGTTGAATAACATGCATTTGCATTTTTTTTACCACCAAATATGTCCATGCAACTTTTACACATCCAAAGTTTCCTAAGGCAAAGCAATTTAAGTTGAAGTTTATTTAAAATTAAGAAGGTCTGTAAGGACTACAGCAGCAATATACTGAAGTACTGCAATGGAATGAAACACAACAAATACAAGTTCACAATGAGTCTGAAAAGGATAATAGGAAACCAACTCATTATTCTGAAAAGGAAGAAAAAAATAAATCTGATAAACAAGGGGAAGAATTAACCACTTATTCTGCCTTCACAATGTAACTCACCGGATTGGTAACCAAATGGAAGATGTGGGTAAATTTCTCTTAAGAGATGTATTCCAATGGCTACCAGCATCACAAAAAGACAATCAGATCTTAAGTGTTTCCTGATAGAAAAGCTCACTACAACCTATAAAGCAGTTTTGTCAAAAGAAAAAAAGGAGGGGGGCTATCAATCCTGAATATGAACAAGCCTCTTGACCTAACTCCCAAATTTACAGGAAACACTGAACACAAAGAAAGATATTATACTATGACTAAGAAGGCAATAAGCAAATACAGACTTAGAAACTCAGCCCTATTTCATTAAATAAATTGCAAAAACGAAAAAGAGAAAGACAAAAACAAAAAAAGAGAGAACTTACAGATTGGAAGATACATAAAAAACATCGACCAATCACAGTGTCTCTACTTTATTTGGATACTGATTCAAATTAGTTGCGAAGAAGGAAGGCAGACATCCCTGAGACATTTGTAAATTTGAACAATGACTGATTCAAGAATTTTGATATTTTTAGATGTGTTAATGACATTGTGGTTAAATTAAAAGAAGTCCTTACCTTTTGAAAATGCACACTGAAATAGCTGTTCTTTAAAAATGCAGATGAAATGATGTCTGAGATTTGCTTCAATGTAATATGGGAGGGTGAAATGGTTTGGTGTTATAAATGAAACAAAATTGGTCAAAGGTTGGTAACTATTGAAACTGGGTGAAGGCTACAAGGGTATTTATCACACTAGTCTGTTTACTTCTGTATATGTTTCAAGTTCTCCATAATAAGTTAATTTTAAAAAATTAAGAAACCTCAGCAGGAGGGAAAAGCGATCATTTGCAACATGTTTATTTTCGGGCTTATAAAAGAACAAAATGAATACTTGGCATAGTCCTCTAATGGATATGGGGATATTAAGCATCTGGGAGGATGTAACAGAAATGTCTTTAAAAATTTTAAACACACACAGATGTAAATAAAATAAAGAAAATCTAAAGGTGCACTAGTTAAAACCATCACTGAATTCCACACGGGTCACATGCATTTAAGTTTGTGTTGAAACCCTTCAAATGCCAGATTTCCCCTCTTTGTGATAGCAGGTAAATTTACTACAAGTATTTACAAATCCAACAAATATTACCAATACCCTTAGAAACAAGTGTGAAACAAAAATAAAACCATAAAGCCAAGGCTTTATGATGCCCTCTATATTTTGTTGTTGCTACTGTTTAAATTGAGAAGACTACAGAAAGCAATAGGAAGCCATAAAAAATGTGTAGCCACAATCTTCTGAGATTGATTCTCTTGGGGACCCTAAATAAATGGATTCTTGACTTACTAAAATTTAATGTAAAAAAATGATCCATTTGTAAAGGACCTATAAGATGGTAAATGGCAAAACAAACTACAAATAACCACCCTCAGAAAGGGAACGAATGGTGTTTATAAAAAGCGAGTCCCATGGATATAAAGGGAGAATCATCATGATGATTTATAAGTAAAGGAAAATAAAATAAAAAGGTAACAAAATTCATGTTTCCCTAGGCCTTTCACTCAGACCAAAACATGTGGAGCTATACTCCCAAAAGCAATTTCAGACTAGAGATGTCTTTATTTTTCCCCAGACAAGCTAGAAGTTAAACAGAATGACAAAGTATATTTACTCTGGGACAGTGAAGCGGCAAAGAAACTTCAGAATGGCAAAACTGGTCCAAATCCCTCCAAAACAGACAGACTACATCTTGGACAATGAATGAACAAGGCAATACTGCAACTCCTTTCAAAGTTTCATCTGTTGCAAATAACCATAAAATTAAAACAATTATTATTTACAACAAGGACCAAACAGGAGGCTGGGATTTTAAAAATTTAATAACTCTAGAAATTTGACCCTCCTGCTATTACTTAAGGTTAATCACATCTTACTGACCATCACATCGAAAACAGGTGCTAAAAACAAGCTTACACAATTTCCTTTTATACCCTTATAAAACTGATGAAATGTCAACAGAAAGAAAAACCTGAAAGCTTTAAATTTTAATTTTAATACAGCATTTAGACAAGATGCAAGACACAGATTTGATTTATAAAATTCATTTAGTTTTATCAATCTAAAATGAACTATATCAACCTAGAAGGTCACACTGAAAACATTAGGTCTGTTTTGCTAAGTGGAACAGTTCCTCTTCCAGAGAGACTCCTAGGAAAAAAGCAAATCTCCATACTATTATCTGGAAATATTTTTGTATAAATTCACAAGTTTAGGAAAAATAGTGTTTAAATAAACTATGAAACGATATAAAACAAGACAAAATTAAGAGGGATCTAATATAAAGCCAAATTTCTATAAAAAGTCAGATCTAGTACCAGTATTAAAAAATAACAAGTGCACATGTTGCTGAGAAATCATCATTAAAATACTCCTAAAATGCTATGTGATTAGGACTTTTCTCCATAAAGCTAGAAATTCTTATCCATAGATATTTTTTCCAACTTCAAAGCAATTCATAAACATAGACCGCTTCACAATACCCCAGACAAAAAAGTAGAGGCAGATTTAAAGTCTCATTGCTTTGCCCAAAGAAAAGCCTTACACAAGGAACTACAAGCCAGAGAACAAAGATTTGCCTTTTCCATTACGATCGTATTCAATCCCTGACCTTCTTCCTTACAAGGCAAGAGAATAACCAAGAAAGCTGGCAACTTGGGGAATGCTCCTTGAAAAGAAAATGCTTCTGAATGATTTAAAAAGAAGAAGAAGAAAAAAAAAAACTCAAGGTGAGCCTAGCACCCTCAAGCCAAAGAAGGCAACTCTTCTTTCTCCAACTCACCATCTGGACCTCACTTGCCAGGTTCTAAAACCATACAGTATTTTGGATCCTTCAAGAGACTATAAGCAAACAAATGGGATGTACTTATACTAAACATGCACCTACAAACCCTTAAACAACTCTGAATGCTTTTACCCAATTTCTCAAGCAGCAGTGTACAAAAGCAAAAGTGTTTACCTTCACATAAAAAGTAAGCCTAAAGGGCTTCCCTGGTGGCGCAGTGGTTAAGAATCTGCCTGCCAATGCAGGGGACACGGGTTCAAGCCCTGGTCCGGGAAGATCCCACATGCTGTGGATCCCACATCCCACTTGTTGCGGAGCAACTAAACCCGTGCGCCAGAACTATAGAGCCTGCGCTCTAGAGCCCATGAGCCACAACTACTGAGCCCATGTGCTGCATCTACTGAAGCCTGCACACCCGTGTTCTGCAACAAGAGAAGCCGCCGCAATGAGAAGCCCGCGCACCGCAACGAAGAGCAGCCCCTGCTCCCCTCAACTGCGAGTAGCAATGAAGACCCAACACAGCCAAAAATAATAAATAAATAAATGTATTTTAAAAAAAAAAAAGTAAGCCTAAATTTTTGCCCTGGAGCTGTTATGTATATGCACTACATGTGTGACAACTCTCAGATTAGCTTTTGAAATCTTAACAAGAATGATACTTCAAAGGATTGTTTTGGGAATTAAATAAAATAGCATATTAATAGGCACTATACTATGGAATTCAGTAGTGTCAGGCTGGGTGCTCACTTATTCATGAAGTATATATCCTTTGTATATAGGGAGAGAAATCGATTTCTCACTGAATATCCATATGCTCCCTGACATTTTCCAGCCACCTTGCAGTTGGTCGAGGCCATGTGATTAATTCATGCCTTACTTCCAGATCAAAGCACTTAACAGTTAGCCAGCACATGACCCTCTAGCTATCTTGCCTGGACACATGTTCCAAATGGCAGGGCTACAAGATGTAAGCTGCACAGATCTGAGCCAACACGTGGAAGAGCTAACCAGGAGAGTTCCTGGACCCGAAGAGGACTTCATATAAGTGAGACAAACGTTTAAATGTTCACGTTATAAGCTTTCTAGGTTTGTTTGTTAACACAACACAGCTTAGCAAAATTCAACATCTCCTTTTACAGCCTAACTGCACTCAAATGCTAGACAAAATGCATACATAAAAATGGCAAGTCCTGAGCTTAGGTATTAAAGGATATCTTCCTTTCTGTGTAATTTTGTATATCCAGAATGAACAGAATGGTTAAAAGAGAATTCTGATAGCAAAGTAGAAAAGTAATCCAATGTACACAGAATAACTTAGAAAGAAACTGGTACTTATAGTTTCATCTTAAGGAGAAAAAATTCTAAAATCAAGAGTCTAAACTTTTTTCTAGTTAAGCACACAAGTTATACAAAGAAAAAAGCAACAGTACAAAAATAACAACTGAGAAACTAAAAACAGCTATCAGGAAACAGGTAAAAGAAAGAAAAGCTGAACAAGACTTTAAACGTCCTTTCACCATGAGTAAAATAGCTGAAGTCACTTGTGATTGTAACAGAAGTATTATAGAGCCACAATTGCTTACCCGCAATTCTGGAATATCCCAAAAGCTCTAAAAATCAAAGATTAAAAAAAAGTAAGTTTGGAGAAAAATAATTTGGCAGCAACACCAAACATGAACTAACCAAAAACTATCTGTAGTGTCTATTTATCCCCTTAATACGAACATTCATACAATTTGACTGTAGAAATATGAATGTGTTTGATTATGGAGTGCTTCTCCAGATCCCACTGGCGGTGTTACATAAAACACAACAAACGTATCACATTCCCTTTCTACAATCTTAAAATTTCCAAATTCTCAAACATTACTGGCCTCAAGAGTTTGAAATAAAGGACTGTGGACTTGTAACAATAATAGAAGTAAATAATCTCTGTATTGTCTTAATGATAAAAATCGAATTCAAATGAAGAGCATGGCTTTCTAACCTGTTTGTAGTTCAATCAACGTACTGAATCCAATTGAATTTTGATGACTTTCCAATGGTATTTCTACTTGACGATACTTCAATATTCCCAGTAGCACACAGATACAACCAGCCTAAAGCTAAATCATGAGAGGGTGTAATTAACTAGAAGGAGACTAGTTAATTAAAAATACTGCTGTAAGCATTTCTGGCCTCAATAGACCATAATTTAGCAGGTACTCAAGGTAGCCATTCCTGTAGGTTCACATAAAAAAAACAGACATGTATCAGATAACATAAGATAAACTACAGCACAAGAGTAGTGGGAGATGGGGACACCAACTCTGAGGAAGGTACAGGAGAATGTATTCAGTAGGCATCACTAGTAAGATAGGAAAACAGTAAAAAAAAAAAAAAAACTATGTAAAAATTAAAGAGGCAAGGCACTGGAATAAACATCTACAGCAGGATTTCTCAACCTCAGCACTACTGACATTTTATAGCCCAGATAAATCTTTGTTGGAGGGAGCTGACCTAGGCATTACAAGGTATTTAGCAGCATCCCTAACCTCTACTCGCTAAATTATCAGTAGCAGCCCCTCTTCCCCCAGTTGTGAAAAGTCTCTAGGCATTGCCAATTGCCCCCTAGGCCAGGGTGGGGTGAGGGAATAAGAAGGCAAAAACTGCCCCCAGTTGAGAACTGAGGCAAGAGAAATATTAAAAGTTTAAAGATGTTTATTCTTCTAGATTCTAAAATGCCAAATATACTTCCTGTTAAAAGCAGTATGGGAAGGGGAAAAAAACATTTTCTATTTCTCTAGATCTACAGTGGTTTTATTCTGTTTTTAATCTTAATTTTGTAGGAAAGACCAGAATGGCAGATCAAGTTCTCTGTTATCAATTGGAGCGCCCGGCACTCTAAGGAACAATGACTTGTTGACTTTCTTATAACTAAACGTATCCATCTGCTGTTACAGCAACTTATTCAAGGAGAGAAGAATAAGGTACCAGTTGGTTATGTATAGAAAGGAACAAAACAATTTGAGTCTTGCATGCAGCAGCAAAGTAACCATGCAACTTTTTAAATGCACAGTTTTCACACACTTTCTAATTACATTATCTGCACTGAAATTAACAGATCCCTAATAAAAATGTGACCTTTAGATGGGGAAGAATATTATTTTCAATCACATCATTCTTTTGGAAAAAATTTTTAGTCACAACAGAACTGAGTCCTTCTGCTACACTGGCATATATGAGGGAAATAATTAGCTTTACTGTGAATCAATTTCCTTTTATAATAAAAATGGTAACAAAATACCTCTGAATAATCATATTAAAAATTACAATTATGAAAAAGTAAAGAATATATGGGATATATAATAGATTTTCTCCAATCCAAACTCATTGTTTTGCCTGGAATTTCTATTCCTGTCAATCTGACAGACTTCAACTTATTTATTAACTTAATAAATCTTCACATGAAAAGCACTGTGTGAAGACAGAAAAATGTTCAAGACAATCCTCCTTTCAAAGGACCACTAACTCTTGCAGAAGGTAGACAAACAAGTAAATAATTATAGTATATAGTATTAACATACTGGATTCATGTATCGATATTACAGCTGTGCTGAACCAACTATTAGCTTATTGAAAAATAAAACATTTAAAATTATCAGGAATGTCCAAGTACCAAGAAAAATCCTCATGATTTTTGAGGTCTATGCTGATGCCAAAATGTAATTAATTAATAATAAAATAAGAACTACCCTTGGTAGATGACCACAGTAGAGTGAGATGGAAAACACCTTCAGTCAGAGTAGTTCTATACTTATCTGTTTCACAAATTGAGCGTCCAACTGAGATTTAATTTTTATAAAAAGGCAATTGCAGGATTTTTTTTCAAGAGTTGAAAACAAAAGGACTAGATGATTAATGGCACAATTTTGTTTTATAAAATAGGGTACCTTCACATAGCACACACTGGCTAATATAAACTGGCTAATATTGTTGGCTAATAACAATCAAATGTATAAGTAAAAAAGAAAAAGCAATCTATCCATATGTGTGGGAGGGTTTAAAACCAAGTATTGTATAAGCAACCAACAAAGCTATGTAGATATCACATTATTTTGATCATGACCTGCCTTCACACACCAATTAGAGAAAGCTTCCAAAATCTCTCCCTAGATGAGAGAGAAGGAAAGAATGCTATGTTTAGGTAACGAGTAAACTGTATCAATTCAGAATCTAAATTTTACAAAAACATTGATATAATCTCATTCTCAATACAGTAAAACTACAAATTCCTACAATGGAACATTTAAAAGGGAAAACATACCTATCACCATTATTTAAAAATTTTTTATTATAATTTATTGGACAGTCAGAGCATTCTCTACTGAATTAAGTATCATTAACCTTATGCATATTCCTTTAAAGAGGATATACTATTTGTTCAGCTTTACCCAATGTTCTTAGGTTTATTTTCTTTTTTACTCAAGTTCCAAGGAACTGCTTTTACTAACATCAAAAAAACAGCTGCCTGACATAGTCTCAATAAATAGGTGCGGAGCTGATTAAGATGAAATTATTCCTACAGTCGGATGCTGATGCACTGGAGAAAACGCCAGCAAGAGTGAAGGCATACTGCTATCAACTAGCTCTTTAACCATGCTACGGCCGTTTTATTGACCAAGTTTACATTGTTAAAAAAATTTTAAACATATTAATTCATCTAATCCTCACAACAAACTTATAAAGAGGGATATCATTTTAATCTTCATTATACAGATAAGAGACTGAAAGACAGAAATATTCCATACCTTGTCTAAGTTAACATAGCTATTAAGTGCCAGAGCAGGGATCTGAACTCAGACAGTCCAGTCCAGTGAAGTTCTATCTTCCCTAGAAATGGTGCAAAGTGGTGGTAATCCTCAAAGGGAGATGGAGCTCATCCAGTTAGACAATTAGGCTTACAAATACATCAGGGCTTGCCAACTTCTGGTTTAGAACTTAACTGCTTCTCTTAATTTTTTTTTTTTAGAAAGAAGGAAATGAGCAAAACTTGCAAGCATTAGTACCTACTTTCAGGTTTCGCATATTAATACTATAACTTGATACCGTCACACCTCCCTCCCAATAAGGTCTTTCCCACATTCAAAAACTATTTACAAATGTCCCTGAATACCTACTTTAACACAGATTCAATCTGAACATATTAAAGAATATTTTTGGAGAGTATTTTTCTACTTTCTCAGATACAGAAAGAATTAGAGGCTAAGTTCAAAATCCAGCACCTTTCTAAACTTCCGCCACCTGTCAAGTCCTGAGAGGACAAGGACACTCTTTGGATGGAACATAAATGTCTTAATAGCACATACAATTTCCCTTCATTCTCACTGGTGTTATCAGCTGTTTATATACTCTAATCTGGAATACAGTAAAGAGTATGGATTGAAGGCACTAAATGTCATATCCCTATGTTTAGAGTGCTTTGGCCTAAAGCACTCCAATACCTAAAAATTGAAATGCCACCAAATCATTGGAAATAACATTTTATCAAACGTTTATACTATTGGGAGAAGAAATATCAATACTATCAAAATGTATTCAAACATGTT
Source organism: Leucopleurus acutus (assembly GCF_964270905.1). NCBI lineage: Eukaryota > Metazoa > Chordata > Mammalia > Artiodactyla > Delphinidae > Leucopleurus > Leucopleurus acutus. The sequence goes on along the minus strand of NC_139149.1, from coordinate 66,630,962 downwards.
TAAAGCCACACACTTAATTCAGTAATTAAGTCTATCCTATGATCACCCTGGGTGTATACATATTTGACACAGCTATATAATAACTAAAGAATATTTTATTAATTAAACATAGGAAGGAATTTAAGAAAAATCTTAATCAAGTCTGAGTAAGTTTGCTTTTGTTGAGTTTTCTTGTATTCCATTCTACTTTTTCCTGAATGTACACAGACATACTTTACATTTCTTCCCTGAGGAAGAATTAAATGTGTCAGGTACTTTGATAAGCTTATAAAAATCATATTCAAAACCATAATGGAATTCTGATTAACTACACATTAAAGTCAAAAGAATTAGGTTTCATAGATTTCAGGCAATATTAATTCACATACTCTAGAATTTATTAATATAGAGTCCCATTTTTAATTAAGACAAAAATTAACAAATTTAAACTGTACGATCATCATAAAGCTAAAATTCTCACCAATGCACCTGTGAATTACAAGAACACGACAAGTATGACACAAGGTAAAAATACAAATTTTAAATTAGCTGTCAAATTCCTAAAATGCCTCCACTAAACACTCACTATTCCAAATTCCTGCTCAAGAACAAGGACTAGATGTTCTTCCACCCAAAAGAATCTGACGACTTATAGAAAAACACACGAAACTATGTGGGTATTTTACTTGTCCAGCATATGAAGGAAGGCTGTCCCCAAACTAATAAAAAAAACTTTTCCAGTCTCCTACTAAGACTCATATTTTCTGTTTTTTTTCTTTAATCACTCACACAGTCTCAAAGAAACTCATACATAACAAGAAGCAGAGAACTGAAAGATGTCATTTGCAATAGTTGACAGTGATCACAAGTTGTGACAAGGGAAAGCACAGATGCTGTTTCCAAGTTACTGCACACGGGCAAGCCCAAAGGTTCACTATTTCACTAGCCTAATCACTAAATGTAAAGCATTATTTCATGGACTGAAAGGAAATCCGGTAGATAAAGAGAAAAATAATAACAAGGTAAACTTTCTATCTCCAAGAAAGACTCTACTTCCTCTAAAATAATCGTCAGTGACCTTGTGGAAACGTTCCTGGGCTAAACATGTAGAGCACATTTCTTCAGCAACTGCAACACTAAGCTACTCCTCTGAGGGCATCTCACACATCTCTACTGGGTTCGCTAGATTTACACAAGAACGCTAGTTTGTGCCATTTGCAGAAAATCAACAAAAACCTTTAAAAAATGTTTGACCTTACATGCAATTTTAAAACATTTAAGACCTTTGAACTGATAGATCTTTACGTCTTTTACAATGAGAAATACCAGAATACACTCTGCCAAGTTAAGTGATTCTTCCAGAGAGCAAATTTAACTTGACCTCCCTAAATGGCTACAGATTTGACACACCATTTAGAAGCCTGAAAGGAAATACTTTGATTTATTTCTTCTCTAAAGCAGTGCTGTTCAACAGAAATATAATGCGAGCCACAAATGTAATTTTAATGTAATTAAAATGTAATTGTCTAACTGTATTAAAATGGCAAATAAAGAAATTAATTTTAAAACATTTTATGTAACCCAACATATCAAAAATATTAATATTTCAACACGCAATAAATATTTTTCAGAAAATCAGTAAGATATTTTACAAAAGTTCTTTTCTTCATACTAAGTTTTCAAAATCTGATGTGTATTCTACACTTACAGAACATCTCATTTTTGGACTACAACTGAAATGGTCAATAACCACAAGTGGTTAGTGGCTACATTACTGGACAGTGCAGCTCGTAAGCGCTACTTTGAGATCTGACATACCACTATGTTTAAAATTAGTCTACGTTCATGTTTCCTTTTTGAACTGAAATGTCTGATTACAAGTATGAGCAAAGAAAGATCAGATCACCTTATTGGAGGACCCACTTAACACACATGATAAGAAGCAGTTGGATTATATCCTATTATATCTCAAGTAGACTTCAGAAATAGGTCTGATCATCACAAGTGAACACAACTTGTAGCAAAAATGTAGGTAAAACAAGAAAACATTTTCATATCAAACCACAACACTTCCTTATTTCTAGCAGCCACTCTTGTTCTTGAGTAGGTATCTCCATGCAAATCATCTAAAGACTGGTTTTCTAAGTTTGATGAATTTTGGAAGCCATAAAGTCACTGTTGAAAAACTGAGCACTAAGTAAGAGGAATTTTAAAAAAATTTTCAGGAAAAAAATTACCAACCAGTTACTATTAATACACCTATACCAACCAACAATCTTAAATTATTCTACATGAGTTTCACTGAAATGACTTCTTCCCACAAATTCCAACTCATTCACTGCTTTTTATACACGAATTTCAAGTACTAAAATTACTAAGAATTTTCCCAAGTAATTAGGCCATTTAATTAAAATGTAAATAATTCCAGCAATGCATTCTCTAGAAAACAGCAACTAAAACCATTAGCTTAGCACGTAAAAAATTTGTCCTTAAGGCAAATTACTGAATAAATCAAACAGAAACAACTATACTCCTGTTTACTGCATTTACATTTTGTAACACCACATTCAGCAATTTCTAAATTTGGAAGGTCAGTTCAGATTGCACACAAGCAGTAACTTTAAAGCTTAGCAAAATTTTAGAAGTTTCTGCAATATACTTCTGAATAAACACAGTATAGAACTATTACAGCAGAACAAAAATCAGCACTACTCATACTAATCCCAGCAAGAAGCACAAAATCATATTCTTAAGTCCAAATTGTATGATACACGCTAAAAAGGTTTTTTTCCACCCAAATTTAATTCACCCAAGACAATTTTTGTTTAATCCACTTGCAAAGCTGAAAAGAAACAAATGTAGCCTCTTCTGCAGCACACATATTCAAGGACAATACATGAATCTCTTGATATTTTTCCACAATTTGAAATTAAAACAAAATTTGTTTCTTACCTGCAGTTAGGAGGAGGATCAAGGGTTATTTCAGCTAGCTCCTTCTGAATTCTGTTAGTGAAATGAGAACAGACAAAAAGGATTTGAGAGAGTCTACAGAATAACCGGGGAATTACACTGCCCTCTACCACCATGCAGTTAAATGCAAGGCTGGCTTCGCCTTCAGTAATGCTAACATGGCTGCTTCCTCTTTGTTCTCAGAGGCATAACCCAAATCCCTTAACAGAAACTTTGCAGCTTTTTTTCTCACTTGCTACTATAAATAAGTAAGACATTTACACCTGATTTGAGAACTAGCCCTCCACTAGTACTCAGTAAAGGATATAAAATGTATTTTAAAACACTTTTTACCAAAGAAATTCTCTTTTCAAGCTTATATGCAAATGAGACAAGAAGGGAGGAGGGAAAGCACTAGAATATTTGACAATGACTTCAAGTCACTTTTACCAAGGTAAGAGTTAACAAGCTACTGCAAGTGCACATTAATAATTTTGACAATATTTTATCTGTTAAAAAAAAAAATCTTTGAAATTTACAAATATTTTTACCAGTGAAAAACTTCCAAAGGATTCTGGCAATCTTATTTAACTGAATCTGTTTTCCTTGACCTTAAGTACAGCACTTAAATTAAATAAATTTGGGAGAAGAGATAATGACATCCCTGAGGTAAGAGGAAAAAACGCAGTCCTTATTTTATTCAAATTTAAAATGCTTTCAAAACTTAAGATGTGTCTAATATGTTCATCAACAAGATTACAACAAATTGAGAATTTTAAATTATCTCAAAGACTGCTGTTATTTCATAAATATTCTCGCTATTAATACTTTGATGTAATAGAGGCGAAAATCCACAGAATATCACTACAGAATGCCAACATTTTATCAGCTTTTGTATTATTTTTCTTTGGGTTGTGATCAACAAAAATCAATAAAATGTCGATATTGGTTAATGCAATAGAAGCATTTGATGTATAATTACTAGAAATCATGGGTATTCCACTACTACTACCACTGATGGAGTCCCATTGACAGTCTTTTTTTCACCATTACAGATAACATAAATCAACAAGAAACAAATGATCTTTCACTTATATCCAACAAAATATGTTTCTCCTGCTGTTGAGTATTAACGTGACAAGCATATCCACAAGTTTTAGAGTGAAGAGGAAAAATGACAAAGTTGTCACTCACCAAGTGCCACCTAAAACGTAAATGGCTACTTTTCAGTTTTATTTGCCCTCACAAGGACACAGAGCTATATAACCATAGCTTAATTACAAAAAGTAATACCTGGGATGCATGACTTAAAGTAATGTTTGTAAAACTGAAAGGAGATTTGGAGCACAATTTTAAAATCTGCTTTCAAATATAGCCAAGGCCTTGAATTTACAAATTTTCTAGCAAACATGACCATTTCTGATCATTAAGCTTCATGAAGAGACACTGCTGATCTAAGTGTCAATTTCAAGGAAGCCGAATATGACTCATAAAAAGGAAACATCCTCAATGTACCAGCTAATTTGGGTTCACCAAATTTTCCTTGCCAACTCCTTAAACAATCTGTCAGATGTTAGTCCAATCTCTGCTCAAGGACACTCTCACTGAAGTCACCAAAGTACAGAACGAGTTTGCTTAAAAGTCTAATTCTAGGGAGGTGGATTATATGCCACCTAAAGAATGACAACTCATTCAAGTCCAAATAAAACTGAGCGCAAAGGAAATGTTTTCGAACTATTGCTGATATAAAACCAACAAAAGCGTCCGGCCATTTGGAAGACAACCTGACAACGTGCTTAATCCTTTTTTTACACATTACCTTTTAGCACTAGTGGATAACTTAGCAGTGGTTTTGCTAGAGAGTTTGGTGTTTTTCTTCTGCTGGGTGGCAGAAGGTTTTCTTTCTTCTTGTTCTTCAGGCTCTGGAGCGGCTGGGTCTCGCTGGTCCGCATCTGAACTACCACTGCTGGTGCTGGGGCTCTCATCATCGGACCTTTGCCGATCACTGGACATCTTGGTGAAGTTATTTCTTGGAAAACTTTTAAAGAGAAAAGGGGGAAAGAAAGGAAATGTAAGTCTAAGAAATAAGCCAACAGCATTTTCTTCTCTTAATCTTCACCTAAAATCATTTTTTAATGAAAACGCTTCAAAAGTGTTCACACATCTCATCGTACAGGAAGGTTACAGGGGAGGTGATGTGTCTCACAACGGCAGCGTTCAGGGCTTTACCGAACTCAAGTTAGAAAACCCACTCACATTTTTTTCCATCCCTTGGACAATCTATCAATTGTCTACTTTCTCAGAAGGCAAGAAACAGATTTGCCAGGGAACTTAGGCAACGAGCATTAATAACATATGACACACTGTAAATAACAGATCTCGCTGAAAAATGTTTAAAAGTCACTAATAACGTCTAAATATTTACACACTGACATTGGTCAAAGCTACCAAATTCCCTTTCCGAGAGGAAAACATACCCTATTAATAGCCCATATGCTTATTTAAGGTGGCGATTCCTCCTCTGAGCCCGTAAGCCTTTAAATACAACACTTAACGAATTTTAAAAAATCAACTAACAAGCTGCTCTGGCCGTTTTCACGGCCAGCAGAGAAGATTCATCCGGCCAAGACCGAGCTGCCACCCTGGGAAAAGCAGAATTCAAACTGCACCTTCTGCAAAGCTCCCCGTGCCATCAAGGTTCCTCGCTCAATTTTTACATCACGGACCGACATTTTGTCCAAAATAACGAAAAAAAAAATTTCAGAGGGAAAACAAACAAACAAACAAAGCCCCAAGAAGTGCAACAAATTTCCGCGCCCGCCGAGGCGAGCCGCGGCCGGCGACGGCGGCCACGCAGCTCCGCGGCCCTTTGTGGGGAGGGCCGCGCGGGGGCCGCGGGCAGCGCTCACCGCGCCGGGCGCCAAGTGATGCGAGCAGCCCGGCCGGCCCCGCCGCGGCTCGCGGACACCGGCGGCGCGGGCTCCCGGCGCGAACAAAGCTGCCCGCCCCCGCCCCCTCCCCCACCGCCGCCGCCGCCCCGGCCGCCCCCCACGCGGCCCCCCGGCCCCGCCGCCTTACCTCGGCCGCCCGCCCGGCCCGCTCGCGCGCCGCTACGATGTGGGGGAGGGAGAGAGAAAAAAACCCTTCCTTAAGGAAATGGAGGCAGCTGGGGGGGGGAAAGGGGGGGGAGGGAAAAAAAGAAGCCGAGGAGGCTCTGGCCGGGGAGTGTGGAACATTGAAAGTCGGAGGGGGTTGTGCAGTGCCGGGCTCCGGCCGGAGGGTGGCGCCGCCCAGCGCCTTCGGAAAAAAGGGGGGGGGGGTGGGAGCTCGGCTGGGCGAGGGCGCGAGCTCCCGGCGAGGCGTAGGGGACGCGGGAGACCCCCGCGCACTGTGGCCTCCCGCTGCCGCCGCCCGGCTCGGCTCCTCCCGGCCGCGCAGTCAGCAAGTTCCGAGGCGAGCGCGGGGGGAGGGGAGGGCGCGGCGGCGGCGCGCGTGCTCGCTCGCTGCTTGCCTGGCGGAGGGGCGCGCGCCGCCGGCGCCCGGCGGGCGCGAGCTGTTCCCGCGCGCTCCCGCGCGCTCTCTCCGCGCCTCCCTTCACCCGGGGGGCGCACGCGTCCGCCCGCGCGCGGCCAGGACAAAGAGCGCGGCGGGGACCCGGCGGGCTGGCCCCTGACGCCCTTGGCCGCGGAGCCGGTACCGGAGAAGGCAGGGGCGCGGGCGCCGTCTCGCGGGGCCGCTGTGCCGCGGGGTGGCTTCCGGCCTGAGCCCGCCTCCGGAGCGAGGCTGCCCATTGGACTACCCGCCCCCGCAGGCTGGGGCCAGGGTCATCCCCGGGGCTGGCCGCATCTCCTCTCCCTACACACGGGCCAGCGTGGTCCACGGGGCCCCCACGCCTGGGCAAGGGCCCGGGTCGCGTGGACGGGAGTCCCCCGCTGCCCTGGAAGACTGGAGACTAATGGGTGTCGTTGACGAAGCCAGGCACGCAGGCGGAGGAAAGCTGCCTCTTGCCCCCCGTGTGAGCTAAAGGGGCAAGATGGGGTCTTGGGCATTGAAGGAGGAAAAAAGGATTTCGAGACTAGGTGACTAGCCTCTGCTTCTCCTTGGCCCTCAGCCTTCCAAAGAGGAAGGTCCTTCGGATGCTTTGAAAACTTAAAAATTCAGAACAATTATTGAGATGTCCCACTCAAGATTTTTTTAAGTGAAGAGGGACCTTGTAAGGAGGGTTCATACCTGATGCTTTGCTGGATGCCCTTCTGATGTGCCTGCTAGACGCCAGTTCTGGAAAGAGAAGCCCTAAGTGATACTGGGTCAGAATGTCTACACAGAAAAGCTTCAGATGGGGTTAAGGGAAGGTTAGTTTTGTTCTGTCATTCTCTCTTGCAATCTCCAGGTGGACTCTGCAGTTTTTGCCCCAGGCACAAAGTGGCCAGAAGTACAAAAACTTCCTGTTTGCAGCCCAGACCTTCTTCTGCTACTGAGAACTTGCTCCAGTGATGGAGCCCCTAAGGAATTTGGGGATTCCTCTCCCACAAGTGTCAGGGGCAGGGGTGCTGGGAGAATGTGGAGTTCACAGAGGGAGTGACAATAGCAGAGTCATAACATCTGAACTAGAATGAAAGAAAAAAGGAGAAAAAAAGGCTGAATGAGCCAATATATTTACTTATTTTTCCTCCAAATAGAAAAGTTTTGGTAAATTGTTGCTTACAGTTCTGACGAGTAAGTTACATTTCTGTGATTTTCCAAAGACAACAGTCATTCAGCGAACCTTTCAGAGGGCTATGCCCTAGGTGCTGGACACACAAAATTCACTCATTCAATTACTGTGTGACTCAAGCCAGGTCTCTACTCTGTGCTAGAAGCAACCAGTCCAGAAGGGGAACAGGTCATTAAAGTGTACCAGGTCGATTAGGAGGAAGGACACTCTAGTCAGAAGGAATAGGAAGTCTCAGAGCATGGTGTGTGTGTTGACAAGAAGTTTCACTGGGCTGGATCGAAGTGTACCTGTGGAAAGAGCTTGTTAGTGAAAATACAGGCAGAAGTTTCCCCCAACTTTTACACTGTGCTGCTACAGCAAAAGCCAACCAATTTGGAGTTTGGATTTTGCTCTATTTGGAATGGGAAGTTGTGAAAGGAAAGCTATATATAAAAAAGTGGGATATTTTAGGAAATTTAATATTACATAAGTAGACTGAAGGCCCAATGGCAATTTGCTGATAGGATTAGGGTGGGGCTAGGAGATTGGTAGATAAAGATATTTAGTTGTGTTTGGTAGCATTTTCCATGAAAAAAGAAACAACAGTGGACTGAAAAGCAAGGGAACTGGATTCAAATCTTATTCTATCAAATTCATGTGACCTCAGGCAAGTTACTTTTTTTAAAAAAAATAAATTGTATTAAAAATAAAAATAAATTGTATTTATTTATGTACATATGTATGTATTGGCTGCTTCGGGTCTTCCTTGCTGCGCGCTGGCTTTCTCTAGTTGCAGCGAGCAGGGGCTACTGGGGCTACTCTTCATTGTGGTGTGCAGGCTTCTCATTGCAGTGGCTTCTTTTGTTGTGGAGCACGCGCTCTAGGTGCGCAGGCTTCAGTAGTTGTGGCGTGTGGGCTCAGTAGTTGTGGCTCATGGGCTCTAAAGCACAGGCTCAGTAGTTGTGGCACACGGGCTTCGTTGCTCCGCGGCATGTGGGATCTTCCCAGACCAGGGCTCGAACCCGTGTCTCCTGCATTGGCAGGCGGATTCTTAACCACTGCGCCATCAGGGAAGCCCAGGCAAGTTACTCTTTCCAGTTAAATCTTTCTTGTATGTAGCAGAAGTGTAAATCCTTGCTCAAAAATTTCATGATTCTTCAATGAGTTTGAAGTCATGGAGTTCCACTCAATATTCACGCAACAGATTACTTAGGAACTACCAAATGCTAAGAAATTGGAGTGAAATATGGGTGCTGCTCTTATTGAGCTCAGTGGGTAGTGGAACAACCAGACATGTAGACTGCAGGATGAGAAGTGCTGCATTCAAGGAGTGGACAGAATGAGTGGAGTGTTATTAATTATGAATTAAAAATTAGCAGTGGAATTATTAATTCAGCTTGGAGTTATGCACCATGGGGTGTGGGTCAAAAGAAGTTGCAATGAACTGGGCCTGGAGGGATCAATAAGTGATAATATAGATAATGCTCTGGGCAAAGTACCTGGGATATAATAGGTGTTCAATAAATAGTACTTACCAAATTGTTAAAGTTAAAGTCACCATAAAAAAATGAATGGCTCCATAAGGTGAGGGACATTAGTGGCCTGCCCTCACAGTATTAGGTACCCAGCTACCATTATTCACTTGACTAAAGGGGTTTGTTCAAGAAATTCTTTCCAGCTCACAGCTCTCCTCCAAGGTCATCTGACATCACTATCCTGACCAGAAGCAACTTGTAAGTTATGAATTGTTATCTAACTTGAAGTTCTTCTTCACAGGACACCTGTTTGTAATTGTTTTATCTTTCTCTTTTTTTTTTTTGCCGTGTCTACCCTTGGAAACAGGGATCATGTCTTATAGGCATTCCTGAGCACATACATATTTCATCTAGTGCAAATTATTCTATAAAGTATGTAATAAAAATTTTTTCCCATATGACCCCTCAAAATAGTACCACAAAGTAGACATCAGCTACCACAAGAAGATTGTTCCCTCTTGGTTTCCTCTTTTTCTCTTCTTGGTATGGGGTCCTTCCAGCTTCTCACTCACAACTCTGAAAAAGGCAGAAGTAAGAGGAAAGATAAAAAATTCAATTGCAGCAGATATTGCCACAAAGACCTCTTCTCTCTTTCCCCCCACAAATGCTGTGACCAAAAGGAACTGGTCATTACAAGGGCAGACAAGGCAGGACCCAGAATCCTTTAGACTTACCTGGTTTGGCAGTTGCTTTCTCCCATGCCTTTCAATGGGTCTCAATGTTATATAGGTACATGAGTTTGTGTGTGTGTAACCAAGAATTCTACAGGAATATACGTCTGATTTGCTTAATAAGTTTCTGAATTGAGTGATTATATAAGCTACAGTAGGGCCACAAATCTTTTAAAATCACCCACCATGGCCAACAACATACCTTACACATAATGGATATAGAATACTTATTAATTTGTTTTGTTGATTTCAGAGTGCTTTTGTTTGTTTCCTTCCACACAATAACCTTTCTCAACATCCCTTCCTTTTACCCTTCTTTTTTTCAGGCTGTTTCAGATGCTATCCAGTTACTTGTATCCTTTTGTTATCTGGCTATAAAACTCTCTTTCTATCCATTCAAAAAAAAAAAAAAGAGTTTGGTTTATTAGGAAGTCATTTCCTGGCCCAGGCTTAGTTTAAGAAGCCATGATTGCCATTGTTAGTCTCAGTGTCTCTGGACCTCCAGAGTCCAATGTACTGATTGACATCTAGTGTTCCTCCATTGTGTCATGTGTACAAAACCTTCTGTGTGCCAGACCCTGGGCTGGGGCGTGGAAATGGAAAGGTGCATTAAGCCTCTGTTTGACTTCAGGGACTTGAAGGCACAAAACTCAGTGATCATTTCCCGCTTTTCTCCTTTGAGATAACTCTGAGGGAGAGTATATACCAAAAAGGGCTTGTGTCTTTATTCCATAAAGAGCTTGTACACATGAAATGAAAACATAAGCACCTTAATAAGACGAAAGTCATGAACAGATACATTTTTTTTTGGCCACACCGTGCAGCTTTCAGAATCCTAGTTCCCTGACCAGGGATGGAACCTGGGCCCCCTGCAGTGTAAGTGGAGAGTCCTAACCACTGGACTGCCAAGGAATTCCCTGAATAGATACATTTTAAAAGAAATACATTTATTTAAACTTATTTTAACAAAACAAAACAAAACCCTCAACTTTGCTAGGTATCAAAAAAAGGAAAATTAAAATGAGATGCATATCAAAATAACAAAAACAATTTTTAGTGATTATAATCATTGCTGACAAATTAGTAAAAACATTTCCCTTTGTCCATTTCCAGTGGCAATGAAAGCTGGTACTAGCTGTTTGAAAAGCAGTTTGTAAGTCTGTGTCAGGAATCTTCAATGTGTTCATAGCCTTTAACCAAATTTCTCCATTTCAAGAAATGTATCTTAAGAAAGTATTCTAAATGTGGAAAAAATAGCATTGAAAAATTGGAAGTGTCCAACTATAGGAAAATGATTACACAAACTGATTCACCCACACAATAAAATTTGCAGTTATTAAAGTAATACATATGAGGAATATGCAAAAATACAAAATTGGATTATGATAAAATGTTAATGAGGGCAGGATTTGTCCATTTTGTGAAACCAGAGCTTGACTCAATGCCTAGGAAGGTATCTGGCACAAAGTAAGTGCTCAATAAATATCTGTCAAATGAATATGTACTATATCTGTACAGCTAGCAAGACAAAAATATCTGAAAGGAATATACTCTAAAAGGTTAACTAGGGACTTCCCTGGCGGTCCAGTGGTTGGGACTTCACCTTCCAATGCAGGGGCTGCGGGTTAGATCCCTGGTCAGGGAGCTAGGATCCCACATGCCTCGAGGCTAAGAAACCAAAAACGTAAAACAGAAGCAATTATGTAACAAATTCAATAAAGACTGTAAAAATGGTCCACATCAAAAAAAACTTTAAAGAAAAATAATAAAATAAAATAAAAGGTTAACTATGCTATACTTTAGAGCAACTATGAATAACCTTTTTAATTCTTTCTATATTCAGCAATTTTTTTTTTAATGAGCTGGCTACTACTATTATAATGAGGAAAAAATGGTGTGAATAAATACAGAGGTGTACATTTGGTGAAAATAAATACTGTTTTAACTTTTTTAAATTATTATTTTTATAAATTAAAAGAAATGTAAATACAAGTAGACTTTCAGAATTTGTCAAAGTTTTAAGGTTGATATAAGAAAAAATAAAGAACATTTTTAAAATCCATAAAAAGCTGTGTGAAGGGGCTCTTCATTAAATAAAACAGTAAGCTCTGGCTCAAGGACAGATAGATCACTGAAACAGAAGAAGTAAATAAGAATTAGGTGATTTAATATATAACAAATGAGACTTCATCTAAAACATAGAAAAATGAAGGATTATTCAATTAATGATATTGAGGTAACTAGTTCCCAATATGGAAAACATAACTTAGAACCATACCTTATACATCAACATAAATTACAGATGAATTCAAGAGTTAAGTTTTTTAAAAATCGCTCCTTGGGAAAGTTAGAATAATTTGATTACTTATTATAGATAGAGATGAGTTATGATAAGCTATGCTAAAAACCAACAGAAAAAGAAAAATCACAGAAGAAAATATGTATTTGACCAGGTACAAAAATTGAACCCTCAGTATGCTTCCTGACGCACATATACATGCAGTCACCAAGCTGAAACATCAAAATAGAGCAGTTTGTACTATGAAAAAAGATTAATATACATCACATATAATTCTAAATAGACTTATAAAAATATCAAATCATCATAGACAGTTAAAGGACAGATTAGAAATTGGAGGTTATTGAACTACATGTTGTCTTAAAAATCTAAGAGAGATATATATATATATATATATTCCACAAAATTTACAAATCTAAAAGCTGTATGATGCCAAATACTTGTGAGAATATTATGAGAAGGGCACTTTCCTGTATTGCTGGTGGCATTGTAAATTGATATAACCTTTTTTTGGAAAGCAATTTGGCAATGTGTTTCGGGAGTCATAAAAATGTTCATACCCTTTAACCTAGTAATTCTACTTCTGGGAATCTATCCTAAGGAAATAATCCAAAATATTAAAAAATGTCATATGCTTGACAATGTTTACCCCAGTGTAATTTATACTATATAAAAATGGAAACCACTCAAACTGTCCCACATAAAGGCTATGCTTTAGTAAATTATGGTCCATTCACTCAATGGACTGTACGTGAATAAAAAATAGTGAGTATTATAACTATCATTTGTACTTCTCATGGTAAATCCTTTTCTGTGAGATGAGCTCATGTCCTACTTACTTAATAAAACTAACAAAGATGTCATGCATCATCTTTTTAACTGTTGTTTTTACTTAACGTTATGTCACTTAAAGTTTTCCAAGATGCTTTACAGTATGTCATGTGTAAAATCAGGTTAAGTGTATACTTTCTGCTTCAGAAAACAAACTTGTATGCACAATATGATTGCCTGGAAAATGTATACAAGAGATTTTGAAGAAATATGCAAACAATCATTTTGGGTTAAGGGCCAGTTTATTTGTGATTCTGGCCATCTTTTCCATATTGCACAAGTGGTTATCTAATTGGAAGAGATTCAATAAGAAACAATATGTTTTAATTTGGGGCTGCAAAGAAAGTAGTTTAATTTGCAATGATAAACAAGTTTCCATTTTACTTAAATGTCTTTATATCAAAGAAGTAAAACAATATATTTTAAAATGGGGATATTAATTAAATATGTTGAGTTATATTTTAGTTTTATTCAGGTCTAGATTCTACAGGCTTGTCATTTATAAAAGATCTCAAAGATGTGCCTAGTAAAATGTCAGAATGCATATGATTTTAACTTCTCTGAATTCTAACATCCCAAAATAGCTCAGATAAAGTAAATATCACAGAGTGATGTGAGTGGGTTAAAAGAAAGTGATAGTTTTCAGTAAGACTATATACTCAGTGTGTGGTGAGGGTAAGGAGAAACTTGGACTCATATTAAGGAATGACTGCTTAGTAGCAGTACTTATAATCCAAGAAGAGGATATTGAAGTGCTAGACTTTTAACCAAGGAAACAGTCTCAGAGATACCAAATCACTTTCCTCAAGTCTGCATTCGGCCCCCATTTCACTATGCTGTCATATCCACCAGGGCATATAGACCACTTTTCCAAGTCACTAGCTCCTGTAGAAATGTCAAAAGGATATCATCAGAAAGTTCTTAAAAGTGTAACAGTCTTTTCTCACCCATGTTCATAAGCATGGGAAAGAGCTCCGATACGCTGTTATAAATTTGGTAATCTGGTAATAATCACTCATAATATCCTAGATATATTGTATAATACTTATCATGGTTTGTAAACAAATATTTTGTGTTTATTTCTTTGATATTTTTATCCCCCTCCTAGAATGAGGGCAGGGACCATATCAGTGTTTTGTGCCTAATACAGTGCCTGGCATAAAACATTTAGTAAATAATACCTGAATGAATGAGTGGATGGCCAAGTTACCTTCACACTCAAAGTCAGTTGAAGGGACTGTTATAGAATAACAGCAACAACAAGAAGAAAGATCTTTTCCCACTGTCTTACATATTTATGGACATAAAAAGTAGCACAGGCTAAGCATATGGGAGTCCAAAATTATTTAGAGAAATTAAAGGCCAATAGGTTCATACATTCAAATAAATTAAGGGTGTTTGGTATGTGACCCTAAGCTCTGAAATACGTGTCAGGAGAACAATGACCAAACTTCTTATAGAACCATAGTCAGAAAATGAATATTGGCTTATGTTCTTTTCTAAAAATACAGTAGGGCAGCAAAACCTTTTCTAACCTGCTTTATACAGTGTCTACACAGAAGAGGTGAGGTGGAGTTACGTGTTCTATAAAGCTAAATGCTGGCGACTAAGATTAAAATTAATCAACCTCGATCAATCTCAGACTCATTGGCAGAGGCATTTAAAAGGACCAATGGAAAAATAAAACTGTTATATATTTGGTCCAACTTTCTCTAGCTCTTAATCAGAACATCATGGTCACTGACCCAGAAACCTGGCATCTTGGGTTCTAGTTCCCATTACATTGTTCATCCTTCTAGATGCCAGGTTCCTCATCAGCAAAATAAGTCTGGAGGTTGTTTCTGATTCTGGAATCTATGCTTTATGCTATTGTATAAGTAAGTGCTGTTGAGCAAACTGAATTAACTAGTATGGCTGGTAATGCTTTTTTAAATTCTAGCATTGCTTAATGGCAAGATTATGCCAGCAATGATTTTTTTTTAACATCTTTATTGGAGTATAATTGCTTTACAATGGTGTGTTAGTTTCTGCTTTATAACAAAGTGAATCAGTTATACATATACATATATCCCCATATCCACTCCTTCTTGCATCTCCCTCCCTCCCACCCTCCCTATCCCACTCCTCTAGGTGGTCACAGAGCACCGAGCTGATCTCCCTGTGCTATGAGGCTGCTTCCCACTAGCAATCGGGTTTACATTTGGTAGTGTATCTATGTCCATGCCACTCTCTCACTTTGTCCCAGCTTACCCTTCCTCCTCCCCATGTCCTCAAGTCCATTCTCTAGTAGGTCTGCGTCTTTATTCCTGTCCTGCCCCTAGGTTCTTCAAGACCATTTTTTTTTGGGGATTCCATATATATATGTTAGCATACGGTATTTGTTTTTCTCTTTCTGACTTACTTCACTCTGTATGATAGACTCTAGGTCCATCCACCTCACTACAAATAACTCAGTTTCGTTTCTTTTTTATGGCTGAGTAATATTCCATTGCATGTATGTGCCACATCTTCTTTATCCATTCATCTGTCGATGGACACTTAGGTTGCTTCCACGTCCTGGCTATTGTAAATAGAGCTGCAATGAACATTGTGGTACATGACTCTTTTTGAATTATGGTTTTCTCAGGGTATATGCCCAGTAGTGGGATTGCTGGGTTGTACTGGCCAGCAATGATTTAAGGCCATATGTAACCACACAAGTTGATTATCCATTAAAATTCAGTTTGGCTTGAAAAAATTTGAATGTGCTTCTTACATAAAGGCTACCATAACCAGCTATCCCTCCCCACCCCACCCTCAGTTATTTTGGCTATATGAATATACCAAACCAGTTGTCAATTTAAGTGGAAAATATATATACCAGTAATTCTAGTTGTTTGAAATTTTCCAAAGAAAATAATGTCATTTCTAATAAGGTTGTTTACATCAGGTGAAATTTCCACTTCTTGGTTAGATTAATTCTAAATTTAAGTTTTTTCCTTGTCCCTGGAGAAATGTCTTAGAAACAAAAAAGTCCATAACTTACCTATGGCCATTTTTGCCACCCACACAAAAACACCCACTTGAACTTAGGAAATATAATTATTTGCATATCTGAGCCTTTATTTACTCGTTTAACAAACATAACAAATGCCTTTTCAAGGACAAAGCACAGCGCTAGAAGATGTGTGTCAAACAAGACGTGATACCGTCTCTTCTCTAAAGGGTTTATAATCTAGCAGGATGGTTTAAGAGGGAGGACTTCAAAATCCAAGAACAGGAGTTTCCTGCCTAAAAAACAATAGCAGAATTTCACTCACCTCCTCTTCTTATAATAAGCAGCCCCTTAGAATTGTGCTTTTACTACCTTCAAATACATTAGAGGAGAAGCCAGAGGATGTAAAAGAGGGATTTTATATGCTTATTCAACAAACAAACATGGAGTACCTACTGAACAACTGGGAAAACTATAGTTTTGAATGTAGACGACGTCTTTCAAAACACACACACACACACACACACACACACACACACACACACACAGAGCAAGCTCTGAAGAAGTAAGCACTGGTTGAGTAGATGGAAAACAAGTTCTATCTTAGGATAATTATATGGTTAAAAAAGCAGCAGTTGAATTATTTTTGCATCGTAGCAAGTTATCCAGTTTTTTCTTTTCTTTTCTTTTCTTTTTAAGGAGAACAGAATTCAGAGTTTAACCTTCCAGCTAGGATACTTCAGATACTGGTCTCTTTCACTCACTCCCTGCCATCACAACTGTATCCCCTGTGCCTAGCATGTTGTTGGAGCTCAAGAAATATTTGTTGGATAATAGCAAACACTTCTGTAACACTTAATTGTCTTTTATGCTTATATGCACTGGCTCATTTAATTCTCTCAATAGCCCCCATAAGGCAGGTACTGTTATTATATATTAATGTTACAGATGAGAAAACCAAGGCACAGAGAGATAAAGCAACTTGCCCAAGGTCACGTGACAAGTGAATGGTGGACTCTGGCTGGGAAGCCTACGCCCTTGACTGCTATGCTATGCCACTTCTAGATAAGTAAGTGGCATTCCGAGTGAGGGGATGGGAGGGAAGAGAAGGAACTAGCATCACTGGCCCCACAGCCAGAAGGGAAATAATTGGGACCCTTGGGACAGGCTGGAGATGTTGACAGCCAGCGAAGAATGAGGAAGTTTTAGGCATCCCATCAGGGTTACTTTTGGACTGTCTTTGGTTGCTGGGGTTGACAGAGAGACTGTTCAATGAGAAAGAGACATGTAAGGAAGCTCTTATAAAAATCAGAAATGATCTGTGGTCCGTTTGGGCAATTTTTCTTCTGCTAATCTCTCTCTAGTTCATTCTTTTTTTAATGCCATTCTCTTCCTTTGTCCCTTTTCTTTACTATTCCTTTTAGCCTGTTATAATCTTGACCTAAATTTTAAATTATTGTATTTATTAAATCAAATGTATATATCATCCCACTTTTCTCTGCACTTCCATTAAAAAAAACAACAAAAGTTATTTCGAAATTGTTCCTTATTAATGCTGTACATGCAGGTCAGTGATTCTTAATAGAAAAAAAAGTCTCCCAAAGTGGACTAACCCTTAAAAAGTGAGAGATTATGAAACTAAATCTTGGTACTCTATCACTTCAATATTAGTAGAAGAGATGGCCAATCTTAAATACAAAGCAGTTCATGCTGAAAGTTAACATTTTCTTTCAAATTTTAAAAATATCTCCAAGTTTAGACTAAAGAACATTTTAACATTGATTAGCCTCTTCACTTTATGATAGGATCAAGAGTTCATTTGTGCCTAATGTCAGCTAAGGGATAGTTTATAGAATGCTGAAATTTCTGGGTTTCTGAAAAGAACACTAAAAGATTAAGAAATTATATTTGTTCATTTAACTATGTGAGAATATAAAAATAATAGCGAGTCATTTACAGGAGTTGTCTAGAGAAAATCCTCAGGATAACTAGGCAATTTGTGCCTAGCCTGGTACAGTATACAGATTAATGACTTAATCTGAGTAAATTTAGTCTAATTAGTAAAAAAGTGCAAATGTTTATACATATATGAGCGTATGTGTGTGTGTGCACAGATAGTCAATTTGCTACAAGAACAAGCACTTGTTTGTTAAAGACTGAAAATAAGGATCAACATTGCAGCATTCACAACCACATAACTGGATGAACCACATGACGTAGGTGCTGCAAATAAGGAATAAGTAAAAAGTAGTATCGGGCTGACATCGGGAGCATAGGCATAGGCTCTAAATTGCAGAAGCTAAGTAGCTACAACGTGGTTTAGTGTGGGATGTGGAATGTAAAATCCTAACAAAAGGGATCCCATTTTAAAGAGATTGATTTGGGACGAGTGAAGGTGATATGATATTTATCTGTATAGCTTTTTAAAACTGATTTAGTACGGTGGCTTATGGAAGTTAACAGATGTTAATTTGAATGAATATTCATTCGCTGATATCAAGTCCCAGTAGATGACACTTTCCTCTTAAGAGGTCATATTTTCCTCTTACGGAGTGTTTGCTGTTGCGGTTGCCAGTTGTTTATTTAGAAGACATAACACTAAGGAGCTATGTAAAGTGCAGTATTCATCTATAATGATGTAGAGTCTGAACCAAAGGTAAATATGCTAATTAGAAACAGCAATAATGCCAGATATAAACATCATAGTGACTTACCTTATCTTTGTTGACAGCATCATGATAGCTTCTCATCAACCAGTCACGAATTTTCTTTTAAATTACCTTATTAGTATACCACTTGAGCTGAAAAAAAAACATTTATTTAAGAAAGAACATTACCGAGAAGTGAGGTGACTTTAAATCACCATAGAAACCAAATAAAGAACTTTATTGTGAAAAAGCTAAAAAAATTATAAAATTCTATATGAATAGAAATTATTATTATTGGGGGCCTAGCTGTATCTCTACCATTTGCTATACAAAATCTTGCTTTCTTCTACGTGTATTTTTAGAGAAAACAGCAACATCAAAAGTACGGATAGACTTACAATTGTTTTGTTTCATAGATTCATGCATTGGGCCCAGTTTATCGTACCTAAAGTTACTTTGGCTCTGCAAATGATTATTTTTGGCAGAAGTTGTATTAGTGTGTCAAATTGTCTTTTAAGAAACTTGGCCAGGATTACTGCTCAAGATGGTAAGTTATAAATTTTAAACCTTATTACTACACACTCCCACTCCCTTCCCCCAAGACAGTAGTACTATCGGATTTTCTGGTGCTATGATCCAAACACAAATTTGTTACAGAATTCCAGAAACAAATAAGATAATTTTAGGAGCAGAGTTAACAAATGAGATAATGATCTGGTTATATTTCTTGATCCATGAAATACCTAGAGTATTTAGCAACACAACTATGTCTTCATTTGCTGTGGTGTTAGGAACAGATATGACATATACATGGAAATCTGTAGCTAATTCAAAAGTATCACTGTTAAGCCATTAGAATCAGCGTTCTTTCTCAAACTCACAGATGTGTTTTCTATTATCTAACCCTTTGTATTCATGGTTCGCAACTTGGGCTCCATATTAGAATCACCTGGTGACGACTGGGGAGTGGTTAAAACTCCTGGTGCATGGGCTACACTGCCAAGTAATTAAATCATAAACTCTGGGGGTGAGACCCAGACATTAGTACTTTTCTAACCCCACCCCCACCCCGGCCCGAGTGATTCCAATGTACGGTCAAGGTGGAGAACTACTTAGTAGTAGAGATGCTGAGAATCAGGGAGGTGGAGAAATAATAAGAAAAGAACGTCTATTTGTTAAGTTAAAAAGTAAACGTCAATGATTGTTCAAACTGTAGACCAATGATAATGTAGAAAGAGATTATTAGGCTATCTTTTTTTCTGATTTCTTTGAAAATCATAACTTTAGTTCCACCTATTATATGAGAGGGTAAATTTCCAGATTATACAAGTGTTTATACCTATTTTATTTTTTTATTTTTAAAATTTATTTATTTGATTTATTTTTATTTTTGGCTGCGTTGGGTCTTCGTTGCTGTGCGTGGGCTTTCTCTAGTTGCGGCGAGCGGGGGCTGCTCTTTGTTGCGGTGCGCTGGCTCCTCATTGCGGTGGCTTCTCTTGTTGTGGAGCATGGGCTCTAGGCACACGGGCTTCAATAGATGTGGCACACAGGCTCAGTAGTTGTGGCACACAAGCTTAGTTGCTCCGTGGCCTGTGAGATCTTCCTGGACCAGGGCTCGAACCCGTGTCCCTTGCATTGGCAGACAGATTCTTAACCACTGCACCACCAGGGAAGCTCTATACCTATTTATTAAGATTGAAATACGCCAGTGATGTAAGTTGCCCCTCATTTCAATATATAATAATTTTTAATTTGTGGAGTTCTTTTTCAGAGAAGTAAACTTGAATACTTAGCAAAAATATATTATTAGTTAAAAAACTATGCAGAATAAATAATTTTCAGATGGTAGTTGGAGGTAGCAGAGATGTCCTTGGGAGGGAAGTAGATTTTAGCCAGTCTCAGTTTAGGGAAAAAATGATAAATCTATATTTTGTGCTGTTACTCCTTGAAATTTATTCATTTTCATAAAGTATGCTTTCCTGAGGTATCTTATTAGCATCATCCAGTAAGAAAGATGAATTACAGTAGAGGCAGAAAAATTCCCCCTAACTTTAATGTAAGTTGAAAGCAGTGATTTATTTGCTTAGATATAATTAATATAGAAGGTAGTATGTACTGTGATTAGACTCAAACAAACCATGGTTCAAAACCTAGCTCTGCCCCTCCTAGCCAGGTTTCCTGGAACATATTATTTACCTAGTCCAGGACGCGCTTTTTTCATCTACAAAAGGGGCATATTTATGTCTTCTGTGCAAGGTTGTTAGTTATGGGAGATTAAGTGAGGAAATGTTGACACAGCCCTTAGTATAATGGCTGACACACAGTAAGCTCTAAATAAATGACAGTTATTTTTTAATTATTCAAGCACATTGTTTGAAACTCTTCTTCCCCCAGGGTAATATGTGCTGTTTTTTATAACTGTCCACCATAGACTCGGCATTCATGAGAGTTACAGGAAATTTTTGCATATTCTTAAATTTGGGCATGGAGTGGCAAGCCGTGTGTGAGTTGCTGCACAGGTACATTCAAGGCCATGTGAGGCAAGTGCATAACCCACCACGTTCATTCACCAAGGGAGGTACCCTGTTCTGTGACCAGATGGGAAACAAGCAATATGTGTCACAGCGAAGTTGAAATCAGCCCCCGTCATGGACCATCTCAGGTACTAGTGAAGAGTGGGAATCAAGAATGTTAAATCATCATATTCTAAGGGTCTCTATATATCACATTTCATTGATTCTAATGTGCACATTTTAACATCTCCAAAATCAAAATGTACCATCTAATCGATGAGGTCTTAAATCACTCTCCGCCAGGCAGCACTTCTGATGTAGCTGGCACTGCCTGTGAATGCACGAACATGGCCATAGTTCTTCATATTGTTGTGATGCAAGGTAAAAACCTAAGGCCAAGTAAGTTTAAGAAAATTCTTTAAATAACTATAAAATAAAAAGTCTAAGTGATAAAAAAGTGTCATAGTTTAATTGGAAGTCATTTTTCTTCCTTAATGGCACATGAAATGACAATGCATCTTAGAATCTAATCTTTAATTTGATGTAATAGTTTGCAATGGTTTTTGCAAAGCAATTTGACAATATGATTGAAAAACCTTTACAATACATATATCCACCAATTTCAATGCTCATAACTCATCCTAAGGAAATAACCAAAATTAAACCACGTTAATGCTTCTGTCTCAGTTGCTGTTTAGGCTAAATTTGTTAATGTGGTAGACAGAATAATTTGCCCTCCCCCCCAAAAAAGAGATGTCCATATCTTTATCCCTGGAACCTGTGCATATGTAAGGTTATGGGGCTGGGGGGTGGGGGGCAAAGGGAAATTAAGGCTGCAGATGAAGTAAGGCAGCTAATCAGCTGATCTTAAAAGAGGGACATTAGCCTGGATTATCCAGGTGGGGCCAATGTAATCACAAGGATGATTAAAAGTGATAGAGGGAGGCAGAAGGAAGAGGAGATGTAATGAGGCAAGAGGTTGGAGTAATATGATGCAGTGTGAGATGGAGTCATTCTCCTGTTGGTGACTTTGAAGATGGAGGGAAGAGCTACAAACCAAGGTGTGCTGGAGGCTTCTAGGAGCAAAGCCAAGAAAAAGGCAAGGAGATGCTTTCTCCCCTAGAGCCTCCAGAGGAAAATGTGGCCCTCCCACCACCTTGATGATAGCCCAGTGAGGCCGGGGTCAGATTTCTAACCTACACAACAGGAGCAGTATAATAAATTCTTGTTGTTGAAGACACTGTTTGTAGTAATTTGTTACATCAGCAATAAGTAACTAGTCCAGTTTTCAGACAAAAGAATTTTTATGATTGATTGCTTGCATTAGGTAAATAGTTACTAGACTGGTGACTTTAATAGACCAGTAGAAGTTTCAAAACATGTTAGGGCCAACTGACAGCTTTTAATTTTGCTGCCTTATTCTAAACTTCTTAAATTTATAACATAACACCAGCATATTATAACATGGTCTTACAAAGGAATAATAATGTAAATATAACATATAAGAGCAAATATTTAAATAAATTTAATTGGGAAAAAAACTCATTACATTGTCATTATTTTCCTCACTTCATCCAAAAACCAGTAAAAATATCCCATACCAGTACTATTCTATGATCAAGCATTTGGGAATTACTGTGTGAGATGCATTTTGTTTTTTATTGTTGTTGTTGTTGTTTTAAAAATTTTTTAATTTAATTTTTTTAACATCTTTATTGGAGTATAATTGCTTTACAATGGTGTGTTAGTTTCTGCTGTATAACAAAGTGAATCAGTTATACATATACATATATCCCCATATTTC
Source organism: Leucopleurus acutus (assembly GCF_964270905.1). Lineage (NCBI taxonomy): Eukaryota > Metazoa > Chordata > Mammalia > Artiodactyla > Delphinidae > Leucopleurus > Leucopleurus acutus. Next base: position 66,608,066 of record NC_139149.1, on the reverse strand, counting down.
CTCCCTCTTGTTTCTCCATCCCACCCCTCTAGGTGGTCACAAAGCACCGAGCTGATCTCCCTGTACTATGTGGCTGCTTCCCACTAGCTATCTATTTTGGTAGTGTATATAAGTCCAGGCCACTCTCTAAGTTTGTCCCAGCTTAACCTTCCCCCTCCCGAAGTCCTCAAGCCCATTCTCTACATCTGTGTCTTTATTCCTCTCATGCCCTTAGGTTCTTCATAAGCATTTTTCTTTTCTTTAGATTCCATATATATGTGTTAGCATACGGTATTTGTTTTTCTTTTCTGACTTACTTCACTCTGTAGGACAGACTCTAGGTCCATCCACCTCACTAGAAATAACTCAACTTCATTTCTTTTTATGGCTGAGTAATATTCCATTGTATATATGTACCACATCTCCTTTATCCATTTATCTGTCGATGGACACTTAGGTTGCTTCCATGTCCTGGCTATTGTAAACAGAGCTGCAACGAACATTGTGGTACATTGACTCTTTTTGAATTATGGTTTTCTCAGGGTATATGCCCAGTAGTGGGATTGCTGGGTCATATGGTAGTTCTATTTTTAGTTTTTTAAGGAACTTCCATAATGTTCTCCATAGTGGTTCTATCAGTTTATATTCCCACCAACAGTGCAAGAGGGTTCCCTTTTCTCCACACTTTCTCCAGCATTTATTGCTTGTAGATTTTTTGATGATGGCCATTCTGACAGGTGTGAGGTGATAACCTCGTTGTAGTTTTGATTTGCATTTCTCTAATGATTAGTGATGTTGAGCATCCTTTCATGAGTTTGTTGGCAATCTGTATATCTTTTTTGAAGATATGTCTATTTAGGTCTTCTGCCCATTTTTGGATTGGGTTGTTTGTTTTTTTGATACTGAGCTGCATGAGCTGCTTGTAAATTTTGGAGATTAATCCTTTGTCAGTTGGTTCATTTGCAAATATTTTCTCCCATTCTGAGGGCTGTCTTTTCATCTTGTTTATGGATTCCTTTACTGTGCAAAAGCTTTGAAGTTTCATTAGGTCCCGCTTGTTTATTTTTGTTTTTATTTCCATTTCTCTAGGAGGTGGGTCAAAAAGGATCTTGCAGTGATTTATGTCATGGAGTGTTCCGACTATGTTTTCCTCTAAGAGTTTTATACTGTCTGGCCTTACATTTAGGTCTTTAATCCACTTTGAGTTTATTTTTGTGTGGTGTTAAGGAGTGTTCTAATTTCATTCTTTTACATGTAGCTATCCAGTTTTCCCAGCACCACATATTGAAGAGGCTGTCTTTTCTCCATTGTATATTCTTGCCTCCTTTATCAAAAATAAGGTGACCATATGTGAGTGGGTTTATCAGTGAGCTTTCTATCCTGTTCCATTGATCTACATTTCTGTTTTTGCACCAGTACCATACTGTCTTGATTACTGTAGCTTTGTAGTATAGTGTAAGTCTGGGAGTCTGATTCCTCCAGCTCCATTTTTCTTTCTCAAGATTGTTTTGGCTATTCGGGGTCTTTTGTGTTTCCATACAAATCGTGACATTTTTGCTCTAGTTCTGTGAAAAATGCCAGTGGTAGTTTAATAGGGATTGCATTGAACCTGTAGATTGCTTTGGGTAGTATAATCATTTTCACAATGTTTATTCTTCTAATCCAAGAACATGGTATATCTCTCCATCTGTTTATATCATCTTTAATTTCTTTCATCAATGTCTTATAGTTTTCTGCATACAGGTCTTTTGTCTCCTTAGGTAGGTTTACTCCTAGGTATTTTATCCTTTTTGTTGCAATGGTAAATGGGAGTGTTTCCTTAATTTCTCTTTCACATTTTTCATCATCAGTATATAAGATTGCAAGAGATTTCTGTGCATTAATTTTGTATGCTCCTACTTTACCAAATTCATTGATTAGGTCTAGTAGTTTTCTGGTAGACTCTTTAGGATTCTCTATGTATAGTGTCATAGAGTGCAAACAATGACTGTTTTATTACTTCTCTTTTCTGATTTGGATTCCTTTTATTTATTTTTCTTCTCTGATTGCTGTGGCTAAAACTTCCAAAACTATGTTGAATAATAGTGGTGAGAGTGGGCAACCTTGTCTTGTTCCTGATCTTAGAGAAAATGGTTTCAGTTGTTCACTATTGAGAACGATGTTGGCTGTGGGTTTGTTATATATGGCCTTTATTATTTTGAGGTAAGTTCCCTCTGTGCCTACTTTCTGGAGGGTTTTTATCATAAATGGATGTTGAATTTTGTCAAAAGATTTTTCTGCATCTATGAGATGATCATACGGTTGTTTTCCTTCAATTTGTTAATATGTTGCATCACATTGACTGATTTGCATATACTGAAGAATGCTTGCATTCCTGGGATAAACCCACTTGATCACAGTGTATGATCCTTTTAATGTGCTGTTGGATTCTGTCTGCCTGTAGTTTGTTGAGGATTTTTGCATATATGTTCATCAGTGATACTGGCTGGTAGTTTTCTTTCTTTGTGACGTCTTTGTCTGGTTTTGGTATCAGGGTGATGGTGGCCTCGTAGAATGAGTTTGGGAGTGTTCCTCCCTCTGCTATATTTTGGAAGAGTTTGAGAAGGATAGGTGTTAGCGCTTCTCTAAATGTTTGCTAGAATTCACCTATGAAGCCATCTGGTCCTGGGTTTTTGTTTGTTGGAAGATTTTTAATGACAGTTTCAATTTCAGTGCTTGTGATTGGTCTGTTCATATTTTCTACTTCTTCCTGGTTCAGTCTCGGAACGTTGTGCATTTCTAAGAATTTGTCCATTTATTCCAGGTTGTCCATTTTATTGGCATATAGTTGCTTGTAATAATCTCTCATGACCCTTTGTATTTCTGCAGTGTCTGTTGCTACTCCTCCTTTTTCATTTCTAATTCTATTGATTTGAGTCTTCTCCCCTTTTTTCTTGATTAGTCTGGCTAATGGTTTATCAATTTTGTTTATCTTTTCAAAGAACCAGCTTTTAGTTTTATTGAACTTTGCTATTGTTTCCTTCATTACTTTTTGATTTATTTCTGATCTTTATGATTTCTTTCCTTCGGCTAACTTTGGAGTTTTTTGTTCTTCTTCTCTAATTGCTTTAGGTGTAAGGTTAGGTTGTTTATTTGAGATGTTTCTTGTTTTTTGAAGTAGGCTAGTATTGCTATAAACTTCCCTCTTAGAACTGCTTTTGCTGTATCCCATAGGTTTTGCGTCATCGTGTTTTCATTGTCATTGTTTCTAGATATTTATTGATTTTCTCTTTGATTTCTTCAGTGATCTCTTGGTTGTTAAGTAGTGTATTGTTTAGCCTCCATATATTTTTATTTTTTACATATTTTTCCTGTAATTGACATCTAGTCTCAAAGCGTTGTGGTTGGAAAAGATACTTGATACGATTTCAATTTTCTTAAATTTACCAAGGCTTGATTTGTGACCCAAGATATGATCTATCCTGGAGAATGTTCCATGAGCACTCGAGAAGAAAGTGTATTCTGTTGTTTTTGGATGGAATGTCCCATAAATATCAATTAAGTTCATCTTCTTTAATGTATCATTTAAAGCTTGTGTTTCCTTATTTATTTTCATTTTGGATGATCTGTGCATTGGTGAAAGTGGGCTGTTAAAGTTCCCTGCTATGATTGTGTTACCGTCAATTTCCCCTCTTATGGCTGTTAGCATTTGCCTCATGTATTGAGGTGCTCCTATGTTGGTTGCATAAATATTTACAAGTGTTATACCTTCTTCTTGGATTGATTCCCTTGATCATTATGTAGTGTCCTTCTTTGTCTTTTATAATAGACTTTATTTTAAACTCTATTTTGTCTGATATGAGAACTGCTACTCCAGCTTTCTTTTGATTTCCATTTGCATGGAATATCTTTTTCCATCCCCTCACTTTCAGTCTGTATGTGTCCCTAGGTCTGAAGTGGTCTCTTGTAGACAGCATATATATGGGTCTTGTTTTTGTATCCATTCAGCCAGTCTATGTCTCTTGGTGGGAGCATTTAATCTATTTACATTTAAGGTAATTATCGATATGTATGTTCCTATTACCATTTTCTTAATTGTTTTGGGTTTGATATTGTAGGTCTTTTCCTTCTGTTGTGCTTCCTGCCTAGAGAAGTTCCTTTAGCATTTGTTGTAAAGCTGGTTTGGTGGTGCTGAATTCTCTTAGCTTTTGCTTGTCTGTAAAGGTTTTAATTTCTCCATCAAATCTGAATGAGATCCTTGCTGGGTAGAGTAATCTTATTTGTAGGTTTTTTCCCTTTCATCACTTTAAATATGTCCTGCCACTTCCTTCTGGCTTGCAGAGTTTCTACTGAAAGAACAGCTGTTAACCTTATGGGGACTCTCCCTTGTATGTTATTTCTTGTTTTTCCCTTGCTGCTTTTAATATTTTTTCTTTGTATTTAATTTTTGATAGTTTGATTAATATGTGTCTTGGTGTGTTTCTCCTTGGATTTATCCTGTATGGACTCTCTGTGCTTCCTGGACTTGATTAACTATTTCCTTTCCCATATTAGGGAAGTTTTCAACTATAATCTCTTCACTATTTTCTCATCCCTTTCTTTTTCTCTTCTTCTTCTGGGACCCCTATAATTCGAATGTTGGTGCATTTAATGTTGTCCCAGAAGTCTCTGAGACTGTCCTCAATTCTTTTCATTCTTTTTTCTTTGTCCTGCTTTGCAGTAGTTATTTCCACCATTTGTTTCTTCCAGGTCACTTATCCATTCTTCTGCCTCAGTTATTCTGCTATTGATTCCTTCTAGAGAATTTTTAATTTCATTTATTGTGTTGTTTATCATTGTTTATTTTCTCTTTAGTTCTTCTAGGTCCTTGTTAAATGTTTCTTGTATTTTCTCCATTCTGTTTCCAAGATTTTGGATAATCTTTACTATCATTACTCTGAGTTCTTTTTCAAGTAGACTGAGTATTTCCTCCTCATTTGTTTGGTCTGGTAGGTGTTTACCTTGCTCCTTCATGTGCTGTGTGTTTGTCTGCCTTCTCATTTTGCTTACCTCAGCTGTGTTTGGGGTCTCCTTTTTTCAGGCTGCAGGTTTGTAGTTCCCATTGTTTTTGCTGTCTGCCCCCAGTGGTTGAGGTTGGTTCAGTGGGTTGTGTAGGCTTCCTGGTGGAGGGGACTGGTGCCTGTGTTCTGGTGGATGAGGCTGGATCTTGTCTTTCTGCTGGGCAGGACCGCGTCCAGTGGTGTGTTTTGGGTTGTCTGTGACCTTATTATGATTTTAGGCAGCCTCTCTGCTAATGGGTGGCGATGTGCTCCTGTCTTGCTAGTTGTTTGGCATAGGGTGTGCAGCACTGTAGCTTGCTGGTCATTGAGTGGAGCTGGGTCTTGGCATTGAGATGGAGATCTGTGGGAGAGCTTTCGCCATTTGATATTACATGGAGCTGGGAGGTCTCTGGTGGCCCAATGTCCTGAACTCGGCTCTCCCACCTCAGAGGCACAGGCCTGACACCCGGCCAGAGTACCAAGACACTGTCAGCCACACGGCTCTCTCTGGGCTTCTATTTTGACAGCAACAATGTACTCTGGATGGTGTGGGCCACTTTTTTGGCCAATTGGCTGAGGAGAAGTGTGAGGGCACCCAGTGTCTCTTGAAAATGCAAAACCAGTCAAGCTGCATTTTGTGGATTTTAGAGTCCGTTAAAAAGAAAGGTTGGCATAACAACAACAAAAATCCTTAGATTATAAATTCTTAGTTCAGATTCTCAGAGTTTGGAGTTAGGACATCTTGATTACTTTTACTGTGATTTTTCTTTTCTTTTTTTCCAATTCCTTTCCCATATATCCAGAACATGTTATGTTAGTTTCCTATGGCTGCTATAATTACCACAAACTTGGTTCTTACAACAATAAACATTTATTCTCTTACAGTTTTGGAGGTCAGAAGTCTGAAGTCAGTTTCACTGAGCTGAATTCAAGGTGTTGGCTGGGCTATGCCCCCTCCTGAGGCTCCGGGGCAGGGGAAAACCTGTTTTTTTGCCTTCTCCAGCTTCTGGAGCTGCACTCCTCATCTCATAGCCCCTTCTTGCTTCATCAGAGCCAGCAGCAGTGCATCTCCAAATCTCTCTGCTGAGGTCACATGGCTTTCTCTCTTCTATGTCAAGTCTCCCCGTGCCTCCCCCTTCTAAGGATATTTGTGATGACATTTAGACCCACCCAGATACCCAGAATAATCCTCCATTCTCAAGATCCTTAATCACATCTTCAAAGTCTCTTTTGACATATAGTAACATTCACAGGTTCTAGGGATTAAAATTTGGATATATTTGGGGCCATTATTCAGCCTGCCACATATGCTTAGTTTATACACGTACCGCATAGCTGTTATATTTTTTAAATTTAAATAGGAAAATTTTCTTTGTAAGAATCTATTAAATTATCCATTAAAGTTGTGACATATTCTAAGATGTCTAGGTCTTAGAAAGCCATGTATATGACTACCAAAGAAAAGGGTCATAACACAATTAAGCAGTTTTGATTAATATTATAACTTATTTCTTATTACAATGTCTTCTACAGAAAGTCCTCTCCGTGGTAGAAAAGTATAAACTGAATATTCCACATTAATTTTGGAACATCCTCTGAAACTCCTGGTGCACAAACAACACTCAGACTGCTGGTGCAGACAGCCCACTGAGCACCTCTCAACAGACGCTCAGGCACCTGCCTTTTTAGCAGCACATTCCTGAGATCAGCTGGTGCTAAGGCATATAAAAATGTAATTTAAGAGAGCTCTGACCACCTCTTCTCCCCTTCTATTGAATGCTATCAGACAACTGGAGGATCAGTTGTACTGTCAGAAAAAATAACAAGACAAGCTGGCAAACCCAATCCTGGACTTGACAACAGCTGTCCTGTTCTGGCTGTTGCTGCTGAGGTTCAGTAAACAGTATCTGAGTAACTCCCACCCACGCAATGGCCAGCTAACCACCAAGGTACTTGGGTACAGGGAGGATTTGTCTCTGTGTCACTTCATAATAAATAAAACAAATATCTTCTTGTATGCCTCGAAAAGGAGAGACACTCTATATCAGTGGTCAGATTCAGTTCCAGGTATTATAGGATTTCACAGGTATCTTGAATAGGACTGTGAGGGTAGATGGAGCAGACGGAACAGATTCAGCTCTGGGTTATCTACCCTAGGTTTATCACTTTTATCTGTTTTACTTATTGGGATTCTATGTAGGTTTTTCTGTTGAAAAATAATTCAGCTACTTTTTAAAAAGTAAAAAGCAATTCTAAAGAAACACTGTCTTAGTCTATTCTGGCTGCTATAATAAAAATAACAAAAATCTATTGCTTACTGTGCTGGAGGTTGGGAAATCCAAGGTCAAGGAGCCAGCATATTTAGTGTCTGGTGAGAGCCAGCCTTCTGGTTCTTAGATGGCTGTCTTCTTGCTGTGTCCTCACATGGGGAAGAACAAGGGAGCTCTCTTGGAGTCTCTTTTGTAAAAGCACTAATCCCATTCACGAGGGCTCTACCCTCATGACCTAAGTACCTCCCAAAGGCCCTGCCTCCTAATACCATTACATTAGGAGGCAGGATTTCAACATATGAATTGTAAAATATATATGAAAATAATGGGCAAGGATCTGAATAGACATGTCTTAAAAGAAGACATTCAAATGACCAACAGGTACATGAAAAGGTGCTCAAAATCATTAATCATCAGGGAAATGCAAATCAAAACCACAATGAGATATCACCTCATACCTGTTAGGATGGCTATTATCGAAAAGACAAAAGCGTTGGTGAGACTGTAGACAAAAGAAAACTCTTGTACGCTGTTGGTAGGAATATAAATTGGTAGAGCCATTATGGAAAACAGTATGGAGATTCCTAAAAAAATTAAAAATAGAACCACCATACGATCCAGCAATCCCACTTCTGGGTATATAGCCAAAGAAAATGAAGTCTGGATCTTGAAGAGATGTGCACTCCCATGTTCATTGCAGGATTATTCACAATAGCCAAGATATGGAAACAAGCTAAATGTCCATTGATGGATGAATGAATAAAGAGAATGTGAAAAAAAAATCACTCACCCACATGCACAAATACACTGGAATATTATCCAACCTTAAAAAGAAGGAAATCCTGCCATTTGTGACAACATGGATGAATTTGGGGGACATCACACTAAGTGAAATAAGCCAGACACAGAAAGACAAATACTGAATGATATCAGCTACATGTGAAATCTAAAATAGTCAGACTCATAGAAGGAGAGAGTAGAATGGTGGTTACCAGGGCCTGGAAGTAGGGTGATATGGGGAGATCTTGCTTAAAGGATACAAAGTATCAGTTATGCAAGACAAATAAGTTCTGAAGATCTAATGTACAGCATGGTGACTATGTTAACAATACTGTATTGTATACTTGAAATTTGCTAAAAGGGTAGATCTTAAAGCATCCTCACCACAAGAGAAAGAAAAAGAAAGAAAGAAGTAACTATATGAGTATGAGGTTATGGATATGTTAGTTAGCTTGATCATGGTGATTATTGCATAATGTATGAATATATCAAAATATCAAGTTGTACACTTTAAATATACACAATTTCTACCTGTCAATTATACCTTAATAAAGCTGAAAAAATATGTATGAAAAAGCAAAGGCCTGGAAATAGCCAAGACAATTTTGAAGATGAACCTATTGAAAAGATGTGCTCTACCAAATATAGAGACGAAGTTCCATTAGGACAATGTGCTGTCAGCATTGGGATAGTCAAATAGGCCATAGAGGACATAAATAGAGGAAAGTGTGAACAAGCCAACAGTTCACATCAGTGGGAAGAAGACAAACTTCAATAAATAGATCCAAATCCCATTCAGTACATAGGCCTAGGCCTTAAGGACAACAGCCAAACAGACTCCTGTATTGCATAGTTGCAGTTCCCAACTTTGGTATTTCATATGGGAAAAACTGGATTCCCCCTCATCTTATGCACAAAATCAAGCTGGTAGAGGGATGGAAATTAAAGACCTGAGTACGAAAAGCAAAACTTTAAAACTATTTGAAGAAACTCAGAGTTAAAATGGAAAAAATTTTAAATCAAAAGACAGCATAAAAATTGAACAGGTAACCCACCATCATTTAGAAGATATTTGTAACACCTCTAATTAAAAAATGATTAATATCTATACTATCTAGAACTCTCTACCATCGACAAGAAATTGACTCAATAGAAAAAAAATGGACAAAAGTGATGAGCAGGCAATTCACAAAGGATGAAACACAACTAAATAATAATTGAAACATCTGCCATCTCTAATAATTATGCCCAATGTTACGCAGCTGGAAAATGGAACTATGAACTCTGAAGCTTGTTTACATGACAAAATATCTTGTATAAGAAGACATTTAACACACCATTAGAAAGTGGTCTGATAGATACAGTCTTCCTATTTTGCCTGTTTCACTGGGTGATTCAGAAGAGAGAATGAGATAACAGATGTGAAAACATTGAAAAGACTTGAAAGTGCTATACAAATCACTTATTACAACCTACATCACAGCAGAACTGAAATTCCTGCTTGGCTCCAGTCTTAAAGGAGCATATCTAGCAGTAAATTCAGAAGTTCCTGGACTCCAAAGAAAGACACTTTTTTTTTTTTTTTTTGCGGTACACGGGCCTCCCACTTCTGTGGCCTCTTCCGCTGCGGAGCACAGGCTCCGGACACGCAGGCTCAGCGGCCATGGCCCACGGGCCCAGCCGCTCCGCGGCATGTCGGGATCCTCCAGAACCGGGGCACGAACCCGTGTCCCCTGCATCGGCAGGCGGACTCTCAACCACTGCGCCACCAGGGAAGCCCAAGAAAGACACTCTGAAAGGAAGACACTGAAACTCTGTTCTGGTCAGGCTTCTTGCCTTGACTGCTGTTCCTGGGAATAACCTATTTCAAAGTGAAATAGTTTACAAAGAGCTAGGTAAGTCTAACACCTAGAAATAATATTAGCATTAGACTAGACTTAAAAACACTTTACTCCAATAAAAAAACGTATGGGGAGGGGAGGATACTACCTATATTTCTAATCAGATAATATTTCTAGAATTTTACAAGAGTCATGTGTTGTCATAGTATAATCTAAATTATTTTGTTTGTTTCATAGCTTTATTGTGTAGCTTAAATTTTTCAAAATAACTATTTTATTATTTTTTAAATTTTATTTTTTTATATAGCAGGTTCTTATTAGTTATCTATTTTATACATATTAGTGTACATATGTCAATCCCAATCTCCCAATTCATCCCACTACCACCAACCCCCCTGCCACTTTCCACCCTTGGTGTCCATACATTTGTTCTCTACATCTGTGTGTCTATTTCTGCCCAGCAAACCAGTTCATCTGTAACATTTTTCTAGGTTCCACACATATGCGTTAATATACGATATTTGTTTCTCTCTTTCTGACTTACTTCACTCTGTATGACAGTCTCTAGATCCATCCACGTCCCTACAAATGACCCAATTTCATTCCTTTTCATGACTGAGTAATATTCCATTGTATATATGTACCACATCTTCTTTACCCATTCATCTGTCGATGGACACTTAGGTTGCTTCCATATCCTGGCTATTGTAAATAGAGCTGCAATGAACACTGTGGTACATGACTCTTTTTGAATTATGGTTTTCTGAGGGTATGTGCCCAGTAGTGGGGTTGCTGGGTCATATGGTAGTTCTATTTTTAGTTTTTAAAGGAACCTTCATATTGTTCTCCATAGTGGCTCTATCAATTTACATTCCCACCAACAGTGCAAGAGGGTTCCCTTTTCTCCACACCCTCTCCAGCATTTATTGTTTGTAGATTTTTTTTTTTTTTTTTTTTTTGTAGTATGCGGGCCTCTCACTGTTGTGGCCTCTCCCGTTGTGGAGCACAGGCTCCGGATGCGCAGGCTCAGCAGCCATGGCTCACGGGCCCAGCCACTCTGTAGCATGTGGGATCTTCCCAGACCGGGGCACGAACCCGTGTCCCCTGCATCGGCAGGCGGACTCTCAACCACTGCGCCACCAGGGAAGCCCTGTTTGTAGATTTTTTGATGATGGCCATTCTGACTGGTGTGAGGTGATACCTCAGTGTAGGTTTGATTTGCATTTCTCTAATGATTAGTGATGTTGACCATCCTTTCATGTGTTTGTTGGCAATCTGTATATCTTCTTTGGAGAAATGTCTATTTAGGTCTCCTGCCCAGTTTTGGATTGGGTTGTTTGTTTTTTTGTTATTGAGCTACATGAGCTGCCTGTAAATTTTGGAGATTAAATCTTTGTCAGTTATTTCACTTGAAAATATTTTCTCCCATTCTGAGGGTTGTCTTTTTGTCTTGTTTATGGTTTCCTTTGCTGTGCAAAAGCTTTCAAGTTTCATTAGGTCCCATTTGTTTATTTTTGTTTTTATTTCCATTTCTCTAGGAGGTGGATCAAAAAGGATCTTGCTGTGATTTATGTCATAGAGTGTTCTGCCTATGTTTTCCTCTAAGAGTTTTATACTCTCTGGCCTTACATTTAGGTCTTTAATCCATTTTGAGTTTATTTTTGTGTATGGTGTCAGGGAGTGTTCTAATGTCATACTTTTACATGTAGCTGTACTGTTTTCCCAGCACCATTTATTGAAGAGACTGTCTTTTCTCCACTGTATATTCTTGACTCCTTTATCAAAGATAAGGTGACCATATGTGTGTGGGATTATCTCTGGGCTTTCTATCCTGTTCCATTGATCTATCTTTCTGTTTTTGTGCCAGTACCATACTGTTTTGATTACTGTAGCTTTGTAGTATAGTCTGAAGTCAGGGAGCCCGATTCCTCCAGCTCCGTTTTTCTTTCTCAAGATTGCTTTGGCTATTTGGGGTCTTCTGCATTTCCATACAAATTGTGAAATTTTTTGTTCTAGTTCTGTGAAATATGCCAGAGGTAGTGTGATAAGGATTGCATTGAATCTGTAGATTGCTTTGGGTAGTACAGTCATTTTCACAATGTAGATTCTTCCAATCCAAGAACATGGTATATCTCTCCATCTATTTGTATCATCTTTAATTTCTTTCATCAGTGTCTTATAATTTTCTGCATACAGGTCGTTTGTCTCCCTAGGTAGGTTTATTCCTAGGTATTTTATTCTTTTTGGTGCAATGGTAAGTGGGAGTGTTTTCTTAATTTCACTTTCAGATTATTCATCATTAGTGTATAGGAATACTAGAGATTTCTGTGCATTAATTTTGTATCCTGCTACTTTACCTAATTCATTGATTACCTCTAGTAGTTTTCTGGTAGCATCTTTAGGATTCTCTATGTATAGTATCATGTCATCTGAAAACAGTGACAGCTTTACTTCTTCTTTCTGATTTTGATTCCTTTTATTTCTTTTTCTTCTCTGACTGCTGTGGCTAAAACTTTCAAAACTATGCTGAATAATAGTGGTGAGAGTGGGCAACCTTGTCTTGTTCCTGATCTTAGTGGAAATGATTTCAGTTTCACCACTAAGGACGATATTGGCTGTGGGTTTGTCATATATGGCCTTTATTATGTTGAGGAAAGTTCCCTCTATGCCTACTTTCTGCAGGGTTTTTTTCATAAATGGGTGTTGAATTTTGTTGAAAGCTTTCTCTGCATCTATTGAGATGATCATATGGTGTTTCTCCTTCAATTTTTTAATATGGTATATCACATTGAGTGATTTGTGTATATTGAAGAATCCTTGCATTCCTGGAATAAACCCCACTTGATCATGGTGTATGATCCTTCTAATGTGCTGTTGGATTCTGTTTGCTAGTAGTTTGTTGCGGATTTTTGCATCTATGTTCATCAGTGACATTGGCCGGTAGTTTTCTTTCTTTGTGACATCTTTGTCTGGTTTTGGTATCAGGGTGATGGTGGCCTCATAGAATGAGTTTGGGAGTGTTCCTCCCTCTGCTATATTTTGGAAGAGTTTGAGAAGGATAGGTGTTGGCTCTTCTCTAAATGTTTGCTAGAATTCGCCTGTGAAGCCATCTGGTCCTGGGTTTTTGTTTGTTGGAAGATTTTTAATGACATTTTCAATTTCAGTGCTTGTGATTGGTCTGTTCATATTTTCTATTTCTTCCTGTTTCAGTCTCGGAGGTTGTGCATTTCTAAGAATTTGTCCATTTATTCCAGGTTGTCCATTTTATTGGCGTATAGTTGCTTGTAATAATCTGTCATGATCCTTTGTATTTCTGCAGTGTCAGTTGTTACTTCTCCTTTTTCATTTCTAATTCTATTGATTTGAATATTCTCCCTTTTTTTCTTGATGAGTCTGAGTAATGGTTTATGAGTTTTGTTTATCTTCTCAAAGAATCAGCTTTTAGTTTTATTGATCTTTGCTATCATTTCCTTCATTTCTTTTTCATTTATTTCTGATCTGATCTTTATGATTTCTTTCCTTCTACTAACTTTGGGCTTATTTTGGTCTTCTTTCTCTAATTGCTTTAGGTGTAAGTATAGATTGTTTATTTGAGATGTTTCTTGTTTCTTGAGGTAGGCCTGTATTGCTATAAATTTCCCTCTTAGAACTGTTTTTGCTGCATCCCATATATTTTGGATCACTGTGTTTTCATTGTCATTTGTCTCTAGGTATTATTTGATTTCCTCTTTGATTTCTTCAGTGATCTCTTGGTTATTTAGTAACATATTGTTTAGCCTCCATATGTTTGTGTTTTTTACTTTTTTCCCCCTGTAATTGATTTCTAATCTCATAGTGTTGTGGTCAGAAAAGATGCTTGATATGCTTTCAATTTTCTTAAATTTACCAAGGCTTAATTTGTGACCCAAGATGTGATCTATCCTGGAGAATGTTCTGTGTGCACTTGAGAATAAAGTATAATCTGCTCTTTTTGGATGGAATGTCCTATAAATATCAATTAAATCTATCTGGTCTATTGTCATTTAAAGCTTGTGTTTCCTTATTAATTTTCTGTCTGCTTGATCGGTCCATTGGTGTAAGTGAGGTGTTAAAGTCCCCCACTATTATTGAGTTATTGTCAATTTCCTTTTTTATAGCTGTTAGCAGTTGCCTTATGTATTGAGGTGCTCCTATGGTGGGTGCATATATATTTATAACTGTTATATCTTCTTCTTGGATTGATCCTTTGATCATTATGTAGTGTCCTTCCTTGTCTCTTGTAACATTCTTTATTTTAAAGTGCACTTTATCTGATATGAGGATTGCTACTCCAGCTTTCTTTTGATTTCCATTTGCATGGAATATCTTTTTCCATCCCCTCACTTTCAGTCTGTATGTGTCCCGAGGTTTGAAGTGGGTCTCTTGTAGACAGGATACATATGGGTCTTGTTTCTGTATACATTCAGCGAGCCTGTGTCTTTTGGTTGGAGCATTTAATCCATTCACGTTCAAGGTAATTATCAATATGTATGTTCCTATTACCATTTTCTTAATTGTTATGGGGTTTTCTTTGTAGTTCCTTTACTTCTCTTGTGCTTCTCACTTAGAGAAGTTCGTTTAGCATTTGTTGTAGAGCTGGTTTGGTGGTGCTGAATTCTCTTAGCTTTTGCTTGTCTGTAAAGGTTTTAATTTCTCCATCGAATGTGAATGAGATCCTTGCTGGGTAGAATTATCTTGGTTGTAGGTTCTTCCCTTTCATTACTTTAAATATATCATGCCACTCCTTTCTGGCTTGTAGAGTTTCTGCTGAGAAATCAGCTGTTAACTTTTTGGGAGTTCCCTTGTGTGTTATTTGTTGTTTTTTCCCTTGCTGCTTTCAATATTTTTTCTTTGTCTTTAAATTTTGCCAATTTGATTACTATGTGTCTCAGCATGTTTCTCCTTGCATTTATCCTGCCTGAGACTCTGCACTTCCTGGACTTGGGTGGCTATTTCCTTTCCCATGTTAGGGAAGTTTTCTACTATAATCTCTTCAAATATTTTCTCGGGTCCTTTCTCTCTCTCTTCTCCTTCTGGGGCCCCTATAAATGCGAATGTTGTTGCTCTTAATGTTGTCCCAGAGGTCTCTTAGGCTGTCTTCATTCCCTTTCATTCTTTTTTCTTTATTCTGTTCAATGGCAGTGAATTCCACCATTCTGTATTCCACGTGACTTATCCATTCTTCTGCCTCAGTTATTCTGCTGTTGATTCCTTCTAGTGTATTTTTCATTTCAGTTATTGTATTGTTCATCTCTCTTTTTTTGTTCTTTAATTCTTCTAGGTGTTTGTTCTTTAATTCTTCTAGGTCTTTGTTAATCATTTCTTGCATCTTCTTGATCTTTGCCTCCATTCTTTTTCCAAGGTCCTGGATCATCTTCACTATCATTATTCTGAAATGTTTTTCCGGAAGTTTACCTATCTCCACTTCATTTAGTTGTTTTTCTGGGGTTTTATTTTGTCCCTTCATCTGGTACAAAGTCCTCTGCCTTTTCATTTTGTCTATCTTTCTGTGAATGTGGTTTTCCTTCCACAGGCTGCAGGACTGTAGTTCTTCTTGCTTCTGCTGTCTGCCCTCTGGTGGATAAGGCTATCTAAGAGGCTTGTGCAAACTTCCTGATGGGAAGGACTGGTGGTGGGTAGAGCTGGGTGTTGCTCTGGTGGGCAAAGCTCAGTAAAACTTTAATCCGCTTGTCTGCTGATGGGTGGGGCTGGGTTCCCTCCCTGTTGGTTGTTTGGCTTGAGGCAACCCAACACTGGAGCCTACCTGGCTCTTTGGTGGGGCTAATGGTGGACTCTGGGAGGACTCACACCAAGGAATACTTCCCAGAACTTCTGCTGCCAGTGTCCTTGACCCCATGGTGAGCCACAGCCACCGCCCCCCCCCCACCTCTGCAGGAGAACCTCCAACACTAGCAGGTAGGTCTGGTTCAGTATCCTATGGGGTCACTGCTCCTACTCCCGGGCTCTGATGCGCACACTACTTTGTGTGTGCCCTCCAAGAGTTCAGTCTCTGTTTTCCCCAGTCTTGTTGAAGTCCTGCAATGAAATCCTGTTAGCCTTCAAAGTCTGATTCTCTAGGAATTCCTCTTCCTGTTGCCGGACCCCCGGTTGGGGAACCTGACATCGGGCTCAGAACCTTCACTCTAGTGGGTGGACTTCTGTGGTATAAGTGTTCTCCAGTTTGTGAGTCACCCACCCAGCCATTATGGGATTTGATTTTACTGTGATTGCACCC
This sequence comes from Leucopleurus acutus, assembly GCF_964270905.1. NCBI lineage: Eukaryota > Metazoa > Chordata > Mammalia > Artiodactyla > Delphinidae > Leucopleurus > Leucopleurus acutus. Next base: position 66,591,925 of record NC_139149.1, on the reverse strand, counting down.
CTCCTACTGTCTCATTGCGGCTTCTCTTTTGTCTTTGGATGTGGGATATCTTTTTTGGTGAGTTCCAGTGTCTTCCTGTCAATGATTGTTCAGCAGTTAGTTGTGATTCCAGTGCTCTTGCAAGACGGAATGAGCACACGTCCTTCTACTCCGCCATCTTGAACCAATGTCAACTATATTTTAAATTATAAAACTGCTACATGTTCAGGGCAAAAAGTGTCTAAATAGAATAAAGGGCTAAAGGTAAATAGAAAGTTGTCTGCCACACCTTCAGCTCCCTCACAATCAGTTCCAATAATCAAGAAAATTTAATAACATTTTCATATTTAAAATAATGTAATAGTACAGTAAAGAAATAATTTCCACATTTATTTGAAATCATCATATTTCTTAGCAATACTAAGTATCCGAGGTCCCAGGAGCAAATGGGGATCTTGAAAAACCTTAGATTTTGAGTTCCTGTGGCAGAAGGCATGTCTTTGGTTGCCTGTCCTTATTTTGTAGTGTTTCCATAATTCTCTTCCTTTTTCCCACATTCTTTCTTCAAACACGGAAAAGAAGCACATCTCTCTTTTATGGTCATATGAGAAAAGGCAACGTTAACCAGAAAATATCAAAATTTTGACAATTCTATAGCCCAAGATATCCCATAGATTTTCAGAAAGTTCTCACAGAACAAGTACTTACTAGTACTGTTACTACTACTACTGATGCTATGAGTATGAAGAATAATACTTGGAGTTGCTACCATATTTTAGTTGAGCACAGTGTGCCATAGACTGCTGGCATTTTTCTCATTTTTTTTTCACACTCTACATGTATAAGGCTTATTAACATTCCAAGAGAAGCAAACTGAGATGAAAGATTTTAAGTAACTAACCTCTGGTCATACAGTAAGGGTCAAAGCCTACATTTGAAACCAGAAGCTCTCAGAACATTCTGTGCTTTTTAAGCATTAAGCTTAACTGCCTCTCAATCTTACAAACTTACCAAATGGAAATTCTGAAAGCACATTGCACCCTATTAGTAACAATTTTTATGGTTATCAACATTATAATTTAATGAAAATTATTAGAAATTATTTTTATACCCTATACTGATGTAGAAAAGTAATATTCTCAGAATACAATCAATCAGTGCAGATGCTTTAAAAAAATCTACCTCTTCTTTCACTAATTGATGATTTTAAGACCCTGCACATTTTCTCTTGGGGTCATAATTGAGATCCATGGTTTTAACTAATGCCAATACACTGATGAACCCCAAATCTTTAATCCTAAGGCCAGCTTTTCCTCCCAGTTCCACTGTGTATTCAGTGTATTGGGACTTTTCCAAGAGGATACCCCACAATCATCTAAAAAATAAATATCTAAAGTAAAAAGCATTTCCCCCAACAACACTATTATATATAAATCCCCTCACTGTCTCTTAGCAGTCTGGTTTCCCCTTTATTCTTTTTACCACAATTGTAATTCGGTATTTATTTGCTCATGCATTTTTCTCCATCACTAAAGTGGTAGCTCCACGAGGGCAGGGACAAAGTTTATTTTGTTCACACAATATTCTCAGTGGGTAGAACAGTATGTGATTTACAGTTGAAACCTAAAAAAAAAAAAAAAGCGTTTGGTAAATGAATGAGTGAAAGAGCAAATGACACCTGTATCTCCTCCCGGATTTACTGACTTGATAAATAGCAAGACCATCCACATTCACATGGTCCAAGCCAGAAAATGTCAAGTCAGCACAGACTTGCTCTTCTTCATTTCCACTCCAGTGACAGCCCAGGTCCTTTATTTTCTCTTTGTATCAATATAACTGCAATAGCCTCTTTACTGGGCTCCTTACTGCTGGTTTCATCTTCAAATGATTTTTTACACTCCTGCCAGAGTGGTCTTTCTAAAGCAGTATTTGTCACACTTTGTAACTTTCAAAAATGTTTTTTTCTTTACCTTCTATATAGTTCCATGAAGATCTTATCAAACTTTACTTTCTGCTGTGTATATCACAAAAACAAGAGGTATCGTGGTATGCTTTGAAAAAGCGAATCCCCCAAGATCTGGGCATGGCTCTCCATAGGCCCTCCCGCTTCAAGAACTAATACTGTTGCTAGCATAAGTTTGCTTAAAATTCCTCAATGGTTCTACATTACCTAGCATTGATGTTCAAATCTGTGATTTTCATAACGGTGGTGGTTTTGCTCAAGCTGGGGTCCCATTCTCTCACAGATCCCATGACTAAATAAAAATATATTTTACATTTGTATTTTCACTTTCATGATGATCTAAGATGATATAAACAAGTGTATTCTGGAAGATCTCAATGACTACCTTATTTAGTGTCCTTGTCTACTTTTATGTTTATGAGAGCATGCCCAAAAAATAGTATAACTTTTTGTGTTGTGGGTGAATTATAAAAGAAAATAATGAAATGTGGCAGAGATTGCAAGTTGTCTACCAATAATCTGTCACGGTCTGTTGTTCCCTTTTCCTCAGTAATAGAAACACTGCCTTTAATAAAGGCTCTTATTTCCCAGCATCCCTTGCAGCTAGGTGTGGCCATGGGATATAATTAAACTTGGAACATGCAACCTGTGGGGAGTGCCCTTAAACAAAGAAAGCATGACCTTTTCCTTCCCTTTTCTCTGTTCTGTTGTGTGGAATGTAGTCTCATGACTGGGGTTGGAGTACCCCTCTTAGATGATGAGATACTTAGTGTTCATTTAGGGCCATTTAGGGCAGAGCAACAGGATAGTGTACAAGAAGCCTGAGTTTCTGACACTGTGGAGACTATACTAAGGCTGTATCACCTTCCCAGACTTATATAAGAGAGTAATAAACATCTATGCAGTTTAATTATTTGGGTTACTGCCACTTGTAAATGAACTTAATCCTAATAAGTACATGGAATCAATATCCAAAAAAATTTTAAGTGGAGGTCAGACGACATCCAAGTGGGCTGTATAAATTAGCATTCACAGTAGTTCAAATAGGAAAAAATGTTGGATGAATTGAGTCATCACATGATATACAATCTTATCCATATGCTAAACCCTGAAGATCTAGCACTACAGCAGCAGGAAGAATCATAGTCACTAAGAAAGCAACAATTTATCTCAACAAACAACATCATCGCACAATTGAAATTGATGTTACTAGATTTAAATTTCATTGGTTTCACAATTTTTTGTTTGTATTTTATTTAGAAATAATTGTGGTCAATTAAAATTTATTTTTCCTACAAAAATGGTCCATATGTTCATTAATTTTAGAAACACTGACTAGGAGAGCTGACTATAATGTCTAATTCTCAGTCCACAGAATCTGATTAAATGGGTCTCTGGTGGGACATAAGAATCTATAATTTTACTAAGTGTTCTAGGTGATTCTAATGTAGCTAGTGTCTGGAAACAAATTGGTATATCTGAATTCTTAAATTGGTTCACAAATTCTTTTAAGATCTGACCCTGCCAATCCCTCTAGCTTCTTTTCGGTCTCACTGTCACCACACACCCTTTTCCTTACAACCATAATAAACAACTTGATGCTTCTGAAGTTGTAAACTCTGTTTCTGCCTTGTGCTTTGACATACATCTATCTAAGATTTCCTCAAGCTTCCCTTTAGTTGACAAAATCCTATTTATCCTTCAAAATCAGTCATGACTTCCTAAAAGAAGCTTCCTCTCATCCTCCTACTACCCCTCCTCTGTGCTAACAGCACCCAGAACCAACTGCTATTTCTGTTCATTTATCAACCTCTATTATCATGATTGGTTTGTCTATCCTATTAGACCTTACATTTCTGGATCACAGAATTAGCAATATTACTCTTGCTATCCCCATTGCCTAGTGTAATGCTTGATCATAATAGGGGCTCAACAGATGCTTTCTAACTGAATTAATGGGAAAGTGAGTGAATGAAGTAGTGAACAAAACATATAATACATTCCAAACATATAGAAGTTCTTAACATTTTAAGATAGATGCATCTAAGCATAGTGGTAAGGGTACTATAAATACTAAAGTACTGGAGTTTTGTTTGTTTGTTTATTTATTTTTTTGCATTATCAGGAGTTTCATCAAGAGCTTTGAAATAAATTTACCCACATCACACAGAACACAACAGGGCACTGTAATCTACTAAGATTGATTATAAAAATTTCCACCGAAAATCAGACTATAATGATGTGTTTCTCCACAGAAGACTGAATTTTATATAGTGAGCAGCCCCATTCCAAATACCCAAAATACGACTGGACAAATTTCAGGACAGAATGAAAACAGATGTACTATATAGCACACAATGTTATGTTGTATTAGTTATTTATTGCCATGTAACAAAAACCCCCAAAACTCAGTGTGTGGAAACAACAAACATTTATTACCTCACACAGATTCTGTGGCTCAGGAATCTGGGAGTGGCTTATCTGGATGGTTTTGGCTCAAGGTTACTCCTGAGATTACAGTCCAGCTGTCAGCCAGAGCAGTAGTCTCATCTATAGGAGTATCCACTTCACAGCTTACTCATGTGGCTCTTGGCCGGCCTCAGAAGATTCACTTCCAAGATTACACATATGCATCTTTTCACAGGACTGCCTCACTTATGGCAGTTGGCTTCCCCAAGGTGAGTCAAGAGAGAGCAAGATTCAAAATAGAACAAGAGAGTGAGCAAGAGTACCCAAGACAGAAGCCACAGTCTTTTTATAACCTCATATCTAAAGGGGTAAAACATTACTTCTGCCACATTGTATTTTTTAGAAATGAGTCACTAAGTCCAGCCCACACTCAAGGGGAGATAATACACAGTATGAATACTAGGACGTGGGGATCATTGGGGGCCATCTCACAGGCTGCCAACCAAAAACATACTCTCTGTATTTCAGATATATTTTAAACAGAACAAAATAACAGCATGTTACAGGTTAATTACATAGGAATTTAGTTGATGGAAACAAATAATAAAGAAGAAAGGCCTAGGGCGTTCCCTGGTGGTCCAGTTGGTAAGACTCCGCTTTCCCAATGCAGTGGGACCCAGTTCAATCCCTGGTCGGGGAACTAGATCCCTCATGCATGCCACAACTAAGAGTCTGCATGCCGCAACTAAAGATCCCGCATGCCGCAACAAAGATCCCATATGCTGCAACTAAGACCCGGTGCATCCAAAACAAATATTTTTTTAAAAAAGAAGAAAGCCCTTAAAATAATGTTTAAACTCAATTTTTCCCAGTTTTATTGAGATATAATTGACTTAGAATATTAAATTAGTTTCAGGTGTACAACATAATTATTTGATATATGTCTACACTGCAAAATGATTGCCACAATAAGATTAGTTAACAACCGTCACCTCACATAGTTACATCTTTCCCCCTTATGATGAGAACTTTTAAGATCTACTCTCTTAGCAACTTTCAAATATACAATATCTATTAACTACAGTCATCATATTGTGCATTACATCCCCAAAACTTATTTATCTTATAACTGGAAGTTTATATTTTTTGATTATCTTCACCTAATTCCCCCACCCCCACCTCTGGCAACCACCAGTCTCATCTCTGTTTCTCTGAGTTTGTTTTTTTTTTAGATTCCATATAGGATCTTGTCTTTCTAAACTCAGGGTTTAAAATGAATTCATGTTATGTAGAGGTGGCTTCTGTGATAATATATTGTGGGCACAATCCACCTAACAGTCATTAAAACAGTTATGGTTTATGCCTATTTTGGAATTAGAGTCAGGTTAAGGCATTAGTTCTAAATACAAGTCAGGCTCCTTACCATCAAAATATAGCAACTGAAAACAATCATTTGCTATAGATATTGTATACTCTATTTAACTATTACCATTAGCATCATTTGACTTTTCCTCTTAACTGAAGGGGAAATAAGATTCTTTTAATTACTAGGTTAACCATATTCTACCTCCACACTAACATATGTCTCTAGGCGGTTCAGTATGATTCCTTAAAATAAACTAGCAGTAAAGTAACCATGAAGTATTAACTGTCTTCTGTTTCTGATGTGCTCAAGGAAATAAATATTAGTTTAGTTAGGAACAGAAGATTTTGAATTTCATATTGTTAAAAAACAGCAAAAAACAAACAAACAACAAAAAACCCCTTAATATCCATGCCTGAATCATAGCAGAAATTTCCAATCCTGTTTAAAAGCAATTTTATGTTATTAGCTTCATTTTCTTCATTCATGTTTAATAGTAGAACTAGACCTACAATAGGAAAAACACATATCCATTATTTGTTGTATCCTTTCTTAAATGAGTTTCTAAATTGAACACACTTTAATATATGTGAGTCTCAGTCCTAAATTTTCTAATCCTTTTTGATGGAGGTCTATTTTGGGTTCTCCAAAGCCCTGAGACCCTTGGGAAAGGGGGGCTGTGATGGTCAGAGAGGAGAGGAATGCTGAAGGTGGATACTGAGAGTGAGAATTTGAGCACCTAACCCAGAAGCAAGTTAGCATCACGGCAGCTACTAGAAATCAACAAGATCAGGTTTTATAGGGGGTCAATCAGGGACTCCTATTTCAGGCAATCAAATAGGATTTGGTGAACTCCTTTGGGGGGATTCAAATAAGTAGAGAAAGTACACAGTCTAGTTGGAGAGAGATGACAAATCCATAACAAGATGGCAATACAAGGTAACATATAATAGGCAATGAATAGTATTGCAATTGGGCAACCCGCTATCTTTTTATCCATTTATTTTACTCCACCATGTTCCCCAAATTATTTAAGGTAGCGTACAAAAATTTCATGAATATGACATTGAAAAATACTCATATAAGGCTTCAAAAGAGAAGGGGCTTCCCATGGGTGGGTTTTAAAAGGAAGAACTGATGTAGATAAGCAGAGAGCAGTGGAAAGCACTGTAGTCAGGAAACAGGAAAACAAGAAAGGTGATAGTCCTCTTGTGTGTCTGGGGACAACAGTTTATCTCAAATGAGAAAATTAAAGTTAATAGCTTATATGAGTTTGCTAGGACTGCCATAACAGAGTATTACAAGCTGAGTGCCTTAAACAACAGAAATGCCTCACATGGAGTCCAGAAGTCTGAGACCAAGTTGTTGGCATAGTCATGCTCCCTCTGAAGGTACAAGCAAAGCATCTGTTCTAGGGTTGTCTTCTAGCTTCTGGTATTTCCTTGGCTTGTGGCAGCATTAACTCCAATCTATACATGGCGCTCTCCCTCTGTGCATATGTCTGTGTCCAAATTTCCCCTTTTTATAAGGATACTAGTTATATGGATTAGCAATCCACCATACCCCAGAATGACCTTTTGTTCACTATTACATCTATTTCCAAATAAGGTCACTATTTTCCCTGTTTCCAAATAAGGTCATATTTTGAGATCCTAGGGGTAGAGACTTCAACATACAAATTTGGGGGGGACACAATTCAACCCAAATCAAAGTCCAAGGAGTCTACTGAGTCTGTAGGCAGTGGTGAGCTTCTAAGTGATAATTTTTTTTTTCTGTTCTTTTTGTATCAGGAAACTGATGTGTTCCGACAGATCTTTTAGAAAGATGTATCTGGTTGTAGTGGGCAATAGTAGTTCTATAACCTGGAGGCAGAGGCTAACTTTAGGCTGTTCAAGAGCTACAATCTAGTACATAGCCTACAAGGGGCAGCATGATCTGGCCACCCTACCTTGCCAGCCTCAGGGTAGACCTCCTCTCTTTGTCCTCCATCCAAATGGCTTTGCCCCAGTATTCTGAATGCCCCAGGTCCTTTTCTCCTCAGTTTCTTTGAACATACTGTTCTTTATGCCTAGATTGCTTCTCCCTGCTTCCTGTAGTTAATGCCACCACTTCAGAGCTCAAGGCAAATGGCACCTTCTCAAGAAATCTTCACTTGAGCCCTCCAGACTAGATCTGCCTCTCTAGTTACTTTCTGTTAACAATTCTTAGTTCTTCCAGACTAGGTGTTCCATAAATATTTGTTGCATAAAAGAGGTAATAAAAACCTGTCATAGGGTGGGCACTATGGGAATGGAAAAGAAAGGACTGTAAACAGGTTCAGGAGAGTTTATGATTTGGTAACTGGATATGGTAGGTAAAGAAGGAGAAAGTCAAAGCTAGCTCAAAGGTTTCAAGTGTGAGAGAAGGATGGTACCACTGGTAGAAATGAAGCTAATGGAAGCTAGGTTTGGAGTCCCATTTTTAATGTAAGAAGGATGATGATACACTTAAGTAGAAACATGTACCAATCAAAGAAAGGAAGGTAAACAGATATTTGAGGTTGACGTACGGGTCTCATGCTGGTTCCAAGAAACTCTAATAATCACTGTTGAGGGATGAGAGGTTATATCTCATTTGATCTGCATTTCTAATACTGTATCTTCACAGCCATTTTTCTAACATATGTATTTTTTATTATTAAAATATTTTTGTTTGATTCAGATAATTTGGACAATAAAGAAAAATATAAAGAAGATCTGGTAAGCTAGGTAAACATGTAGAAACTGGCTTGCTTACAATAAAAATATGTAAGTTGGTATAATACCTCTGGATGGTCATTTGAAAATGTGACATAAAACACTTAAAAATAGCAATATTCCTCATATCATTTCTATGTTTAGGAATTTACTCAAAATAATTAATCAAATATTATTTGTAATATTAATTATTAAATATTTATATAATATTTGTATAGAAGGATGCAATCTCTTTACCTAGATATGACTGCTATATGGTTGAATTTCCTTTCAGTAATTTAAAAATATTGAGTCTTATTATATAAATAATTTAAAAACTTCAGATCATATATACATGTAATGCATCAAACTCTACCTTTTTGCACCCTATCTTTGATTATAACTATGTATTAGGTTATGTCCTAACAATTTAATAATTAGGCTATTCCCATTTTTTTCTTTTATAAATATGCTATTACAAACATCACTTTATATAAATCTACTTTATCCAAAGGAGGTGATCAGATGTGAGCACAAAGTAGAATTGCTGTGCCTTTAAAAACTCTTGATACATTATCAAATGATCGTCCAAATGGTTGAACCAACTTACATTCTCACTACCAGGATATGACATTTTATAGTGACACCAAATGCTGGCCAAATTTAAAGCTACCTCTGATTAGATCTAGGTGACTCACTGGGTCCATTCAATGTCAAACAGCCATTTTTCTGGGCTTCAAGAAAGGAGAGAAGGAAAGGAGGTCACCACTACACATCGGTCATTAGTGCCATAAATTTTAGGATAAATGGACTTAAACCAATGTAATAAGTGTTTCAGTCTATTTACATTGAGTTAATTTGAATTGCATATAAATTGCATATATAATTGCATATATAAACATAGAACTAACATCTATCTTGGAAATGTCTTATTACCCTCCACTTTTATATTTTAGAGAATCATTAGTTTCTGATTGAGGCATTATAGCACTATATGTGCAATAGGTGAATATCAGCATTTTTTAAAAATAGATCTTTATTGGAGTATAATTGCTTCACAATACTGTGTTAGTTTCTGTGTGCGCCAAAGTGAATCAGCCATATGCATACATATGTCCCCTTATCCCCTCCCTCTTGAGCCTCCTTCCCACCCTCCCTATCCCACCCCTCTAGGTGGTCACAAAGCACAGAGCTGATCTCCCTGTGCTATGCAGCTGCCTCCCACTAGCTATCTATTTTACATTCGGAAGTGTATATATGTCGATGCTACAACCACTATGGAAAACAGTATGGAGGTTCCTTTAGAAACTAAAAATAGAACTACCATATGACCCAGCAATCCCACTACTGGGCATATACCCTGAGAAAACCATAATTCGAAAAGAGACATGTACCACAATGTTCATTGCAGCACTATTTACAATAGCCAGGTCATGGAACCAACCTAAATGTCCACTGACAGATGAATATCAGCATCTTAACTGCACAGTAGCCCCTCAGTATCTGTGGGGGATTGGTTCCAGGACTCCCTCACCCCCAAGGATACCAAAATCCGAGGATGCTCAAGTCCCTTTTATAAAATGGTGTAGTATTTGCATATAACCCACACACATCCTCCTGTATACTTTTTAAATTAATTAATTAATTGGCTGTGTTGGGTCTTTGTTGCTGCACGTGGGCTTTCTCTAGTTGTGGCGAGTGGGGGCTACTCTTCGTGTGGTGAGCGGGCTTCTCATTGTGGTGGCTTCTCTTGTTTCAAAGCACAGGCTCTAGGTGCGTGGGCTCAGTTGCTCCGGCATGTGGGATGTTCCCGGACCAGGGCTCGAACCCATGTCCCCTGCATTGGCAGGTGGATTCTTAACCACTGTGTCACTAGGGAAGTCCCCTCCTGTATGCTTTAAATAATCTCTAAGTTACTTATAATAGCTAATACAATGTAAATGCTATGTAAATAGTTGTAAATACAATGTAAATGCTATGTAAATAGTTGCCGGCATAGGGCAAATTTAAGTTTTGCTGTTTTGAATTGTTTTAATTTTTTTTTCTGAATATTTTTAATCCATGGTTGGTTGAATCCTCAGATGTGAAACCCAGGCATACAAAGAGCTAGCTGTATATGTTGGTCTTTCGCTGATTGCCCTCTGCTCTCTGGTGTATTTAGAGGTGGAGTCACCAGTATTAACAGTTACCAAAAGGAAACTATTCTGAGGACATTTTTCTTCCCAAATTGGGATTCAGACTAAATAAACCATGCTCAAACGTATTATGCAAGGGTTATTCTCCAATGAACTCTTACATATTACATCATGGGTGTTTTTAAACTGGGAGCATAACTTATTACATTGCATTTGCTGCACTAGAAACTATGAAAAGCCTCTTTGCAGAGACAGATGAGAATCCCATTTTCTAGAGAAGAGATAAGTAATGTTGGGCAATTCGGAGAAAAGCTCTCTACTGCTCTTTGTTCTGAAATAGAGAAAAAAATTAAAAGGCAAACAAAAATAGACAAAGACAGAATGGAAACTGAACATCACTCTAGAAAAGCAGCACAACCAGGAAGAGCAAAATGTAATTACCTCAAAATGGCAGGTAACTCTGAAATTAATTTTTTTTTTTTTTTTGCGGTACGCGGGGCCTCTCACTGCTGTGGCCTCTCCCGTTGCGGAGCACAGGCTCCAGATGCGCAGGCTCAGTGGCCATGGCTCACGGGCCCAGCCACTCCGCGGCATGTGGGATCTTCCCGGACCGGGGCACGAACCCGCGTCCCCTGCATCGGCAGGCGGACTCTCAACCACTGCGCCACCAGGGAAGCCCCCGATTTTTTTTAAGTTGAAAATTCCTTTATATTTGATTGCCTCAACTAAGATAGTTTTACAGTTTTTAATTATGCCCTTTCTCTCTCCACAAACACAACAAAAATTAATTTTACATTCACAAAAAGCTTTTATGTGAACATCAATGAGGAGCATTTTTTTCTGCATGGATGAAGAAATTTGGCTTAGAAATTTGATTAGTTATACATGTTTGGAAACAGCTTATACATAATACAACGGCTTCCACTTAAACATGAGGTTGTGATTATATACATCTTTGCAGATGTGAAATTTAAATATAACATTTACTAAGTGACACAATACATTTATTTAAAAACTCATAGCACAGTGCCTGTACTTTGCTATTTTAAGACTTTTTGGTAAATGTTAAGAATTCATCAGTAGAGCCAATTCTATCCAATTTTTGATAGAGCTTTTAGATGAGTCTGGTAAGTGCTACCCAACCAATATTTATTTTCCCCCTCCACCCTTACTAACAAATTCTCACTTTGCTCAAGGCAACAAAGTGCATCACTAAAAATACTGACCTCCTGATGCTGCCTGTCATCCAGGCAGGTAACATGACACACTCTGGCCAAAGGTAAGCAGAAGTCTGCTGTGTATGTGCTCTCCTAAAACAGATAACTACTCCTTCACTCTTCCATCTTATTCTTTTCTGAAACTTAGATGTGAAATGGAGGGGTATAAGAACCATCTTGCAATCACGAGGCAACAAGCGTGATGAGGATGGCTAGGATGGTGGAAGAGAAAGATGTAAGGAGCCTGGGTCCCTGATGATGTCACTGTGTATCCCTATGTCCACACCCTAGACTTCTCATAGCTAGTCTGTTTTATCATGACACGAAAAAACTCTTCTGTTTAAGCCACTGTGGTAGAGTTGTCTATTATTTGCAGCTATGCACATTCCAAACCTCATACAGTGACCAATAATTTTACAAACTCTTTTCACTTTCTACTTAGAAAAGGAGGGGGTGGGGAGAGAAACATTTTATTTAGAATAGTGAAATACTTCCATACAGTTTGTAGATAACTACTGCCCCAAGGCTTCCAACTGCCAGACCCTTGCCCCAATGGTCTTGATTATTCCTCTGAGACCTACTGAACTTCCCAAGATCCAGCATGAACCCCAGGTCAATGGCAGGCACAGCAAAGGGCCTCCAGAACGCTGCACCCTAGAGGCCCTGCATCCTTCCAGATAGGTCTTTCTCATGCCTTAAGGTTGTTAAATATCATGAATATCATCTCAGATGAATGCCCCTTTCTTTCAGTTCTAACTAGATATCCATGAACTTATTTTCTTTATGGCAGATCATACGGATAATAAGAGTCTTTTGTTCAGTTTTGGATCTATCAATTTTCTATCTAATTTTCTGTATCCAAGGTTATTCAATCTTATGCTCCAGGGACCTGTACCTTGGTCAGGCCTCATGTCTCCTGTCTTACCTCCTTGCTGCTTTAACTAAGGGATGGAAAAGAACTTGGATTGAACTGGAAAAAACCATGAGTCATCTGTGTTTAATACACTCACCATCATAAAGCAGGTATTTCTTACTCTCTCCAAATACTCAGTTTTATAAAGTCTCAGTTCTTTCTATGATCACTTTAAGCCAAAGAACATGTATTTGGCTTCCTTCCTTTCTCCTTACGGATGTCACAAGAAGGCATTCTTGAAGCCTACATTTACTTTTCCCCCTCTTACTCTTTTTAAATTTTATATCTCTTTGTAGGGGGAAAAAAAGAACCCTATTTTTACTTCTCCACCTCTATTTCATTTCTACTCTCTATTTTCCTCTCCCAAATCTTTTCCTAATTAGATGCAATGAGAGGGGATCACCATTGTCTTACATTAGAGCTGAAATTCTCACCGTCATTGAAAATATATACAGAAGGGAATTTCATAGTTGGACAGGGTAAGGAAGAGATTACTGAATTCAGTGAGCTGCTCTGTTAGGTAAAAATTTTTAAAGTGATTTCAAATTATACTATAATATATATGGGTTAAAGGATAGATTTTTTAAAGGGTGAAATCATAACTCTCATACAAATATAAAATGAAGATATGTCAAACATTTTATTTAACTCATTAATGAATGAGGGAACAAGCAGATGCTATAAGCAGTTCAAATGACAACTTACAGTCAGATGAGGAATGCTGAAGTGAATATATAAATGGATAAAACTGGCCAAAAGAAGCCACTGTCCACAGGGCAATAATCAAGCATTCCACCAGACATAGTTTGCATTTCTACGGACAGGAATTACTTGCATTACTATCCATTTTCTACAAGTTAATTTCTATATCTACAAAGTTGTAAAATAGCTCAAAGACAAGCAAAGGTGGTCACTAGCTGTATAAACTAGCAAGGACATCCCATAATTTCCAAGTCTTTCACAGTTTTTCCTTATACATGGAACCTGGTGCAGTATAACCAAAAGGTGGTGCTCTTTCCTGACTCCCATCCTGGAAACTGGCTTATTAGTCTTTCCTGGGAGATAAAAATGGGGGTGAGGGAGAGTGGGGAGAGAGGACAGTTTCAAAGGTCAAAACTTGGAAACTGAGTAAGAGTGAGGCAAACTGTCCTTTCTCACTTGACTTGCGGTGGTGTTAAGAGCTTGGGCCCTAGAACCACAGCATATAGTTCAAATCCCATTTTTATCACTTTGTACACAGAGTTGCCTATTAGGCAATTCACTTAATCCTTTGAAGCCCCAGTTTCTTTATCTAGATAATGGCATTATTAGTAGTACCTAAGTTTGTTGATGGGGATCAAGTGAGATGACCTAAGTAACAGGCTTAACATAACTGGCATGGCAAAGTGCCCAATAAATATTAGCTGTCATCGTTAATAGTTTTTTCAACATTATACTTTTAAGTGAAACTAATATGTCCAAGCTAAACAAGCTCAGATGTATAATAACATCAAATTAATTTTTTAAACAGCTTTGTTTAGATATAATTGGTATATAATAAAGTGGATATACTTGAAGTATACAATTGAAGTTTGGCATCTGTGTACAGTAGTAGTCCCTTAATCTGTGGGAGGATATGTTCCAAGACCCCTAGTGGATGCCTGAAACCTTAGATAGTACCGAACCCTATTTATACTATGGTACTTCCTATACATATATACCTGTGAAAAAGTTTAATTTATAAATTAGGCACAGTAAGAGATTAACAATAACTACTACTAATAATAAAATAGAACAATTACAACAATATACTGTAATAAAAGTTATGTGAATGTGGTCTCTTTCTCAAAATATCTTATTGTACAAATTTAATGCCTTTTCCATCTTAGCACTTATCACACACCTTTGCAGTTTGAAGTGCAACAGTAAAGCTAGCGTGAATTTCTTTTTCCTTTTGCACTATTTTACGGCTAGAAGATTGGTAGATCTTTGGCAACCTCAGATATGACTTTTTCTGTTCCTTATTAAGTCAAGCACTATCACCTTTTTACTTAAAGAAAGCACTATGGCTGGCTTCTCTTTGGCATACTGGAATTGCCAGCATCATTACTCTTGGTACTGGGGCCATTTTTAAGTAAAGTAAGGGTTATTTGAATGCAAGCACTGAGATAGGCAACAGTCGATCAGGTAACTGAGATGCCTACTAAGTGACTAACAGGTAGGATATGGAGGACAAAGGGATGATTCACCTTCTAGGCAGGATGGAGTGGGACAGCATGAGATTTCATCATGCTACTCAGAACAGCACACAATTTAAAATTTATGAATTGCTGATTTCTAGAATTTTCTATTTAATACTTTCAGACCCCAGTGACCTCAGGTAACTGAAACTACAAAAAGCAAAACTGCAGATAAGAAGGAACTACTGTATTATAAAACCATCACCGTAATGAACAGAGCCATCACCTCCAGCAGCCCCCTAACTCTATAATTTCTCCCTACCACCCTCCCCTATTTCCCACCCTCATTCCCAGACAACTACTGATCTACTTTTTGACGCTATAGATTAGTTTACATTTTCTAGAATGTTTATAATAAAATGTAGTATGCTTTTTTGTCTGGCTTCTTTTACTCAGCTTAATTATTTTGAGATTTAGTCATGCTGATATTTGTATTAATAGCCCGGTCTATTTAATTCCCAAGTAGCATTGCCTTGTATATATATACCACAGTTTATTTACCCATCCAGCTGTTGATGGAATTTGGATTGCTTCTCATTTTTGGCTGTTACAAATAAAGCTGTCATAAACGTTCATGTCCCAGTATTTATATGGAGGAATGCATTAATTGGATAAATACCAAAGAGTGGACTGGCTAAATCATATATGTAGGTATATGTTTAACTTTTTAAAAAACTGCCAAGCTATTTTCCAAATTGGTTGTATAATTTTTCATTCTCACCAGCAACGTATGAACACTCCTGTTGTTCTATATCACTGTTAACACTTGGTATGATCAGTCTTTAATTTTAGCTATTCTAATAATTGTGGGGTAGCATCTCATTGTGGTTTTAATTTATATTTTCCTAATGACTAACGATATTGAGCATCTTTTCATGTGCTTACTGTCATGTACTTTTGAACTAATATAAGGTGCTTTGCTAAAACTATTGTGGGCTTTGGTTAGTGGGGTAGTAGATTCATGTGTACTATATTTCACCTAGATGAAACCCATAACAGTTAAAATGGAAAAGCCACAGACAGAGTCCAAAACATGTAAACATCTTCAAGGCTCATAACAGACAGAAATGTGAACGAGTAAGCGAGACTGAAGCTGAAGGCCTGCCAGATGATGGGCCTGGAAATAGAAGTGGGGAATGGATGGCTCCTGCTGGTAATGAACTTTTTAACTTCTCCCCAGGAGATGGGGGATATTGCCTGTTTCATAGTTTGAAGCCAGTGGGCGGAGTAAGGCCTCCCTGGCTCACCTTTTTGAAAGGAAGCTGAAAAAGAAAAGCTCTATTTTCCTGCTTTTCTCCTTGTTGCTGACCTGCTGTCTGAGGCTTACAGGAAGCTATAGGCTAAGGAAGCAAGAGGACTTGTGACTAGGAACTGAGTCAAGCTGCTTCTGGTGCCAAGGCCTAAATTCATTATAAACCCATAGGTCATAATAGTGTAGGAATCCCAAAACACATTATAAGACTCAACCCTGGACCTGAGGTTTGAAGGAGTGGGAGAGAAGGTAAAAGTAACATGGGTACAGGAGAGAGACTGAGAACAAACCAAAACAACAAATCAAAACAAAGTCTACCCCTCAAAATAAATGTCATGAAAAAAGTAATGATAGAACAGATAACAAAATCAAGAATCAGAAAATAAATCCACCCCGTATGAGATCAACTGCATGGCGCAATATGACAAAGACCTTAAAATAAGTTTGTTCTGGGCTTCCCTGGTGGCGCAGTGGTTGAGAGTCCGCCTGCCGATGCAGGGGACACGGGTTCGTGCCCCGGTCCGGGAAGATCCCACATGCCGCGGAGCGGCTGGGCCCGTGAGCCATGGCCGCTGAGCCTGCGCGTCCAGAGCCTGTGCTCCGCAACGGGAGAGGCCACAACAGTGAGAGGCCCGCGTACTGCAAAAAAAAAGTTTGTTCTTTCAAGGAAAGAAAGGAATTCATTACAAGGAACAAGATTTCATGAAATAAAATAGGCGTAGAAATGAATATGTGGATATGAAAAAGAATTAGTTAGAAACACTGGAAAAGAAAAACTATATTTGCAATACAAAATATAGAAGATGGATAAACTCTAGCCAGGTATGGTAAACTGCAAAGATTGGCCAAATGTGCTTTGTAGCTCCTACTATCAAAAGGTGGAGTCCAATTCTCCATCCCTTGAATCTGGGCTAGGCAACATGACTTGTTTTAGCCAATGGATCACTAGCAAAAGTGACTCAAGTATAGAGGTTTGAAAAAGTACTTGAGTATGGGGGTCTTTCATACCCTTGCTTCTGGGAATACTAAAGCCACCATGAAAGAAGCCTGTGTTGCTACCTCCTGGGTAGTGAGAGAGCGTGTGGAGCAAGGGGTTCAGCCATCTCAGCTGTCCGACAGCCCTGTGAAGTCCAGACCCTAGCTGACCTGCCAGATGAATGGAGTTAACATGAAGGAGTCCAAGCAAGAAAACACCTAGCCAACCTACAAAATCATGAAAAATAAGAGATTGCCCTTATTTCAAACCACTAGTTTTGATGTGAATTTCGGAATGAGAAGATAGTCTGAGAAATTCACCTAAAACACAGCATAGGGAGACAAAAGAGGTTAAAATATGAAAAGCCAATTAAGAGACATAGAGGATAGACATGAAAATTCTAATGTCCTTCTAACAAGAGTTCTCGCGGAAGAGAATGGAGGGACTGGCAGAGACGTAACACTTGAAGCAATGATTCCTTGAAACTTTCCAGAACTGATCCAAGTCATGAGTCTCTAGCTCCAAAACTTTTAAGGTATATTTTATGGGTTTAATAATATAATGCACATACCAATTAAACTTTACCACTCTTAGAAGATGTTTGCATATTGACTTGAAGAAAATGTGAATTCTGCTGAAGTTAAACCGAAAAGCGTTAGTTTCTCATTTTGAAATCCAAGTTTCTTAAAGTTTGACAGGTGGCCAGGATGGCGGTGGGGAAGGGCTCCTTGTAGCAAGTGTCAGCATATTGAACATGCTTTGTTTTTGTTGGTCAAGGTCCCCTTTCTTTTAGAAATTAACCCTCCCACAATCCACATGGCTTTGATTGTCTCTACATCATGAATCCTCAACCCCAGCTCCAGTACTGCAGGGAACAATATATTCCAAAGAGTGTGTTCTCTCCTAGGAATTTTCCACTTTAGATAAATTCATTATAAACATGTCATATATTCTCGTATTGCACACATACAGCATATTATTTCTTCCATTTCTAAGGATTTGGGAAAAGAAAGACGAGGCATACACATGTGCTCAGTCTACCGTTTTGATCTAATCTTTCGTATGGATTCTTTTTCTGCTTAAATTATCCAGTTTTCAAAACAGCGGCAGATAAAAAGCAGCAAATTTAACGTCAGGAAAAAGTCTGCTAGAGATAGACTTATTAACAGGATTGAAGACTGACAGACTAGATTCTGATAGTAAGGAAGAAAACCAAAAAACTTTAAAAAGGAGACACTACTAGTCAAAACACACATCACTGGGATGCTAATGTAGGGATACATACATACATACACACACACACACACACACACACACACACACACACACACACACACGTGCTTCAGCAGACTCCAAGGGCATCAGTGTAAGTTGAGTATAGAGTGATAATTGTGTGGGTCAGAAAGGCACTTTAAAATACGTTTTTGTAGTCTCTGTTTAACAAGGCAGGAAAGTAGCAAATGTGCCTATACGTTTGTAAAAAGATTTCTATCAAAACAAAACTTTTATTGTTTAAAGGAATAAACACTCGTGTAAAATTTATTCTATAAGGACTTGAGATTTTATTCCATTAGCTAAACTCTGATGGTTCATAAATGTATCAACATTTTTGTTTTTTTTCACTTTGTCATGCTTGTTTTCTTAGAAAACACTCTATAGTCCCATGCTGATAAAAATACAACATTTTCTTTCTTGGATATGGTATGTAATGTTTTAAATTTTATCCAAGGGAAATTTCTCTTCTTTGTGTAATTCAGAGTAGTTCTATTTTTCAAAAGGGAACTCTGTGTCCTCTAAGGTTGTTTGTATTTAATGTATTGACTACTGGTTGTTCTGAGTCACAGAAAGATCAGGACCTAATTATTTTTGCCACTAGAAGATTGTGAATACAGCTTTTCCCAGATATTCTCTTTCAGATGTGTTTTCAGTTATGTTTAAAAGTGTGGTGTGTAAGGACTGATTTATCACATTAGGAAATAAAAAGATGAAATGAAAGCCCAGGCTTCCCAAGTTAGTTACCTACCCAGATTAACTAATTTAGTTGTCATTCGGTACTACCCTTCTTTTAAAATAGGAATGAATCTTCTGTACAAAACTCTGACAGCTGTCTTCCAGTCTCTGCTTGAGTGCTTGTGGCTACAAGGGTTCATAACTTTACAAGGCATCCCATTTTACCTTTAGACAGTTCACACTGTTAAAACACTATGTTGCTTATCCTGAAGAAAATATGGCTCCCTGTACCTTATATCACTGAATTCAAAATGAGGTTTTTTTGTATTTCTATACATGGGTCCTTAAACTATCTGAAGACAATGATCATAGTTCCCTTTCTATTTCCCTTTGTCTAAAATGAATTTCCCTAATTTCTTATATAGCCCTCTTTCAAAAAAAAATAAATGAAAACAAAGCTTTCTTCTTTACTCCCTCTCTGTTCATCCCTCCTTCCCTGCCATCCTTTCTTCCTGATTCAGTCCAAAAGCCATGAAATGGAGCAAAGCAAAGCAGGGGTATATGTGGTGGGGAGAGGAGTGATGTCACAGTACAGGGTATTGGAGCCTGACTGAGGTGAGGATAGTAGGCTTAACTGGAGATGCAAGGTCAAATGATCATCAGGTGTCCCCCTCCATCTCTTGGCTTCCAAGCAGTGGCAACATGGCCATCTTAGCTCCAGACTTACTCAAACAAAAGTCTGGGGCTTGACTCTCTCAATCCCATCCCTGAGTCAGTATCTGTGACTGTCTGGGAATACAATGATTGGCTGAGGTTAGGTCACATGCCTACCCCTTTGTTGAGCTTGAGTTCGAGTTAATTTTACCCAGTCATTGGGCAGAAGATAAGAAGGGTTAATTGGAAAGTCTGTGTCTTGTTGTTAGGAGGAGAAATGGGTCCTGGATGAGCCAAAACAACCAATGTCCATGCTAGCATAGCTGTTCATATTTTGAGTAATGATATCTACATTTTAAAAATAAACATATTTTCTACAGTGGGATCATTATATGGAAACTATTTCGTGACTTGTTTTCATTTAATTTAAAACCAATAATAAAAATCTTTCCCCATGTCAATGAATATTCTTTAGAAAATCATTTTGACAGCTACAAAATACAAATTTTATTTAACAGTTCCTTACTCCTGAACAAGTTAAGTTCTTTGCATGTTTTTCTTTGCTGAACAACACTGTGAAGACTCTTTGCACAGAATTCTTTGTGCACTTATCCAGGTATTTTCTCAGGATAAATCTATAAAGTTAGGATCATCAAATCAAAGAATATGCTGATTTTAAGATTTTCAACCATCTGTAAGTACCATTCTTCATTTGGCATTTGAGAAACACTCAGCAATGTTTGTTGACTATCATCTTGCCTACCTACTCCAGTTTGTCAATGCCTTTCTATATCAGTGTCAGAAAGGAACATAAAACTCCCAGTGTGTGTGCAGATATTATTGGGACAAATACTTCATTTTTAAAAGTATATATTTTCCACTGCTTATGATTCTATTAATTTGTGCATTTAGCAATACTGGTATTCACACCAATAGAATCAATAGACTACAACAGAAATTATGGCATGTTACTTCTGAGATTTGGTTATAAAAAACATCATGGGATATTCTCTCTCTCTCTCCACACACTCACACACACACACACACACACACACACACACATTACTGTATCACTTACTCTGGAGTAAGTCAGCTGCCATGTTGTGAGGACAGTGAGGTAGCCTATGAAGAAGCCCACAAGGGGAGGAACTGGGGTTTCCAGCCAATGACCAGCAAGGTACTGAGGCTGCCAAAAACCGCATGCGTGGTTTGAGGTGGACTCTCCTCCAGCTGAATCTTCTGATGATGGCAGCTTAGGCTGATAGTTTGACCGAAATCTCATGAGAGATTCTGAGCCAGAAGCACCTAGTTAAGCTGCTCCCTGATTTCTGACCCACAGAAACTATGAGATAATAAATGTTTGTTCTTTTAACTGCTAAGTTTTAGGGATAATTTGTTACACAGCAATAAAAGTCAATATAACTAATACTTTAAAGAGATTGAAATTTTAATAAAAGCCTTTCCACAAAGAAAATTCCTGGCCCAGATGGCTTCAGTGGTGAGTTCTATCAAACATTTAATTAAGAAATAATATCAAACTTACACAAAGTCTTTCAGAAAATAGAGGAGAAAAAGACAATTCTCATTTTGTAAGGCCAGCATTATGCTATTACCAAAACCAGATAAAAATACTACAAGAAAAAAATTATGAACTAGTATTTCTCATAACCATAGTTGTAGGAAATCTTAATAAAATCTTAGCACATCAAATTAAGTAATATATTTTAAAACCAAAACACATCATGACCACATAGTGTTGACATAAATGCAAGATTCTTTTAACTTTCAGAAATCAATGTAATTCAGATTACATTGCAATAGTTTATTAAAGTAGGAAAACCCTCATAATCATTGCAAGAAATGCAGAAATAGTATTTGGCAAAATTTACCACCTATTCATGATAAAAATTCTCACCAAACTAGAGATGGATGGAAACATCACCCATCTGATAGAATGCCCTTTATGAAAAGCCTACCACTCAGTGTTGAAATTTTAAGTTTCGCCTACTTCTGTATAACATTGTACTAGATAAGACATTCTAGCCAATGCATTAAGAAAACAAGAGACAAGATTTTAAGGGAAACACAAAACTATTTTCAGATAATATGGTTGTGTACAGAAAATTCTAAAAAAATATCCAAACATAAAATACTTAGAAATAAATTTAACAAAATATATAGAACCTCTACTCTGAAAACTACAAAATATTGCTGAGAGCAACTAAATTAAACTTAAATAAATAAAAAGATATACCATGTTCTTGGATGGGCAGACTCAATGTCTTTAAGATATAAATTCTTCCCAAATTGATCTGCAGAGTCAATGAAATCTTAATAAAAACAACCACAAGACTTTTGAGAAATTGACAAGCTGACTCTAAAACATATGGAAGATTTGGGCAAATCTCTAAAATGGCTAAAATAATCTTAAAAGTTGAAGGGCTTACATTACTTAATTTCAAACCTTGTATAAAGGTTTAGTAATCAAAGCAGTGTGGTATTGGTCAAATATAGACAAATAGATCAATGGCATAGAATAAACAGCCCCAAATAGACCTATGTACATATGGTCAAATGCTTTAATACAAAATTACTAAAGTAGTTTTATGGAGAAGGAAGGTTTTTCAACAAATGGTGTAGGAACATTTGGATATCCACAAGGGAAAAAAATGAACATACCACCCTACTTATTCCATACTACACGTCAAAATTAATTCAAGAGGGCTTATAGACTTAAAGGCTAATTTATAAAGCTTCTAGACAAATTCATTGTAAAATAGCTTTGCAACCTTGAGCAAAATGAAAATTTCTTAGCAATGAAACAGAAAGCACTAATCATAAAAGAAAAAATGTTGTTGATTGAAGTTCATCAAAATCAAAACTTGTTTTTCCAAAGACACCACCAAGAAATGAATAGTCAATTCATGAATTGGGAGAAAATATTCACGACATATATCTGACAAAGAACTTATTGCTCAGCATCATGAAGCACAGGAAAGCAAATTAAAACCACGAGATACCTCTTATTAGGAGGGTTAAAATTTAAAACAAAAACAAAAGCAAAAAAACAACTTGCAACACCAAATACTGTCAAGGATATGGAGCTTTCAAAATTCTCATAATGCTAGTGGAAATAAATATGGTAAACCACTTTGGGAAATAGTGTGGCAGTTTCCTACAGAGTTAAAGTTTAAAATCATATATTTACTTAGCGTTGTACTTCCTAATGTTTATCCAAGAGAAATGAAAATATGTATCAACAGAAAGCCTAGTAGAAGAATGTTTATAGCAGCTCTATTCATAATAGTAAAAACTGGAAACCACCCAGCTGTTTGTCCATCAACTGGAGAACAGATAAACAAACTAGCATATTCATACAATGGAATACTATTCAGAAAAAAAAGGATCAAATTAGTGGCATACTCTGCAGTATGGATGTATCTCAAAAAATATTATGCTAAGTGAAAGAGGCCGGAGTCCAAAAAGTACATATTGCATGATTTCTGTTATATGAAGTTCTCAACCATGCAAAATTAATTTTTTTGTGATAGGAATCAGAACAGAGTTATCTTCTAGGTGGGAGGGAATGACTGCAGAAAGGGGCACAGGGAACTTCCTGAAGAGAGAAATACCCTATGCCTTGAGAGATGGGTGGGTTACTTCGGTGCCTGCATTTGTTAAAAGTGAAAGATATCTTAAAATCTGTGCATTTCTATGTGCCTTAATCATATATCAATAACTTTTAAAACAGCATCTAACATTTTAATTGTTGTTCTCCGTTAGAGCCTCCCCTTCCTCAATCCATTAATTAGCACACGTTGGGCAGGGCAATTCAGCTGCCATTGAATCACTCTATCTGAATCTTATGCAGTCAGTGTTTGTCCATTGTCTCCAAGGATATCATGAGTTACTTGATCATGTTAAATAAAGTTATGTTATATTTGTGATACTCCTTAATACATAAAAAGGTCCAGTAATTCTAACCACTGATGAGATTAGACACAGAAGTCAGTTTTAAGTTTCATAATTAACTATTCATTTTTTGACCTTATTTTCTCTTTGCTTCTTATATCTTGTTCTATATTTATATAACTTATTGTGATGTTTAACTCCTTTAATACATCATAGAGTCTATTTCCTAGCAACTTGGATTCTGTCCCCAAATATGAAATATACAGAACGTTAAAAAGGAAGAATAACAGAATAGTAGTAACAAAATCCTTCTAAACTTAAAGGTGGTGGTGGGGTGGCTGGGAGGAGAAATATTGGAGCTGGGCATTGAACAAGAGGGAGAACGAGAGGAGTAAGGGAGTCACAGAATGAGAAATTTAGGGGTTGTGCAAGGAGCTGTCCAAGGTGTAAATCAAACAGATGTCAGGCAGCCACCTTTTTCAGAATGGTCCAAAAAATGGTAGAAGACACCATGAGAAAGAAGTCTTACTTTATTAACAGTAAGTCCATTACAAGCCTCTTCAGTGAGAGAGGCCATTATAGTAGAATATTATTATCCAAAAATGAAAAATGTATTTTGTAGAGGCCCAGACTTAACTAAACTATATTATTAGAAGTATTCCAGTCTGCAATGCTGTACAGATTTCTTTGTTTTAATAGTTTATGAGTTAATGAGAAGCTTTTGGTCCCATCAATATCTGTCAATATTCAGTATAAGGGCATTTGTGTACTATATTATATAATACTATTAAGGATTAAATATGTCATGTTATTTTAGAATCTAATTATTTTAGATAGTTATTACTGCAATGTATAAGGATTATTTATAACAGTGATGATGATGATGACAACAGCTAATACTCCTTGAGTCCTTAATACCAAGTCCTTATACCAAGTAGTAGTCAAATATTTTCCATGGATTTATCTAAATAATTCTTCACAACAACACTAGGACACAGTACTGTTATTATTTCTATTTTACAGATAAGGCAAGTGAAATTACAAGTGCATATAACACGCATTCAATGTTACTTAGCTAGCAATGACTAAGTCCAAAGCTTTCCTCTTAACCAAAGTGGATGCAAAGATGCCGATTTGCATGTAACTGAATGTTTATATAGATGCTCTTTTCTTTTTAAAGTATTCTACTCATAACATGTTGCTAGTTTTAAAGTCCTTTTTTCTTCGGGTTGTTTATTGTTTATTTGCGACAGCATCTTCAAAGAACAGGGAGAAATCTTACTTCTGTGTTCTTCCACGTAAAAATGGAGCTCTTACCCAGCATGAAAGTATTAATACAATCTTTTCCCAGAGAGATGGATTATCAGTGAAAGTAAACAACAACATTCTCTGGCAATAAAAATAACGAGACAGACAGGACAAAAGTAATGACATCCTCTAGCATAATCTTGGCAGAAAATATCTAAATCACCTTGAAGGAGATAAATTGTTACAAAACACCATCCTTGTTTAATGCGGGTTGACAGGGAATGACAGGATCCTTCAAGAGGATGGCAGCCCATAGTCCCATGTGCTTCCAAGGGATCAAAGGGACCGATACCGCCCGCCAGCCCCATCTAAGCAGAAAACAACTAGATTCTCTCTAGGCGGATATTTACTCTAAGATATTATTTCTGGGAAAAGATAGCTTATTTGGGAAGGATGACAGCATCTTTCCTACACATCCTGTCATCTGTTAGAGTAGGACTGGGGTGGGGGGAGAATCTACCAAACCTGTCCTTGGGATCCAAATTAGTCATAAATCTTTAGCAAGCTAGGGAAATTGAATTGTGACATGCTGTTTTAAAGATAGAACATGCGGCGCATTTAGTTTACAGATTGTTATTGATTTCCCTTCTATCGATAGAAAACTTTTAAGAAAGTTTTACATAGACTCAGTTTATCATCCTCCAAAGTGGATTTTAATTATGATCTAGAAAGCAAACTAGCGATAATAAAACAATAAAAGTTCCAGAAAAAGAAGCCATGGAAGAATGTTTTTATATTCTTGGGAATAGAGAAGATTTTTCTAAACATGATATGAAATCCTGAATCCCTATGAAAAAGACTGATTTGATTATACGAAATTACAAAGCACTATTAAAAAGTTTATCTTTAATAAACTTTAATAAAAGTTTATTAAAGATAAACTAGTGAAATTAACATTTGCAATCAATATTACATTGGTTATTGTTCTGAACATAATAATTATTATAAATGATTAAGGAAAAAATAACATCTGAAATGGTAAAGTGTATGAACAGGCACTTTAAAGAGAATGAAATTCAAATGGTTATTGAATATATGAAAAGATGTTCAACCTCTCTACCAGTCAAAGGAATGAAAATCCCAACAGCAAGGAGATCTCATTTCTTACTTATCAGACTCCATTCAAAAGTAGGACAGTGTTCACTGATGTTGAGGTGTCAGAAAATGTGCTATCTTCTGTGTCATCTGTGGACTGTCAAATTGTACACAAGAGAAAAATGGAATTTTGTTATTTTCTCTGAAAATCTAAGATGTGTGTATTCTTTGATTTAACAATTCCACTTGGAATTTATCCCACAATAACACCTTTAGAATAACACAAATATTTATATGTATTGATGTTCACTAGAGTGCTGTTTATAAAATTTACTGTTCCTACATTCTGAGCTTTATAGAAAAATTCCAAGAATAACCAAAGAATACAACTTTTACCCGGAATTCTCAAATATTAACATTTTATATTTCTTCTCCTTCTTTTCCTCTCACGCTCTCTCCACACACACTCACACATAACTTCTTTTTTTCTGCACTGGGAGTAAATTGCAGACAAAGCACTCCTTTACCCCTCAGTGCTCCATAGTATATTTCCTAATAATCCAGAATACTTTCATACAATCTCAGTACATTTATCCAAGTTAAGAAATTAATATTAATACAATACTATAATCTTATCTAGAGAACTGAATAAGTTCTCTAGATAAGATTCAGATTTCTTCAATTGTCCCAGTAATGCTCTTTATAACAAGAAAATCCATGAGTTGTATTCATTGGCTTATCTCTTTAGTGTCATTTAATCTGGAACAGTTACTGTGTCTTTCTTCATATGTCATGACTTTGACATTTCTGAAAGAGTACAGGCCAGGTAGTTTGTAGAATTTTTCTCATTTTGGGTTAATCTGATGTTTTCTCGTGATTAGGTTCATGTCCTGCACTTTTGGCAAGAATACCACAGAAGTGTTGCTGTGTTTTCCTTAGTGAAGCACACTGAGAGGCACATGCTACAGTTTTGTCTACTTACTGGTATTAACTTTGATCACTTGGCTAAGGTGTTTGCCAGGTTATTTTAGTGTAAAGATACTACATTTCTCTTTGTAATTAATAAGTATCTTGTGGGTATACTTTGAGACCAAAAGAAAAAAAAATTGGTTATTCCTCAAACTTTCACCCACTAATTTTAGTGTCCAATGTTGATTCGTACATGAGTCAATTATTAATATGATGGTTGCCAAACGGTGATTTTCTAATTCTATCATTTCTTCTATATTTTTTGCTTTGTACTCTAAGGAAGAGCTTTCTCTTTTTATCTATGTATTTAGTTTTTCTTTATATCCATGTGGACTGATAGATTCTAATTTTAGATAATAAAATAATCTTTATTAACATGTAATATTAACAATATTATATTAATTATTAAGATACAATCTTTATTATTTTGGTGCTCAAATTGGACCAGATTGGCAAATAGGACCACTTCAAGCAAGTGTTCTTCTGATATATCCCGAGCATTTTTAGAACACCTTCCTACTTTCTGGCACAACATGATAGTCCAGACTCACTGTTTTTGTGCAAGCCCTGGAATCAGCCATTTTCCCAAGGATCCCTGGTTCCATTTAGTGGAGAAAGGTATTTTGAAACCAGGATCTGGGCAGTAGGTGTGTAGAGCAGTGTCCTTTCTTTCTTTGTTTTTATTGGTTTTTTTTTTTTTGAGCACCATTTTAAATAGTGAACAAATGAGAAACAATTTAACATTTATCAGAAGAATGAGTTAAAGTATATCCATGGAATGGAATATTATACAGCTATTAAAAATCATTAAGACTCTTTATTGAACTGATATGGAAGAGGGTCTAATATATATTACGTTTGGGAAAAGCAAGTTAGTGAACAGTAAGTATAGTTTATTTTAAATATACATAAGTAGTGTGCATTCAAATAGAATATTTTAAAAATCTGGAAGATTATATACCAAACCACAGCATTTAAAAAAAACTTCTGGCAGTGGGATATGAAAGGTAAAACTTTCATTTATTCATAGGCTCTTATAACTTTTTGTTTTGCATGAAGCATTTATGAATTTTTATTTAGACGTATAAATCTGAAACGAATACAAAATAAAACAACAAAAGAATTGAGTATTAATGGCTTGCAAGAGAATAAAAGTAATCTATGAGAAGTTTAGGGAAACTTGACCTCATTGTGCATTAGTATTGAATAAAATTGCTAGGATTACTACTGACTAGTCAATTTGTTTGTAATAATTGCCTAAATCAGTGAGTCAACTTTCTCCAAGTGTCATTCAGTACCGTCATTAGTTAAGTGTTTTCATCTGTAAATACAATTTCATTTCCCAGGGCACAAACTTGTTAACATATCCCCACATCAAGACTAGTAGATGCCTCTGAGGCATGCTTTACACTCTCTCAGCCCACTCTGCATTTCAGCTGAAGCTACAAGGGCAGTTCTGTGCCAGTTCAGACTCACCTTGCACGGACACTGACCAGTCCCTAGATCACATGCAGCATAACTCCCCATTTAGCCAGGGGCTTCTCAACTCTGTAAGAAATTACTTGCCCTTCTTACAAGCAAGGCCAGGAAGTGAGGAAGATACAAAACTCCTCCTGGAAATCCTTCAACAGTTGTGGATAGGAACTTGAGGATAAAGGCTCTTAAATAGGGGTAGACAAATATGTTCTGAAGAGGGCCAGATGGTAATTATTTCAGGTTTCGTAGGCTGTATGGTCTCTGTGGCAACTACTCAACTCTGTCCTTATTGCCCCAACACAGCCACAAGCAATAAGTAAACAAATCAGCGTGGCTATGTTCCAACAAAACTTTATTTACAAGTCACTGTCCAGATTTGGCCCATGGGCCACAGTTGGTCTACCCCTGCTCTCACTGTCTGCCTTCAGGTGGACAGTCCTGGAAGGCCCCTTATACAGGCTTCTGAGGAAGTCCCAGTGACATTGGGACTGTTGCCTACAGCAGTGACATGGATAATATCCCTTTACATTGGCCTTTTCCTCCTTTTCTCTTCACTCTACCTGCTTCCTCCCTCCTGCTTCCTATGGTAGCTTCTAAAATCAACCACATACACCCAAGTCAGAATCTCACATCCTAAAGGAAGACACAGAGCTCCCACATTACATTGTTTTGCGAATGAACTGAGAACAAAGTGGAGAAGACGGCATCTGCCTGATGACTATGGAGTCATAAAAAGACTGAAATAAATTTGGAGATTATGCTACAGACAATAACTCACACTCCAAAGAGGACATAGCTAAAGTGTAAAATGAGTAGGAAGGGAGGTAGCATCATGCTCTATTTTTTATTGTCAAAATTACTTAAATGATCTCCCATGCATAGTGTAGAACTTGGAGGCTCTCTGACATTTCACACTGAAAAATAAATTATACAGAGCTAACTTTAGGGAAAATGCACACTAGACAAAATTTATCTTTAGTACCTGTACATTCCCAATTAGGTCCTACTTCTTTCCTCTCTCATACACCTTTCCAGCATCTCTCATGCTGCTTTCTCATCACCCAAACTCCTCCCTGGCATCAGAAGTTCATTCATTCAGAAAATAGTTGCTATATACCAGGCACTGTTCCTTGCACTGGAGGCACAAGAGTGAACAAAACAGACAAAGGCCCTGCCCTCTAGGAACTAGTGTTTAAGTAGCAGGAGAATGACGCAAATAAATATACAATTAGTCAGGGGGTGGTCAGGACTACGAGGTAGAAATAAAGGTGGGAAAGTGGGATGGAGGGTTAGATGCTATTTTGTTTAGTATGCGCAGGGAAGCCTTTTTGATAAGGTGTTGTTTGAGCAGACAGTTGAATTAAAGTGTAAAGTTCACTGGGGGATGACCTTTTCGAAGCAGAGAAGTAGATGCAAGTGTCCTGAGGTGGCAGCAGGTAGGAGGTCAGTGTGGATGGTAGTGACTGAGGGCCAGAGGGTGAGAGATGAAACCTGAGAAGAAGGGAGAAAATGTGTGTGAGGGGGCAACCGGGAGTGGGGGAGGAGGGGGAGATAATAAA
This sequence comes from Leucopleurus acutus, assembly GCF_964270905.1. Classification (NCBI taxonomy): domain Eukaryota; kingdom Metazoa; phylum Chordata; class Mammalia; order Artiodactyla; family Delphinidae; genus Leucopleurus; species Leucopleurus acutus. The sequence goes on along the minus strand of NC_139149.1, from coordinate 66,561,922 downwards.
CATTAATTTTCCTTCGAGAAAGCTGATGAGTTGGGACATTTTATTTTTAAATGATCCCATCAGCTCCTGTATGTGGAGAATACACTGGCAAGAGGCCAGTTGGAGGGGATTTCAATAGAAGCCCACTGCAACAATCAGATAAGAGAGGTGATGGTTTAGGATATAGGATAAAAGTGGAGGTAAAGTAGTTAGATTCTGGGTATAATCTGAAGGCAGAGTTGACAAGATTTGCCAACTGAATATAGCTCATGAGAAAAAACTGAGGAGACATGGACAATCTTGAGGTCTTCGCCTGAACAGTGAGAAGGCAATTATCATTTACTGACATAGAAAAGGCAGTGAAGAGGTCTTGGGGAAAATTCAAATGGTGTGTTTTTTCATATTAGATGTAATATCCCTATTCAGTATCAAAGAGGAGATGTAGAATATATGAGCCTGGAGTTCACAGGAGAGATTGGGACTGGAGATAAACATATAGTTGTTCCTTTGTAGATTGTTTTTAAAGTCACGGGACTGGATGTGACCACCTAGAGTGTGCCTGTAGTTGGAGTGATGAAGAGAAGTGTCTCAGGATCGACCCTAGGCGCTCTAATGCTGGGTTGGGGAGAAGATGCAGTAATGTGCATTGACATTAGGTTTTACGTGTGTGTGTGTGTGTGTGTGTGTGTGTGTGTGTGTGTGTGTGTGAGAGAGAGAGAGAGAGAGAGGGGAGAGAGAGAGAGAGAGAGAGAGAGAGAGAGATAAGCTAGCAGTTGGGTATGTTCATACTTTGGGCTCTTTCCGTTTTTTCTTCCTGTATCAAAACATACCCACACCTTGTTGATGTGGTAAATGAAATCATCCTAGTATTGATAGTATCAACTCCCGACTAAACTTAGTATTTTAACTGGAACCTTAAGTGCCTAGGATGAAAAAGGTTAGGATTATAGGATGTGCTCTGAGAGTCCAGTGGAAAGAAATATTTTGAGGTACTGCTGATATGGGGATTCAGTGTATAACATATAGGTAAAGCAATCTCCCCACACGTGAGCTTGAAGTTAACTGTAAAAGAAATATACCTGGAGTAAAACAGTCTCACCATCTTAAGTAAAGAAATTAAAGTTTTAAATTTTAGTAATGAGATAAAAAATACCAGAAATTATTCTTTAAATAGAGAATGCACAAATGAAAATGCAGGTTATGACCACTGGCAAAGCTATTAGTTTAGACATAAAATACAAATATTTCTTTTCTTGTCAAATAAACAAAACAAAACAGCTAAAGATTAAAATTAGAAGTAACTAACTCCCCGTGACTTTCAATTTTGAAGTAGCAAATTTAAGTGGAATAGGCTCTTTTGATTTTCAAAATTCTTTTGGAATTACTGGGGAACTCTTAAGTGTGATAGGAATAATTGGAAAGATTCTTAGAACTAGGGGAATTTCTGGGAAAAATTTTAGCTTTACTTAAAAAAAAAGGTATGTATTTTTTGCTTTCCTCAATGGGACACTTTGCTTATGAAGAACTTTGTCACTGCTGCATCTGTAACCATTAAGCACCAACTATGTGTAAAATTTCATGACTTTTCATATATATCTATAGATATTTCTCAAGCATTTGTGTATCATTTCAATTCCCCAGTTTCTATTTTACTGGTATCATATTCTTTAGAAATATTTAAATCCCATGTCATTTTAATCTGTTATTTAAAAAGATAATAAATGAATAGGACAATCATTATTAAGAGGCTGAATGAGTGTACATTTCACTATTTATCCAGTTCTTTTAGGATAAACACATAGAAGGAGGAATATATCTGTCAGCAGAGTATAGGTTATACTGCAGTAACAAACAACTCCAGCATTTTTAGTGGTCATAACCACAAAAGTTTCTCACTCATGGTATATGTTCATTGCAAGCAGGCTGTGGCTCTCCTTCATATTTCCATATCTCTAGGAACCAGGCTGAAGGAGCTACCTTTATGTTGCAGTTCTTGAGGCAGAGAAAAGTGACACAGCAAAGCATAAGCTGGCTCTTAACAGCTTTCACACTAAAGCCACACATTCACTTCTACGTTTCATGAACAACTTCTAAGTGGAACAGGAAAGGAATGTGTAATCCTCCCACAGGGAGGACCCTGAAATGAGGAAAGAGACTAGATGATTAAATAAATGGAAAGAAAGAATCTTCTAACCTACAGGTCTGCCATCACTGTACTATGTGCACAAAAGACTGATTATAACAAAATGAATTTCTACTTGTCAAGGTTCCAATTCCTTTTTGTCTACCACTTGTCAAGTTTCCCGAGTGACTTTGGTGGAAGCAGCCCTTTATGTTAGGAAACTTGTCTCTGGTTAGCATCGCTGTAACTGATTAGCTCCTGAGGTAGCTAATCCACAATGATACGGCTTATTTCTACATGTCAGGATTTCTGATAAGACTAATGTGCTATGCCTTAATACATATAAAATACCAAGTCCTAAAGATATCAAGTCTGAATACATTGGGAATTACATAATTTTCATGTACCTCTTCAAATTTTCCACCATATGGAATAATAATCCTAAGATAAAGGCATGCTAGCAATAATAGTAATAAAACTTCACTGAATAACAGCTTACATTTACAAAGATCTTTCTCATCCCATTTGGTGCTGCCAACGCTTTATCCATAAGAAATCTGTATGAATTGGGAAAAATATTTCCCCAGATTTTTCTGCTTAAACCAAAGAGGAAAACATCTGGTCAAACTCATTTGTCACACCTGTTTGTCTATAGTATGAAGGTTTCCTTGGCCATATTCTTGGCTAATTTGTACTTGCCAGTAACTCAAAGATCATAAAAAAATATTAAAGTAGGAAAACATTTCAAATTTCTCAGTGAAAAGACAGATACATTTCTAAATTAGGGACTCTAAAATGATATACGACATACAATGGGTAAGAGATTTCTGGTTTTTTTTTTTTTTCTTTTTTAAAAACATCATTGAGGGTTGGAGATTTGTAAAAATGGCACTGAAAATGAAATTCCTCAAAGAAAGAGAATACAAGGTAGCATTAGTAAAAAATCAGTATGACTGTATAAGGAGCTTTCTGATTAACATCTTTTGTTTAAAAAGACGTGCAGGGCTTCCCTGGTGGCGCAGTGGTTGGGAGTCCACCTGCCGATGCAGGGGACGCGGGTTCGTGCCCCGGTCCGGGAAGATCCCACATGCCGCGGAGCTGCTGGGCCCGTGAGCCATGGCCGCTGAGCCTGCGCGTCCGGAGCCTGTGCTCCGCAACGGGAGAGGCCACACAGTGAGAGGCCCGCGTACCACAAAAAAAAAAAAAAAAAAAAAAAAAAAAAAAGACGTGCAAAAAGATGAAGAAGAGACTCAAAAATAAGGGTTAATTCAAAAGGGCATCACAAATATCTAGAAATAATATTAGAAAGATTAAGATCTGGAATAAACTGAAGGTTTGAAAAAAGTTACTGGAAACAACCCACACCGTGTTTAGAGCAGGCAGAAGAATAAGAAAGGGTTAGACTCAATGTTAGAGGAAAATGATTTCAGGTTTATAGAGGTCACAAACAATATCCAAAACCTGTTTTGCTTCCACGTTTGCTACCAAATGGCAAGCTTTCCAAATAAAAATGGAAAATCAACAAATTATAGAAGGAATCAAAGACCAAGATATGTGAGTTTATATGAAACTTCTGATAACTTCAAATGAGTTTTAATCTCCAGAAGCAAATAAAGTGTCATTTCTGGATGGCAAAGAAACTTCCATCAGTTACCTAAGATTTTCTATTAGCAAAATACCAAAAAAAATCATAGAGTCCTGCAAAGGTTTCTGGAAACTTGAAAGATAATAACATCCCCATTTCATTGAGTAAAAACCTATTCATTGTGAGATAGTAGAACAAATTATTAAATAAATGATTAATATTTAGAAAAGAGCATAAGATTTTACATGGATTCTTTAGGATAAAACATTCCAAAATATTTTATTATATTTTGTCAGAGTTACTAGACTGGTAGGGATGGAATGTTAGGACTGGTATACAATAATTTTAGAAAAAAGAATTACGTCTCATGATATCCTTATGGATAAGCTGGTTATATAGGTGAATAATAGTCCAGATATATTCACAGCTTATTTAACATCTGTAGCTAAAACACTGATGGCTGTATTACTTTAAATATTGGCTCTCTTTGTTTATCATGAATAGACTGCATATGAGTTTAGGGGATACTGAAGGTGTTCCTTTTTTCCTGTTACAGCCTGGATCTCAATGGCAGCCATGTTGGTAGTGATGGATCCTGTTTCCCTCCTCAGAGTGAGCATGAATCCCATTGAAAGCTACAATAGGACATAAGGGGAGAAATTAGGCTGTGTTCTAGTCCTAACCGTGACTTTTGGTAGCTGTGTGGCCTTGCAAGTATACTTATCTCTAAAATAAAGATACAACAGTTGCTATAAGTAAATCTTTCAGGTGGTTGTGAGGTTTAAAAGGCTTTATGAAGTATACCTAGGCATCAAAATACAAGACAAGGGTATCATCACTGTCTCTGTTTCAATCTGGAATGAGGGCAAATATGGAAGACCAGAGGGTTCCCTTCCTAAAGTGATCCTGACCAATACTCTCATCAATGGAAATAGAAGACATTAGAAATAAAAAGCTTGGCAAAGGTAGTCTCAAAACTTTACTCCCCAACTCTGCCAAATTATATTTCCAGGCAAAAAATATCAGACCAAAACAAGATGAAATTTAGCAGGAATAAAGGGCTGCTGCTTAGATTGGAAATGCTAATATACAAGCCCAAAACAGTAGGAAAAAGCAATCAGGTAGCAGTTTATGTGAAACAATCTGCAATGTTTGGTTGACTACGTGGTTCATAAGAATGTTATGAAAAGCTTAGTTCTCTTCGGTCTCAGACAGACCACATTGGTTGAATGCCTGGAATGTAAGAGATACAGGAAAAAGTTACTTTGCTCAGTTCAGCACCCCTTTCCCCTTAATTCAAGGCAGGCATCTATGGTCTGTTACGTGACCAGTAGATCTGGCAGTGTCAGGAAACTATGATCTACAGGAAGAGTGGAAGGAACTAAGACAGGTTAACCTTAGGAATCAGACTAGTGAAAAACCTTAATAGCTATCTTCAAATATCTGAAGGTCTGTCAAGTGTTGTTACAGGCTTTATTTTCACTCTGTGTCATTCCAGAGAGCAGAGCAGGAATCAGGGGATGAAAGCAAAAAGGAGGCAGCTGGTTGGCTCACAGAAACAACTTTATAATAACACCTCTATCTGTACAACAATAAGAAGGGCTGCTTGGTGAAAAAATAAGATCTCTATTGTTGAAGGTTTCAGCCAAGGCTGGCTGCAATCTATTAAGGAATCTATACAGTACGTTTCTGCTTTGGGCTGGTCCCTAAGGTCCTTACCAACTCTCAGGTTCTATGATTTTATTAGAAATTTTTCTTTATTTCCAAGGCTACTATATGTCCAAATGTTTATTTTTACTTCTCTTATTACATAGATATCAATAGACAGTTTGCAGTAGAAGGTATATTGTTTTTCTGCCCACAGGACATCTTGCAGAAGCTAGTCAGCCCTTAAAAACTGCTGATTTACCATCTTAGAGGTTTCTTTACTCCACAGAAATAATTTATTGTGCACAATTATGATATATAATATCTCCAGCTTATTAAGCTTGAAAAAGCCATGTTTCTGTAGTATTATGGTTGAGTTTTCTACCTTAGAAATCCTTAATGTTCATAGTTAAGGTTACTATGGTAACCATAACTCAGTTCTTTGTGACTATAAATTACTTTTTATTCCTAGACATTAACTTTGATTCTTTATGTCCATGTGATACCTAGCTATTCAAAGTGACAAACTATAGTCTCTCCATAAAGATAAGTTAAATGGGTTAAAGATCTTTCCCCCTAATGATTATAAAAGGAACTGTTTGAAGTAGATAAGCTATTATGAGCAAGAATAGAAAAATTAGTATGTTGTGTGATAAGGGAGGGAAAGCAGAGGGTCGTGGTAGATTACAGCATGGGTTGTAGTGAAAAATAAAGTGACCATAAATCAGTAAAATTGTATTGTAGGTAAAATGTATAAACTGTGCAGCTCTACAGATGATTGGGGACGAAAAATACTTTAGCTGTATACAACTACTTCCCCTTTCTATGCCCATGGTAACATCAATGATTAATTATGGCACTTTTTAAAATTAATCTCAAACGAGGCTTCAGATCCTTTACAGCACAATATTGTAAGAAGTGACTATTAATTGACCTCAGTTCCTCTCAATTCTCATTTCTGAATACAGAAAGAGAAGGCAATCCTCTCCATAAATTTTGCATAGATCAGATTCTACTCTTCCTGAGGATAGATCTAGGCAGTTGGTTGGGGGATCTACTAAAGGAACAATGATTCTGACATTAGTGGTTCCATAGTGACCATGTTTTATTGACAAGATTGGGACTTAGACTCAAAAGGAATCCTAGATGTGGCACTTGGGCAAAGAACCTAACTTCTCTGAGTCTTAATTTCTTGGTATGTAAAATGTACATAGTAATATCTATCAGTGTTGTTCAGAGGAAAGCACTTTGGACATTTTATGACGGGTGCTCTATGCTGGGCTAAGAGGTGAAGGGAAACATACATTTGTCAAGTCAGATCAACTAAATCAATACTGGTGATTAATGAGGTCTGGACTGTTGCAGCCACATTATCTTCATATTCAAGTGAATATGAAGTTTACACGTCACAGTTTACACTGACAACCCAAAAGAACTTGGATTAAATTTAACTAGTAACCAAGTTTGGGTTATTATACTTTGTTTTATTTCCATAGCTAGACTGAAATTTCCCTGAGGTCAGAGATAATATTTAGTTTGACTTCATGTCTGCAAAAGAGCCTTGTATTTATAAGATTTGAAAAATTTTTGTTAAGATAAATTAAAAAGTTAGTGATAAGACACAGGAAGGATAATTTCAACCTAATATACCTTAAACTATAGATAAAAATAGAGATTAATGCTACTGGTTAGAGAATATCATGACACAGGCTTAAACGACAGGATGATGAATGTAGCTTAGGTGCAAAATAAAACACCACTATAGAAGACTACAGGAAACTGAAAGAAGAGTGGTTAAAATCCAGTTCCACGAGTTAACAAACAATGTCATTTCTATTATATTATCCTGAATTTTCCAAAATTACTGAGTATCAGATTAGGCTGCCTACAGAAATGATACACTCCCACCTAGATTATTGAAAATGCAAACGTTTTTTGGTATTATTACCTAGGCCATCCTCAATATCACATTTAATATGTATTCCTTTGAGCTGTTATTAGTATATTGTTTGTACATACATTTGCTTTTAAATGTTAGTAATAGATTACTGATAACTATATCAATAATAATAAACAATAATAATAAAAAGAATAATAATGAAAATATCTAGGAAGTTACGTATTATCAGATTGGGAAAAATAATTGTAATAGCACAATAACAATAATTTCTAAAATGCAATCAGGTGAAATTCATGTGGAATGTAGGCGTATGTATGATTTAGAAGAAGATACTCATGAAAACTTAGAAAGGAAAGAAAAGGTGCAAAAATGTAATGAGAAGGAAAGCCATACCTGGCTGAAAAGCTGAACTATTGCAAATGTTAGAAAGAATTTCTCATTTCTCCAAAATAGGTCCTTTGTCAAGGAGAACTATAGGACAACAAAAGTGAGTCATACAAGACTAAACAGATATCAATCAATTATGAGTAGAAAAAAAATGGATCAAGAAGAGGCAAGGATTTTGACAGTATTACAGACCTCATCAGAGAGGCTACTTCAGTTCAGGATCAAATCTATCTTTACGGGTAGCACTGTAAATTTTTACTATGGGGCATATGACTACTGAGTTTTGTCCATAATGGTTTTATTTAAAAATAAAGTTTCTTCTGGGTATTTTATGACCAGACTGCTTACAAGAATCCTCTAGGTTTCTAGATAGGATCTAGAATTGTAAGCAGTCTAATGTTTCTAACCTGGATCCTCTCGTCACCTGGCCACAAGGGTCTGATATAATAATAAGTCAGCAATAAAATTTATAAAACCCATCACTTGTGAGAATAGATTTAATCGGGTGTCTTGCTTTTGCTAAGAATTGTGGCATCATTCAAGTTCTGAATATTCTTTTGTACATCACAGTATAGATATAGTAGGATTATGTGATTCTTGAAAACAGTGGAAATTTTTTAGTAACTTTCTCTTATTACACAAGCATTACATGTAGCAACTTCAGAAATGAGATTAAAAAAAAGAAAAAGAAAGAAAAATCACACTGCAATTCTGCCTCCCTGAGATGGAGTCACTGGGTCACATGCTTCATGAGGGCCAGGCCCAGGCCCTTCCTGTTCACCACTGTACCTACGGTGAAGACCCCAGTGCCTGGCACGTGGCAGTGATAATAAATATCTGCTAAATAAAATAAATGTTGGCATTTTGGTGTATGCCTTCCTAGAATTCATTTATATGTAAATATTCTTTGAAAAATGAGGTCATAGTGTGCACATTTTGAATCCTGGAACATAACTGAACTTTGAACACTAATCTTGGATTGAGAATATGTTCTCTTCTTATGATAAGATTTTGCAGATTCATAAAGTATGAGAATTAGAAGGGAACTCAAGATATTTAGTCCAAACCTTTCATAGTAGATAGAAGGGAAAACTTACTCTTAGAGTGTGAGACAAAATGGGTGTTGTAAAGTCCAGGTCTTTGAACTTCAGCCAGACTTTTTTCTGCCATATAATATGACTCCTATACAGTATCTTAATACAAGCTTTTTGAGATTGAAATTGAAAATTCATGCTTCTTCATGAATTTTGGTCACTGATTTTTGGGTAATCCTTTGAATACTTCTCACTCTAATATAAATTTTAAAATGTTTGGCTAAAGACTCTGTGAAGATATTTGGTGCTAATTACCAAGTCTAGGTAATTTCTAATATTTACTTTATCTCTTCTGTTATTCAGTAAGTTATATTTATTTTAGTATTTAAAATTTAATTTTTTGTTCCACTTCAGGATACATACATATTTATTATTATAACTTGATACATGTTTTGAAAACTCCATGGCTTTTCCATTACCAAAAAAGCATGCAATTTCCATACTTAAAGTAAGTTACTATCCTTGAGAGCAAGTGCCTGCTTTCTGCCAAACACCAGTCGGTAATTAGATTTATTTTCCTACCAAATATTTTCATTCTTCATGTACACTGTTTCTTATACTATTCATCTTATTTGACAAAACATTTCCATTAGGTTGCTAACGGTCAAGATACATGTTTCCAGATTTTGAAGGTGAGTAGTTTACAAGTATGCCCAGCATTTTCTGTCAAAATACTAATGCCTCAGGCTATTTACGTGGTAGCCTCAAAAAAGAAAACATGAAATTAAGATCACTAGCATGGTATATTTTGCATGTCATTGTGCAATATTTTTAAATATAACCAGAACAAACCGGGTAGTAATAATGCAACAGTTCTGCACTTATCCCGACTTGCCCCTCTCATCCCCGTTAAAGGGTGATTTCCCAAGCCGGAAATTTACGACTAGTTTTTGAAAGTGAACCTGGTAAATCTCTAAGCCATATTAGCCCCTTTCCTCTCCTGCTTTATTCAGATTTGCTAGATTTACTGAACATGAAAAAAATAAATGTTAGTAGCCAATCCCTTTCTACCTCATCCTCCCATCCTTTCACACATAGGTTCTTTTCCTCTCTCCTTTACAATATTAACCCAAGACTGCAGTTGGGAGGATGTCTGTGCCCTTTTCTGACAAAATGAAGAAAATGACAAAGCTGCAAAACAAATCCTGACTTTTTGTGAGAAGTAAACAGGAGAAGGTAGAAGAGAAGGAGAGGGATGGGGTGGGAAGCAGGAGAGAAAGAATGAACTATATCCTATGACTTAAAGTGGACTTTCATCTTCTAGCACCGCTTAAGATATTTTTCAACCTTAAAATTATTATTTTATTTTTAACTGACAAGTTAAGATGAAACTGGAGCTGGAGTAAGCAATTTCTGCTCGTCCTCTCTCGGTCCTCGCATTCTCGGGTTCCCATCATCTGCTCTTCTCCAGTCGGGAACTGTTTGCAGTGGTGCTTCTAGCTTAGCGTTCCCTCTAATTGCTATCCATCTGTTTCCATTAAGCGTCTAAGCCATTTGTCTCATTTAAATATCTCGTTCCTCTTTCTAAACACTTCAAACCAAATTCCGACCTCAAATATTTACATAGCATTTCCCTGGATTTCTGCACCTGAGGACAGTGTGATCTGCTATTTTTAAAAGACTGTTAATTCAGCACCTTTCACACTGTGAGTGCTAAATGTGCAATGATTATTACTTTGATAGTACGATAGTAAAAAAAAGTTGAATGGAGCACTAAGTTCCTCCTTTCATAAGAGATTCTGTAATTTAATTTAATGACAATTGTATCTTCTCTGATTCAACTTCAAGATAATTATTTTGACAAATTCTTTTGAGATTTTTAGATCATAGAAATATGATTAAATAAAACCAGTTGGCAGTTGGAGTTATTACAATAGCTCCAGAGTGTTCCTCCAGCGATCTAAAACAATGTTTTAACAACATTCCTTGTTTCCAAATTCTGTCTTGTTACATATGAAATAAAAGTCTCAATAAGTCTTTCCTCTAGTTAACTTTAAAATTGTCTGTGGCTTAAGATGGAGTCACTTTACCACTACTTGGCTATGGTTTAAGTTCATATTTCTTGCCCGTTAGGGAACTGGGTCCCTGTTCTGCATGATTTTGGCTCCTGTCAAATTAATTTTCCTAAACTTTTATGCTATAGCATCAGCCAGCTTAGAGAGATGTTATAAGAAAAGGCCTGTGACACTTATCACTAGTGTAGAGGTGGTGCTGATGATGCCATTTACTGTATCAAACAGGGTCTACTTTATGACGACGCATGGGAGAGAGGTCTCACATACGTCAGCACGGGAAATAACCACACCACCTGAGCATGTAGACCTGATGGATCATTAACCCATCATATTTCCCCCTTAAAGCAAAATTTGTAGCCCTTCTCTGGCAAGGACTCTGAGCCACGTGCATTCTAAACTACTTAGAGCTTCAACTTATTTTTCAAACACTCATTGTTCTATTTATCTCAGTTTTCTTGGCTAATTATTGTATGTTATGATGTAGCCAGTTATAATAGGACATTGTAATTCTGTCTGGGAGAAAGAGAGGTATAAACAAAACAGACGAGCCAATAAAATCACACTGCCTGTTGCTTGCATATGTAAGGACAACCGTATAGGTATACTTTGAAGTAGACATCTCAACTTGGGGGAGAAGAAAAAGCTGTAGTACGGAAAATGATGGATATTGAGGAATCATCAAGTTTACATTCATACTTTAAATCTTAACATTTAACAGTAATTTTCTTAAAGATGTGGAATTAGTATGTTTGAAATAGAAACAAGAAATTAGTTATATATCTAAATAGATAAAAGAAGGCAAGTCCCCATACTTGTATAATAAAAATATTTTTGTTGGGGCTTCCCTGGTGGCGCAGTGGTAGAAAGTCCGCCTGCTGATGCAGGGGACACGGGTTCGTGTCCCGGTCCGGGAGGATCCCACATGCCGTGGAGCGGCTGGGCCCATGAGCCATGGCCGCTGAGCCTGCGCGTCCGGAGCCTGTGCTCCGCAATCGGAGAGGCCACAGCAGTGAGAGGCCCGCGTATCGCAAAAAAAAAAAAAAAAAATATATATATATATATATATATATATATATTTTTGTTGTTGTTGTTGTTAATTACAAAGTCATAATTTATGGGTAATACTAAAATTGTCCCAATTAAAATATTATTTGTGATTTTCAGTATTCAAGTCATAGCTAGTTCTTAAATTATTATTATTCAATTGTTCTGATAAATCATCCACTGAGGCTTATTTATAATTTATTATTTAGGATTGCTGTATAATTTTATATTTGTGAAGTTTAAAAAATTTACATGTCATTCATTCTCACACGATTCAATATCATGTTCATACTTTCCAATTAGTATTGAATGCTACAGACATTTTGAAATTCTTCCAGATATCTTGCAGCCCTCCACATTGCTTCAGGGTGTGCGATACTGACAGCTCTATGTACACTATTAGAAACCTTTTGCTACTAAATCTAAAGCTCAAAAATTTAGTGCCAGCTCAGCTGAAGCGCCCTTGAATGGAAAGGCTAGATATAGAAATAAAATGTAACTTTTAGATTTTTAAAAGGAAAACTGTAAATGGCATCCAATATTTGCATGCCACGTGGCTCTGTGTGCCAAGGGAGCTGGCTATTTCCATGAGTATAATTAATAGGATTCATCAGTGTCAGTAAATATGCCCAAGTCATTTTCAATTTGGAAACCATCACCCTTCAATTAACTGATTCTCCATACAGTAGTTTTGATCATGGGAAACTTGTTCTAGATATATAAACTATGAGTGTTTTTTAAAAAGTTAGTTTCATAGACCTGTAAGTAGGCAGTTAAAAATTTAAGAATTGAATTTTTAAAATGGTAATAATTATGATGATGACAAAATGTTTGGTACTTTGTAGCATACAGTGCTTTCTCATATTAGTATTTTTTTTGTTCCTCAGAATATTATTATCTTAAATTTACACATGAGGAAACTGATAAAGAACTCATCCAGGGTCAAATAACCAGTAAGTAGAATAGCAGAGACGTGAACAGAAGTCCTCTACTTCTGCTCTCATATTGTTTCCAGAATTTTTCCCTATATCACAGTTGGATATTAACTGTAATATCCAGCTTTGCTCAGGAACGTCGTTAACTGTTGTTAAATACAGTTTAATTGAAACTATAAATATTAATGTGGAATTTTAAGAACGTTTCATAATTATAGTAATTAATATAAAGCTTAATGATTTTTAATTTTTTAATTTGTGTCAAGTCCTCTTAAAGAACACATCTGTCATATCCACTATCCTTTCTAATACGAAAGGGTCTCTGCTGCTCTTTTCCTCGGTTTATACCATATAGAATTCCTCCTTCTAGAAGCATTTCAACACAGATTAATGCCTGAAATTTAGAGCCTTTTTTCTTGCATCTTACTAATAGCCATGAAAAAGTAAAAGGATCATTTGAGAGAATCAGTGATATTTAAAAGATAAAATATTGATTTCTTTTTTAACACAGCACATTGAGAACCACCTATGGTATTTTTAAACTGCCTGGGTTCTGAATATTGCTCAATTAATTGAGATATAGGAGGTTCTGAGGGCTCAGAAACTGGCTTTAAAATAACCTCACCATTAGAATAACATAAGTCTTCGGGTTTACTTTGCCTTTATGGGGCTCAAAAGAGTGTCACATTTCAGACACTGAACTGCTGTTACATTCCTTAGTGTAATATGGTGTTCCTCATTGCATACTGCACTCTAGAACCTTCCAGGATAATTATGATCATCCTAACTCAAAAAAGTCAGAATCACTGCAGGTAGGGCTGGACATTGAACATTTTTAAAACTCCTCATTTAGTTCTAATCTGCAATCAGCGGTTAAAAACCATAAACCTACTTGGAACTCATATGGGAAAGGAATGATTGTTTTCTTGGCCACAGAAGTCTCTATGTAAGGCGTTTCCCTGCAGTTGGTAGCCAGTCTTCCTTTGCATTGCATTTTGCTTTCAACTGCCCTTGACAGAGCATGGTTCTTCTGACTGTCATTTAAGTCATTTAAGCCTCAGTTTTTTCCTAGGAATACCCCTCAAATGAAATGAAAACAAAACAAACTTTTCAGTTTGAAATAATTATTGATTCACAGGGAGTTGTAAAGGTAGTATGTGGAAGACCCATGTATCCTTCATTCAGTTTCTCCCAATGGTCCATCTTACATAATTTAATATCAAAGACAGGAATTTTAGACATTGACATGATGTGTGTGCAGAATTCTATGTTATTTTATCTCATGTGTAGACTCATGTAACCATCAGTGCAATTAAAATACAGAACTATTCCACCACCACAAAGATCTCCCTCGTGCTACCCTCTTATTGCCACACCCAATTCCCTCCCCCCACCACCACTGCTAACCCCTAGCAACTATTAATCTGTTTCCCGTCTCTAAACTTTTATCATTTCAAGAATGTTATAGAAGTGGACTCATAGTGTATGTGTCCTTTTGAGATTTTTATTTTCCCTTAGCATAATGTCCTTGAGATCCAAGTTGTTGTGTGTTATCAATAGTTCATTTCTTTTTACTGCTCAGCAGTATTACATTTTGGTTGTTTCTAGTTTTTGGCTCTTACAATGAAGCTATGACAATAATGTTTCATTTCTCCCAGATAAATGCCCAGGAGCACAATTGCTGGGCTGTTCGGCAAGCGTATGTTTAACTAAGAAACGGTCAAAGTTGCTGTGCCATTTTATACTCCTACCAGCAATGTATAGGATATCAAGTACCTGCATTCTGGCGAGTATTTGGTGTTGTCACTATATATTTTTTATTTTACCACACTGAGACATATATAATATCTCATTTTGGCTTTAATTTGCATTTCTCTAATAGCTAGTGATGCTGAACATCTTTTCACATGCATACTTGCCATTTGTATATCCTCTTCAGTGAAATGTCTCTTCATGTTTTTTGCCCATTTTCTAATTGGATTATTTGTTTTTACTGTTCAGTTTTAAGAGTTCTAGATGAGGGCTTCCCTGGTGGCGCGGTGGTTAAGAATCCACCTGCCAATGCAGGGGACACGGGTTCGAGCCCTGGTTGGGAAAGAGCCCACATGCGGCGGAGCAACTAAGCACGTGTGCCACAACTACTGAGCCTGTGCTCTAGAGTCCGCGAGCCACAACTACTGAGCCCATGCGTCACAACTACTGCTGAAGCCTGCGTGGCTAGAGCCCGTGCTCCGCGACAAGAGAAGGCACCGCAGTGAGAAGCCTGCACACCACAACGAAGGGTAGCCCCCGGTCACCACAACTAGAGAAAGCCCACGCGCCACAACTAGAGAAAGCCCGCGCGCAGCAACGAAGACCCAACGCAGCCAAAATAATAAGTAAATTTAAAAAAGAGTTCTCGATGAGTGCTTTGTCAGATACGTTTGCAAATATTTTTTTTCTTCTACTCTGTAGCTTGTCTTTTCATCCTCTTAACAAGATCTTTCACAGAGCAAAAGTTTTCATTTTGATGAGGTAGAATTTATTGATTTTTCACTTTTATGCATTGTGTTTTTGGTGTCACGACTGCGAACTCTTCACCAAGTCTAGGTCCCCCCAGATTTCTCCTATGTTATTTTCTAAAAGTCTTACAGTTCTACATTTTATTTTTAAATCTATGATTTATTTTGAGGTTTTTTGGTAAGTTGTTTGAGGCTTGGGTCGAGGTTTCTATTTTTTTTTTTTGCTTACAGATGTCCAGTTGCTCCAGTGCTATTTGTTAAAAAGCCTATGCTCCTCCACTGAATTGCTTCTGCACTTGGGTCAAAAATCCCCTCCCCTCTTGGCCTCTGTGGATATCACCCTGGCTGGGAGGAGGAGGGACATCTCCTTACTGCTTCCCACAAGGCCTCCACCAGTACTGCTGGGGTGGCCATGTTGCCACTGCACCGCGGTGAAAGTCCTGACTCCACTACAGGCCTCCTCTGACACCACGGACGTGAGGATGGGGCTGGGGCACATCCTGACGGCCTGCATGGGGGAAAGTCTAGACTCTCCAGTGGGCCTTTGTTGGCGGGGGCAGGGCTGACACATTCCTGGGATTATTGTCTAAATGTTGGCTGTCTTGCTAAGCTGCCCCTTTGCTGGGCCACTGGAAAGGACAGGCTTTTCTTGGAGGTTTTTTTGTCTCTGTCATTAGTATTTTAAGGGTACTGGCTTCTTCAGTACCCAGCCTGGGATGTATGAGGTGAGAAGACAATGCAGGGGTGTAGATCCTGGGAGTCTAATTCCCTAGATGGCCTGCCTTCTTTCCACCTTTGAAAAGCTTCTTATGTTGCTTTTACATATAATGTGTAGGATTTTTAGTTGTACCCAGTGGGACGAATAGGGAAAAGTATTTCTACCCTCTCCTTTCAGAGACTGAAGTCAGCATGACTTTTGAATATGACACCTGGCTTATCATTTACATGAGCTTAGTCTCCAAATTTGATACGAATCTAGCAGCAGTTTTTGAAGGCTATGATAATACACAGAAAATAAATTTTACTTACATATATAATAATAAATTGTTTTTTGGCACTTAACCATGTTCTATAAAACTCCCAACAATACTATGTCGTAAAGAATGGTGTTATTCTTTTTTTTTTTTCTTTTTTTTTTTTTTGCGGTACACGGGCCTCTCACTGTTGTGGCCTCTCCCGTTGCGGAGCACAGGCTCCGGACGCTCAGGCTCAGCGGCCATGGCTCACGGGCCCAGCCGCTCCGCGGCATGTGGGATCTTCCCGGACCGGGGCACGAACCCGTGTCCCCTGCATCGGCAGGCGAACTCTCAACCACTGCGCCACCAGGGAAGCCCAGGCGCTGTATTTTCATACACATTTACACAAAATTTATTCTCTGAATCTGGGCAAGTACTTTCAACTTTCTGGCTCTCAGTTTTCTCAACTTTAAAGTGAAGGGTTAATCTTGATTTCTAAAATCTTTTCTTGAGTAATAATTTTATGACTATCTAAAAATACAGAGAGAAATATAATTTGGAATTTCCAGACTGGAGGGGATTTCTGAGTAGTCCTTGGAGCTCAATCTGTAATAGTGTAGCTAGTGGTGGCAATGCCAAGTGAGAATGAATTAAGTAGGCTGTTTCCGAAGTCTCTTCTTCTATCTTTAATATTTATCACCAGATGTAGAGTTCCAAACACCTGTTTCTGAATGCACAGGTTATGTGAGTCATGGCGTAGATCCAGTGAGCCTTTGGAGAGCGTCAAGGGTGAAATGACAAGATGTGAAAACCATTGTCATTGTGTTTTAATGGGGGAGGTACATGTGGATATATGTGCTGGAAATCTGCTGCTCCAAGTATATAGCAGGATTATTATATCTTTAGATGCTTCGTTAAATGGTGAACATCAACGGTTAATGCCCCAATTAATGCTCATCTATGTGACATCGCTTATGATTGTGTCATTATTTTGTGCCAATCACCTTCATTTTCTCTGCTTTGCATTTTAGCCTATTTGTATTATTTTATGTTCCAAACTTGCTCAAATTTTCTGAAAGGAGGAACATATTGCCATGAGAAAAGATAATGGATCTGTACATCTGCTGAGTGTTCTTGTTCTCACAGAACAACTTCATATGTACAAGAAAAATAATTCAACATAAGTTCTGTGATTTTTTTCCTGCAGCTCCCCTCAGCTGTTATCTTGCTTTAAAACTATATTATATAAATGTCTAGCAATGAACAAAGCAATTTTTAACAGATGTTTAGTGAGATTTCATAAACCTTTGTAGAACATCTAAAATTTGCCTGAATCGGTGGTAGGTTCTGGAGGGGATAATAATGTAATGCATAATGGGCTTTTCTAGAAAGATATGTACATGTTAAAGAGTAAGTGTGCATATATTTTTTTCTAAAAGTTTTTTAATGATACCATGTATTCCACAGTTTCACAAACTGTTTTCCTTATAATATTAAATTTCCTGGATAGGTGGATTAAATAAATTTAATGTTTCTTTGCTGTGAGAATTCTGCTTTTAACATAACCCTCTACATTATTAATCTTTAAGAAGATTATTTAATATGCAGCATTTGAAAAATTGTTTACCCGTTGAACTTTTTTTCCTTCATAGTAAACATCAGTCATCTAACATTCTATGAGCTGGATTTTGGATAATGGTGCTATAAACAAATATAATTCAATATCCATATTCAAAGTCCAAATTACTGTAAAGTAGGGTTATTCAGGATGATTCATAGGGAAATGAAGTTAGCCAGGACTTGGAATTTAGGTTGTTCCAGATTTATATTCACTCCATTTATATACATCTTTTATATATGAGAAAGGAAAAGGTGGTAGTTATGTGAATCCTTTTCCCTTTTATTCTTTCTTTCTCCTCTGCTAACTGGTCCCAGTGCTGATATTCACAGGACTCTGATCCAACTCTAGGAAAGCAACTGTCAAAGGAATTAATCAAAAAAGCAAGAAAGCAATTTGTACAAAGATATTTATAACAGCACTATCTTAAGCACTGAAAAAATAGAAAAAATTTAAGGCCATAAATTTGGAGACAGTTAAGAAATCCACTATGGAATACCACAAGGGCATTACAAAAGACAACATGTGGACAAATCTGCTACAAGGTATTGCGTGTTAAAAAATGGCAGTCAAAAAAATCTGAATCCAATATCATATGTACGTGCCAATTACAGCCATGTATAATTCAGGTCGAAATTGACAGAGCTCAAAGAGTTAGGTCGCAAATAGTTTTTTCCATTAGTTTTTTGTTGTTGTTGTTGTTGTTCAGAATAATAATTGTAAAAAGAAAAAAATGTCATCTAGTTTACCTCTCTGTCTCAGGTTGGGTTTTTGGGAAGGAAATGTGGAGATGGGCTTTGGAGTGAGAGATGTGAAAGGAAGAGGGAGGAAGCAGGGCTGGGCGCCAGGAGAAACTGAACCGATGCAGGCCAGCAAATCTTAGACTGATCCAGCAGGAGTTATACAGGAATCCTGCCCTTCAGAGTTGTTTGACTTAGATCAAGATGCCGAGGGCCCTTCAACTCCTGCCCTGCTCATCCAGGGGAGGTGGTTCTTTACAGCTGAGGTGAACCCTGAAGGAGCTGACAGCTGTCAGCGTGCTGACTGGATTCCCCAGAGCCGGGCAGCAAGTACTTTCATTGAAAGGGTTCTGGCAGTGCATCTCTGAGTCTACCAAACATCCCTATCGCCAAATTCTGTTGAACTGCACTCAAATAACCTGAGAGGGAGGCCGTTTCCAAAAGATTATTTTTCCTATTTTTTGGAGACTTTCCTTAGTGGCAACTAGATAATGATTCCCTTTGCAGTAGTTTTGGTTCAAACTGTCAAGTTGTTCTGTAGTGTTCCAAACTGGAGTTACTCCAGACTACAGCAAGCTTCAAACCCCAGGCAGAGATGAAGATGAAACTGGTATTTAACCTTAATGGTCAGGAAATGTTTGGCTCTGTTTAGATGATAACATTCACAGTCACATTTGTCGCACTTTGCAGAGGAATAACTATGATTAGTTTGGATGGGGCAGAGATGATCCCCACTCATTTTTTGTATCATTTCTCTCTCAGTTGTTCCCTGGGCAACTACCTCCTTCACAGAACCCAGAGAATTTCCTGGGTTTAGAATTTTCCATTCTAATTCTTGTTTACTAAATTAATGCAAAAATCCATGATCAGAAAAATACCGACATTTTAAATAAGGACAGGATGAGTAACAGACCCATGCTGAAGCATATTAGAACCAGAGGTAAGAGAGAAAAATCTAGAACACTGGCCCTTTATTTAAAATTTTGATACTATCTTCACCATGGAGTTTTTGCACGAATTTTTATTTTTAATTATTTTTAATAAATTTATTTATTTATTTTTAGCTGCATTGGGTCTTCGTTTCTGTGCGCGGTCTTCCTCTAGTGGCAGCGAGTGGAGGCTACTCTTTGTTGCGGTGCGCGGGCTTCTCACTGCGGTGGCTTCTCTTGTTGCGGAGCGCGGGCTTCAGTAGTTGTTGCGTGCAGGCTCAGTAGTTGTGGCTCGTGGGTTCTAGAGTGCAGGCTCAGTAGTTGTAGCACAGGGGCTTAATTGCTCCACGGCATGTGGGATCTTCCCAGACCAGAGATCAAACCCGTGTCCCCTGCATTGGCAGGTGGATTCTTAACCTCTGCACCACTAGGGAAGCCCGAATTTTGATTTTAAAAATATTGCATTAGAATGTGATTTCTCTAAATTACTGAGCTCTGGCACCCCTTAAATTTTGCACCTTGAGGTGAATACCTTACTCACCTCACCCTAGTCCCAGTCCTGGTAATTAAAAAATCCTCTTCGTACAAAGTTTCTTATTGTTATCTGTGGGGACACTGGTTTGATAAGAACGAATTCTGTTACTTGAAGCGAAACCCACAATACTTAGAGGCAGTAGTTTTGTATCATAAGAAGTGAAGGCTTTCGAGTAGCCTGTACAGTTTCTTTTACATACCAAATAGAAAGACCTCAGTTCCTAGAATATCCGACATTCTTTTTGTAATTAAGAGGGCTCATCAATTGTGCCCTGCCACATTTAAATCATTCTCACCCATTAGCCTGATGGTGGCGCTGTGTGCTATTCATCTTGGCCTCCCCACAATTTTCCAGTCCCCCAACTCCCAAGCAGATATTAAATGTTTATTCCAGATATTTAAAAATATATAAGTGGTACTCTGAAGTAAGAAATATATTAACCAATGAGTAGTGGTATATCTCCTTTTAATTTTAGCATTTGTTGTTATGTGAAGAGTATAATCTTGACCATATAAGCTATGTGACCGAACACTATAAATTTTATAACAGAATTATACTTAATAGTATATTCAATAAGCTAAACAGTATCTAAAAAGGGCCAGCTATTATGTTCAGTACTGATGGACATCTTTAACTGGATAGTAGGGATATATTTGAATTATATTATGAAATCTGGGGTAGGAAGAAGGGAACACATATAATACAAAGAGCTGTAAGTATTTACTACTTTTTCAAGTTGCTTTTTTTTTAATGGAAAACTGATATATAATGAAAGCATGTAATAGAAAGGTGCACCATTCTGGGAAGTCTGGGAAGGCTTCTCCTTTTCACCTGGGTCCTGAATATAACTGGACCATCTTGAGGCTTGCCTCTTTCACCCTGTCGCATCCAAAATAAACACATATGCCACACCAAATAAAACAGAAGAAGTCTTGAAAAGCAATGGAAAACTTTATTACATTTTATCAAGGGTAGTATGGGGAGTATTAAACAAACATCACACAGGAAAACATATTAAAATTTTCTGCCCGAGTTCCTGCCTTTATTGTAATCACACATTTTGTTTCCCCAGCTCACAACTAGAACTGTCTACTTCTGAGTCAGTTTCTCCTTGGCTCTTCTACGTCATTCCCCAATTCTCTGCTCCCCTACTTTTTTTGTTCCCTCTGTTAATACTTAAGGAGCCTTTAATTTGCTCCTTCTTTGCTCCCTACACTTCATTTTGTTGCACAGCAAAATCACCCTCTTTATCTGGCTTTTTTCATTCTCCACCCTTACCTATAACCTCCAGCACCAACACGATCTAAATCAGCATAACAAAGAAGTGTAGTTGAGCAACTAAAAGTCTCTCTTTCATAAGCAGAAGAAGAGGAAAGGTGGGGAAAGTGTGACTTTTAAAGTTCGACCTCTTCACATCATTTGTTTTTGGTGCTTATTATCTTGTTGCATATAATTCGGGTTGGGGCGAGTACCTAGAGACTACTGAGATCTTAGAGGTGATTGAACATCTATAGTTTATATACATTTATACTCAAACATGAATATACAATGTTTTTATGCCAAATTCATAGTGTATTATTTGATATGTAGACTTAAAGTAGATCCTGAGTTTTTAGCATCCTTTTCATAATCACTGGATGTGGTTAAATCTGACACCAAGGAAGCTAGTGTGACGTGTTAATTTCTTTTTTTTATCATGAGGTTTTGCATGACTGATTATCATGTCAAGCTTCTGCCTTCCACAAATAAGGGCTTCAAGTATGTCTAAGCAGTTTTGGGGGGCTATGGTCAGGCAAGCTGTAGGAAGACTATGAATATATAAGATACTCACAAAGCTCTTGTGTCAGAATGGGACACGTGTCCAGTGAAATGTGTTTAAAACCATTTCTACTCAACCCACTACTCCAGAAGTCATCACAAAATCAGGGGAAAGAGAATAACATTCTTACTTGTTGTATGACAGTTTTAGGGGAAACCAATAATGAGAGACTTTGAATTGGTTTTTATTTTTGTTGCCAAGTCTTGTATTATTCACGGTACAATTAGGGGATGGGAACCACAACAGTAATTTGAACAGGAAAACATAAATGATTATCAACTAGATATAGGATGGTTAACTACTAAAAAACATAAAAGAGAACTCGAAGGTATTCTGAGGTAGCAACTGTAGAAAGAAGGACCCTTGGGACTTAGCAAAATGCAAGGAAGAAGGGACTTCTGGAAGAAAGGATCTCTTACCACGCTGAGATTCAGATCTCTGATGAGAGGCTGTGTCTCTGGCACAAACGTGCTACCTGATGCTGGGCTGATGGAGAAGTAGATGGAGGTTGTCTGCTGCTATAGAACTATGAGAGCTGCCACTACTGGGGAAGACTTCTAGGACCCCCAAGCCCCACCCACCCCGGCCAATTTTCTCACCACAGGATGAAAAACAGAGCCCTGGAAGAGGAAAAATCTCCTTCCTTCTTCCAGCCTTGCAGTCTCTCCCAGCTCCCTCTGTTGGCAGAACCTAACACTAAGCCAGCTGGCAAAGGAGAAATGCGGTCTGCAGAGCCCAGTTCTGGTATCACAAGGCAGGGCCAAAAGAATGTGTGGAGATAAAAGGTAACAACTTAGGAACCAGAAGGACTCAATTCATCATTGTCACTAAAGAAAGTTAACTCACTAGGCAGTCTTACCTCACTTCTAGCACTTTTAATTTGGTGCTTGATAGCTTGGATAATAATCATGGTATCAACAAACACATAAATCAAGTTTCCCAAATTTATTCTCACTTTTATGCGACACATATGATTCAGAAGAGAAGGCGTTTTAGATTAGCCGTTGCTCATTTATAAACATCATAAAATCAAGGAATGCGAATATGGGAAAACTTTTTCAGAGATCAAGCCTAGACAGTAGGATTCCATTATGTATGGGAATTTTGACTATAGGTCACCATCTAAAAATTCTTTTTGAGTACTTCCAATTACTAGGGTTTAGCTCCTGAGCTGATAAACCACTTTTTTAAATCTAGAAAGTTCTAATTTTCACAAAGTTTCTCCTTAGGCTGTGCCAAAATCTGCTTCTTCTTAACTGCCTGCCACTGGGCCTCATTCTGTCATCTGGAATGTACTAACCACTCTGTGATAACCATTATGACAGCCCTCCAAATACTTGAAGGTTCTGTCTTATCTTGTCTCTAACCGTGGTCATTAACCATTCCTCATATGGCAGTCTCTGTAACCCCACATCACTGAGGTCATTATCTTGTAACAATCTCTTCTCAAAATTTATTTTAAAATGTGATGTTCAGAAATGAACTTTATTAGTTAGACATGATAGGTTTGATGCAAAATACACTAGATATATTACTTTTAAGATCTGGATACTATATTTCCATGAATGCTGCCTTAAGATTTGACTGGCTCTTTCAAATAATTACATCACATTTTTGTCTTAGTTAGTACCCCTCTCCCCCCACCCCATCATTAAAAAAACCTAGTAATCTCTTTTTTCAGGCATCAAGGAATCACTGAACTGTTTTTATATTAAAAATATATATATAACACATGAAAACATGCCCAACATCACTAATTATTAGAGAAGTGCAAATCAAAACTATAGTGAGGTATCACCTCACATTGGTCAGAATGGCCATCATCAAAAAGTCTACAAATAATAAATGCTAGAAAGGGCGTGGAGAAAAGGGAACCCTCCTACACTGTTGGTGGGAATGTAAATTGGCGCAGCCACTATGGAAAACAGTATGAACATTCCTTAAAAAACTAAAAATAGAGTTGCCATATGATCCACAATCCCACTCCTGGGCATATATCCAGAAAAGATAAAAACTCTAATTCGAAAAGATACGTGCACCCCAACGTTCATAGCAGCACTATTGACGATAGCCAAGACATGGAAATAACCTAAATGTCCATTAACAGATGAATGGATAAAGGAGATGTGGTACATATATACAATGGAATATTACTCAGCCATAAAAAAGAATGAAATAATGCTATTTGCAGCAACATGGATGGTCCTAGAGATTATCATACTAAGTAAGTCAGACACAGAGAGACAAATATCATATGATATCACTTATATGTAGAATCTAAAAAAATGATGCAGGTAAACTTGTTTATAGAACAGAAACAGACTCACAGACTTAGAGGGTGGGATTGTGGTTGCCACGCAGGAAAGGTGGGGGGAGAGGGATGAATTGGGAGATTGGGATTGGCATACATACACTACTGTATGTAAAACAGATAATCAACAAAGGCCTACTGTATAACACAGGGAACTATACTCAATGCTCTGTAATAACCTATATGGGAGAAGAATCTGAAAAAGAATAGATATATGAATATGTATAACTAAATCACTTTGCTGTATACCTGAAACTAACACAACATTGTGAATCAACTATACTCCAAAATAAAATAAAAAATATATATATAACATACCTTGTTCTAAGAACAATATCATTTTAAGTACTAAATCATTTTTCACTTCTCCTAAGACAACCCTCCCAACTGGGATGGTAGGGAGAGTCGGGATGGTACCTTTCCTTGACTCTTCCAAGCCTCCGCATAAGCTTTTTTTTTTTTTAATTTATTTATTTATGTATTTATTTTTGGCTGCGTTGGGTCTTCGCTGCTGCGCGTGGGCTTTCTCTAGTTGCAGCGAGCAGGGACTACTCTTCATTGCGGTGCACGGGCTTCTCACTGTGGTGGCTTCTCTTGCTGCGGAGCACAGGCTCTAGGCACGTGGGCTTCAGTAGTTGTGGCACCCGGTCTCAGTAGTTGTGGCACGTGGGCTCTAGAGCACAGGCTCAGTAGTTGTGGCGCACGGGCTTAGCTGCTCCGATGCATGTGGGATCTTCCCAGACCAGGACCCGAACCCATGTCCCCTGCATTGGCAGGCAGATTCTCAACCACGGCGCCACCAGGGAAGTCCCCTCATAAGCTTTTAACATTTGCCTTAGAACCGGGGAAAGCAGAATTTACCTGGGACTACAAAGTCAAAAGTAAGAGTTGGATATTAAGCTAAATTATTTTTTAATTACTACTCAGGGAGGGTTCATGACCTATTTACTTCCTCTACATTACCTAATATACTGTGAAACATGCTGGGACAGAAATGATCCCTCGCAAAGCAGCATTCTGTAACGGGTGCTGCTCCTTTGAAGCTGATCCTATATTCTGGGATCCAGAATCGTGATTGTGGTTGTTAGTTAAGGTCCAAGAAGCCATGGAATCTATTTCTAGTGACACCTGTAAGAGTTATTTTTTTTAGTTGGAGGCAGGAAAAGGATTTGCCTGAATGATAATTCAGGCTTAAAATATATTTTAATATATTTATAATGATCATGTAAATGAATAAAATACTCATATTACTACAAGGAAACCTAAGTGTAAGTACCGACAACAATGCCTGAGCTGGATACTGTTAACATAGTATCCTCTTCCCTCAGATAGCTGTTGAGGAATTCCTTCATCTCCTTCAAGTCTGCTCAAATGTCCGCTTATCAATGACGCTGGCTTGAACAACTCTTTAACATTGTGAATCACCCCTTCTCCCTTCTCCATCTTCCCTTTCCTACTGGACTTTTTCTTTTCCCACAGCACTTAGCATTTGCTAACATACTATATCATTTACATGCTCCTTGTGTTTAATGCTTGATGCCAGTCATTTCTCCCCTTCCCCTCCTAGCCCCTGTGGTGTAAGTACCCTGAGAGCAGGTATCTTTGTCTCCTTGTTTTCTTTGCACCCTGATGTAACACAATAAATATTTGTTGAATTAACAACATTACCTTTCAGTCTCTTCTCACAAGCTGGTGATAATTATTGCAGGTAACAGTATATTCTTTGTCCTGAATTTTCTTTTTCTCTATTGTCCAAATTTTGTAGCTTCTTTTGTGTGTACTCCACACTATTTTACTCTTTCAGACTGCCCTGATTAATACTTTTGTTGTTTTAGCCTATTCTCAAGCTCTGTAAAATGAAAGAAAGTACATCTTTTAACTAATTGAACCTGAGGCTTTGCTTGCCTTTGAAATGCTCTGCAAAATGCAGGCAGCTGGCTCTGTTTGCCCTGTAGCTCCTTCTAACTGAATCAGCTCCATCCTCAGCCTTCTTTACTGGTCTCTGAGGAAGGAGACACTCTATAATTGTCCTCTTTGGTAAGAAAAGTCACTTTCTGATTGGAAGCTGCAATGACACTCATGTCTTAGGATGTGATACTGTGATACTTCCTATGGAACACCGTTAGACATCCTCTTTGTGCAAGCAGTAACATTGGACCATTACTGCTTAACCATTTCCTCTCTGGCTTCTGACAAATATCCCTAACCACTTTGCATAAAACCTCCTGTATTAGTCAATCTGGGCTGCTATAACAAAATATAGACTTGGTGGCTTACAAACGACAGGAATTTATTTCTCATGGTTCTGGAGACTTGGAGGTCCAAGATCAGGGTGAGAACCCTCTTCAAGGCTGCAGAGTGCCTACTTCTCACTGCATCCTCTTATGGCACAGAGCAGAGAGAGGGAGCAAGCTCTCTCTCACTCTTATAAGGGCACCAATCATATTCATGAGGGCTCCACCCTCATGACCTCATCTAATCCTCATTACCTTCCAAAGGTCCCACCTCATAAGGCCATCACACTGAGGGGTATGGTTTCAACATGAATTTGGGGGGGACACAAACATTCAGTTCATAACACCCTCTTCCCCATTAGTCACATTACTGACCCCTCTATCCTTCAGATCTCAACTTAAATGTTAATTCCCCAGAGAACATTTCTTGGGCCATTTACGGTGGATAATTACCCTTTATACAAATACACTGTGTCCTGGTTATTTCTTCACAATACATATTACAATTCATAATATATACTGTTCATTTTCTGTCTCTCCCATTGGACACTGAACTGTAGCCTCCAATATGTCTGTTTCATGTGCCCATTCCGAGGATAGTACTAGAGCAGTCATCCAATATATAAATAGATCTGAGGGAATACCAGTGTGTTGTCAATGTATAATACCTACTGAGTTGGCCTAAATTGGGGCTTATTTAGGTGTGGGCCTGTATCTACCAAAGACCGATGCTAAATACTCCAATCACTCTTATATTTAGTAACTTATTAATGGATACTTTCTTGATTAGAAGCCCAGGACAAACCTGGGAACATTTAGCTGTCTCATTCATAACTCTTCTTGTTTATTATCGTATTTATTGTCTTTATTAAAATGTGGCCACAGATGTTTGATGAGGGGGCACCATCATATGCCTATGGGACATCTGGTTTAAGTAATTTGCCATATATATAGAAAATAGATTCAACAGTTTACATAGATAAGTAATTAAATGTGAACACATTCAATGCAAAAACCGCCTAGCATGTATAAATATTGGAAGTATACACAGGTTCAATAAAATCTTTAAAAAATTGAATAGTGCATCGTACAACCTATACTAGAAGGTATACATATTATAATTCATTTTGTACAAAACAATAATTGGTCTCCATATGCCTTATCTTATTTAACCTTAATTCTATGAATTCAGTATTATCTTTTTTTCATTTTTGTTTTCCTTTCATGAATGAAAGTGTTAATTAGTGGTTAAAAATAGCTTACCCAAGGTCTTACAACTAGAAAGCAGCAGCCTTGTGAGAGAACCATTAATCTTAACCATTTTGCCCTACTCTTCTAGAAGATTATTCAAATGATCACTTCCTGGGACCATGAAATTTATGGTTTATGAAAGTAAGAAATTTTAGTAGATGGAATACAAAAACAGCATTAAATGAATTTGTTTTACTTTTCTGCAGATTGTCTAAAAATGAAGGTTATGGGTCTTCAGATGAAGAAGGCACTAAATAGTTTTTTCGCATAATTTGAGAACAGTGTCAATGTTTCCCTCTAGACATTTGAGTCAGGGTCGGGATGGCTGGAACAATGTAGAACCATCTTTGTGTGTTTGTATTCATTGCCTTCTTCAATACTGTGCATCTACCACCTTGCACTCTTGTCAAGTCAAAGTTATAGAATGTCTATTCTGTAGTCCAAATACCATGCAGGAAATACCCGTAAGTAGTTTGTTTTCATGGGACTAATTCATTTTTATAGCTGCTCCCCTGGGGCCCTAAAGAGAGAACCAACACTGAAGATGGGATTTCCAAGGTAATTATATCTGACAGACAGCCAAAAATGTGAGACAGACATTAAAAAATTATAATAACTTGAAATCCAGAGCTAATACTCCATCACTTCCTGCTGTGATTAGTTTAGTTTGACACGTTTCAAAGTATAAATATAAGCTATTGAAGTGATATGTGTTTCATTCCAGTTTGCAGATGCTTATTTTTCCTTAGAAAGTTTCTAAGCTTTGACTTGACTGACAGCCAGTTGAGTCTTATGTAAGAGAGAAGAGGAGACAATGGGACAAATTACAGTTCTGTGCCTTTCTGCTTTAAGGAACAAATACTAGTAACCGAACTAGGTTCTGATCTAACTAATTTTTTATCAGATGGTCAAATTTTGGTCAAATGGATTCTTTTTTTTTTTTTTCGATATGCGGGCCTCTCACTGTTGCGGCCTCTCCCGTTGCGGAGCACAGGCTCCGGACGCGCAGGCTCAGCGGCCACGGTTCACGGGCCCAGCCACTCCGCGGCATGTGGGATCCTCCCGGACCAGGGCATGAACCCGTGTCTCCTGCATCGGCAGGCGGACTCTCAACCACTGCGCCACCAGGGAAGCCCCCAAATGGATTCTTTATGTGTAGCAGTTAACATGACTGCGATATCTATGAGTTCTTAAAGGACCAAAGAA
Source organism: Leucopleurus acutus (assembly GCF_964270905.1). Taxonomy (NCBI): domain Eukaryota; kingdom Metazoa; phylum Chordata; class Mammalia; order Artiodactyla; family Delphinidae; genus Leucopleurus; species Leucopleurus acutus. Next base: position 66,533,114 of record NC_139149.1, on the reverse strand, counting down.
AATGAATTGCTTTGACTGACATGGTCTAAATAATTTTGAAAGTGTTCTGCTTCTGTAGAGGCAGCCTTTGGGGAAGTGATCACCAAATGGTTAAATAGGAAGGCCCCAGGCACCTGAGCTGGGATGGCAGTGGGGAGGGGAATGTGTAAGTCTAACAGAAGGATCCCAAAGGAAGATTTTTAAATGTTAAATCAAGCCTGGAGGCTGTTCTCTTCTCCTCTTGCCGAAAGCTAGAGTGAGATATAAAACTCCTCCAGCTGCTACATTAAACCTTAGAAAAAAACTGTACAAAACTGTAAACAGAGAGGGGTCATCCCCAGGAAGTTGGCAACTGCAGTAGCCATTTTACTCAGTTTCCACACATGTATATCAAGGCTTAAAATGAAATAAATGAGGAGAGTGTTTTTGTTTTTGTTTTTGTTTTTTTTGCAGAAGGGCAGAGCTATGCTTATGTCAACAACTCGAAACAAATTACCACAGTTCTGGTCTTCTTAGAACATTCATAAAGAATCGGTGCTGAAAGAGTAGATTTGGAGCAGATGTAGACAGAGTTAGGTAATTTCTTCATTTAATATCAGAAGCTCTGACGATAGAGTTGCTCTTGTTAAAGTAGACAGGAATGGGATTCAGTTAGGATGCTCAGCAGGTGATGAAAAAAGATGTCCATATGGCCTGTCATAGACCTAGGTGTTTTCCAAGTGGCTGAGGGTTTCACTACATCCTGATGAGGAGGGGCTGATAATCAATCAATCACTCAATACCAGAACAATACTGTTTAGTTTTTGAAGCTTACTGTGTTACAGTTGCCTCTCAAGTAAACAGTATACAGTTCTTACTACATACTGTGTTCTTTGTTCAATCTCTGAATATTTTGAGTGTCTCTGAGTTCCAAGTTAGAGAATTCCAAGTTATCTGTAACAATACCTAAGAAAGTTAGAATATTCTTCTGGCATTAACAATACTTAGAAAAGTTAAAGGATTGTTAACAATCCTAGGTGTTGGTAAAGATAAATACTTGCATTGGACAGACCTCTAAATAGTATTCGATGTGAGCAAACTAGATAACCTTCTCAAATATTGCAGAGTAGTGCGGGAATAAGGTCAGTTCCCGTCAGTGTTACAAGTTACACAAGTGACTATTGTGTTTTGTGATGCAATGTCAGTTAAAATCGGAGGAGGCAGCTGCCTGCAGAATGTAAACTACGCTGCCAGTTGTTCAAGGGGGTTGCTAGACCACCTGCCTCTTTCTACGTAACAAAAACACAAGCCTCCTCTGCATATACGGAGTACAGCATGCCTTTGGTGCCAAGATGGGTCTGCATTTTCCTACTTGACTTGAATATGATTTTATAAGTGATTGCACACAATTACACATGTATTTTTTCAACATTTTTTCAACGTGTTTTGGAGCATGGTATTTGCAGAAGCCTTTGAATAGTACATGATCAGATACATACATACAAACAATTGTGTACTATGTGTTTACATGCTGAAATAGCAAAGACCTGTAACTTGTCTTCATGGGAAGAGCAGTTTCTTATAATCTGAGCTTGTGTGAAGGCATTGCTGACTACATTTGGACAATTAGGTCAAAAGAGAATTCTTCCAAACAGCACTCAGCAGTTCCTCTATTGCAGATAGTGTTTTATTTACTAGAGCTGTCAGAATTCAAAAGCTGAACTTCAGTAACAGTTGATGTGGCACTTTATAAATAGCATAAATCAATTGAAAAATGAATTACTCATGGTTTGTGACCAAAATAAAATAACAATGATAAACCCATCACACAACGGTCTAGAAACGGGAGAAAATGTGACAAGGGCAAAATATTGGTAAGAGATTATGCAAAAAGACAAAACTATGACTTTGGAAGAAGGAAACTCGACTTTTACATGAAATATTGGCTTACTCTAGAGCTGCTCTGAAGTACGGCATGTTGAATATTTTGGACCTTTCAACATAAAATACGTGTTAAGTATGTTTACCTTTCCTATCTAATTGGTTGAAAGACGTACTCAGGAAAAAGTGATATAGTTTATTGGATAAATATTTTCAAATGCCCTTTGATTCTAAGTTGGTTCAAAAGCATGCTTTACTTTTTATTTAAACCATGTTGTAAAGAGCATTTTGCTAAAAATTGAATCCCCCATGAAATCATAATGCTTGAAGGAATTCTAAAGGTTATAGAGTGAGTTTTCTAGTTAAATATTCATGACAAGTCCTTGCTCTTTTTGAATGATAGTATGCATATATATTTTTCTTATTCAGTTATGCCTATACATATATAGTGTTGGGAGGAAAAAAAAAAAAAAGAAATTTGGACCCAAAGGGGACATGCCAATTCATAAATTCAGAATTAGTAGATTTTATGGTTGAGCAAAGCAAATATCCCGAATGCATGTAGGTAGCCATCAAGTGGATTTTCAGCTCTATTTATAGAATTAAAACTACAGTTGTATGCTTCCCTGGTGGCGCAGTGGTTGAGAATCTGCCTGCCAATACAGGGGACACGGGTTCGAGCCCTGGTCTGGGAAGATCCCACATGCCGCAGAGCAACTAGGCCCATGAGCCACGACTACTGAGCCTGCGTGTCTGGAGCTTGTGCTCCACAACAAGAGAGGCCGCGATAGTGAGAGGCCCGCGCACCGCGATGAAGAGTAGCCCCTGCTCGCTGCACCTAGAGAAAGCCCACGCACAGAAACGAAGACCCAACACAGCCAAAAAAAAAAAAACCCTACAGTTGTTATATATCATCCTACTTCTAGTAAATGGTCAGCAGATATTCAATTCGCATCAGTAGTTACATTGAGCTTACCCTGAGGTTTTGTTCTTCATAATTATTAGTACTTCCTAAGGTTGCCCCTGACAGTGTATCTAATATATCTGATTAGTCAAATCCTTCAACATTCCTCAGTGAGGTTAGATTAAGTTCAGTTTTCTCACAACAGGCAATCCCCAATATTTCAATTGCTTGCTCAAGTATCTGGATCTTATACATTTAGCCTTGCATCCTTCCTGGTGTCCCACACAATACCAGGCACACATGAGGCACTCAGTAAGTACATGCTAAAACGAAACAAGAGTCTTTCACAAACAGCAGATGCACTGGCTAGAATTCCCTCTCTTTCTGCTGACTGTTGAGCTTCTCCTTTTTCATTCTCTTCTATTTCAGTGCTATTAAGTCAAGAACTTTTACCTTTTCACTTAAAGGAAGTACTTTATGGCTTCTATTCGGAAGATCTGGATTGCCAGCATCACTGCTCTGGCACTTTGGGGTCATGATTAAGTAAAATAAGGGTTACTTGAACACAAGCACTGTGATACATGATAGTCACTCTGCTAATGGACACGGCTACTGAATGACTAATGGATGGAACATGCTGGACAAAGGGTTGAGTCACATCTGGGCAGGATGGAGTGGGACAGCGTGAGATTTCATTTCACTACTTGCAACGGAGCACAATTTAAAACTTATGGATTGTTTGTTTTTGTAATTTTCCATCTAATATTTTTGGAGCTTGGTTGACCACAAGTAACTGAAACCATGGAAAACAAATCATGGATAAGGGGAACTACTGTAAATAAAAACAAAGTCTTAACTTTCACTAACATTTAAGTCCATTTCTTAAGGTTTAAAATATGACCTGGATAAGCTGTTTGGTTTATATTATAGATCTAAATCTGTAAGGAATTTCCCCACTATACACAATTAAAATGATTATTAAATAGCTTTATTTTGAAAACTGATTTTGTAAGTTAACCTCACCTTAATAATTCTTTTGTGCAGATTCAGTTACATTTTTTTCTCTTTGTTACTTTGAAACATTAATTTGTTCTATTGCTGGACTTTGAATAAATTCTATTTATTCTTAAGAGGCACTTCAAATGGTAATATTTTTGTTTGTTTTTAGTTATTTTGACTCATAAAAACCTTCTAAGTTTTGAACATTGGTATAGAGCCTAGTGCAAATGACCGTATTTTACAGGTTGAAAATCAAATATGTTGCTGCACAAAATTAATTTCGTTATGTTCATGATTACTTAAAATTAATGTATATTCATTTGGTTCAATAATGACATTTTACCAACTAAAATTCTTTTTATGTGATTTTTTTCCTAAGAAATCGTATGAAAGATGGCCAAGGTGGTACAGTTGGAAGACCCTGAGTTCACCTCCTCCCATGGCACACCAAAATTACAACTATTTACAGAGCAACTATTGATGAGAAAGACTGGAAGACTCACGAAAAAGATCTTCTACAACTAAAGATATAAAGAAGGAATAACAACGAGACAGGTAGGAGGATGGAGATGTGGTATAGTCAAGACCTATACCCCCAGGCTAAGAGAATGGGAGAATAATTACAATTGCAGAGGTTCTCCTCAATGAGCAAGTCATCTGACTCCCACATTGGACTCCCCAGCCGGGGGTCCTGCACTGGGAAGACAAGCCCCAAGAACATCTAGCTTTGAAGGCCGACAGGGCTTATTTTCAGGAGAGCCAGAGAGCTGTGGGAAAGAGACTCAACTCTTAAAAGGCACACACAAAATCTCATATGCTCTGGGACCCAGGGCAGGAACAGTAACTTGAAAGGAACCTGGATCAGATCCACTTGCTGTCTTGGAGAACCTCCTGGAGAGGCAGCAGGCAACCTGAGCTCACCCTGGGGACAGCTCCTCACGTTTTGGGGAGCTCGTTCTACCATGTGGACACTGGTGCTGGCAAGCACCATTTCAGATCCTCTCGAGTTTATTTGCGCTGGGACCTGACCCCACCCAGTAGCCTTTTGGCACCAGTACTGGGATGCCTCAGGCCAAGCAACTAGCCAGGCAAGGACATAACCCCATCCAGCACCAGCAGGCCTGCTGCCTTAAGACCCCTGAGCTCACAGCCGCCCCAGGACCTAGCCCTGTTCACCAGAGGGCTCAGGACACCGACCCACACAACGGTGCCCTGGCACTAGCCCTGGGAGCCCCCAAACCCAGGCACCTACAGCCAGAGACCCTGGGATTCAGCTATGCCCATCAATGAGCTGGCACTAGTTCTGGGAATCTCTGGGCCCCAGTCCCACCAACCAGCAGGCTGATACCAGCTCTGACACACTTTGGACCCCTCAGCCTGCTAGCCCGGGGTCCAGCCCTACTCACCAGTGGGCCAACACCAGCTTTGGAACACACACCACAGCCAGCCATGTCAGGAACTGGCACCACCTACAAGCAGGCTGACACTAGATTCTGGTTCTACAACCACTCACTCAAGAACCCTGCTTTGCCCAGCAGTGGGCCAGCACTAGCTCAGGGACCCCCTGGGGCACTGCAGCCAGCAGCCCCATAACCTGACCCCACCAACCAGTGGCCAGCAGCCTCTGCACAAGGCAAGGCCTGGCAATCAACTGAACTGGGGGCCAGCCATGCCTACCAGACCACCCAAAGTAGTCAGTCAGTCTGCCACAAGAGGAGCACCCACACAGCCCACATAGGGGGAACCACTAGAACATATAGCTCTGGTGACTAGAGTGGAAAGCACTGCTGGGATGCATAGGATGTCTCCTACAAAAGGTCACTTTGTCTAAGGTTGGTAAATGTAGCCAACCTATCAGATATGTAGAAATAAAAATAGCAAATTAGGCAAAATGAGGCAACAGAGGAATAGCTTCCAAACAAAAGGATAAGATAAAACCCCAGAAGAAGAACTAAGTGAGGTGCAGATAGTCAATCTACCTGGTAAAGAGTTCAAGGTAATGATCATAAAGATGTTCAAAGAACTTTGGAGAAGAATGGAAGAACAGAGTGAGAAGTTTTTAATAAAGAGTTAGAAAATATAAAGAACAACCAAACAGAGATGAAGAATCCAATAACTGAAATGAAAAATACACTAGAAGGAATCAATAGTAGATTAGATGATACAGCGGAACAGATCAGTGAGCTACAAGACAGAGTAATGGAAACCACCGAAGCAGAACAGAAAACAGAATAAAAAGAAATGAAGACAGTTTAAGAGACCTCTGGGACAAAATCAAGCATACTAATGTTCACATTATAGGAGTCTCAGAAGGAGAAGAGAGACAGAAAGGGGCAGAGAACATACCTGAAGACATAATAGCTGAAAATTTCCCTAACCTGGGAAAGGAAACAGACATCCAGGTCTAGGAAGCACAGAGAGTCTCAGATAGGATCAACCCAAAGAGGACCAGGTCAAGACACACTGTAATTAAAATGGCAAAAATTAAAGAGAAAGAGAGAATATTAAAAGCAGCAAGGGAAAAGCAACAAGCTAGGTACAAGGAAACTCCCATAAGGCTATGAGCTGACTTTTCAGCGGAAACTCTGAAGGCCAGAAGGGAGTGGCATGATATATTTATAGTGATAAAAGGGAAAAACCTACAACCAAAAATATTCTACCTGGCAAGGCTTTCATTCAGATTGGATGTAGAGATCCAAAGCTTTAGAGACAAGCAAAAGCTAAAAGAGTTCAGTACCACCAAACCAGTGTTACAAGAAATGTTAGAGGGGACTTCTCTAACCATAAAAGAAAAGGCCACAACTGGAAACATGAAAATGACAAATGGAAAAATCTCATTGGTAAAGGCAAATATACAGTAAAGGTAGTTAATCTGCTATGTATAAAGCTAGTAGGATGGTTAGGAGACAAAAGTAATAAAATCATCTATATCTACAATAAGTAGATAAGGGACACACAAAACAAAAACTGTAATATAAGATGTCAAAACAGTAAATGTCTGGCGGGGGGGGGGGGCAGTAAAATTGCAGGGTTATCAAAATGCTTTTGAACTTAAGAGATCAGCAACTTAAAATAATTATATTTATATATCTACATACATTGCCATGTACAGTGTGGAATATAGTCAATAATTGTGTAATATCTTTGTATGGTGACATATTGTAACTAGACTTACTGCAGTGATCATTCTGAAATGTACAGAAATTCCAAATCACTATGCTGAGTAACAGGAACTAACATAGTGTTGTAGGTCAGTTATACTTAAAAAATAAGCAAACTCACATAAAAAGATCAGATTTGTTTACCAGATGCCTGGAAGTTGTGGGAGTGGGAATTGGATGAAGGTGGTCAAAGGGTACAGACTTCCACTAATAAGGTAAATAAGTACTAGGAATATAATAGTTAACACTGGTGTATGTTATATATGAAAGTGTTAAGAGAGTAACTCCTAAAAGTTCTTATCACAAGAAAAGGTTTTTTTTCTATTTCTTTAATTTTGTATCTGTATGAGATAATGGATATTCACTGAACTTACTGTGATAATCATTTCATGATGTATGTAAGTCAAATCATTGTGCTGTACACTTTAAACTTATACAGTGTTATATGTCAATTATATCTCAGTAAAACTGGAAAGAAAAAAAGAGAAATGTTATGAGAACCAGGTGTTGTAGAAAATTTATGTAGAAAAAGTTTCCAAGATACTACTGATAATGCAGGAAGAGCTCCATCATTAGAACCTAACGGGCAACACTGCTCTGAATCTTATAAAGAGAATAGAATACAATCAAAAACCTTGGCCTTGAATATCAATGACTTCCTCCGAAGATGAAGAGTTGGTACCTTCTTTGGCAAGTGGCCCAGGGTCATCTCATCATTGTACAGGCTACTTTACTCTGCACCGTCTCTAAATACCTTCTGTTTAACTCTTTCCACTGTACCTAATTTTTTTTTTTTTTTGCGGTACGCGGGCCTCTCACTGTTGTGGCCTCTCCCGTTGCGGAGCACAGGCTCCGGACGCACAGGCTCAGCGGCCATGGCTCACGGGCCCAGCTGCTCCGCGGCATGTGGGATCTTCCCGGACCGGGGCATGAACCCGTGTCCCCTGCATCGGCAGGCGGACTCTCAACCACTGCGCCACCAGGGAAGCCCTGTACCAAAGTTTTAAATTAGCTATGTCTGTTAAAAGAGATTTCCACATACTGTGCCTCCGAAGGTTTGTTTAGCCAACAAATATTTGTCATACACTGTGTATTTAATATTCTTTTAGGTACTAGAAATATAGCAACAGACAAAAAACCATGCCCTTATATTTACATTACATTCTAGTTTACATACTAGTGGGGAAATAATATATTAAACAGGATAAATGGGGGGAGATAAATTGGGAGATTGGGATTGACGTATACACACTACTATATGTAAAAGTGATAACTAATAAGGACATACTGTATAACACAGAGAACTCTACTCAATACTCTGTAGTGACCTATGTGGGAAAAGAATGTATAAAAGAGTGGATATATGTATATGTATAACTGATTCACTTTGCTGTACACCTGAAACTAATACAACACTGAAAATCAACTATACGCTAATAAAAATTTTTTAAGAAAGGTGAGAAAAAATCACCTATACTCATGAGAATGAACTTTCAACATAACAATATTTGTAGTTTTTTCTCTAAAAAATAAAGTTTTTCCATAACAGAAGTATTAATATTGTTTTAGAAAAAAATGTAAATGCAGAAACGTAGAAGAAAAACATCACCTAAATTCATAAGACAACTGATTCTTCTATTGTAAAAATTACTTTGTATTGTTTGATTCCTGATTGGAATATACATGCAGAAAATACTGAAAAGTATATAATATGAAGAATAAAATCACTGATATTCTCATAAAAAAAACAGGATAAATAAGAAACATATATAGTATATTAACCCAAAGTAAATATTAAAGAGGGGAAAAGTAGGGAAGGAAGATAGATGGTTTCATGGTGGGAGTAGCTATTGAATTTTAGATGGGGTGACCAGGAAGGGAATAGCTGTAGCCTGGAGCTGTGTGGCTATTTAGAGAAAGAGCACTTCAGATAGGGGTCAGGAAGCAAAAAAAAGTCCCAAGGCAGGACAGCTCTGGGTTGTCTATAGGAGGAGTCCAGTGTGGTGGAAGCAGACTGGACATGCTGGGCAGTAATCAGAGATGAAGTCCAAGAGATATAGAATGTGTATGTGGGGAGCAGATCACATAGGTTTAAATACAAGGAAGTCTTGTGCTGTGAATGAAATGAGAAGCCACTTCAGGGTTTTCAACAGGAGGGATGTATTCTGGTAGGTCTGAACAGAACTGCATTGGCTGCTAGATCAACGGTAGTATTAAAAGGAGCAAGAACAAAAACAGAGACTAGACAGCAGGCGAATGAAATAATCCAGAGGGAAACCAGTGCCGTGAACGTGGTGCTATCAGTAGAGATTGCGAGCAGAGGTGAGATTTTGAAGGCAGAGCCTAGGTTGCTAATAAATGAGGTGTTGAGCATGACAGAAATGGAGCAGTGAAGACTGATTCCTCGTCTTGGCTTGAGCAACTGGAAGCATTGTAGAGTTTTGGTTAACACAGACGGAAAGACCCCTGGTGGAGTGGGCTTAGTGGGGGTATAAGGGAGACTGATATCAAGAGTTTAGTGTTGTTCATTTTAGGTTTGGAGATGCCCAGTAAACATTCAAATGAAAAGGCTGAGTTGGCAGTTGGATATATAAGTTTGGAATTCAGAAGAAAGACATGAGCATGTAATTTGGGAGTCAACAGCATGTAGATGGTATTTAAAGCCATGAGACTGATGATCTATTTCATACCAATTGTGACAGACTTCTGCCATTACTAGGGAAGTTTATCATATTACGTTTCAAGAGTAAAGCTATTTTAAAGGTAATGCTATTTTAGGGTAATGCTAAATCTCCGTGCTTTCTAGAACTCAGTAAATTTCTGCAGGCTTAGAAGAGCTGCAGGTCCTGGTGTTTTTACACAAAACATAGAATAATGCTTATGTTATAATCATAATGAAAAAGGAGAATGCAAAATTATATGCATTATATAATCAGAAGAATGTAAAATATGCTTAGACAAAGATGTGAAGGAAATAGGTAATTTTTGATTTTGGTTATCTTGGGTATTAGGAGAATGGATAAAATTTTCCAACTTTTCCAACTTTTATTCATTCTCCAAATTTTCCATAAAGTATGAGCTATTTTAATTTTTTTAAACTTTTTATTTTATATTGGAGTACAGCCGATTAACAATGTTGTGATAGTTTCAGGTGCACAGCAAAGGGACTCAGCCATACATGTGCATGTGTCCATTCTCCCCCAAACTCCCCTCCCATCTAGGCTGCACATAACATTGAGCAGAGTTCCCTGTGCTATACAGTAGGTCCTTGTTGCTTATCCTTTTTAAATATAGCAGTGTGTACATGTTGATCCCAAACTCCCTGACTATCCCTTCCCCCCATCCTTCCCCCAGTAACCATAAGTTCATTCTCTAAGTCTGTGAGTCTGTTTCTGTTTTGTAAATAGGTTCACTTGTATCATTTCTTTTTAGATTCTGCATATAAATATGTGGAAATATCATATGATATTTCTCTTTCTCTGACTTACTTCACTCAGTATGACAATCTCTAGGTCCATCCATGTTGCTGCAAATGGCATTATTTCATTCTTTTTAATGGCTAATATTCCACTGTATATATATATATATATCTATCTCACATCTTCTTTATCCATTCCTCTGTTGATGGACATTTAGGTTGCTTCCATGTCTTGGCTATCGTAAACAGTGCTGCAGTGAACATTGGGGTGCATGTATCCTTTTGGGCCATGTTTTTCTCCAGATATATGTCCAGGACTGGGATTGCAGGGTCATATGGTAGCTCTATTTGTAGTTTTTTAAGGAACTTCCTTACTGTTCTCCATAGTGGCTGAACCAATTTACATTCCCACAAACAGTGCAGGAGGGTTCCCTTCTCTCCACACCTTCTCTGGCATTTATTGTTTGTGGATTTTTTGATGATGGCATTTTGACTGGTGTGAGGTGATATCTCATTGTAGTTTTGATTTGCATTTCTCTAAATAATTTGTGATGTTGGACATCTTTTCGTGTGCCTCTTGGCCATCTGTATGTCGTCTTTGGAGAAATGTCTATTTAGGTCTTCTGCCCACTTTTTGATTGGGTTGTTTGTTTTGATGGTATTAAGCCTCATGAGCTGTTTGTAAACTTTGGAGACTAATCCCTTGTTGGTCACATTATTTGCAAATATTTTCTCCCAATCTGTGGGTTGTCTTTAGTTTTGTTTACGGTTTCCTTTAGCTTTTGAGTTTAATTTGGTCCCATTTGTTTATTTTTGCTTTTATTTCCATTATTCTGGGAGACGGATCGAAAAAGACATCGCTGAGATTTATGTCAGAGAGTGAGCTATTTTTAAAATGGACAAAAAAGATAAAGTTCATCTTCCAAGACTATGCAAATAAAAATTTCTTTCTATAAGCCAGTTAGTTAATACTTGGTTGTGTAACAGAACCCAGTGACTAACTGCACTGCACTTCATCACTTATATGTTATATGATATAAAAACATAAAAATGAAGCTGAAGGGTATTCACCAATCTTATCTGGATATCATATAAAAATATATGGTTTATTGACAACTTATCAATACCCAAGACCAACTGTTCTAGAGAAACAAGAAGAAAATGGGTCCCATAACCAGTCCATCGATCTCAGTATATTCAGGCTGCCCATTATTTCCAAATCAGATTGATACAATTTCCAGCTCCTGTTTTGATCTCTGATCTCCTTCTTCAGCACACAGGCTCCCTTAGGGATTTCTTTTTTAACACAAACTTTCACCATGGGGTTTTTCCACCTTGTTTTTCCAGACACACTGAAGCATTTTGATTCTTCAAGGTTTATTTCAAAGTACTTCAAAGAGGGACCTCCTGACGTGAAGTAAAATAGATTGAACAATACCAACCTACCTCATAAGGCTGCTGTGAGGAATAATAATATAAAGGACTACAAAGCACTTTGTAAATATAAAATTCTATACAAGTGCTTAACAATAATTACTGGGTACAGCACAATGCGGTCTTTTGTGCATTTACAGAAGTACCAATGAGTAGGATAGGTTTCCTTCCTCCAGCCATTTTTTCAATTTTTATAATAAATGTTTTATTTAAAATCATGTACAGAACATCCTTGTTTTACAGGCCTTGTATGTGTTCCCAAGTAAGAACTGAAACAATGTCAGACTGTGGGAAAAGAAGCGGGGTGTCTTGGGCGCAGCTCTTTTCATGTTTGAAGATGCTTTGGCACAGTAGGGAAACCAGAGATGTAGAACCTCGTGCTATTTTTTTCTCTGAATGGGCAGATATATATATCTGTCCATTGACAGGGCAGTGCTTTCTGCATTCAGATCAATGTGAAGATTTGCTTAAGTGACGCAATCACACCTCTGTTTCTGACGATACAAGGAAATCAACCTTTCTCTTTAAATTTCCATCCATTGGCACCGACATTAAACAGCTTCAAGTTTCTCGTGTTCTTACAAGTTTCTTTTAACAAGCCCTTTAATTCACTAGACATTTACAGCTTTGGTCTACTGGTCTGTTTTCTCATTAATAACTAAAGCTTCCAAGAATACCATTCTTTCAGTGTCCAAAGAGTACCCACGTTAGAGACCATCTACTTTTGGCTATTAGAGTTCTCGTGGAAAAAAAAAAATTCTGATCAAAATAGTTTTATTTAGAAATATTCTTATAATTCTTTTCTAAGATGAAATTTGACTTAAATTATCTCCATAGTAGTCCCCCATTGCAGTCTCTATAAGGATAAACTTGATTGTTTTCCAAAGCACAAGACTATATCCTTGTCACATCAAGAAGCCTAGAAACTGACAGGGGATAGGGATCTGATTGAAGGGAAACTCTGTCCACTCTCTGGTACAGAAAAAGGGAAATCTCTGGTGTAAGAGAGGGCTTAATTTAGTTTGGGGATTCCATATTCTTCCTATCCCCATGGGAAGAGATTTGTATCTGATCAGATTTTCATTCTTCAGCAAACATTTACTAAGTTGCTACTGAGTTTCATGTACTGTACATAGTGCTGGGGAAAAGTTTATCATAAATTATCCACAGTACCAGGCCTTAAGCCAATCAAAATCTGATAGTTGAGTTAGACATATTTACATGCAATTGGAAAAAGATGACATATATATTATAATGAGGGTACTGCACAAAGTGAGGTAGTTCCTGAGAGGAAGGAAGTGCTCCTCTTGGGGGAATACGAATATTTTCACAAAGGAGGTAACATTTAACATAGGTCTGGATGGATGAGCAAGAATTTTCCAAGCATTTGAGAAGTTTTGGGAGTAATAAGTGATTTATGAGTGAACATGGCATAATTGGCAAATGGTGAGGAATTCAGAATGGATAGAGAATTGATTGTGGAAAGGGTATAGTGGGAGAGGAAACTGGAAAGACTGGCTGGGACTATGGTGTGAGGAGCCAGGCATCTCCTGCCAAAGAATTTGGGACTCCCCTGTGTGCAGTGGGAGAGTTAGCTAAAATTAGCAAGATCACATTTATATCTTAGAGAGACAACTCTGACATTGTATGGAGAACAGTGTAATTTAGGAAGCGACTGAAATGGTTCATTTAGAGATGATCAGGAGCTGAACAAGCACAGTGTTTAAAATGAACCTGCAAATCCTTCTGGGTAAACACCCTAGACACTCACATTTGGGTGTAGAAGTTGCTTCCAGCTCAACCTCTCAGCAATGTCCTTAAGAGAGCCTACTAAAATCTAAGAGGTGTATAGGTTCTTCTTGACTAAGAAATCTTTAGCTTTGGTAAGACACAATACCCCTGGGTGAGTAGTAGATGAAACCTCTAGTAACTTTAGTACCTTGGTGAAAATCAGAAATCTTCAGGATAGAAAGGATTTTTTTGTTGTTTTAGTTTAATGTTGCTAATATCTTTCTTCTGCTTGGAGAGCAATCCTTAATAAAGTTTACACAACTGATTTTTTTACACTGTTCAATTAGTCTAATCATACCACAATTTTCACTTGACTACAAATATAGCAACAACAATTATACTTTATGCTTAATTCCTAATTGCCTATAAACTAATATGACTTACTTTTGTAAACTGCTAACTCAGGTTGACAAAGCATCACGTGTTCAATTTAAAACAGCACCCACCAGCAACATGAATTCTCAACCTGTTGGCTTAATATATTAGACGAATTGACTGCATCCATCAGGCAATCCCTTTCCCTCTTATATTGCTGCCCTTGAGATATGTATATATGCATTTTCACGAATCATTTTTTCATTCAAAAATTTTATTTTTATATCAACTTTATTGCAAAATACTTTATATAAAGTAAAATGTGCACATTTTAAGCTCAGAGAGTTTTGCAAAGCATATGTACTTTCCAGTGGGTACCACCAACCTATTCAAGACACAGAATGTTTTCATCATCCCAGAAAATTCTTTTGGGCTGTCAAACTCCTCAGCTCTCCCTCCCCAGACAACCACTGATCTGATTTCTCCCTTTGTAGTTTAGCTTTACCCATTTTAAAACTTTGCATGAATGAACCCCTACAGCATGTACATTTTTGTGTTATGCTCCTTGTTGAGATGCATGCATGCTGTTGTATGTACCAGTAATCTGAGCCTTTTCATTGGTGAGTACTATTCTATTGTATGATTATGCCACAAATTGTTTATCCATTCACCTGTTGACAGACATCTGAACTGCTTCCACTTTTTCCTATTATGAATGAAATTGCTGTAAATATCAGTATATAAGTATTTTTTGAGGACACATTTCTTTTTCTCTTAGAATAATATGTAGGCGCGAAATTGATGGTTTTATAGTAAGTGTATGTTTGACTTTGTGTGAAACTGACAAACTGTTTTCCAAAGTGGTTAAACCACTTTACACTCTCATCAGTCACATGTGAGTTTCAGTTGCTTCACATCCTAACTGTGTCAGTTTTAACATTTTGATTGTTTCAGGGGATGTGCAGTGGAATCTCATTGTGACATCCTTGATGGCTGATGTTGAACATCTTTTCAAGTGCTTAGTGCCCAATCATGTCTGTTCAAGCTTTTGTCCTATTTTATAATTGAATTTTCTTTTTATTATTTAGTTTGAGTACTTTATGTATCTTGGATACCAATCTTTCCTCAAATATACATATTGTGAATATTTTAAGACTTAAAGGTAAGTCTTTACTTCGCTTTCTCATTTTCTTAATGGAGAAGATTTACATTTCAACGAAGTCTAATTTATCAATTTTTCTTTCGTGATTTGTGTCTTTTGTGTCCTGCTTAAGAAATAATCACCGATCCAGGTTTGCAAAAATTTTCAATGTTTTGTTCTAGAAGTTTTATACATTCATTTATACATTTAGGTGTACAACCCATTTAAAATTATTTTTTGTGTATGATGTGAGGTTAATGTTTTTATTCAAAACTCCAATTATTTCAGCATCATTGTTGAATTAACTTGGCATTCTGCTGAAAATCAACCTGCACTATAAAAGTAATTTTATTTTATTTCGAATCCTTTATTCTCTTCCTTTTATCTATATTTTCATCTTTTTACCAATATCACACTGACTCGATTCTGAAACTTTATGCTGTCTTGAAGTTGAGGTAGTGTAAGCTCTCTAACTTAGCTCTTTTTCAAAATTTTGATAATTCTATGTCCTTAACATTTTCATATAAATTTTAGAACAGACTGTCAGTTTTTGCAAAATTCTTTTGGGATTTTTATTGGGATTGCATTGAATCTATAGATTAATTTTGGGAGAATATACGTTTTAAGACTATTGCTCCATAAACATGGTATAACTCTCCATTTATATAGATTTTCTTTAATATCTCTCAGCAATATTTATAATTTTCAGTGTAGAGGTCTTGTATATTTTTCATTAAATTTCTACCTATGCATTTTATGTTTCTGGATAATATTGAAAATTACATTTTAAAAGTCTAATTTATGATTATTTTTTGAATTTTATTTTATTATTTTTTTATACAGCAGGTTCCTATTAGTTATCCATTTTATACATATTAGTGTATATATGTCAATCCCAACCTCCCAATTCATCCCACCACCCCACACACCCCCGCAGCACTATTCTTTTGTTATCAATCTGAGAATAGTTTTTCAAATCTATACTTGGATTTTTTCAAATCTGAAAAAAAATGAAAGCAGTGACCCACTTATAATCATTATATCAACTATTAAGTTCTAATTAATACTTACTTATAAATAAGGCTCTCCTATTTTTAAAAAACTTTGTGTAAGATTGTTTTTATTTCTTCTTTAAATGTTTGATAAATCTTAACAGTTAAGCCATCTGGGCCTGGTATTTCCTTTTTGGGAAGTTTTTTGATTACAGATTCAATTTCTTTAATAAATTTAGACTATTCAGATATTCCACTTACTCTTGTGTCAATTCTGGTATGTCCCTTTGTCAAGAAAGTTTAAAACTGCATCTAAATTTTCAAATTTACTGGCATAAAACTGTTTTTAATCTTCATTAGTATCTTTTTAATATATACGTGATCTGCAGTGATATCCTTTATATCATTCTTGATGTTGTTAATTTGTCCTTTTTTCCCCTCTTTTTATTCTTGATTAGTTTTATGCAGGGCATATCAATCTTATTAACCTTTTCAAAGAAACAACATTTGGTTTGATTAGTTTTCTCTTTTGTTTTAGGTATTCTATTTTTATTAACATATGCTCTTATACGTATTATTTCTTTCTGACTTTGCATTACATTTCCTCTTTGTTTTATAGCTTCTTAAATAGAAATTTATTGATTTAAAAACTTTCTTCTCTAATACAGGCATTTAAAGCTATACATTTCTTCCAAGCACTTTTTCAGCTAAATCCTAAAAAATTTTTGTATTGTACTGTATTAATATTTAGTCAGAAAATTTTAAAATTTCCCTTGTGATTTCTTCTTTGACCTCCGTGTTATTTAGATGTCATTCAATTTACAAATATTTGGGGAATTTCTAGATTTCTTATTATTGATTTCTAAGTTGATTTTGTTGTGGTCACAGAACATACTCCAAGATTTCAGTCTTTTGAAATTCATTGAGACATATCTTATGGCCTTGCACGTGGTCTATCATGGCTAATGTTCTATGTGTACTCTTTTTATCATACTTTTCAGAAAGTGTATTCTGCAGTTTTGGGGTGTGGAATTCTTTAGATGTCCAATCAAGTTGGTGGATAGTGTTTTTCAAACTCTCATATCTTTATTGATTTTTCTGTATTTTTTTTTCTTTCAGTTACTGAAAGAGGGCTGTTAAAATCTCCATATTTATTTTTATTGGTTGCTCTAAAGTTAGTAACATTCACCCTTGGCTCATCTAAGTCTTTTCATACTCAAAATGGTACCATATTCCATCTCACAACTGTCATTTCACACTTTCTACTTTTGACATCACAAGGGTAATAATCTTACAACAATATAATTCCATTTACCTTTCACAGTATTCATGCTGTTATATTCATGCTGTTATAACTATTTTGTAAAAACTAGTTTCCATTTCTCTGCTTAGGTTATCTATCTATTCATTCATTAAAATCATATCTTCTTTTAGTTTTGAACACATTTTCCCTTAATTCCTTGAACATATTTATAGCTGTTAGCTAAATCTAACATCCGGGCTATCTCGGGTTCCATTTCTATTGACTGCTTTTTAAATTTTTTGACTATGGGCTACATTTTCACTTTTCTTTGCACACTTCATAATTTTTAATGGTATACTGGACATCATCAATGGTATTTTTTAGAGATTCTGAATTCTATTATCTTACTTTGAGGAGTGTTGATTTTTGCTTCCATAGTTAGTTCAATTACTGGTTGGTCAATTTGAACTTAGGTAGGCTTGTTTTTACTATGTTAGGACAAATCCATAAAAATCCCAAGTGGTTCTCAAGCTCTTTAGATTGGTAAGACTCAAACGTTTTTAAACACTGTTTCTCCTGGGTTTTTTTTTTTTTTTTTTTCACGGCATAGTTTTAGGCTTTGCTAATGCAGGTCTAAAGCAAGCCTTATTCTAAGGCATGTTTCTTACTTCTAAGGCTTGTTATTCCTGTTGTCTCAGCTGGGTATTCTGGGTGTTCCCAAGGTGTTAATGAAATTTCTCCACTCTGGCTAGGCTAGATCTCCAACATCTCCCATCTCTGTTTGACCTCTGGTATATCTGTTCTGTTCTAAATTCCAGACCAGCTACTCTGTTGTAAGCCCCAGGTAGTCTTGCACTGTCAATATTCAAACCAGTCACCAGCAAAGACTCATAGGGGACTCCTGTATGACTTCAGCCCTTCTCCATACATCACCTCCTCCTCTTCAGTAACTTGCTGCACAGATGCCAGTTGTTTTAGCTATCCTGTACTCTAATCTCTTCCATTTTAGCCCAGTAGGAATTCCATGCTCTTTCTGGACTCTAGCTTTCTCTGCCAGGTCAGGAAATGGTCCTCAGGCAGAGTCAGTGCAATTATGAGCCTTACCTTATGAGTTTCTCTTTTCTCAGGGATCATAGAAATCAGAACATCCATTAGAGCAGATTGTATCAAGTGAGTTCATATTTGGGTTCCTGATCTTGGAGAGACGATTCAAAATCAGTCCCAGGGCAGTCCAACCAAAAGTATTTCCAACTAGTGATCATTAACATAAATATTCTCTTCTTTCTGATCCTATAACTGTACATAGTTTTTCATGTTTAAAATCCAAATCATCTTTCTTTTCAAATGCCTCTGTACTCTTGTTTTCATTGTAAGCAGGGTTTATCCCCACGTATCAAGACATAGATATTGCTTCTGTGGATTGGAATATTATTTGAAGCTCGATGAGAAAAATGACTGAGAGAAATATAATATCATTATTATCATGAATAACTATCATTTTAATTGGTTTTATTAATCAGCAGTTTTACTTTTTCACAATAATTTCCAAAATATTGGCATCACATAACTACTATACATATTTAATTATTAAAGGATGTAGTTTTTTTTGTTTTTTTTTTTACCAACCAATGCTGAGTTTTGATTTGTGACATTTTATCAAAGCCACTTCTCATCACTCAATTGGGACTCTCATTATTCACTATCACATAAACATCGATCCTGATAAATAGAGCTAGGAATTGAATTGCAATGACTTAAAACTGTACACTTAGATGCAGCTCATCTATTAAGCTAATATGAGAGATCTATCATTTTATAATTGTGATCATGAAAAACTGAAGGCAATTTTATGTAAAGAGATGGAAACTCTACCTTCAGTGTGACTTAAATAGCTTGTGATATTCTACTACTTGTGAGAAGACAAATGATGCTACCAGAGTATATTTTTGGAATGTCTTTAAACATGAGAAAATAACTTTGGATTTTTGAAAACTGACTGCCTACTAAAGAAAAATTATCTCCACCAAACAACTACCAACAGACACTTAGCTAAATTTTCCTACCAGCACCATGACTGATACCCTTACCTAAAAGTCCTATGAGACCACCCAAAATAGAAGCTTTATTTTGTTCTAGAAAACAGAGCTTACCCTAAGCAGCATATTTGAGTTTTGTTCATTTTTAGTGCCTCTTAATGGTACCAAGAGAATCCACTTTGGATTTTTAAAAATTGACTGCCTACTAAAGAAAAATTATCTCCACCAAACAACCACCAACAGAATCCAGTTATATAAAAATAAGGTGTAAGTTTTACATATCTTTAAATTGAATCCTTTTTCAGTCTTTTAATATTATGAAAATAATGAATATGAAGTTTGTTCCTCATATATTATAGATAATGGATTTTCAACAGTTACTCGTGGAATGCTGTTGTTAGACAATGCATGTCTTAATTTATTTTCAAAGGCAAAAATCCTTTCAACTTCCTATTAGAACATGTTTAATACTATTGTTGCATTCACTTTTATAATTCTCAAATTTTTGTTAAAAACTGATATCTAATGACTGTAACATATCTGACTCCATTTTTAGGCAAAGTAAATGGTCACCTCTAGGGAATGATTTTGAAGCAGTGCAAAGCCTGCTCATCCCAAAATATTTTCTCCAGAAATCTACTACAATTCTTTGAATTAAGACATTGCTTCGAGAAAAGATCCATCAACCTGAAAATATGCTAACCAACCAATTATCATGTCATCACAGTTCGGTAGCTTTTACCTGTAAGCAGGTACTTAAGGAAATGGAACTAAGATAGGTAAATTGTAGATGCTGTGGAAACAGAAGACAAGCTCTAGATGTGAAGCACTACTGGATGGCTGATTCAGTAAAGGGTGTAGGGCAATAGAGGGGCCCAGCATTGAATACCTTGGGACAACTAAGGGAAAGAAATGTGGCAACATGAACCATTAAGAGGCACTAAAAATGACCAAAACTCAAACATGCTGCTTAGGGTAAACTCTGTTTTCTAGAACAAAATAAAGCTTCTATTTTGGGTGGTCTCACAGGACTTTTAGGTAAGGGTATCAGTCATGGTGCTGGCAGGAAAATTTAGCTGAGTGTCTTGAGTGTGGTGATGGCATATTCATATTATAATTTGACAACAGTTTAATAAAGGGAGTGTTTACTGTGGGCAGAGTGCAGGAAAACTACAAGGGATACTGTAGGAATCAGGGCTAGTAACAGCTGTTACCACCCCAGGCAAGAAGGGACAAAGGGAGGGGACAGCATGGGGAGCCCAGATTATCACCCAGGCAAGAAGAGACATGGGGAAGAGAACAGTACTTGAAAACCAGAGACACAGAGGCTAGTGGTGAGGTCTGCCTGACAGCAGCTGTGGCTTTTGGTTGAGGGATCAGTCAGCCTGTGGCATAAATACCATGACTTCACTCTCTTTTTTCCTTTTGATCTCATGCCAGTGCTCTTCATTAACTAAACTCAACAGGAAGCCAGTGGGCAAGAGAGCCATTATAGTCCACAAATGTTCTCCCAGAGCAGAGAGCAGGGTGGAGAAGAGTGGAAAGGGTATTTACAGGGACAAATGAAAGATATCCTGCACAAAGAAAGGGGGAAATAAACTTTTCTAAATATATAGGAAGAATATTTCCTTCAGAGTTTGGATTGTGTAAAAATATTTTCATATGTATAAAAATGTTCAATGATATAAATTCCAGAGAATCTATTCTGAGGATTTATGCAGAAGTATAAATTGAATCTACCTATCTGCTCTATGTAATATATATACTTGATCAGAAGTAACAAAGCTTAAATGGGTTAAGAATATATTCTGAATATATTTTATTTCTATAACTATCTATCTTGAGTTAGAAAACTATTTTTATGCTGTCTTGGAAAATGGTAGAAATGAAGTATTCAGCATATTTTATGTTGGATAAATTTTAAACATTGTATTGAAGTATAGTTGATTTACATATTATATTAGTTTCAGGTGTACAGCATAGTTAACTCAGTATTTTTATGGATTATATTCCATTTAAAGTTATTACAAAATAATGCCTCTATTTTCCCTGTGCTATACAATGTATCCTTGTGGTTTATCTATTCTATACATAGTATTTTGTATCTCTTAATCTCCTACCCTTATCTAACCTCTCCTCCCTACCCTATCCCCACTGGTAACCACTAGTTTGTTCCCTATATCTGTAAATTTGTTTACTTTTTGTTATATTCATCTGTTTGTTCAGTTTTTAGATTCCACATATTAGTGGTAACATACAGTATTTGTCTTTATCTGTCTAACTTATTTCACTAAGCATAATACCCTCCAGGTCCATCCATGTGGTTGCAAAATTTCATTCTTTTCTATGGCTGAGTAATATTCCGTGTGTGTGTGTGTGTGTGTATGTGTGTGTGTGTGTGTGTACGTGTGTGTGTGTGTGTGTGTGTGTTTATTTATTTATTTATTTATCACTTCTTCTTTATCCATTCATCTGTTGATGGGCACTTAGGTTGTTTCCATATCTTGGCTACTGTAAATAATGCTGCTATGAACATTGGGGTACATGTACCTTTCTGAATTAGTGTTTTCATTGTCTTTGGATATAGACCCAGGGGTGGAATTCCCAGATCATACAGCTGTTCTATTTTTAGTTTTTTGATGAAACTCCATACCGCTTTCCATAGTGGCTGCACCAGTTTACATTCTCACCAACAGTGTACTAGGCTTGCTTGTTCTCCACATCCTTGCCATATGTTGGAGAATTTTTAACCTGTTTACACTACTTGGTATCCAAGACTGATGTATTTAAATTTATGGGCATTAAACTAAGTCATTTCATTACTATCTAAAGTATTTTTTATTCATGTTATAAAAATGAAAAAATTATAGGTATCATGAATTTTACATTAATAAAGAAGTCTTGACTTCTCAAATGTTGCTAGCATTTAATGTTATTAACTCCACCTACTAGCAATAATACCATTTCCAGTTTTTAGAAATGTAGACTCCATACTGTGTATTTGGAGGGAAAAGAAAGAGAAGTTGATAATGAGGCTTTGAAAATGAATAGGAACTCTTTCTGTTCAAGATCTATTATTTTTTTCCTATTTAGTCAAGACAGTTTTTGGTTTATCTTTTTGGGAGAAGGAGTGGTTGGAGGATAACTGGAATACGTGAATTCTGGATAGTTCTGTTAATCTGCTGCCTACCACCTCAAAAATAAGATGTACTCAAATTGGTAACCACTATAAGGTTGGATTATTGATACTCTAATCTAGAAAGCACAATATTAGACAAGGCTGGGTCCAATCTGGTCTTTTATCAGATTAATACAACTTAAATCTAAAGATGTCTCTTCCTAAGGAACTGTGAATAAAGATAAAATAAATGTGATCTCATGACTATGTTTATGTATGTATGTAGCACTGTTGTGGGAAACATAATTTTTTATGACAATAATTTGTGGATAAGAGAAAAAGAGCAAGTGAGCTCACAGTTATAATGTACTTGTATATGCCAAGCCCTGTTTTAAGCATTTTATATGTAATTATAATTACTTCACCCTATAATAACCTTATACCACTATAATCAAGAAGAAATTTTTTACAGATGAAGTAACTCTCTCAAGGTCACACAGCTAGTAAGTGGACTGAACCTAGAGAGCCTGGCTTTGGAGCTTGAGCTTTGAACTAGTACTTGATCCTACTTCTTACTAAACTTGAGCGGAGAATGCCTAAATGCATTCTTTTTGCTCTGAATTACTGTTATACATTAAGAGTAATGATTAGTACATCAAATCATGATTTCACTTTTGAAGCTAAGAGAATACTCTAACGTGTCTTCCGTACAAATTGTAAAGAATAATGTAGACCATCTTTAGATCTTGTATTAAACTGAGCCAATTAAGCAGTTCTTTTGCCTGTACCAAATGACAAAGATAATTTCAACTGGTTATTTATTTATTTAGTTATTTTGCGGTACACGGGCCTCTCACTGTTGTGGCCTCTCCCGTTGCGGAGCACAGGCTCCGGATGCACAGGCTCAGCGGCCATGGCTCACGGGCCCAGCCGCTCCGCGGCATGTGGGATCTTCCCGGACCGGGGCACGAACCCGTGTCCCCTGCATTGGCAGGCGGACTCTCAACCACTGCGCCACCAGGGAAGCCCCTCAACTGGTTTTTTAATTAACATGAATCAGTTTTAGGGAAGAACATGTTTAACTTATTACTTTGGTATTATGTAGACATAAGCCATGTGAGTGATTGTTAAGTCTAAACATGTCAGTTTTAGCATTGTGTTCAAAGTAATTAGTGTGCTATTTGGAAAAAAATGCCTGGACATTTCCCCTCATAATTATTATTCTTGGTATAAGGCCATTAAAAAAAATCTGCTGAAACTAAAAAAAATAAAAGAAGAAGAAGAAAAAACTTTGGGAGAGCATTCCCTTTCAAGGAAAGATGGTTAAATTAATCTAATAAATGTTGAATACATTCAGCCAACTGTTTAATGAAATGGGGACATGTAGGCTCTTTGGGATAGGATTTCTTACAGTGGCAGTACATAATTGGCCTGGCAGAGACAGGGAGACAAATTTTATTCAAATAAAATTTTATTCAAATTTTATTGTTTCGTAAAAGAAAATCACTCAATTATAAATACATTCTTTCTCTGATCTGGGGCTGTCCTGTGCATTTTAACCTCCTCTGAGTATTTTTAGCTTTGCTCATATTAAAAGGTTCTATACTAAGGTATCTTTGGTGAGACCTTTTTTGAGCATATTTTACTGGCACCTTGAGATGCAGGAAGATAAGTCAGGCCTAAGACTCCAGTGTGATGCACTGAATATGACATAGGACCTTTGGAATAATAATTTATACCCATAGGGCTATGAAATACCAACCATTCAAAGAAACAGTCACGGAATAGTTATGGAAGATTTAGAATGGGGCATTTAAAAGCATATTTTTAAGGACAATGAGGTGAAAAATCAATATAGAAAGAACTAGGATTTTCATTTTTCACCAGAGTACTAAGGGCACATTGCCACAAAAATGAATGTACACAATTACTCACTACGCGTAATATCCAGAGTTGTAAACACAGTTTCTCAGACATTTAAGAAAATTTCAGTTCCCATACAAAATTTTAGCCAATGCAAAAGGCCGTGTCTCTTGTCACCAATACATGGACATGCTGGTTAAAAGCTAACAAATGTTTTGAATAAAGAGCCTATCACTAACAGAAATCCCCATGTGCCAAAAATAAAGAACCTCAAGTCAGAGTGAGCAGGAACTGAAGTGAAATGTTAGGCGATATAAAAACAAAACAAAGCATAGGCTGAGGTGGAAGGACGGGGCGAGAGGGGAGGATGAGAAAGAATTACTGGTCTTGTGGCTGAGTGGAAAAGGAGTCCTGTTTGAAGTCTCCTTGGAATCAGAGAGCTAGAGTTGAAATACTAGGAGAAAGCCAGGGTTAGGAAATGACTGCCTTGCCTGAAAGTGATACTCAGAACCACTGTGTGCCTTGACATGGGCAAGTGACTGAGTGGCTGGCCTTCTCTTGGTGAGAGTGGACAAGTCACTCTCAGAAACCAGAACGCTGGGCATGGACACTCCAATGTCTGGCACAAGACTAGGCACACTGTAAGTGAGCAATTATGTACTGGATGAATGAATGAACACTATTACTGCATGCAGGTACCACAGGCAGGTACCCCACGCAACACTACCTCCAACTTTCTTGAGCAGCTACCATGGTCCAGATGTGTTCACTGATGGGGATACAAACAATGAAAAACAAAATAAATACAGTCCTTGCTCTCATGAAACTCACATTTTAGTTGTCTGAAAACCAACCACAAATAAATGCATGACGATAAATACAAAACATGTCATGTAATGACAAATGCTATGAAGAAAAATTAAGTTGAGTAGGATAGGAATAGAGAAGGGGGTGTCATTTTATGTAGCTTCATTAGGGACGGCTTCACTTAAGAGGTGACATTTGAGCAGCCCTAAAAAAATTAGAGAGCGGCCATGCAGACATTTAAGGGAAAGCACTCCAGGCAGAGAGAATAGTGAGGACAAATGCTCTGAGGCAAGGGTATATGTGGTTGGTTCAAGAAACAGCAAGCACAGGGGTTAGCAACGGTAATGGGACAGGAGATGCAGTCTGGGAGGTTGCGGGAGTGGCTTACATAGTGTGTTGTGAGCTCTGTTAAGGACTTTGGTTTTTCGTTTTAGTAACATGGTCTGATTTAGAAGGATCAATAGCAGGTGTGGGGCAAATATGCTCTAAGGAAGACACAGAAGGGTAGGAAGACTAAAAAGAAAGGCTATGCAATATGGACATTGATGTAAAAATCCTAAATAAATCATTACCATATCAAATCCACCAGTATTAAAAAATAAGGCATGATGACCAAGGGGGTTTATATTAGAAGTATAAAGACAGATTAGCATCAGAAAAAACATTAGAGCAATATACCATATTAGCAGACTAAAGGGTTAAAGAGAACATCTCAATAGTTTCCAAAGAAGAAATTGATAAAATTTATTACATATAAACTCTTTGCAAGCTAGGGATAGAAGAGAACTATCTTAACATGATAAAGGACAACTACCAACATCCCCTACAAACGTTTAGTGGCAAACATTTAGAAACATTTTGATTGAAGTTAGGACAAGAATGTGTGCTATCAGCCTGTTTTTCACTATTTTACTGAAGAATCTGGCTGATGCATTAAAACCAGAAAAAATGTTAAAAAGTAGAATAATGAGAGGGAAGAAGGAGGCAAAGTGATTTTCATTTGTAGGTGACAGGATATACATCAAGTCCAAGAAAATATGCAGACAAATGTTGGAACTAAAAAGAGAGTCTAAAATGATTCCCATTTACAAAAAACATCAGCACACAAAAATAAATCTGTGTATCAGCAAAAACCAAAAATGAAATCTTATAGGAAACGGATACTACTCAAAAAATACAAATATGCAGAAATAAACTTCACAAAAGATGTGTAATAACTATATGAAAGAAACATAAAATGTTATTGAAAAATATAATAATGTGAAAATTTGCCAGGGTTATGGATGAAAAGTTTCAAAACTAGAAATATGTCAAACTTCTGCTTTATTAGTCCATAATTGTAGCGCAATTAAAATAAAATTCTTAATAGCATTTTACATAACCAGACAAACTGAATCTGAAATCTATATGAGGGGTTCATGGTCCAATACAATTCTGAAAAAGTAGAACAAAGAGGGGAATCTTGTCCTGGCATATCTTATGACAATTCTAATAATTGAAACAAAATAGTAAAGACCTAATGCCAAGCATCTATGGGAACTTAGGACATAATAGAAGAATCATTAGAATTCAGTTGGAAAAAGAACGTATTAGTAAATAAATGATAGTAAGAAAATTGGTCTTTTATACAGAAAAATATTGACTTTTATATTAATTCATTTATGAGTTTTCATTTATAGATAGCTTCTAAAGAATTTTTCTTTTTTCCCCAAAGCACTGTCTCTTCTAAAGCAGAAATTTACCTAAACTCAAATCTTCTCATCTTGTTTAAGCCAAGTGCCTTTTGTCAGAATTGAGTAAGATCGAAATAGTCCTGTGGTAACTGTCAGACTTAATGAAGGGAGTAACTGAAGTTCTGGCAACATCAGACTAAACAAACCATATTCAAATTTTCTATATCATTTTATTACAAGATTCCAATTTCAATATTGACCTTTCCTTTAATGTTTTATATATTTTCCTCAGGACATAAGATATTTTACTAGTTGAAAACAGAAGGGAAATATTTAAAAACAACACGGTTTTTATTTCAAAAGCCAATTCATAAGCTGATCCATTTCGGGTAGGAGATGGGAAAATGCAAAGAGGAATTTTCTGGAATTCATAATGACTTCAACACAGACCCACGCACTAAGACTTTATAAACAAATTATGTGATATTGAAAATACTGTTAATCAAACAGCTTTAACACTAGGACTTTAATATGTAAGGCACTTCTTGCAGGGAGTAGGCAGTGGTCCTTACACACATTAGTGTGCAGACTGAGCACTTCAGGCCATTAAAAATGAAGATCCCCATAGGTCACCTGAGGGATCCCAGCCATAGGTTCTGGAGGTGAGCCTGGGGCTCTGTGTTGGTAACAAGACCCCATGTGACTCTTATGCAAGGGCCCTTTTATCCCATTTGGGGATAAAAGGTGGGGAAGGAGGGTCAGGGGGATCTCCTTTCTGGTTCCTCTTTTGGCAAGTAGCATTGCCGTCTTCCTCTTTCTCTTTTCTGCTCCCAAAATACAAAGATGTAGGTAGCTGAAATGGACGCTGGGTGGGCAAGGAGAGAAACATCAACTCTCTTTATACTTTTGATCCTACGGTCCTTTAAGGTGTACTTGGCTATTTATTTGAGGTTCTCTGCTATTGTATGCACCGTCATTTGGTCCAAAAGACCTGGGTGCTTGGTCTAACTTTTCAAACATTACCTATCCTCTGAGTCGTGAATAACAAAACTGTAGTTTGGCTTAAATCACAGTGGTGCAGTGAAGCTGAAATGAAAAAGCATATGTAAAGTGGTATGCGATGCAAATGTGAAATCATATCTTCATTACTAGATTTTGTTTATTAAAGATAGCTAAAATATTCTAATGGTAAATGTCTATACTTTTTTGAATATGTGTAGTTTTTAAAATTTTGATTTGAAAAGGGAACCATATCACTATAAGCTCTAAATCAGAATTTGAATTTGAATTCTCTACCTGAAAAATGTACTCATCAATCTTTGATTTCTTAATAAACCAGATGCAACCAGAAAGTCCCACTTCTCCAGCCAGGACTACAAATATGATATCTTTTCTATTTCTTTAGTTAATTACTTGATCCCTACTCTATCTTCACTAGCCATAGAAGGCAGAAGACCAGAATCTCCCTTTTAGGACATCATTGGGCCAGTTGTCCAAGATTCCTGGGGCTTACTTACTAAGGTCCACAGCTGTTGGAGTTGATTTCAAGCATGAGGTGGTGAGCAGTGGGACATTCTAATCAGTTACTTGTAGATCCGATTCAGGGATGCCCTTGCCTCTGTTTTCACCACCCCGTGCTGCTATTTTAATTTGTTCCTTTGCATCAAGCAAGGATTACCCTTTTTCATTCAGTCATGATATCTGATTTGGCACCCAGGATATAGCGTTGTCAGTCACATTCATGTGCAGAACACTTACTTTGTACCTAAATGATGAGGCAAAAAGGTTTGAAGGGGCTTCTAGTCTCAGCCACACGTTCATGAACTTTGTGGTCCTGGTCTTAAGATTCTCCCTTATAGCATGGCAAGATCCTCTTTGCAGTCATTGGTGTTGTTTTCTACCAATGACCCCCAGTCAGACCATCTCAAGTCCTGAGCATAGAGAATAAGTTATGTCGAAATCCTTTTCTTTCTGGTAGCCTTCTCTGTCGCTAGGAAATTTTCTCCCCTCTCCCTGTGATGTCCTGCATTTCAAGAAGTTATTAGAAGCAGCAGCCTTCGTCAAATCAAAAAATAATTGTTTTATACTCTTCCCCAGGAGTAACAAGTGTAAAACTGGCGTTTCTGAAATAGGAGGTGCTGGTCCAGTGACTCTGAAAACAAAGAACTAAATGCTCCAAGGTGACTTGTGTTTTCTAAATCTCAGCTAAACAAGGGTTAATGACTACCACAGGATTTTGAAATTTTTGTGCTTGAATGCTTTTAAGTGGGCTATGCATTAATTTTTCCTTATATATTCCAGTTACCTTACATTCAACAAGCCCATTCGCATATGCATACCCACTTAGCCTCTGCAAACATTTTCCTTCACGTGTCTCCTCAAAATTGACTCAAACTTGCCTTTTTCCCCCTTTTTTGCTTAAAAAGGAAAAGTTTAGCTTAACAGGCACCCTCCTACACAAACATTGCCTTTCCTAATTGATTCATATATCAAGAGATGTTTACATTGTTACACATTAGGGAGGGTTCAGTTCTACACTTGAAGCTTTATTATTAAAAATAATCTAGAGATAGAGAAAAAACTTTGAGTAAAACATATAATATCTTCTTTATAGGTTTAACATATTTTTCTTTCAACAAAAATATTTGCCAGCTTGTAAACTACACATATGTCCCGATGATATGCATTTAATGATGGTGATCATCGGAAGTATAATACCAATATTAAAGGTCATTTTCATTTTAACTTAAAACTTTCTCCTAGGTAATGATTATTTCAGGTATAAAACTGTGAATATGAGTTTCTTTGAAGTGAAAATATCAATAAACTGGGAAACATGGACAATGAAGATGTTTTGTATCCAAATGATGAGGCAGAGACATGACCTCATTGAATTTCCATATTCTCTTAGGCAGAGAGGGAATATAATGGCTCATAATCATTTTGTGAGAGAGATATGAGAAAAATACATATTTATGATACATCACTGAATAGCTGAACTTATAAAAATTGTGTGCAAATTGATTTTTTTCAGGTTGAATTAGAAATGCTATAGGAAAAATGTTTTCAGGAAATTTATAGTGCCTTCTTTTATTGATGGTGTTGTTACTTCTTAACGCCTCATGTCTTCAGGTTAAAGTTTAATCCATTGTTTTTCTCACTGAAAAATATATTTGACCATATAACAATCCCCTGAAAATATTTTGAAAGAAAGCTACAATAATTTTGGGCATAATCTTTTTAATTATAGGAAGGCCAACATTCTAATTAAATTCTTATAAATAATATTTTTAAATTGTGTAAAAAACCTGGTTAATTGGCCAACACAATAATGGCCTTTTTTTCTTATTTTTTGTCAAGTACTTTGGTAAACAAATTTCAGGTTTTTAAAAGACTAAGTTTGGAAGTTTTTGAGGATTTGGATTACTGATAAAGAGGTAGAAAAAGTAATATGGGACAATTTAAAATAAATTGTAGTATATAGATTAGAATTCTAACTTGAAGGCAATGATAAAACGTTCTTAGCAAGAAATTTGGTAAAATATTAATAAACACTAAAAAATAACAGCACTTTACTATTTGTAGCTTGTTTAACAAATCCAATACTATCAAATTTTGTGTTTAATGGAAGGTCAGTTGAAGCAAAACGGAACACATTCTCATCAGTGCTCTGTAGTCATTTATTGCCATTTCACTGTAATATACTTGTTGATTTAGGTCATTCTCAGTAATATTCTTTTCATAATCACTAAATTTACCTACAAACCCTGAGGAAGAAAAAGAAAGAAAGAACATATGTACAACACTAGGTATATATTTATACTTAAATTATACTTAACTTATCCTTAGTTTCTGATTTTTTTTCCATATGATGTTTATATAGTTCACACTTGGTTCACTCAAGTTATATGACTTTGAAGTTTTATCTATAGCTGGATAAATACACCATTTGGCTCCTTAGAATTATGAATCGAATATAAAGAACAATGGTGATCTATTATTACAGCTAAGAGAAAAAGTTACTTAGTAACAAATGCATAATCTATCTGTTCCAGGATTCACTAGTCATGTGAGGCACACTTTGTTCCCAAGGTCTCTTCTCAAAAAGGAAAGAGATAAGAAAAATACATTGAAAAAATTTCTATATCTGTAGTCTTTTAAAAAAATTTCATTATTTTTTTTGCTAGTCTGAAAAAACTCTTTCCTATTTTTTAAACCCTTTTCAAAAATTTCAATACACCACTGTTTTAACTGTATCCTTAAATATTCTACATGTCTCTATTTTTAATGACTTGTGGTATATTCCCAGTGATGAAGATACCATTAGTTCAATTGTTTTTTTCCTCTCCTTGGTTTAGAGTAGAAGGACATTTTCTCCTTCACAAACATACAAAATGACATTGTTTAGCTTTCTAGGTCTCTTAAGTGGTAATTTGGGGGAGAAAACAGTTCTCCTACTATAGCTGTTGTACAAAATGACAAAGGTAGAAACAACTGCTTCTGTCCCAAAGGCACAACTGTCCACACTCAAAGTGAATGTCATTCCAAGAATCAATTATGTGTTGAGAAAGAAACCACTCAAGGCACCAGACTGTATTTTCAAAAAGTAAAACAAAGGCATCTCTAGTTTATAGGTTTTTTTTCATTGAAGGAGAAAACCTTAGACATTCTTTTCTCACTTTTTTAGGTGGCTTAAATCTCACAAATATATTGGCACATTGCTTTACATTTACCTTCCAATTTTTTTCTAGTGGAAAACTGTTTCAACTTATACAAGGCAGCAGTCTTCATCGGACCAAAATAATATTTACCCCCAAATGTTAACATTCTAACTCAAGTGTCCAAAGTGGAAACAGCTAAGAATTTTATCGGCCATAACAAACAATATAAATTGAAAAAAAAGATTTTTAACCACCCATCAAAATAAACATTTTAACCTGTTTATTTGGTGATATTATATACCATAATAACCAGACAGCAACATTTTAATTTCCCCTTTTTGTTTAATTCAGGCAATGTTTTTTATTTCCTCCTAATATACTGATGGGGAGTTGTTCACATTTGTGAAGCATATTCCTTTTCAAAGAGTTGGACTATCATTCTAGGTCTCATTAACCATGGGAGCTCAGCAAACATGGAAACATTTGGGGACCAGCAGGCTGTTGGTTCATGTTAAAGTCAATCCAACTGCTGCCTGTGGGTCCAGATGTAGAACTAAGCCTCCTAAGAGGCTGGGAAGAGCCATGTACTTATCAGGCTTAGGCCAGATGGGTAGTGCCATTTTTACTGAATGCAAGCAAACAAAAATTGAGGCAGACATCAAGTCACATAAATTGGGCATATGGGGAGAGATTACTAGGCGAGGTTTCATATTTTAGTTGGCATGCTGGGGGCCAGGACCTTACTCTTGGTGTCCCAAATCCTATAATTTGAATGGTCATATTCATTGCAAAGCTCACCAGTGTTCTTAAACCACTACAGGTCTTTGAAAGGACCTAATGGATTGAAGGACTTTGGGATGTGGTAGTGTTAACCTAGTAGATTGACACAGAGTAGGGATTGACACTACTTAAAATAATATAGGGGACTTCTCTGGTGGCACAGTGGTTAAGAATCCACCTGCCAGTGCAGGGGACATAGGTTCGAGCCCTGGTCCGGGAAGATCCAACATGCCGTGGAGCAACTATGCCCATGCGCCACAACTACTGAGCCTGTGCTCTACAGCCCATGAGCCACAACTACTGAGCCCGTGTGCCACAACTACTGAAGCCGTGCGCCTAGAGCCTGTGTTCCACAACAAGAGAAGCCACTGCAATGAGAAGCCCGCGTACCGCAATGAAGAGTAGCCCCCGCTCGCCACAACTAGAGAAAGCCCGCACACAGCAACAAAGACCCAGCGCAGTCAAAAATAAGTGTGTAAAAAAAGGTAAAAAAATAATATAAATACGTCAGAATTATTCCTATCAATAGAAAAAAAGAAAAAAACCACACTGAAGAAATCCTCCTATCATCTGCTAACATGAATAATAGGATCTTATCTTCTTTTAAGTAGATTCTGTCCTTTTCAAATCAGCAA
The DNA here is from genome assembly GCF_964270905.1 of Leucopleurus acutus. NCBI lineage: Eukaryota > Metazoa > Chordata > Mammalia > Artiodactyla > Delphinidae > Leucopleurus > Leucopleurus acutus. The sequence goes on along the minus strand of NC_139149.1, from coordinate 66,500,304 downwards.
ACACTCTGAAGATCCCAAATTTCTCTCAGGGAACCCTTTTGATAAGCTTTCTACTGCCTCTACTTAGTGGTCCAGAAACTTCCCAAGACACAAGATCACTACACCTAGTATCAAGAACACAAGTTTAAGGAGATTAGTGACAACTGACATGACGTCACAAGAGGTAGTCCCCGGTCACATTTTCAGCTGGCCACCACTACTCTTAACTAACAAACAGTATCAGTGCTGTCCGCACACCAGCCACCTCGTTAAAACCTTGGAAGTAGACTAAAATGATTTTTCTCACAGCTGAATCTGGCTCTAATGTGCTGTTATTTAGCACTTGGTAACATTTTACAGATTCATGCCTTGGAAGTCTAACTGGTCCAGGCTCTCTGTGTTTTACTAAATCATTTCAACAGCCTCTCAGTAAGTCCTCTGCTTCCTTCTTATCCTTTGTTTCCTCCATACAATACACTAAATAGCTGTTAACTTTGAGTGCATTTTAATTGATTATTTCTATCTTAATCTACCAATCCTAACTGATTCACTATTTTTGCAGGCTATTCAGCACTCATGCAATTTCCTGTATAATTCCTTATGTTTTCATATTAACAGGGAGTCAAGATGGTGCTGAAAGCATTGGGTTAGAATTCCACTCCAGCCAACTGCTTGACATGTGATTAAAGGCAAGTTACTTCTTCAGCAACATGATGATAGTAATACATCCTTTTAAGTTTGATGAGGATTCCCTGAGATTAAATGAGATAGTCTGTCAAGACCCCAGCATGGAGTCAATTACTGAGCAGGCCTTGAACAATTGGGAGTTCCTTAATTTCCTGAGTTTTCAGCCATTTCTTCTGAGGAGTCTAAATTTCTTAATGGTAAAGATTAATAATATTTGTAGGAATACTATTTTTTTCGTGCACACGTTTTAAACATTAATGTCAAATCTATCAATCGTTTCTTTTATGGCGTATATACTTTGTATCTTACAAACTTCTCCAAGATTACACATATATTTTTTGAATGCTCTTATAGTTTTATTTTAGACATTTATATCTTTAATCTACCTCGAATATATGTTGTTTTTGTCTTGGCACCAAGTTAGGAATCTAACAGGTTTTTTTCACCTCCATTTGTTCAGTCCTATTCTCAATAGTTTGGCATGCCCCACACCATGGATTCTGTTCTCCTCCATTTCCATATGTATATGAATGTATCAGTGTCATACAATTCTAATTGTTATATCTTTAAAGCATACTTGATATCTGATAGCATAAATTCTCCATCTTTTTCCTTCTTTCGTTAAATTTTTTTGGCTACTTCTGCATCTTTTCTGAGAATTGGACTGTCAAGTTTCATTTAAAAATCTTGTTAGTTTTTTTGATATTGAGCTGCATGAGCTGCTTGCATATTTTGGAGATTAATCCTTTGTCAGTTGCTTCATTTGCAAATATTTTCTCCCATTCTGAGGGTTGTCTTTTCATCTTGTTTATGATTTCCTTTGCTGTGCAAAAGCTTTTAAGCTTCATTAGGTCCCATTTGTTTATTTTGGCTTTTATTTCCATTTCTCAAAAATGGGCAGAAGACCCAAATAGATATTGCTCCAAAGTAGATATACAGATTGCCAACAAACACATGAAAGAATGCTCAACATCATTAATCATTAGAGAAATGCAAATCAAAACTACAATGAGATATCATCTCACACTGGTCAGAATGGCCATCATCAAAAAATCTACAAATGATAAATGTTGGAGAGGGTGTGGAGAAATGGGAACCCTCTTGCACTGTTGGTGGGAATGTAAATTGATACAGCCACTATGGAGAACAGTATGGAGGTTCCTTAAAAAACTAAAAATAGAACTACCATACAACCCAGCTATCCCACTACTGGGCACATACCCTGAAAAAACCATAATTCAAAAAGAGTCGTGTACCACAATGTTCATTGCAGCTCTATTTACAATAGCCAGGACATGGATGCAACTTAAGTGTCTATCGACAGATGGATGGATAAAGAAGATGTGGCACATATATACAATGGAATATTACTCAGCCATAAAAGGAAATGAAATTGAGTTATTTGCAGTGAGGTGGATGGACAGAGTCTGTCATACAGAGTGAAGTAAGTCAAAAAGAGAAAAACAAACACCGTATGCTAACATATATATATGGAATCTAAAAAAAAAAAAAAAAAATAGTGGTCATGAAGAACCTAGGGGCAAGACAGGAATAAAGACACAGACCTACTAGAGAATGGACTTGAGGATATGGGGAGGGGGAAGGGTAAGCTGGGACAAAGTGAGAGAGTGGCATGGACATATATACACTACCAAAGGTAAAATAGATAGCTAGTGGGAAGCAGCCGCATAGCACAGGGAGATCAGCTCGTTGCTTTGTGACCAACTAGAGGGGTGGGATAGGGAGGGTAGGAGGGAGGGAGACACAAGAGGGAAGAGATATGGGGACATATGTATATGTATAACTGATTCACTTTGTTATAAAGCAGAAACTCACACACCATTGTAAAGCAATTATATTCCAATAAAGATGTTAAAAAAAATCTTGTAAGGCTTTGAATTGGGATTGCATTTATTCTGTAACTTATTTAGTGGAGAATGTCTATCTTTACTATATTTTATTTCTGTTTGGAATTAATTAATTGATTAATTAATCTATTTAATTATATTTTCTTTTATGACCTATGGTAATGATTTTATTATAGATATTGCACATTTGCAATAGCTTTATTCCTAGATACTTTCTTTAATTTTCTGTCATTTATGAGTAGGGCTTTTTAAAATTTACATTTTCTAATTTTCCATTGCTGATATTTTGATAGATATGCCACATCAAGCGAGGAAAATTTCTTCTTGTACTACATACCTGCCAAATAAAAAGTATCATAAATAGGAGAGGAACCAAGATGGCAAGTAGAAGGATGTGCTCTCACTCCCTCTTGCAAGAACACCAGAATCACAACTAGCTGCTGGAAATCATCAACAGGAAGACACTGGAACTCACCCAAAAAGATACCTCACATCCAAAGACAAAGGAGAAGCCACAATGAGATGGTAGGAGGGGCACAATCACAGTAAGATCAAATCCCATAACTGCTGGGTGGGTGACTCACAGACTGGAGAACACTTATACCACAGAAGTCCACCCAGTGGAGTGAAGGTTCTGAGCCCCACGTTGGGATTCCCAACCTGGGGGTCCAGCAATGGGAGGAGGAATTCCTAGAGAATCAGACTTCGTAGCCTAGTGAGATTTGATTGCCGGACTTTGACAGGACTAGGGGAAACAGAGACTCCACTCTTGGAGGGCACACAGAAAGTAGTATGCGCATCGGGACTCAGGGGAAGGAGCAGTGACCCCAGGGGAGACTGAAACAGACCTACCTGCGAGTGTTGGAGGGTCTCCTGCAGAGGCAGGGTGGGGGGGGGGCTGTGGCTCACCGTGGGGACAAGGACACTGACAGCAGTAGTTCTGGGAAGTACTGTTTGGCATGAGCCCTCCCAGAGTGCACCATTAGCCCCACCAAAGAGCCCAGGTAGGCTCCAGTATTGGGTCGCCTCAGGCCAAACAACCAACAGAGAGGGAACCCAGCCCCACCCATCAACAGTCAAGTGGAATAAAGTTTTACTGAGCTCTGCCCACCAGAGCAACAGTCAACTGTACCCACCACCAGTCCCTCCCAACAAGCCTCTTAGATAGCCTCATCCACCAGAGGGCAAAGAGCAGAAGCAAGAAGAACTCTAATCCTGCAGCCTGTGGAACGAAAACCACATTCACAGAAAGACAGACAAGATGAAAAGGCAGAGGGCTATGTGCCAGATGAAGGAAAAAGATAAAACACCAGAAAAACAACTAAATGAAGTGGAGATATACAACATTCCAGAAAAAGAATGCAGAATAATGATAGTGAAGATGATCCAGGACCTCGGAAAAAGAATGGAGGCAAAGACTGAGAAGATGCAAGAAATGTTTAACAAAGACCTAGAAGAATTAAAGATCAAACAAACAGAGATGAACAATACAAAACTGAAATGAAAAATACACTAGAAGGAATCAGTAGCAGAATAAGTGAGGCAGAAGAACGGATAAGTGACCTGGAAGACAGAATGGTGGCATTCACTGCTGTGGAACAGAATAAAGAAAAAGGAATGAAAAGAAATGAAGACAGCCTAAGAGACCTCTGGGACATTAAATGCAACAACATTCGTATTATAGGGCTCCCAGAAGGAGAAGAGAGAGAGAAAGGAACAGAGAAAATATCTGAAGAGATTATAGTTGAAAACTTCCCTAACATGGGAAAGGAAAGAGCCACCCAAGTCCAGGAAGCGCAGCGAGTCCCATACAGGATAAACCCAAGGAGAAATATGCCGAGACACACAGTAATCAAATTGGCAAAAGTTAAAGACAAAGAAAAATTACTGAAAGCAGCAAGGGAAAAACGACATATAACATACAGGGGAACTCCCATAAGGCTAACAGCTGATTTCTCAGTAGAAACTCTACAAGCCAGAAGGGAGTGGCATGGTATACGTAAAGTGATGAAAGGGAAGAACCTACAACCAAGATTACTCTACTGGGCAAGGATCTCATTCAGATTCGATGGAGAAATCAAAAGCTTTACAGATAAGCAAAAGCTAAGAGAATTCAGCACCACCAAACCAGCTCTACAACAAATGCTAAAGGAACTTCTGTAAGTGAGAAACACAAGAGAAGAAAAGGATCTACAAAAACAAACGCAAAACAATTAAGAAAATGGTCATAGGAACATATGTATCGATAATTACCTTAAACGTGAATGGATTAAATGCTCCAACCAAAAGACACAGGCTTGCTGAATGGATACAAAAACAAGACCCATCTATATGCTGTCTACAAGACACCGACTTCAGACCTAGGAACACATACAGTCTGAAAGTGAGGGGATAGAAAAAGATATTCCATGCAAATGGAAATCAAAAGAAAGCTGGAGTAGCAATCCTCATATCAGATAAAATAGACTTTAAAATAAAGAATGTTACAAGAGACAAGGAAGGACACTACATAATGATCAAGGGATCAGTCCAAGAAGAATATATAACAATTATAAATATACATGCACCCAACACAGGAGTACCTCAATACATAAGGCAACTGCTAACAGCTATAGAAGAGGAAATCGACAGTAAAACAATAATAGTGGGGGACTTTAACAACTCACTTACACCAAAGGACAGATCATCCAAAATAAAAATAAATAAGGAAACAGAAGCTTTAAATGACACAATAGACCAGATAAATTTAATTGATATTTATAAGACATCCATCCAAAAACAGCAGATTACACTTTCTTCTCAAGTGCGCATGGAACTTTCTCCAGGATAGATTACATCTTGGGTCACAAATCAAGCCTCAGTAAATTTAAGAAAACTGAAATCATATCAAGCATCTTTTCTGACCACAATGCTATGAGATTAGAAATCAATTACAGGGAAAAAAACGTAAAAAACACAAACACATGGGGCTAACCAATACGTTACTAAATAACCAAGAGATCACTGAAGAAATCAAAGAGGAAATAAAAAAAATATCTAGAGACAAATGACAATGAAAACACGACAATCCAAAACCTATGGGATGCAGCGAAAGCAGTTCTAAGACGGAAGTTTATAGCTATAAAAGCCTACCTCAAGAAACAAGAAAAATCTCAAGTAAACAATCTAACCTTACACCTAAAAGAACTAGAGAAAGAAGAACAAACAGAACCCAAAGTTGGCAGAAGGAAACAAATCATGAAGATCAGAGCAGAAATAAATGAAATAGAAACAAAGAAAACAATAGCAAAGATCAATAAAACTAAAAGCTGGTTCTTTGAGAAGATAAACAAAATTGATAAACCATTAGCCAGACTCATCAAGAAAAAGAGGCAGAGGATTCAAATCAATAAAATTAGAAATGAAAAAGGAGAAGTTACAACAGACACCGCAGAAATACCAAGCATCCCAAGAGACTACTACAAGCAACTCTATGCCAATAAAATGGACAACCTGGAAGAAATGGACAAATTCTTAGAAAGGTACAACCTTCCAACACTGAACCAGGAAGAAACAAAATATAGGAACAGACCAATCACAAGTAATGAAATTGAAAGTGTGATTAAAAATCTTCCAGAAAACAAAAGTCCAGGACCAGATGGCTTCACAGGTGAATTCTATCAAACATTTAGAGAAGAGCTAACACCCATTCTTCTCAAACCCTTCCAAAAATTTGCAGAGGAAGGAACACTCCCAAACTCATTCTATGAGGCCACCATCACCCTGATACCAAGACAAGACAAAGACACCACAAAAAAAGAAAATTACAGACCAATATCACTGATGAATATAGGTGCAAAAATCCTCAACAAGATACTAGCAAACACAATCCAACAACACATTAAAAGGATCATACACCATGATCAAGTGGGATTTATCCCAGGGATGCAAGCATTCTTCAATATACACAAATCAAGCAATGGGATACACCATACTAATAAACTGAAGAATAAAAACCATATGATAATCTCAGTAGATGCAGAAAAAGCTTTTGACAAAATTCAACACCCATTTATGAAAACTCTCCAGAAAGTGGGCATAGAGGGAACCTACCTCAACATAATAAAGGCCATATATGACAAATCCACAGCAAACATCATTCTCAATGGTGAAAAACTGAAAACATTTCCTCTAAGATCAGGAACGCGACAAGGATGTCCACTCTCACCGCTATTATTCAACATAGTTTTGGAAGTCCTAGCCATGGCAATCAGAGAAGAAAAAGAAATAAAAGGAATACAAATTGGAAAAGAAGAAGTAAAACTGTCACTGTTTGCAGATGCCAAGATACTATACATAGAGAATCCTAAAAATGTCACCAGAAAACTACCAGAGCTAATCAATGAATTTGGTAAAGTTGCAGGATACAAAATTAATGCACAGAAATCTCTTGCATTCCTATACACTAATGATGAAAAATCTGAAAGAGAAATTATGGAAACACTCCCATTTACCACTGCAACAAAAAGAATAAAATACCTAGGAATAAACCTACCTAGGGAGACAAAAGACCTGTACGCAGAAAACTATAAGACACTGATGAAAGAAATTAAAGATGATACCAACAGATGGAGAGATATACCATGTTCTTGGTTTGGAAGAATCAATATTGTGAAAATGACTGTACTACCCAAAGCAATCTACAGATTCAATGCAATCCCTATCACACTGCCACTGGCATTTTTTACAGAACTAGGACAAATCATCTTAAATTTTGCATCAATACACAAAAGACCCCAAATAGCCAAAGCAGTCTTGAGGGAAAAAAACGGAGCTGGAGGAATCAGACTCCCTGACTTTGGACTATACTACAAAGCTACAGTAATCAAGACAATTAGTGGCACAAAAACAGAAACATAGATCAATGGAACAAGATAGAAAGCCCGGAGGTAAACCCACGCACCTATGGTCAACTAATCTATGACAAAAGAGGCAAAGATATACAATGGAGAAAAGACAGTCTCTTCAATAAATGGTGCCAGGAAAACTGTACAGCTACATGTAAAAGAATGAAATTAGAACACTCTCTAACGCCATACACAAAAATAAACTCAAAATGGATTAAAGACCTAAATGTAAGACTGGACACTATAAAACTCTTAGAGGAAAACATAGGAAGAACACTCTTTGACATAAATCACAGCAAGATCTTTTTTGATCTACTTCCTAGAGTAAATGAAATAAAAACAAAAATAAACAAATGGGACCTAATGAAACTTGAAAGCTTTTGCACAGCAAAGGAAACCATAAACAAGACAAAAAGACAACCCTCAGAATGGGAGAAAATATTTGCAAATGAATCAGTGGACAAAGGATTAATCTCCAAAATATATAAACAGCTTATGCAGCTCAATATTAAAGAAACAAACAAACCAATCCAAAAATGGGCAGAAGACCTAAATAGACATTTCTCCAAAGAAGACATACAGATGGCCAAGAAGCACGTGAAAAACTGCTCAATATCACTAATTATTAGGGAAATACAAATCAAAACTACAATGAGGTATCACCTCACACCAGTTAGAATGGGCATCATCAGAAAATCTACAAACAGCAAATTCTGGAGAGGGCGTGGAGAAAAGGAAACCCTCTTGCACTGTTGGTGGGAATGTAAATTGATACAGCCACTATGGAGAACAGTATGGAGGTTCCTTAAAAAACTAAAAATCGAATTACCATATGATCCAGCAATCCTACTACTGGGCATATACCCAGAGAAAACCATAATTCAAAAAGACACATGCACCCCAATGTTCATTGAAGCACTATTTACAATAGCCAAGTCATGGAAGCAACCTAAATGCCCATCGACAGACGAATGGATAAAGAAGATGTGGTACATATATGGAATGGAATATTACTCAGCCATAAAAAAGAATGAAATCGAGTCATTTGTTGAGATGTGGTTGGATCTAGAGTCTGTCATACAGAGTGAAGTAAGTCAGAAAGAGAAGAACTAATATCGTATATTAACGCATGTATGTGGAACCTAGAAAAATGGTACAGATTAACCAGTTTGCAGGGCAGAAGTTGAGACACAGATGTAGAGAACAAACGTATGGACGCTGAGGAGGGAAAACCGTGGTGGGGTGGGATGGTGGTGCCCTGAATTGGGCAATTGGGACTGACATGTATACACTGATGTGTATAAAATTGATGACTAATAAGAACCTGCAGTTCTTAAAAAAACAACAACAAACAAACAAAAACAACTAATACTAAACCTCTTTGGGTTACTTGTATGGAAATATGTTAATATAAATGTTTCAGACATTACATGAAATTTCTAAAAATCTTATATGTTCTGGTATAACGTTGTGTCATAATTCTAGTTATTACTTTAAAATGTACATCTCAGAAATAAAAAGTGCAATAAAATAAAACTATTATAGAATTTACCCATAAAAAAACAAAAAAAAAAATCATAAATAGGTGTCACTTTTAATAAATGAGTTTTTTGCATTTATTGAAATGATTGTTTTTTCTCTTTAATCGTTTAAAAAATAAATTCCATTAAAACATTTTATGGTGTTGAATCTTCCTTGCATTACTATTATCAAGCAACTCTTTTTTTTAACATCTTTATTGTAGTATAATTGCTTTACAATGGTGTGTTAGTTTCTGCTTTATAACAAAGTGAATCAGCTATACATTATCAAGCAACTTTTTATACACTGCTGTATTTTACCTATTAACTTTTTATAGAAGTTTTGCAGCTATACTTAAATGTAAACTTGGCCTATGGTTTTACTTTTCAGAATTGTTCCATTGTCTTTTAATATCCATTTTTACCAAAGAGAAATCTTTTATATTAATCCCATTCCCTTGTAATTAAATTTTTTACTTCTGTCTCTTTAAGTTTCAAGGATTTTCAAATTATCTTTTCTCTTTTGCAGTTTTCCAAGTGTTTCCAGGTGGTTGTCCTTTTTATTTATCCTGCTTAGCACTGGATGGTCTGTTCTAAACAGAAAAACACCTATATTTCTTCAGCTTTGAGAATCTCCTACTCCATTTTATTTTTTGACTATTTCCTTCTGTCAGTCCTTTCAAAAACTCTCATTGGTTGAATGTTGGAGCTTCTGGGTCTCTCTTCCATGTTTCTCTCCCTGCCACCTGCCCAAGTCTGTTTGTCTCTTCATGCTGTGTTGCAGGTGAAGCGACTGCTGTAACAGGCTAGCGCTCTAATTTACTTTTCAGGTGTAATCATTCTACTATTCAGCCCATCAGTCCTTGTTTTTAGTACTCATGACCACATCATTTTTATCTTCAGAATTTAAAAGTCAGCCTGTTTTTTTTTTCATGGATGAGATAGCCCCCTGAAAATATTTTTGTTCCTTTAAACTATTTGTGGCTTCCTTTTATAATGATTTTCCTTCAAATGTTTTGTGATTTTTTTATAGTATTCACATCTGTGTATTTGGGAAGACCTGTTTGTGAAATTAATGTTGATTACCATTGCCTGCATTTAGAAGTAGAGGGGTGTGTGTGTGTGTGTGTGTGTGTGTGTGTGTGTGTGTGCACGCGCGCGCACACGCGCACGTCCAGATTTATTGCTTTAGCTGTGGATAAATACTTTTTCTCTTATGGCCTAGCACAAGAGGGGTAGGTGGAAGGCATCACCCTGACAGGCATCTTTACATCTTCGTAATGGCCTTGCCTTCCTCTCTTGGGCTGGCTATCGATGCTTCTACGTTTGGAGCAAGCACCCTTCTCTGGTTTGATTTTTCCTGCCATCACTGGCTTGATGTAGCCTAACCTTGATTCATCTTCTGGGGCTTGGATATGTTACCGCCAGAAGAAAATCAGGGATTTTTAACAAAAAGGATCCAGGAGAATGCTGGCTAAATAACCTACAAGGTGTCCCATATAAAGCTAGTTTTATCTGAAACTTTCCCTAATGTTTGATATTTATTTTATTTTCTAAATGCATAAAATGATTTTTTTAAACTGATAAAATGCACATGATTTAAAATTCAAGAGTTGCAAAAGCATGTGCAGTGAAAAGTGTGTCCCTCCTAACCTATTTCCTAACCACCTGGCCACCTAGTTCTCCTCCCCAGATCGACCTCCTTACCAGTCTTTCAACTCCTTGTTTTTTGATCAGGCTAGATAACAAAAGTATTACCATAGTCATCATTCAATTACACAACAACAACTTTTCAATTCACTACATATGCAGGGTTTTATGTCCTGTTTTAGGCATTTGAATTCCTAAATCACATGAGATAATTAGAATTTGTTGACCAATACCCATGGACCCTTGAATACTGATTCCACAACTATAATAGTTAATAAGGTACACTTTTCTTGTGGATTATAAAACCAGCCATGTATTCCCTTGCTATCATTTCCTTATATACTCCAAAGAAATGGGATGAATGTTTCATAGTGTAGTGCAGAAGTACCCCTCTTTCTCCAAAGCCCAGTCTGGGCTCCCCCAGTTGTAAGGGAAGGAGTAGGGTAATTGTTGCAATCCCCACCCAACTCCCTGTCACCTTCCCTAGAATCCTTCCTGGCTGATGTGGCCTCTCTGTACTTCTGGCCCTCAGAGGAGTCTGTAATACCCAAGACTTTATCTGGCCCAGGATCTTCTCTGATTAAGATCTGCTCTTAAGACCAAAGTGTTAACTAGGTCAGCCTCCAAAGAGGTTCCATGGAGGTGTTCCTTTTGCAGTGGGTTTCAAGTCTTTTTTTAAGACTGTGATCTACAATAAGAAGTACATTTCCTATCTTTCTCACACATACACATTTGAAACAAAATTTTAACAATTCTTACCCTAACTCTCTGTGATGCAATGTCCTATTTTCCATTATTTTTCATTTAAAAAATGTTATGATCCATGCAAATGGATTTCACGATCCACTAATGTAAGACTTCCTGAAATTTGAAAACTATTATATAATGACAATCTGCACATTGTCAAAGATGTTCCTTCTGCAGCCATAAAAGAGAAATGTCTACCATTTCATGTAATCTACTGCAAAATAGGATTTTTATAAAGTGAATCTTGTTTTCAATTATTTAATTCATACCTATACTTTTCTGGAATAATATTACTCCAGTTGACAATCTGGTCACTGCTGGTGTACCAGCAGTTCCAGTATTTACTAATCCTAAACCAGGTCCGGTCTTTACCTGTGCTGGTGAGAGCAGAAGTCTCCACCGAATCACTCCCTGCCCTCACCCCCGCTTTTCTTTTCTTTTTTTTTTTCCAGTCCAGTGATACTTTTTCGTCATTTTCTTTACACTTGGATTTTGGTTTTTTTTCCTCACATTCATGTTCTCTCAAGACTACATAGCTTTTGCTTTTGCCCAAAACTGGAATCTCTTTTACATATTTGTAGATAGTTCCCTCAGTTCTCTCCCTCAGCCCTCACCATCTATGCTTAATAGAGCTTCGTTGCAATATTATGTTTTGCCAGTAGGTGTATTTAACACGTGATGAAACCACTCAGAAAGTTCCTTAAGTTTTAGACTTCAGTTTACCCTGTAAAATATTTTCTTTATAATTTCTGTGATTAAAAAACCTTTTTTTAAGTTCACTTTGAGAATTTCAGCATGTACCTGTTTAAAAAATATTTAATTTTCAAGTTCAAATTTAAAATCAGGGCTTTCCAAAGTTATTAGCACTAGTAGTATATCCCTGTCCAGTGGAACAGATGTTGCCTGTATCTACAAATATTTCAAAAACAGATGAGGGCATGCAATATGCAATTCCTTTTGGCACGATTCATGGACATTTTGCCAGAAAATGTTTGAACAGATTTTAAATCTTTCGCCTCATTATCTTTGAAAAATATACAAACTCACACATTTTTGCAAGGTGTCTGTTATGAGTTACATGCTGTGAAGAGTACCTCTTAACGAATATGCCTCTCAACATCAAAAAATTTGACTGTATAAAAATTGGAAAGATGAGGAAAAGGTCATGTGTACCACAATTATTAACAGCAGCATCACACAAGTGTATCTTAACCAAAAATATTTAGCCTGGTAGGTGCATAAAATTAAACTCCTTGAGAAAAATTAAAAGCACCTATATTCTAATACATTTCAAAGAGGCAGTACTTTTTTCAAGAATCATAGCTGTGAGCAATCCTTATTTTTCATGTCTTATCATGTATTTCTGCTTTGGAGTCCAGTTAAATTGTATCTCTTGACTTTTCCCCATGCCTTCGTCTCTACATCTCTCTTCAGACTGTTTATTCCACCTGGAATTTTTTTTTTTTTTCTCACATCTCCATTTAGCACGTGCGGCATTTGGGGAAGTTTCACGTGGTTCATTGAAACCGAGCAACAGGGTCCATTTGAGGACCTCTGAGGAGATAAAGCCAGGAAGGAGGACTGGAGCCAGACAACTATAGAGATTTGTATACAAACTCCTAACTTTAGGAGTTTGCAATTAGCACTGGAGATTGGAGGATTTTAATCAGGGAGATGAATGACAGGATTGGAACTGCATTTTATATAATCTAATCCAGATGCATCCAAAAAATAAAAAACAAATTTAAAAGAGCAAAGCTGGAAGCAGAGTGGCCAGGCAGGAGTTTATTACAATAGTTTAGGCATGAAATGTTTAAAATTAGAGTCGGTGAATCCCACCATGCCTCAGGTCGGTGTCATCTATGGTCATTGCCCCTAATGTAAAGCCTTCCACTGTGTGTTGTTTTCCGTATTCTCACCCTCATGTTGAAGGGGCTTCTCTGCCCCACCGTTCCCCTCCCCCACTTCCCAGACTTTCGCACACCACCCTCTGCGATGCCTAGCTTATGTAAGCTACCTCTCCCACATCTTTACCATCTACATAGACAGCTGACCCTACTCCCTGACCTTCACTGAAAAGTGGCTTCTCCAGCATCTGTCTCAAATGGACGCCACCTATCTTCCCATGTCAAGCTGGGGAGGTGGGTGTAGACTCAAAATTCTCATGCCTCAACGCCACATCCAGACTTTTTATGATTCTTCATCTCTCTCCTCCTTGGAGGTTCATGACACTTTTACAGTATATATTATGCTCTCATAAACTTTCCAGTCACTACCTTTCATTCATTATGTATGTTGGCACCCGATGCATCGTTCTTTCTAATCCTATTCCTGTCGTTACCTGGGGTAACTGCAGTGATCACTGGGTCTTTCAGAGAACACCCTCACTTCTTGTTAGATAGTTTTTTTCTATGCCAATGATCTTCACATATATTCCATGCCCCGACTCAGACCATGCTTCATCAGACAGTGCTCCATTTCTGAAACATTCACAACTTGCTGTCATATCATGAACACTTACCCCTCTGGTTCTTCTCACCACTTTTTCACAACCTCGTCAGCATCTACAATTTCTTGCTCCCTTTATTTTTATCCAGGGTTCCCTCCTTTCCTCACTTTCTTCTCTGTCCATGCGCCAACCTTTGAACCCTTTTGGTAACCAGATAGGGTAAGGGGTCTCCAGATACAGAGAACAGGCATGGCTTTCTTGATACAAGAGAAGCCATTTTTTGGCCCAAGTCATTTTGTGATCTAAGCCTGGCCACAATACTTGCCCGTGAACAGGTCTCAGTAATTAACAATCTTAAGGGAACAAAAGACTGCAGAAACAGATGACTGTTGTCAGGCAAGAGAAGTAACAATAGCAAAGATATTATGTTGGTTGTAAAGACTCCCAGTTCTGTTTCATTGGTAAAGATTAGCCTGAAGTCCTCAACCACCAGATCAACTGGAACCTAAGGGATGATGCTGACCTTTTCTGACCCTCGTGATGTCAATCAACTAAAGCCTGGACTCTGTTGTCTGCCCAAGCCCCTGCATGAATATGCATGCACGCTTAGCTTAAAACTTCCCCAATTTTGCTGTTCAGAGAGGCACTGCTTACTTGCTGCAGAAAATAAATCCTTTCTTCTCCCGTGCTTTGGCTTGGTTGTGTCTTTTGGCTTGACACCCACCAAGAGTCAAATCCAGTTTTTAGCAACACTTTCTTGCCATTTCTCTCAACTCTTGCCACTTTCCTTTCCCCTGTATCCACAGGCAAAACCAAAGTTTCAGCCTATTTAATTGCCCACTTTCTCCATTCTCCTTCTTGAGCTACTAAGTACTGCTGGAGCAAATTAGCACAAATAATAGATTGAAGATCTGACAAATTAACAGTTTCAAGAAGAACTGGGTCCTGAAATCTACCTAGATCATTTTCTGAGTTCCTCTAGTTGGTTCCCTCTTTTAATTTCCATAGTACTTTTTTCAACTTTTCCTTCTCAAAGCTCTGATGTCTCTGTCTCACTCTTCACTCAAAGCGGACACTTTACAGAGAAACTAGACAATATCAGAGGGAACTTTCCTCCAATTCCTCCCACTGAATTTGCAAACCTCCCAGCTCCTGCCACTTTCTCTTGCCTTCCTTCCCTCCAGTCACTGTGGAGTAGATGCGCCTCCTTAGGATCCAGGACCTTCCTGCTTCTGTACTGGATCCACCTTCTCCCACTTCATCTTTAACTCTTTACTATCAGCTATCTTTTCTCTTCAATAGCTACAACCACCCTCACACACAAGGTTTCTTCCCACCAGCATTTACACGGGCAAGTCTCTATTATTTTATTTATAGCCAGACATCCTTCTTCCTCCATCTTTCTTTCTCTATCATCTTTCTCTTTTTACACTCAGTGACTTCATTTTTCTCAACTTCTATTCATTCCTCAGCCTAATGTAATCTGGCTTTTGTTTCTAGAACACCAATGAATCTGTGCTTATTAAGATAGTTTGATGCTAAATGAGTCGCTATTTACTTGCCTCTATCACTGCATTTTAGACTGTTGTCTACTTTTTCTTCTTGAAATGCTCTTTCCTTCCCTCCCCATCCCTCCCTTAGCCTAGGTGACATTACATTTTCCTTGATCTTCTTCCTAACCTTATTTTCATCCTTGACTCCCCTCAATCCTTACCTCTTATATCTAGTTAATTACCAAGTCTCCTTACTTTTACTTGTTTGACTTCCGGAATCTAATTACTTCCCTTCATTTCCACTGTCCAGATTATAAAACAAGTTGGGGTTCTCTGCTTCCAGTGCCTCTGCCATTCTAATCTGCTCTTCATACTGTACCTTAGCTGTATTTTCTAAAGTGCAAGTTTGATCATATCAATCCCTGTCTTTAATACCTTTTGTGGCTTGTCACAGACCTCCAAACTCCTTATGATGCCATGAAAGGCCTCATGACCTGCCTTCTGCTTACTGTTTGAGTCTAACTTTCTACAATTACCTCCCCCAAACTCTGTAATCCAGCCATATTGAATTACTAGCATTTCCTTAAATCTCCTGAAATATGCTGTTCTTTCTCTTGATCCTGATCTTCTGCTGATTATGAAATAATCTAACCTATGTCTAAAATGTTCATCATTCTCGTCTTTACTTCATAAGTTAGCATTCAGCTTATACAACATCTGATACAATGAGTGGTTTCTAATAACTCAAAACCTGGGTAGGGGCCTTTGAAGTTTGTCCCCAGAATCTTGTGTTTATCTCTACTTCAGCACATACCATATTCTGTTGTTAAGTACCCATCTACTGTTTGCTCCTTTGAGGTATAAGCAATTTGAGGGTAGGGCTTGTATTTACTCTGAACCTACAGTGTACAGCACTATGTCCAGCATACATCAAGTGATCAACAAGTATTTACTGAATTAAGGAATTAATAACTGTCTAAAAGTATCATGCTAAAAAATGGAAGCCATCTGTTGTATTTCGCAACTGGTAATCTCTGCCAGGACAGCTTCATTAGGGTTGAGCAGGTAAGAAAGGAAGGGAAACAAGGAAACAGAAGTTAGACTTCCCTTTTGAGAAACTTAGTTATTAAACAATTTAATTCATAAGAGCAATGACAAATAAATATCACAGAGGAAAAACCTCTCAAGATTCATGCAGGGCATACAGGAAGAAAGTGAAGAATCTTGACTGGAGGGTATAAACTAAGAGATGAACACATGGTGAGATGTACCATATTTCTGGCTGGGAAAACAATATTATTAGATAGAATTATTTTTCTAAATTAATTTATAGTTTCAGTGCAATGTAGTACAGATATTTCATTGAATTTTTTATTAATAATTTTTTATTATAAAAATAGTTCATGTTTGTGGGGAAAAGTCAAGTCTCTCATTCTCTTACTTTCTCTTGTGTGTGTGTATGTATTCACACATGAATATATGTTTATACACACATACATATACATAATAGTCTTTTTTTTAACACATATGGACTCTTTCTTTATGTACACTCCAGCAACTATTTTATTTAACTTAGCAGCATAACTTGGATATCTTTCTACATCAATACATATGGATCTACCTTATACATTTTTAAACTTCTAAAATGGAAAGTTATCACACATACAAAAGATTGCAGAAATCATTCCTCCCTCATGTCCCTTTCCAATCATAATTCCCCAAAGGTAAATACTATTGTGATATTTTTTCAGAATTGGTTAATATTACTCATTTTTGAACTTTATACAAATGGAATCAAGCAGTGTGTTATTATTGTGTCTGGCTTCTTATACTCAACATTACATGTGAGTCATTCTGTAATTTGGCTTTTCATTGCTGTATTACATTACACGAATATGATACAATTTGTGCATTCCTCTTTTAGTGGACATTTGGGTTGTTCTGAGACAGAGTATATTATGAATAGGGGCTGTGGGAACATTCTTGTGCACGTCTGTTTGTGAACATATGTACATATTTCTGTTGGGTATACACCTAGAATTGGAACAGCTGGGTGATAGGGTATTCATATATTTAGTTTTAGCAGATACTGCCAAAGAGTTTTCAAAATAATTATAGCAATTTATACTCCTATAGCAGTGTGTGTAACATATTCTTTTTAAAGCCCTAGAGTATCGCATTGTATAAATATATTGTAAATTTGGTTACTTTCAGTGTTTTTATTTTTAGTAGTACAGCAGTCCTTCAATAAACATTTCATAGGTATTTTTGTTTACTCATGTGAGTGTATTGTTAAGCATGTCAATGGGATAAAATGAAAAAAAAAGTTGACAAAATAATTTTAAAGTTCACTTGGAAAAATTAGTGTTTCCAATACAAAATTAGGCAATGACATTTTTAAAAAGACAATCATTAAAATTGTAGCCCTAGTACACATACATCTATGAACAGGAAAGATAGTTACATCAGTTAGGTTCCAAACAGGAACCAAACTGAATATTTAAAGCAGAGGGAACTTAATGCATATAATGGGTTACATAGATGAGAGAAAAGACTGAGAAGCCACCCGAAGATTAATACTACAGCTGCAGCTGCTGTACACCTAGGCTGGAGGAATAAAGGTAGGGAGTGAAGTTCCCAGAGCTCAGGCGCGGGGTCAACTAGGGAGCTAGGTAGAATCATGAGGTGCCTGTCCAAGCAGGGACAAAGTGCCAGAGAAGTGCAACCTCTGCCCAAGACCTGAAGCAGAAAGAGGGATGAAATACTTTAGCGCCTCACTTCCTCCCATCAGTGCCTCTTACCTGTTAATAAGGGAGTGCGGAAAAAAGCTATGAAGGTCGGCCTGCTCAGGATACACAGAGCAGAGCAGCAGCAGGACAAGAAAGGGCTAACAGAACGGCAAATAGAATATATGATGAAAATGACATCACAAACCAGAGGGGACAGCAATGATGATTTAGTAAGTGCTACTGGCATCATTGTTACCTATATTATGAAAAATATCAAGCTAAATTGGGTTTTCATCTCCTACTGTAGCTCCAAATAAATTACAGGGGTGTGAAAGAGTTAAATGTAAACAATTGAAGCTCTATAAGAAAGAAAGATTTTTAGAAGGGGGGATGATTTATTGTGCATAAAAGCAACGGAAAAAATCTGAAAAAACCTTTGATAATTTAAATGTAAAATAACACCATACAAAATTAAGACACATAACAAAGTGAGAAAATATTAGTAAACATATGAAAAAGGGTTAATACTATAAAAGTAAAAAAAAAACAGTTTCATAAATAAATAGAAAAGTGAGCAAAAATAACAGATATTTCATAAAAAAAGATAAAACAGCCACAGATAATACCCAAATTTCCAGTTATCAAATTAATACACATTGAAATAAATATACATTTGTCAATTAAACTGACAAATATTATAAAATATTTGTTAATGCCACAGTATGGGGAAAAATGCATGCTACAGTAATAAATGGACTAATATGCTGCCATTAAAATTATTTTTCAAGAAATATTTGGTGACAAATATTCTTGATATAATACGGTGAAAACATTAGGATTTAAGCTACATTAAAATTAAGTTAAAATTGTGTTAAAAAATAAAACAACCCAGACGTACAAATGCACAGAATAAAATACTCAAAGGAATATACCAATACATTAAACAGTTAACTAAAATGATGATTTCTGGACAAATTTTATTTCATTATACATTTCTGAAACTTTCAAATATTCTGTAGAGAACCTGAAAAAAGGACTGATGTGAAGTCAAAAGATCTAGAGGCACACAGTGTTGTGGAAGGTTGTTTGCAAAGAGGGAGAGATTTATACGGGCTTGCAGGCTGAAAGGAAAGAGGCAGTGGAGAAGAACCAATTGAAGATGAAAAGGGCTAAAAATTGCTGAGGAAAGGTCTTGGAGGAGACTGGTTGAGCTCTAGAGCACTGATGGGGAAATTAGGCCTGAATAGGAAAGTATGAGGAATAAATAAAAAGCCTTAGGAAGCAAGGATGAGAGCCAGAACCTGAGGGAATTTGTACTCTATGACCTTGATTTTCTTTCTGTGTTTTCAGGCAACGCTTGCTGAGGGTGAGGAGTTGAATACTAGATTTACAGAGACTACTGGTGGTTCTGGATACTTGCTGAAGAAAATAAGAGGGGAGAAGTTGCTGAGGAAAATCAAAGAATTAGCAAGTTGTCTTGAAGCCTTCTTTGAGGTCAGATATCTTAACTTTGTAATGGTGGCATCATTCTCTGCAATTATGTGCATTTCTCCATCAAGAGTGCCTATTTTTATACAACAAACACATGAATATAACATAAAAGAAGCAGACTCACAGATAAAGAGAACAAACTGGTGGTTACCAGTGGGGAGAGGGAAGTGGGGAGGGGCAAGAAAGGGGTAGCTTATTTTATATATAATAGTTAGTACCTACTGAGGGTATTAAGAGGTATAAACTATTATGCATAGTTTATTATGCATAGTAAGTTTAACTTATTATGCAAAGTAAGTTATGGGGATATATTGTACAACACAGGGAATATAGCCAATACTTTATAATAACTATACGTGGAGTATTACTTTTAAAAATTATGAATCACTATATTGTATACCTGTAGCTTATAATGTTGTACACCAACTATACTTCAATCAAGAAAAAAAGGTTACCTATTTTTAATAATAGAGGCACTGGAAGTTTAGAATGTTCTCTAGTTGAGAATTTGCAGACTGGACATAATAATGAGATTAAAAGGTTAAAAAATTGATGGTACAGAGAAACTGAAGTCTGTGCTGGGATCGATGCTGGGCAGGAAAGGAATGAGTCCTGGACTGGGGGGTGGGGGGGGGACAGAGCAGGTCACTGTATGCAGATTATTACTGCACTGGGTGAAAGAGAAGTAAAAATATGTTCTCTGCCTTTACTGAACGCCCATAGCCTTTGAATCTAACTTTGGCATTCACTACAATCTGTGTCGTGTTTTAGTTGATAGTATTTTTTTTTTTAACATCTTCATTGGAGCATAATTGCTTACGTTTTCTTTTTAACCACACCCAGCTCTTGCCTGCATCTGTGTATCCCTGAGGTACCCACCCGGGCGCTCTGCATTTGGCAGTTGTCCAAGTACTTTTGCTGGAAGAGTGAAGGCAACCAAACATGTTGATTTTTGGCATCATGGAAAGTGCTTTGGTTAAACTGAGAACTACTCTTTTGGAGATTGTGTAGTCTAAAGTATTAATTAAATTGACAACAGTGCCTGCCAGTGACATCAATATGGTGCTTCTTGGGGAGAAGCCAGTTGAAGGTGTTACTGGGACTAGAGTGAGCTCAGGGCATCAAATTTAACTGCACTTAAGGAAGTACCATATTTTAAAGCTGCAAACTAATGGTGAAAAGACCTGATTCATAAGCAGGCACAGTTTGCTCTGTGATCTGGGACTGACTGTCTTGTGTCTGCAGGAATAATAACTTTGGATATCGCTCAATTAGTACCTACTCAAGAAGGTGGCAGGAACCTCCTGCTTCTCCCTAAAAGCTTGGTTTCAGAAAGTGAATTTGTCTGATACTATACCACCAGGGCATACTCTTCTTAAATTATACACTCCAAAACTTGTCCTGTCAATTTTTCATTATTTAAGTAGAAACTCACAAGAATTCAAGGCTTTATTTTATAGGAGGAGTAAAGATAGAGAATATATTACTCTCTGATAGTGGTGAGGCTTGGGGGTTGGGAGGAAGAAGAATTACAGTTTTTCCTTTTGGTAACTTTAACTGTGGTTCTGTACGTGTGCATAAACACACACACACACACACACACACACCCCAAAACACACTCATACGTACTCATCACTCACTCGGTAACTTGGTCACTCACTCAGGCAAACCTTCTTTCCAATCTTATTCTTTACAGTTGGTTATTAAAATCCCAACTCTGGTATTTTAGTGTTTTCAAGGCTCTTTCTTAGATATTCATGAATCTAGTAGACCTCATCCCAGTGAACAGTCTTAATTATAGTCAGTTGCCCCAAATTGGCTTTCTTGAATTTAAATGCATTTGCCATTTCATTTTTCAAGATGAATTTGATTGAATGTCTTGTAGTGATTGATGCAAGCTCATTCAGAATATATGAATAATAAATTTATTGCTCTCTAGAAATAAGTCATAGATCAAAAAATCTCTTTGGCTTAATATTTTACTGTTAAAGATTAAACAGTTCTTCTTAATAACTTAGCAACCCTTTCAAACTCAAACTGTTTAGCTCTATGTTTAAGGAAACTATTGAAATTGTTCAGTTCCCTTGGGTACAGTTGTGCAATTTGGATTTAGCTGGTCTGCAGATTGTACTCATCTATGTTAATGTCTCTGTAATGAGAATGATCCAACTGTGTCATAACCTTTTGGGTCCTAACCTCCTTCATTTACATAAACTTCTACTTCTCCTTTACACTAGCCTTGCCATTTTAGGATGAATGCATCAGTCTTCTTCCTCTTTCTCCTACGACCTGATTTTTGTTGCTAAAAAAATCAATTGGCTTTTCTTACATTTGAAAAAAAACATGTTCACAGTAGATTTCTAAACATTTGAAAGATGCTCGGTGTTATAACAAAGGGAAGCAAGTTAGAAGGACTTTAGCAATATTACCATGATTTTAAGAGAAAAACTCAGTAACTTACTTACTCTTAAAAATGTGTTAAATTTGAACATATTAAAAATATAAATAGACTGTTAAATAAGTGACTTTAATGTATATTCAGTCTCTTGCTTCAAATGGAACATGTTATTATTTAGAATAGTGCTACCACCTAATATTCTAAAAATATATGTGTTAAAAGCATATATGCAGGGCTTCCCTGGATTTTTAAAACAAATCATTCCATATGTATCATATTTTCTATTTAAACAAATTCTGTTATTAATTTTTTTGTTTGTTTGTTTGTTTGTTTTTCTGCGGTACGTGGGCTTCTCACTGTTGTGGCCTCTCCCGCTGCGGAGCACAGGCTCCGGACGCACAGGCTCAGCGGCCATGGCTCACGGGCCCAGCCGCTCTGCAGTATGTGGGACCTTCCCGGACCGGGGCACGAACCCGTGTCCCCTGCATCGGCAGGCGGACTCTCAACCACTGCGCCACCAGGGAAGCCCTGTTATTAATTTTTTAAGACATAATCACCTCTTAATTATATTTTTAGGTGTGCAAGTCCAACTTTTATAATATTTTATTTTATTAAAAATCAATACTTGTGAATATATGTATATATATAATAATTTAGATAAATGGGTATAATTTTAAATATAAGAGACCATAATGCATATATGCTTTTTTTTTTTTTTTTTTTGCAGCACGCGGGCCTCTCACTGTTGTGGCCTCTCCCGTTGCGGAGCACAGGCTCCAGAAGCGCAGGCTCAGCGGCCGTGGCTCACGGGCCCAGCCGCTCCGCGGCATGTGGGATCTTCCCGGACCAGGGCACGAACCCGTGTCCCCTGCATCGGCAGGCGGACTCTCAACCACTGTGCCACCAGGGAAGCCCGGAAACACTACTTTTTGATGGCAGTCTTGATGTATTTCACCCCAAATTTTAATACTTTTGTTTAAATTTTCTTTAAAATTTAATTGTTTATATATTAAGTTTATTCTCATTTTAAAGCATTCAATTCATCAGCACTGTCAGAATGTACTATATATAAATGAGCAAAACAGTGATATGACATACATGGTTTTACCCACCTATGGTTATGAGTGAGGTTACAATTTGAGTTGGGGGAGAAACTTAGTGAAAAGCATATATGTTATAGTAGGTAGCCACTAAGTCCTAAGGGTCATAGAGTTATGCATAGTTAACATATTTAAAGAGTGCCTAATATGACCTACATGAGGTTCTAGGCACTAGGCATAGAGTAGTGAATAAAATAAACAGGGTCCTTGGTCTCATGAAAAATATACTCTAGAGGTGAGACATTAAATTTGATTGGGGATGCCTAATAAGGCAGAGCTTACTGGAGAGAGTGATATTTTAACTGAGTCTCAAAAGATGAGTAAATAGTGTCATGCACTGATAAGGACTGTATTAGCATGGGGAGTATATTAGTGTATTAGGATTAGATTCATCTCTGAGTACTAAAAAACCCCAAATAACATTGGTCCAACAAGCTAGGAAATTGTCTCCCCCTCCCATGAAAGTAATCCGGATATAATTAGCCTAGCGCTAGTATAGTGCTCGGGGATAGGAATCCAGGGTGCTCCCTCACTGTTGTTTTTCTGCCTATCTCCTGCACGTAGCTTCCAGTTCAGGCTCTAAGATGGCTGCTTGATTTCCAGCCATCTTATCTGCATTCCAGCTAGAACTAAGTAAGGGAGGAGGTAGTAGAGAAGAAGAGCATGCCCCCTTTATTTCTGGACATTTACCAAAAGTTGGATACACTGATTTTGCTTATTTTCATAATCAACCACAGAGAGGTGGAAAGGGGGAAAAATGATGTGTCTTGCTGAAAACTAAAGATTTTATTACTGAAGAAGATGTGGAAAATGAGTATTGGGGATATATGCCACAAGAAAAAAGGCAAGGAGGTATCACAGCAAAGGATTCAGAAAAATAACTTGGAAAATTTTGTTGCGTGATTTGGCCGGAATTGTACGTGTATGGAATATAGAAGGGAATACGACTATAAAGCAAGGTTAATAAAAACATTTAGGGCTTCCCTGGTGGCGCAGTGGTTAAGAATCTGCCTGCCAATACAGGGGACACAGGTTTGATCCTGGCCCAGGAAGATGCCACGTGTCACGGAGCAACTAAGCCCGTGCACCACAACTACTGAGCCTGTGCTCTAGAGCCCGCGAACCACAACTACTGAGCTCATGTGCCACAACTACTGAAGCCCATGTGCCTAGAGCCTGTGCTCTGCAGCAAGAGAAGCCACGACAATGAGAAGCCCGCACACTGCAACAAAGGGTAGCCCCCGCTGGCCACAACTAGAGAAAGTCTGCGCACAGCAACGAAGACCCAACACAGCCAAAAATAAAAACAAATAAATAAATAAATAAATTTTAAAAAATAATAAAAAGAAATAAATATGAACATTTATTTGCCATGCTCTGAAATATTATTATGTAGGAGTATATAATTATAGATCTTTTTTCTATATTATACTTATATATTTTATAATTTACAAGTCATTTTTCATATAGTTTCTCAATGCTTAACAATAATCCCACAGAATAGTTATTATTATCCTTGTTTAGCTAGTTAAATAACTAAGGTCCACATGTGTTTTCTATTCTATCTGAAGTACCTAATATATTCAGAGAGATTCAAAAAGATATTACATTCTTAATCCAAGAACAGAAAAGCAATGCAAAGGAATTACAAGCGGATTAAAAAAAAAAAAAAACTTCCAGAAATGTGACCAAAGTTAGAAAGTAATGTAAATGCTAGTGAAAAGATGAGGCAGGCAGGGGATTCAAATATGGAATGTTTAAATTTTGATTAATTAGAGTTTTGGAAAGACAGGACAAAAAATTGTGTGTGTGTGTGTGCGTGTTTGTTGGTGGTAGTGGAAGAGGGAGAATTATCAAACAAAAAAGAAGGAAATTATCCCAAACTGAAAAAGACATAAGCCTTTATATTAAGACTCACCAACTGTCCAGAACTCCATAAAAGACCCCCACAAAGATATATTGTAATGAAATTTTATAGAGAACCAAGGATAAAAGGCACTAAAAACTTATATAAAGAAGTTCTTCAAAGTTCTGAGGGGAAAAAAATATCTTATGTTCAACAAAAATCAGGGGTGTTTGAAGACATATATAGACATGCAAAGATTCAAAAGACTCATTCTTCATCAAACCTTTCTCTAAGTGACTACAGGATATACTCCAGCAATACAGGAATGTACACAAAGAAAGGAGATAGGGGATCCAGGAAACAGTCAATCTAACTTGGTAAAAAAAGTCAGTGAAATCTCAGAACGACACCTTTGCACAATTCTGGATTCGCACTGAAAAGAAAGGACTCTAGGAAGTAGATTTCTGGGAAGGGAAAAAGGAACTTTGTGGACAATATGATCGAGGAGGTAGAAGAATGTGAGTATGGTAAAGTCACAAATTCAAGGAACAAAGAAATGCAATGAGAAATTTCAGGATAAAATATGAAGCAAGCTAAGATGTGATACAATTTTAAGCAATTGTAGAATGTTTTAAAAAAAGAAAATTCCTTTGAAATGAATGTTGGAAACAAATTTATATCAGTCATATACACGCAGTTGTAGAAGCTGTTTACACAAGGCAACTGGCATCTGATGTCTGAGGCATTAAGAAGTCTGCAGGACATTCAATGGAGAAGGAAAGATAAATAAAATAGTGAGGAGTAAGCATAGCAGAACCAATGAACACTAGCTGAGAGCTACAAAAGCAGACTGAAATCTGTGCCAATTTCTCACCACCTCCAACTTGGATGATGTGTGTGTTCTGCAGGATAAGCTGGCTCCTTTTGTCATGGAACTAAACATCCACCTGGCCCAGAAGTCAAAGAAACTGAAAAATCTAGGGAGAGACGCAGCCACTGCAGGCTGAGCTTTGCTGCTTGCCAACAAGATGAACCAGTAAATAAGCAAAAATGTGCGAGAGTTTGACACCTCCTGTTGCCCCTGCCTCAAACTGCTGGGCTTAAAAACAACATGACTACTTCTTCACTTTGGCCTTCAAAATCTCACACAAAATTTCCGGGCCCACTCTAACTTGAATCATGTGGGGAAGGCAATCCTGGGAAATGTAGTTCAGCCTAGCTGATCACATTACACATTGACATTACAAAGCCACCACAATCTCCTTTGAGTGTCCCTGGAGGTTGTAACTTTAGAACTACAGAAAAAAGTAATACAATTTTAGTATAGTACTTGGTCCAACTGTGAACAACATTTATATAGTAATGATAATGTAAATGCTGTTTCTGGGTCACTACATTTAGAGCTAATCTGTGGAAAAGAATGGAAAGTTGGGCTGTGGTTGCACGAAAGAAGGTGAATGTTAACAGCCTTGAAAACACAAAAATAAGAGGTAAGTGGTAGAAGGTGGGATGTGGAAGGGATATGGAGATGGAAGAAAAGTGGAAGGAAGGGTATGAAGCCAAATACCTTAATTTTTTAAGTGGAGAGTTAAGGGATCCTGCCTAAAATGAACAGAACAAGAGAGAAGTTTAAGGATATTTTACTTAATACGATAAATGTAAGCAACAGGAGTATTAAAGATAATGATCTAACTATAAACATTGGGAGAAGGAAGCAGAGGTGGGAAAAAGAAAGTATAAATATGCTAAATCTCAAAATTCATAGTGCTGAATCAATAGATAGTATCGAGTCGTCAAATCAATAAACTGAAGTATATAGAAGCGTACTATTTAGTTATTAAAATTGCAATTATTAAGAGTTGTTTCTAAGGAATAGAAGCGGGATTGGTAGAAAAGCAGAGGGATACTGTTGTTTGCCATCACATTTTTTGGTAGTATTTGAGTAGCTGTAATAAGCATGCATTATTTTGATTGCAATAATTTATTTTAAAGGAGAGAAAATAGAAGAGGCCAGAGAATAGGAACTTGGCCAAATCTTGCATTAAAGGCGCAGATGTGAGAAAAGAAGCAAGAAAAAGAAGATAAAGTGCATTTAAACCTGTAAGATGAATGTTATACAACAGCATATTACTCTTTTGACGGATTTAAACACCAGAAATCTTATCTTCACTGTAACTTTAGAATGGATTTGGCTACTGGTCTACAATGATAGTAGAAATAGCTGTCAAACCATTCCTTTTTTCACTTGGAAAGAAGAAACTATTCTGATGAAAATTTATGGCAAAATCCACCAACTAAAATTTTATAAAACATGAAACTGTAGTATTATTATATTACTATGTTTATGTATATATTATACTTTACTACAATATTATACCAAAAAATCAGTCATACCAATGTCCCTAAATATTTGAATGCTTGATATTTTGTAGAATAGATTAAACTGAAAAAAAATTATTTGTGGGCTTCCCTGGTGGCGCAGTGGTTGAGAGTCTGCCTGCCAATGCAGGGGACGCGGGTTCGGGCCCCAGTCCGGGAAGATCCCACATGCCGCGGAGTGGCTGAGCCCGTGAGCCATGGCCGCTGAGCCTGTGCGTCCGGAGCCTGTGCTCTGCAACGGGAGAGGCCACAACAGTGAGAGGCCCGCGTTACCGCAAAAAAAAAAAAAAAAAAAAAAAATTATTTGTAAATATAACATAACATTTTTGTAAACTCAAAATAGAAATAAAATTATTCTTCTGAATAGGATCTTAATCTACACTTAAAACAAATTACAGGGATATCACATGGATATAATATTTAGGATTAGAGTTTTACCTGCCAATTTATAATTTCTTATAATTATATTCAACAGCATTGGTCACTATTGGAGGTTCTAATTTTTTCTTGTTGTTACTTACTATGTGTTTTCTGGACTAGTTACATCACTAAAATATAGAAGAATCACGTTAATGTCATTAACATTAATATTAGTATATTTCTAACCTTGTCTATGAATTATTCTCAAGTTTGTTACTATTAACTTCAACAAGTTATGTTAGTTTAAATCATTTATTCTGCTAAAATACTATATTACATAACCAATTTCAGCAAATCTGTTAGTGATTTGAACTAATTTGTTCTTTAGAAACTATGCTAGAATAATTATGCTTTGATCTTATAAATTAGCCAAATGGAATGTTGTTTATAATTTAAATGAAAACTGCCATTACATCGTTTCTTGCCTCATTGCTTCATGGACCTCAGGTAATATGTTGTTCATGGGGAAACAGCAGAACCAGATGCACTAAAATTAACAGGATAAGAGAGGCACAACTGTCCTCACCAGTGTTTTCATTACATAGGAAATAATAAAAACCAAATCAATCTATTTTCAACACACACTTCAGAGCGTTATTTAAGAATTTACTGATATAAGGTGGAGTTAAGTTGTAGCTGCATGATGCTTACATTAGTGAAAAGCAAAAATGTTGAAACTGACTCTTTTGGGACCTGTCCCAGAAGCCTCACAGTTCTGGGATTCCGTGAACGTCAGTGACCACCGTACTCATGCATGTTAGCTACCCATGGAACCCTGGGTCCCCATTCTGCACCTTTTTATTCCCTGGGACTGTTCCATCCTTGAAATCGTAAACTCTAACATTCCATTCTCTGAGCAACTTCAGATTCTTTCAATCCTCTCAGTTATGTTCCTGCCAAGCATGTCTTAACTTCATCAGAGCTTTGATCTCCTTGACCTCTCCATTTTCTTTCAACCAACTTATTCAATAAAAATTACAATTTACTGTGTACTTATATTGTCCAAAGTGCTTTACCACATTATCTCACATAAACCATATGGCAAGCTTATGAAGTAGGAATTATTATCCCACTTCACACATGAGGAAATTGAGGCTTAAGGGCAGGGGGAGGACAGTGATTCAAATTCAGGTCTAGTTGCTCCATAGCCTACCCCATACAGCTCTTACGCTTCCATATTCAAACTTTACCTCCTAACACCTCACTTCAACCTCTCTCTCTCTCTGATTCCATTAGATGAATCATCCACCTTCTCTGTTCCTGTATTCGGGTTGTCAGGAACTACTGGAGAGATCACATGTCCACGAGGACTGGTGACACTACCCATTCAATGTCTCTAGTCCAGCTGGGTCTTGAGCACTTTAGCTATGTGTCCTTTGTCACCTCCCTTCTCTGTTCCAAATTTTTTTCCTTACACCACCTGCTCCATTATTTCCTAGTCACTGAGCTAACCTAAAGAATTTGATTATCAAATTGGCTCACATAAATGAGAGATCTTCTCCAGTATCAAGCTTTACTAAAACATTCAAGAATACAAACAATCAAGAGACATAAGGGAAGCCTGGAGAGGTCTAAGAATCTTGCAAAGCTCTCATGGTCCATCATTCCCACATTAGCCATGCACTGTGTGGTCCAGAGTAATAGATGAGGTCTCTAAGCAATGCTGATGGGTTATTACTTTATAAAGCAGGAGCATTTAGGTTATGAAATGTCTCCATTTTGGACCCCAAGTAGTCACTTAGCTTGTGTGACATTTTCCAGAGAGCCATGCACCATAAATCCTTATGACCTGGGTCTGTTTATCATGAGCAATCCTAAAATAGGAACATCCTGTTAAAAGAATTCCAAAGATAAGGGCTCTCCTTCTAGCAAATATCATCAGTCTATTTACAGGGTGTTCAACTATCAACATGTCTACACGGATCTCCTAATTTTTTTCCTTCCCCAGAAGGTTCCTCCATCCCCAACTACAAATACACACAGGCCAACTGCTCTAACTCCTTCTGCCATCTCATATTTAGTCAAGAATCCTCCTTTCTATTTTATCAATTATAAAGCATCTTTTAGGTAGGAAAGTCCTTTGACTTCCTATTTTCAATGATAAACGTTAGTATATACCCATCCCACAATATTTCCTCCAGCCTCAGTGGAAAAAGTATCCTTTATGTTGTCCAAAGCCGAGCCTCTTCTCAATGACTTGTTTCTCCTTGCTTTCTCTCAGAGACTCTGGATATTTTATTAACCAATTGCAAGTCTATTTAATTACATTCTTAACTAGTCAACACATCCTTTTAGCAATAATTTATTTTTTATCTATCACTTTTATAGTATTTGTTATGTGCCAGTCACTTTACTAATATTAACTCATTTAATCTCCATAACAACCAAGGGAAGTATATGCCTATAGTATTCCCAGCTTACATATAAGGAATATGATACCAGAGAGGTTAAGTAACTTTCTCAAATTCACACAGCTAGTAGGATTTGAACACAATTGAACGAATTTGAACACAGCAATTTATACTGTGCTGGAAGGCTATTTTTAAAACATTATGAACACATTTTAGACTCACAAAAAAAGTGCAAAAATAGGTCAAAGGAGGAACTTATAACTCCAATCACCCTTTCCTCTAATGTTAACTAATCTGACCTTACCATAGTACAATTATCAAGAACAGGAATGGAACTTTGGGACAATATTATTAACTAAACTAAATTTTATTTTAAAAAATTAATTAATTAATTATATTTACCAGCTTTTCACTAATGTCCTTTTTCTAATCCAGAATCTCCCTTGAAGTTGGGAGTGATTTCTCCTCACTTGTCTCTGGCCTTTAATATTTCCTCAATCTTTTCTTGTCTTTCATGACTTTCACGAAATCTTATTTTTTGTCACTCTTACTACTTTTTCTTCATACTTTAGAATCTCATTTGTTCATGTACCCATCTACTCAGTTTTTTGCTTCAGTTATTTTATTTTTTATTGTTGTAGAAGATATATAACATAAAATTTATCATCTTAACCATTTTTAAGTGTACAGTTCAGTAGTGTTAAATATATTTACATCGCTGTGAAACAGATCTCCAGAGCTTTTTCACCTTGCAAAACTGAAACTCTATACCCATTAAACAATAAAACAGCTCCCCTTTTTACTACCCATCCCCACTCCCAGTCCTGGGAACCACCATTCTACTTTCTATTTATATAAATTTGACTAGATACCTGATATAAGTGGAATCATACAGTATTTGTCTCCATGTCACACATAGTAAATAATCTTATTTTTTTCAGTCATTGTTTCACATGCCCATTTAGGGAGATTCTCTGAGAGCAGAGATCGTGACACAATTCTTTCTACTTTACATGACAATGGGCACAATTCTGAACATGTAGTACATACCTCAAGGGTAATTAATTTGGGGGGTTATTATGGATTAAATTGCGTCCCCCCCCCTTAAATTCATATGTTAAAGTTCTAACCCCTAGTATTTCAGAATGTGACCTTATTTGGAAATAGGGTCATTGCAGAAGTAATTAGTTAAGATGAGGACTTAGTGAAGTAGGTGGGCCTCTAATCCATTATGACTGGTGTCATAAAAAGGGGAAATTTGGAGGTAGACAGCATATAAGAAAAACGCCATGTGAACATGAAGGAAGAGACTGGGTGATGCTTCTACATGCCAAGAAATGCCAAACGATTGCCAGAAAACCACTAGAAGCTAGGGGAGAGGCATGCAATAGTTTCTCCCTCACAGCTTTCAAAGGAGTTAATCCTGCTGACACTTTGATCTCGGACTTCTAGTTTCCAGACTATGAGAAAATAAATTTCTGTTATTTAAGCCACCCAGTTTGTAGGACTTTGTTATGACAGCCCTAGCAAACTAATACAGGGCTACTCACTCTTGTGTGGTCAATGGTGGATCCATAAAATTGTATGTAAAATTGTGTGTGTTTGCATCTATTGGTACACATTTTTTTTTTTCTCTTTTGCACAATCTCACAATTTCCTCTTCTAACAACCCACTTTTCATGATGAGTGGCAGGCGCATAATCAAGATAGATGGAAAAAATGAGCCTCCAATGTGACATTTATCCCTATTTTAATTTGAGGGTTCTCATGATATCTTCAGCTCATGAATGTTTATCATCTTATGACACAAGAGTATGCAAACTTTGATTTTCCAGATTCATCTGAGCTTTCTTTAGTCAGCATCTTGAATCCAAGGGTATCTCTTGGATCTTTCCCCATAGTAAGCATTAAAAATGTGATTAAAAATGACAAATAAATCAATCTTAAATGAAAACCAAGGAAGGTGAGGTAACGTTATTCTGAGACAAAAGGAGAACAGGCTATCCTTCGGTAGCTGCTCTGTTTTACAGATTTGGAAATGCAGAATGAGAGAGAACTCTGTATCAGTTTCCTAGGTTTGCCATAATAAATTACCACAAACTGGGTGGCTTACAACAACAGAAATTTAATCTCTCACAGTCCTGGAGTCCAGAAGTCTGAAATAAAATTACATTCCCTCTGAGGGTTTTAGGGGAGAAATCTTTCCTGCCTCTTCCAGCTTCTGGTGGCTCCAGGCTTTCCTTGGCTTGTGGCTGCCTCTCCCTAATTTCTACCCCTGTCTTCTCATGGCGTTCTCTGTGTCTTCCCTTCTCTCCATGTGTCTCTCCTCTGTGTGTCCCTAATAAGGACACTGGTCATTAGATTTAGGGCCCACTCTAAATTCTGGCTGCTCTCAACTCAAGATCCTTAACTTAATTACACCTGCAAACCCCCCTTTTCCAAAGGAGACACATTCACAGGTTTCAGGGGTTAGGATGAGTACCAATCTTTTGGGGGGCCACCATTTAACCCAATACAGGGTCTAATATTATTGAATTCTGAAAATAAAGGAAGAACAAAATTAACCCAAATAGATTTGACTTCTGTAACTCCATTTCTTAAGGGAGAGGCCAAGAATAAGCTCTTAATTATGAATGAACCACCCGCTAACAAAAAGACCTGAAGCGCTTCAGACCCTGGAAATGAAAACTGGAAACTTAGGGGTGTAGACTGAGTCCAACTTCTTTGTGAAGATAATAAATTCAATATTTCAAAAACTGACTAAATTATTTTTCAGGGGAGGGGTGATACAATTGCTATCTTCTCATTTTTATGGAATGCCATGTAGGAAAAGGCTTAGATGTATTCTGTGAAGCTCTCTGGGGCAGATCCAAAAGTTTCAGGAAGGCACATTTGAACCTAATTAAATCCAAACAATTCCATTAGCAAAGATGTGTACAAATAGAGTGAGTGATGTAAGTTGTGAGTGCTTTGTACAAAAGTCTCTAGAAGGCTGAGCTAGAATATTTTCTAGGCCCCATTGAAGTCTGTATTTTATGATTCTACAATTTTCTTTCCCTACACACAAGTAAAAATTATGTATAGATATTTTTCAAGTCTAAGGACACTGGTTAACAGTGTTTTGTTTAACAATATTGCTCATAAATTCCTGGTAGAAACAGTTGAGTATATGGAATAAGACTAAATGTAAGCTGGAGGAGGGCTCCAGAGTGTTTGAAAGGAAGATGCAATAATTATAGAACTCTGACTGACAAGGATTACAAGGGGTTTTTAATATGCACATGTTGTTCTATATATGTCTTTAATGACCATGATCATCTGCTATGAGCTCAGGTAATGAGCCATTTCATTTTTCATAAAGAAAGCATCTTTAAATCTGTTTTCCTTCATTTTTTTGTTATTATACAAGTATTGTTCTTTCCTGAAAACCATTTGATAACAGTGAGTAGGTGATTATTAGACTGATACTATGTTCCACATAACTTCAAAATTATTCCATGAGTCATGGGGATAAGAGATTGGGGGAAGAGAAAGCATATTATAACAAGTAATAGTTTCATATATTTTTTCTCTGCTTGCCAGCACTTTTTACAGATGGGGGTTTGAAGTTGCATAAGATTTAAATGATTTGGAGTAATAAATAATGCCAGGTGCAAATCAGGTTCAATTTCTTTTTAAAAATGTTGACACCAACATTTCAAATAACCAAAATATGTTAAAGTTGGAAACAGATCAGAATAGCTGGCTAAGGCAGATACTCCGAAGTAACTGACGAAGCTCCTTATAACCAGAGCTTTTTTGGCATGAGGTTAGAAAGATAGCATAACACAAACTCTAAAATGATCTTCATCACTTATGGCAACTGGCAAGTAACTAGGAAGGGTCAATGATTATGAAAAATGTTGCAATTTTCAATGTACTAAGGTCCACTGAACTTGGAGGTTTTACTTGGGTAATAATAATAATTGCTCATAATATGTCAGGTGCTATTTCAAATGCTTCCTTTATGGTGTCTTATTTAATTCTCACCTCAAACCAATGAGGGGATTATTTTTCCCAATTTTCAGATGAGAAAGTTGAGTTTCTGAAACTAACGTTTTTAGGGTCATACAGCGAATACATAGGTCAGCCTGGATTCCAACCTAATCAGCCTGTCTCCCTGGTCTCCACTCTTAGCTACTGGGTCATTCAGAGTTCTGTCTTAATTACAGGGTATCCCCTTACTCTGAAACTTCAGCCAATTAGTTTGCCTTAGTGAACTTGATAATTTATACTTTTATCTCATCTGCTGAAAAAGAATTCATATGAATCATGAAACAAAATATTTCATATAAAATATACTTGACCTTTTTGAAAATGATAGAATAAAATATTTATTCAAAACATTAATTTGTATAACCAATATTAATGGACTACTTGCTACATGCCAGATACTATGAAATGTGCAGGGAGGGAAAGACCTGTCCACTACCCTCAAGATGTATATAGTCCTGTGGTGAGGGTGATAGACATTAAATAAATAAAGGTTTTACATTTTGCTAAATATTGAGGGGGCAGTGCTCATGTAGGCTGAGATTTGATGGTTGAGAAGTAACGAGCCATGAGAAGGGAAGGAAGGGAAGAGCAAGGACATTCTAAGCAAAGAAAACAGAGTGTGCAAAGATCCTGAGGTGGGAAGGAGCTTGGGCTTGCTCAAGAACCTGAAATGTCAGTGAGTCCAGGAAACAGAAAACAAAGGGGAGAATTGGCTAGAGGTGAGGTTTCAGGAGCAGAAAACAGAGAGGACTGAAGGTTCTGGTGTGCTGTTTGAATTATGTTCTAAGTGGCATAAGAAGACACTGGAAGGTTTAAGAAAGGGGAAGTACATGATCCAATTTGTGTTTTAGAAAGTTCACTTTGGTTCCCATGTGAAAAATGGATTTGGACATAGATTTTATATTCTGGGCTGAGATTTTCAAACTTAGGCATCTAAAGCACTTTTCAGGAGCCATTAGAAAAAAAAAAGTTGAAAATTATTTCTATGGGTTGATTTCCTTTTTGTTTAATTCCAAAGGACTCTAGCTGTACTAGATTTTTGTTTTATTTTACCCGTCATAAAGCAATTTTGACAGCTATGTTATTTATTATAATGTATTTGGCCTGCGATTTTAACCTCTTCATGTTGCCATCTCTGTCTACAAATCAGAGATTTATTTCAATGACTACGATTTTCCCTAAGTAAGGTATCATTCTTAAAGTCATTCTGTACCTTTCCAAAAATATAGATACCATGTTAACAGAACACCTGTTAGTTTACCGCTTCCTTCACATTTTAACCAGCAGTTTTGTGTCATGTCATTTATAAAACGTATAAATAGATTATGTTTGAGGTTTCATTGAAATCCCAGTTGACTGAAATGCTATTTTGAAAACTGTCTTTCATCTAAGACATTCCAATGCATTACAGTCATTTAAATTAGCCTTTAAAATGCACACAGGGTCCAGGGCTCAGAACGTAATCAGGTGAGCCTAAAAGAGGAAGCTTTTCTATCTCTTGCTCTTGTCTTCATCTTTTATATCTTTTAGAGAAGAAGAGGGAACAGGAATGCCATAAATATTTTTCTCTTACTTTCTTCTTTTTGTTTCTGTTCGGCATCTAATATCTGCCTTTCTTTTTTGTTTTTTTTAACGGTATGCGGGCCTCTCACTACTGTGGCCTCTCCCATTGCAGAGCACAGGCTCCGCACGCGTAGGCTCAGCGGCCATGGCTCACAGGCCCAGCCGCTCCGCGGCATGTGGGATCTTCCCAGACCAGGGCACGAACCCGTGTCCCCTGCATCGACAGGCGGACTCTCAACCACTGCGCCACCAGGGAAGCCCTGCCTTTCTTTTTAGGAAGACTGTAATTGGGTGTAGTATCAGTGGGATCTGGTGCCCCACTTCTGTTATGGAGCCCGAATGGGAAAATTCCTTTCTCTCCCTACCTCTTGGCAGACAGAACTAAGCATTCTAGAGCTTTGAATGAAGGTGTGGTGAGCTGTAGCAATGAGTGTCCAATTGTTGTGTGCAGTGTTAGTATCTTGGCCAGAAAATCCATGCTGCCTAACTTCCAGAATCCCTTTGGGTCTCACACATTGTCCAGAACAAGTCCCTCCAATTTGCAGACTCTGTATTTTTCTAATAATTCCCTTTTCACTCCTGACAGCCAGTTGGTTCTGTTGCTTGCACCAAGAGCCTTACAACCCTTAACCTGCATCTATGGGAAAGCAGCTAATACGGCACCGTGGAAATCTGACTGACCTGCTTTGTGTGGGTCGTATATCTGATTCTCGTCAGAACAAAGAATAAAATTCCACTCCCTCCTTCTCCAACCCTTGAGTACCATGATCGAACAAAATAGATATGTAAATATTTGTTACAAATCTATTTCTAAAATTTTAAAACATTCCGACAGTTTTGAAATCACTGATGAAACAAACCTCTATTACTAAAGTTCAGAAGGAACTATGGTCCCTGTCACCAAACATGTATATTGTTATGTTATATTTCTGTGTCCTGAAGGAACTATCTTATATGAGGATAGTATTAAGACAGGTGACTTTCAATTCTCGGTCTCCTCTCCATACTTGTGTTATCTTTTAAACAATCTTTCATTATAAACAACAGCAAAATCAAACTATTCAAACTGCCATGGTTTCTGCAAAATGGATTTTTTTTCCTTTTTCCTTTGTCTTCTGGGAAACTGAAATACAATTTGGAAACAAATGACAGCTTAGGACTCAATTTTCTGTCTCTAAAAGGAACTTGGAACAACAAATTTTAAAGTTCCGGTTGAGCATTTAGGTTTTGATTTCAAAGGGAGTTCTGAATTTGTCATAATATCTTCTTTTGTAATGAAAACAGGCATTGAATTATACAAAGAGATATGCTAGCATCTTTCATCATCCTCATATATTATACTTTCTGTTCTGTGTTAGTTTTGTTTTCCCAAGAACTCCTGTGTATTTTTCTTTTGTTCTTCTCTTATCATGGGGAAAATTCAGCATACTGCCTACTACTGTTATTTACATCTAAGTTGGATGACGTAAATTCAATAGTTTTCAAACCAGTAAAGAACCAATGAGGACTAGAGAACCAAAGACTGCTGTTTTTTAGAAAGGATTTGACCTTTCCTTCTTCCTGTACTGAAGACTCCATTAATGTTCATTATTGCCAGTGCTTATTTTCCACATGGAGATGGAGACTAAATCTTCATCTACGTGGAAAATTGTTTTGACTACAGGATCTGACTAGATATTTGAGTTACTCAGACAAATGGCCAATTCATTTCAGTAAGTAGTTTGACCAATCTCATTCTCAATTAATTTAGTAAATTCATTTAAAATGATTAACTTCTTCATGTTGATATATTATAGTTTATTTATTTAATCAGAAAACATTTATGGCCTGCCAGGCACTGGGGTAGGCATTAACCTATATGATAACTTCTTTATCATTTAGTATTTTGATAAATTACTCTATTATCTTCAAAGCTAAACTGAGATGATACTATGGTGTTATTCATTTTACATTCAAATTGCATTAATTAAAATTATACTGGATTGATTGGAGTCATGCTCTAGGAGTTGTTAAATTCAAATAAAACTAATCTTATTTTTGAAAAGAATACATTTTTTAATTCATAAAAGAGAAGTGAGTGATTTTTAGGCCAATTTAGGGAAAATCTGGGCAAACACCTCGTTAAGAATTGTATTGTGAAACTCATCTTTCAAAACTGTGTTTCCATCAAAACAATCAGTGTTAGCCCACAAGACTTGTTTTTTTTAAAATAATTTTCATATTCATACCAGGCAGAGATCGTTCTAGAATAAGGAGTCTTTGGTAAGTACAAAATACTAATAAATTACAAGAATATATTATTTACTCAGTGATTATCCTCAAACAATCTTTGCTCTTTATTCTTGATTGAGGGTCAAATGCCATCCTGTGAATCTTTTCTTAATCCCTGTGGTAAGAATTAATTACTCTCTCCATTGTCTTCCCACAGCATTTTTATACCCTTATTATAGTACTTAACATATTGTATCTTCATTATTTTTTAGCCTGTCTTCCACTTCAGAGTGTTAGTTCTGAGGTAACGTTTTATTCACAGCCGTTTTCCCACAGAGACAGTCACAGAGTGGGCAATCAATAAATGTTGTTGGATGAATGAATACAACATCACCTAAGCACATATTTTACTGGTTTTCCATTTCCCTATTCTATTTTTGTTGTTGTCATTATTTCCTAATGCTTATCTTTTCCTGTCTTCTCACTGCATTTACTACTTTTTGCCAATGTTCACCTTATTGCCTGCTTACTGTCACTTTCAAAAATTTCCCTGGCTTTCTGGAATTTTCCTGTCTCTATTCCTTATTTTAAATGCTCCACACTAGCTCTTGTATGAGATTGGAAATCTCTTCATGAAGTCACACCACTTACTTTGGAATCTAAAATCTCCATCATCAAAGCATTCCCTGAAATAATGATTATTGAACACAGTTTATTATCTTAAGGGTGTTGGCAACATTTTATACTACTGGAATCCAAAAAGATAGTCTCATGAAGGAATTAAGAATTAAGGTTTTGAACAAAAGCATATTTTAGGAAACTACTGTCTTGTTTAGTAGTAAGATAGAACTACGGTGATACCCCCAAAGATCAGAGATTCTACCACTTAAATTAGTCCAGAGGCTCATTGTTTGGGGCACTCTCAACACATTCGCTTCAAGGTTGCTGGACTTCACATCAGTGGCAGCCCCTGAGTCCTGGGGCCTGGGAGGGAAATGTCCACAGTCTATTGTTTTTTGCCCCCTTGTTTGGATCAAAACAGGAGAGTGTAGAATGACTGTCATATGACAGAACTTGGACGTTCTGGGAACTCCATAGATTTAAGAGAGAAAACAAATGTATGCACAGGTTATGTTATAAATTGATAATAACTGGACTAACTTAATTAGAAAATGATAGATATTTAAAGGTCTGAACTTTTAAACTTTTACTTTTTCTTTTCTCTCTCTTCCTCTCTCCTTCTTCCCTTTCCTTCCTTCTCAGCTAAAGAGCATGGAGTTGTTCTTTTCAGTTCAGGTTCTGGTATCAGCATTGTCCCACAAGACCCGTCTCTTGTTTTGTTAACATATTTCTTCTCATGTTATTATCCTTCAATTGCTCTCCCCTGTATGGACAATGATTTTAATATATAAAATATACAGTAAATTTTGGCATATATTTTAAATTTACATAAAGTTAATTTCATCATAGATCCCATTTTGGTTTTCACTTTTTTCTACACTATGTTTTCAAGATACATCTTTGTCCTTAGGGCACATCTTAAGAAGCTTAATACTTCTAATCTGAATAATATTCCATAGTACGCATCCACCCCCTTTACCCTGCCCATTTCCCCTCAGTGAGGGACGGCTAGATGCCCTCAAGTCCCCCTGCAATATGCATACTCTGGCATGTACCCTAGTTGAGACTGTCTCTGGAGAGGAAATTCCGGTAGAGGGGTTGCTGGGCGTAGGGTGTTCTTTTCTTTAATATTACTAATAACTGCCACATTGCTCTCCAGAGTAGCTACACTACTCTAGGAAGCACCAGTTGAACTATGGTGGTTTCTGTTTCCCCATATCCTTGTCCATTTTCTAATTTTTTTCAGTCTTTTAAGGTTTAAAGTGGGATCCATTTGTTTTGATTTACTTTAGTCCCATTACAAATTGAAATTGAGTATTTCTTCGTATAATTATTTAACATTTGTGCTTCCCCCTTTCTTAAATGCGTATTTATCAAGTTTGGGTTTCTTCTCTTTTTCTTATATTCCTGAAGTATTAGTTCCTCCTAACCCCTACTGTATATCATTCCTTTGTCAGTTTTAGGTGTTGCAAAGTTCTTCTCCTATAGTGTCATTGTTCATTAGCTTTGTCTAGGATATTCTTCTTTTGAACAAATATTCTTATTTTGGTGCATTCAAACCCATTAATTTATATGCTTTTACTTAAAGATTATGCTTCTTTGCGACAACCTAGAGGGGTGGGATAGGGAGAGTGGGAGGGAGGCTCAAGAGGGAGGGGATGTAGGGATGTATGTATGCATATGGACGATGCACTTTGTTGTACAACAGAAACTAACACACCATTGTGAAGCAATTATACTCCAATAAAGATGTA
Source organism: Leucopleurus acutus (assembly GCF_964270905.1). Classification (NCBI taxonomy): domain Eukaryota; kingdom Metazoa; phylum Chordata; class Mammalia; order Artiodactyla; family Delphinidae; genus Leucopleurus; species Leucopleurus acutus. Next base: position 66,460,127 of record NC_139149.1, on the reverse strand, counting down.
TTAAAAAAATAAAAAAGATTATGCTTCTGTTCTGTCTTTTAAGACTATTAGTATGGTTGAATGTTGGTAGGCTAGATGCCAAACCTCTCTTCCCAGTTTTGCAGATTTTTTTTAAAAAGTTAACATAGTTATTTACTGATCTGTAATCTGTTATTTTGGTTTTATAATAAACATGTTGTATCCTTCAGAAAAATTCTGGCTAGATTTTAATTGTGATTGCATTGCTTGTACACATTACTTGTGGAGAAAAGACATCTTAATAATATTCAGTCACCCTTTACACAAGCACAGGGTATCTCTTCACTTAGAAACTTAGAATTTTATGATTTTTGATTGAGTTTTGCAATTTTCTTCATGAGGTCTTGTAAATTCTTTAATTCCTCTGTAGTGTAGAGTGTTGGGTGTTATTGAAAATGGTATGCTTTCTATTTGCTGTTTGTAAAAAGTGCCATAGAATTTGTAAGTTTATCTTGCGTTACTCTGACAAGGTATTGCTGGGTACTGCTTTTTAAATCTAATCTGATCGTCTCTGGCGTTTTATTGGAGATTTGAATTTATTTATAGTTATTATACTTGCTTCTATATTGAGATTTTTAAAATTCTATCTTATTTTATATTTTCTCTTTACTGTACACATTTTTGTTTTTCATTCTTTCCTGTTTTGCATTAGATAAACCAAATTTTTCACTGATTAAAATGCAATATACATATTTATTTCTCTTTGTCCATTGTCACTAACATTTTAAGGCACACGTAAGGTTAATTTTTCTTGCCAATTTCATGAATTTACCAATATCTATATATTCCTTCACACAGGATAAATATTTTATACCTTTTCACCTCTCCAACTTTTGGTTCTGCTACTGTATTGGTACCATATAAGTTCCAGAATGTTAGTTTTGTGTTGAAATGGATTTCCTTTTCCTCTTTTTTTTGAGTTCTATTTTTTTTCTTGCTTGCTTTTTCTTTTTAATTTTGGTTCTTGCTATTCCATACCACAATAACATTGCTAAGTTACTTGTTCACCAATTCTTTTCATATTTCTAGTAATATTCTACTTTTTATTGTAGCACTTCCTCAAAGAGTATTTTTAGAGGATCACTGTTACACAAAACCTCTGATACCTTGAATGCATGAGAATGTCTTAATTTCACTTTTACATTTAAATGACAGTCTAGGAAGATATATTCTAAAATCGGAGTTCTTTTTCTTCTATATTTTGAAAATATTCCTCCATTGTCTTATTTCCAGCAGTTTTGTTGGGGAGTCAGATGTCAATCTGATTAACATTCTTTTCTTGATGAGTGATCTGCTCTTTCTCTTTGGAAGCTTTTAGAAATTTTTCTTTGTCTTTGATAATCCTGAATTTCACTATAATGAGTCAGAAACAGGATATTTGTTATCTGTTATTTTTTGTCATCCTAAGAATCCATTCAATCTTTTTTAAACTTTATTTTTTTCCCTTCTTCTCTGGAAACTCCTATTTTCCAAATATTAGAACTTTCTGTCTCTGGTGGAATTTTTCAACCCCATCTTCCAGGAGCTTACTATTTCAATATTTGCCAATACAAATTCTGCTATCTATGGCTTTCATTGTGTTTTCCTTCTTCAAGTGTACATATTATTTAGCTTTAAAATAAAAATTACATGTATACACAGTTAAGTAGAATTCAATAGCACCACAGATTCTGTTCTGAAAAACAGTAGTCCCCAAGCCTTCTTTCTTCCTTACCGGAAACTTTCACACTCAATTCTTAACTGATTATTTGTACTTATCTCTATATTTCTAAATAAAATGTGTCAGCTTTTATTTTGAGTTTTAGGCATTGTCTATTGACTTGACAATTTGGAAGATAAAAGTTTACTGCTCTTTTACCCTTCTGTCCCATAACCCTTCCCTCTTCAACACACATTTTCTATCCCCCTCCCATCAATGTGGTTAGAGAGTAATTTTGGTTATAAAATATGCATTATTTACATTATTGCATCTTTAAAAGCTGGACCATGTAATATATTATGATTACATTTGCTGCATAACAACTGTATTTTCTATGAGATTAATAACTGTATTTATTTTATTTATTTAATTTTCCATGTCTTGTCAATAACCAGCTATCTGGGGGCATCCCTCAGCCCAGTCCAGTTGACACATAATACTAACCATCACAGGTACTAAAGCCTTCAACAATCCTTATTTCTCTACTTTGCGAAGACCTGCTAAGTTTCAACATAGACCCCAAATGGTCTGTGGATCACCACTAAGTGAGCTCACCTACTTTTAAGGCTTTCACTAATTTCTATAAATTAGCAACTATTGAATCTTTATCTTTAGCCCAGCCCTGTTTCTTAAATTTAAGACTCACATCCAGCAAGCCACCTACCGATAGTTACATTCTCTAAGTATCTCAAACCGACGTCTTCCCCATCAGAGCTATCCTTTTTTATTTTCCATGGCAACAGGCCATGGGACATGCCTATTGTCACCTGTGACTTGTAAAAGGCAGCCTAGATTAGTGGTTAGAAATATGGATTCATGAGCCAGATTGCCTGGGTGGAGTTCCAGTATTAACACTTAATAGCTCTGTGACCTTGGGGGAGTTACTTGACCTCTCATTCACAAATAGGGATAAAACAGCAGTAGGGTTGTTATGGAGGATTCAATGAATTAATAAGTGCTTATAACGGAGCCTAGCATGTATTAAATATAAATAAATGAATAACCAAATAAACAAACCCATGTTAGAACCTTGAAAGCAATTGTTTGTGTGTTCTTCAACTTTAAACTCTCACTCATCGATTATATAACCCAGCTATTGATAACTACCAATAACTATCAATTTTGTCTTCTATTTATTTGTTAAAGAACTTTCGAGACTACAAACTCCCTAAAGACAATGACCGTGTGTGTTTACTTGTGATGTTACTTCTAGTTCTTTGAATACCCACTACCAGGCATACATAGTGAGTGTTCAATATAATTTTGTTGAATGGTTTAATGAGTTATACATACCATATCTTATTATAATCTTTCTGATAATATAGATCCCCCACTAGATTGAATTTCTTAAATACTAGTACCTTTCTATATCACAGTGCCTGGGATATATTAGATATAATAATAATAAATATCTGTTACATGAATGAATGAATGATTGAATGAACCATTTGGATAGGAGAAGGATTCAAGCCTAATAAGTTAGATGTCATAGTGGCACTGTTGCTCTGAGAAACACTTAAACTGTTGATGTTAATAAGGTAGAACTTAATGTTATGTTGGCTTTACTTGGTGCCAGTTTTTTAAAAAATAACAAGCATTTGACTCAGACAGACCGTTGAACGTAACTAAGACTTCTCAGGCACACTAAAGTAAAGCCAATTACCCTGACAACTAGGGGTACTTTCTGTTTGCTAGGCATTAATTCCCAGAGCTGTGGATGTATTTTTAGTAACAATTCAGATGGTAACACTTCTGGATCCTTCCATATAACCTGAAGAACGCTTCTCCAAAAATAAAATATTATAATATTCCTTAACATTCCTGACCAAGAGGATCCACACTGTTATAATATTTATACTGTTATGTTGACTTATAACATTAAAGTACTAATGAGGAATAAAGTAAGACTATAAACTTTCTAGGTGATTAAAATATTGTATTACTGAATATAATAGATAAATATCTTGTTCTCGATAATGTACATGCTTGAGTGTATCTAAATATTATTATAACTTATAAATAAGTGACTGGTAATTGGAGTATCTATAAAGTAAAAGAAATATTTTTATTTTAAATCTTAATTAACTCTGTGCTATATGATGAGCAAAACACATATAGCATGTGCATTGTTCCAACAAAACAACAACTGACTGATCTGCTTTACAGAGAGAAGCCAAATAAATGGAGCAGAGTAACTGACACGAATGTTGACAATCATATTGGGATAATGCAGATAACAGATATACTGATTTACTCGTTATCTAACATATAAAATCACTCTAGGTTAGTAGTCACAGCAAACTATTTTATTTGTATTTTCCGTCATATTACCCAAGAAAAATTATACTTAACATTGCCAAGGATTAGCATTCCAAATCCGTCACCAAGTATTTCTTAAATGTTTTAATTTTATGAAAATATTCCAGATGATATAAAGCTGGGCACCTCCTTTTGCTATGTTCATTACAGTTGCATGAAATAGGTGACTATTTTTACATTGCAGCATTTCCATACCATTTGCAATGCCATATTTTAAGTCCTTTTAAAAAGTCCAAGAAATTGTTATTTCTATGCAGAAAATGATGATCCAGAATAAAAAATCATGCATTAAACAGTTAAAAAAAAACGCTACTTAATTTAATAAATTTATTTATTGCTCACTCACTCTGTGCCAGGAAATCTCTGAGGAGATAAAAAATGGACAAATATCAGCTGAACACACACATAATCACACACAGGGGTGTCTGATCTCTTGGTGCCGTAAAAGAGGTTCAGTGGTGGTGGGAGCGTTTTTAGAGAAAGGGGTGACAACTTTTAGTTTATAAGGAGAGAAATACCTCAGAGAGAAAGAACCAGGTGAAGAATGGACAAACACCTGACAGGTAGAGATGATGGGGAACTAGGGTCCTAGTGGAGGAGGTTCCACTGGGTAAAGCACAGAGGCAGGAACTATAAGCACGTAATATGGAAAAACAAATCTGACTCCATATTGGATCTGTTTCTTGTACTTTAACCTTTGTACTCTCTTGCTTCTGCTACAGGTTAAGAAAGTGACTATAGTCTGAAATATACAGGATAGCCCGTTCTCAAGGCTCTGACTTTTAAGGGTATAACACTTTCCCATTTGTACAGAGATAAAGTTGCAGAACAGAGAATAACGGTCGTCTTGCTGGAGGTTTACAGGAATACTGTGATCTTACCTACCCTGACAGCTGCAAGAACAAAGCCTTCTGACACCAAAAGGTTAGCAACAACCAACTACACCCTTCCCCTTTTAATATAAAAGAAGCCTGAATTCTAACTCGGGTAAGAAGGTTCTTTGGGACCCTAGCCCACCATTTTCTCCTTCTGCTGGCTTTCTGAATAAAGTTGCTATTCCTTGCCCCAATGCCTCGTCTCTCGATTTACTGGCCTGTCGTTCGGTGAGCCAGTACAAGCTTGGACTCGGTAACAAGATCCGTAGCTCAGCTGGGGTGGACAATAAGGGCTGGATGTAGGGGAAAGCAGTGGTAGGTAAGCCAGATTCATATTACTGACAGTCTTAAAGATCAGCCTAAGGAGTTTGCAACTGGACGACAAGCAAGGAGGAGGTGTTATAAGTTAGAATATGTTTGAGTTCAAATATTTATTCAATGCTTGGGCATTGTACTAAGTTTTTCAAAAGACAATTTTTTAGAGAAGTTTTAGGTTCACAGCAAAACTGAGAAAGGTATACATATACCCCATATTGTCTCTGCCTCCCCCACCCCACACAATGCACAGCCTCCCTCATTATCAGCATCCCCCACCAGAATGGTACATTTGTTACAACTGATGAAACTACCTTGACACATCATAATTACCCTAAGTCTGTACTTTACATTACAGTTCACTCTGGGTGTTGTACATTCTATGTGTTTAAACAAATGTATCATGACATGTATCTACCATTATAGAATCTCACAGAGTATTTTCACTGCCATAAAATCTTCTGTGCCCCACATTTTCCCCCTAACCTCTAGCAACCACTGATCTTTTTCCTGTTTCCATAGTTTTGCCATTTCCAGAATGTCATATAGTTGGAATTACACAGTATATAGCCTTTTCAGATTAGCTTCTTTCACTTAGTAGTATGCACTAAAGATTCCTCCATGTCTTTCATGACTTGATGCTCACCTCCTTTGAGTGTGGAATAATATTCCATTGTCTGGATGTACCATAGTTTATTTATCCATCCACCTACTGAAAGACATCTTAGTTGTTTCCAAGTTTTGGCAATTATGAATAAAGCTGCCATAAGCATCTGTGTGTAGGTTTTTAAAATTTATTTATTTATTTATTTATTTATGGCTGCACTGGGTCTTCACTGCTGCACACAGGCTTTCTCTAGTTGTGGCAAGCGGGAGCTACTCTTCGCTGTGGCGCGCAGGCTTCTCATTGTGGTGGCTTCTCTTGCTGTGGAGCATGGGCTTTAGGCACACGGGCTCAGTAGTTGTGGTGCACGGGCTTAGTTATTCCGCAGCATGTGGCACCTTCCCAGACCAGGGCTTGAACCCATGTTCCCTGCATTGGCAGGTGGATTCTTAACCACTGCGCCACCAGGGAAGTCCTGTGTGTAGGTTTTTGTGTGCACACACATTTTCTTCTCCTTTAGATATATACCAGAAAATGTGGGAGCTGGATCCTATGGCAAGAGTATGTTTAGTTTTATAAGAAACTGACAAACTGTCTTCCAAAATGGCTGTACCATTTTGCATTTCCACCAACAATGCATGACATGTCTGGCTCCACATCTTCTCCAGCATTTGCTGTTGTCAGTGTTCCAGATTTTGGCCATTCTAATAGGTGTGTAGTGGTATCTCATTGTTGTTTTAATTCGCATTTCCCTGATGACATTTGATGTGGAACATCTTTTCACATGCTTATTTGCCACCTATATTTCTTCTTTGATGAGGTGTCTGTTAAGGTCTTTGGCCCATTTTTTAATTGGGTCATTTGCTTTCTTATTGTCAAGTTTTAAGAGTTCTTTGTGTATTTTGACTTAACAGTCCTTTATCAGATAGGTTTTTTTGCAAATATTTTCTCCCAGTCTGTGGCTTGTCTTCTCACTATCTTGACAGAGTCCTTCATAGAACAGAATTTTTTTATTTTAACGAAGTCCAGCTTATCAATTATTTCTTTTATAGATCATGTCTTTGGTGCTGTATCTAAGAAGGCATTGCCATACCCAAAGTTATCTAGGTTTTCTCCTATGCTATCTTCTAGGAGTTTTATAGTTCTATATCTATAATCATGAAGGGTATTGGTCTACAGGTTTTGTTTTTGTTTTTGTTGTACTCTCTTTAGCTGGTTTTGGTATCAGGTTAGATAAGATTCAAAAAATGAGTTAGGAAATATTTCCTGCTCTTCTATTTTTTGGAAGAGATTGTGTCGAATTGGTGTTACTTCTTTAAATGTTTGGTAGAATTTCTCGGCAAAACTATCTGGGCATGGGAATTTCTTTTTGGGGGGCTTATAAAACTATAAATTCAATTTCCTTAATAGTTACATGGCTATTCAGACAATCTGCTGTATATTGGATGAGTTGTAGCTGTTTGTGTTATTTAAGGAGTTGGTCAATTTTGTCTAAGTGGTCAAATGTATGTGTCGAGACTTGTTTGCAGTATTTCTTTATTATTTTTTTGGTATCTGGGGGGTCCACAGTGATATTGCCTATTTCATTCCAGATGTTTGTAATTTCAGTCTTCTCTCTGTCTCTTTCTCTGTCTTTCTCTTTTGACAGTCTTGCTAGAGATTTGTCAACTTTATTGAACTTTTCAAAAACCTGCTCTCTATTTCTCTACTGTTTTTCTGTTTGCAAAGAATGCTTTTTAAATTATTGTTTAACCATTTCACACTAATTCAAAATGTACCAACAAGAATAGTATCATGAACACCTGTATATCCATCATCTACATTTAACTAATGTCAATGTTTGGCCAGATTTGCTGATCTTCTACATTTAATCAAATGTTCAGGTAAGGTTTTAGTCCACTCTAATCAAATTCACTCCCTCCTCCTTCAGAAATATATACAATTTCCTTAAGATATATATCCTTCCTATCCATGTTTTCAACAATTTTACAATTTGTGTAATATAATAATTTGTGTAAATGTTTACAGATAATATGTTGTGTTAGTTTTTGTGTTTTAAAACTTTATATGAAAAGCCTTCTCCATATATCTTTTGATGGAGGCATGGATAAAGAAAAACACTTGTATATTATAAGAAAAACTCTACCAAAATGATATAAAATAGCAACTGATATTTGGCCTTCATTTTGGAGATACAGAAGGGTAGGATGGGGACCAAGGTGAACGTGAAAGCATGTGTTCTCTCTAAAAGGGAGCCACTTCACAGTTTCAGCCTGCTGTTGCCTACTGTAGGGGAGGAATTACAAACCTCTTTCTTTCATTTTTGTTAAAGAGTCTGAAAACTCTTCCTTGAAGAACCTTAAAATTTTGAAAAATTTTACTTAAAAATAATTTTTCTGAGTTGTAGTCATGTTTATGCATTTACTTCCAAATCATTAACTTTATTGCTCAATAGTATTCCTTGGTATCAACATACAATTTGTTTATTTATTTTCCTATTGATGGATGTCAAAGTTGTTTCTAAGTTTTAAATATTACGAATAATACCTAAACAATTATCCTTACTTATTTCTCCTTATGTGCATAAGAGAGAGTTTCCACATAATGAGAGAGCTCTATATCCCTAGAAGTAGAATTATTGGATTACAATGTATGTACGTCTTCACATTTATTAGATACTTTAAAATTGCTCCCCAAAGTGATTTTAACTAATTTACATTTCCAAAGCAGTATAGCAGAGTTCACTCTCTTCCTTAACCTTTGACAAAACTTGGTATTGTAAAGCTTCTTAAATGTTGCCAATTTCATGGTTATAAAATGGTATTTCATTGTATTAATGTGCATTTTGTTGACTACTGGTGAGGCTGAGCATCTTTTTGTATATTTACAGGCCATTCAGTCATTTGCAGTTAACTTACTGATTTGGAAGAACTTTTTATGGATTCCAGGCACTTAACTTTATCAAAAGTCACATTTTAATACCTTCTCCCATACTTCAGGTTGTCTTACAATATATCCCCGTAATGTGGCTTACTTTTATTAAAATTTGAATATAGATAAATGTGCAAATATTTTCTGTTATGGTCATGGTCTTCCTGTCTTTAGAAATTCTTTCTTATCTTGATGTCTTCTAAAAGTTTTAGCTTTCGCTGCAAAAGAGTTTAGTTTTAATGCACTGGCAATTTATTTTTGATATGCTATAAGATGAGTACCTATTTTTTTCTCCTGTATGATGGTCAGTTATTAACTTGGTCATGTGCCGAACTTCTACACATGCATGTGCCTTTCTGGGCTTTCTATCTTGCTCATTAGATTATTTGTCCATCTTTGCCCTGATAAATAATACATGCTGTTTTCTTTATTATACTTTTATTATAGGTTTGATGTCTGGCAAAGCAAGTTTTCTCTTTTCATTTTCCACAAAATTGTTTGGCCAATTCTTGGAACTTTAGTCTTTCATATGAATTTTAGACTCAATTTACCTGGTTGCGTATAGAATTCTGTGGGATTTTTATTTTATTGCATTACATTTCTATATGAGTTAGTGTAGAATTAACGTAATTTCAGCATGGATTCACCCCATTAGTGAACTTAGTACATCTTGACATTTAGTCAGATCTTCTTTTATGTCCTTCAACAATGGGTGCAATTTTCTCAACAAAAGTCTTGCTCATATTCTGGTAGGTTCCTTTTGATTGTTGTTACTATTATTTTCTAATTAATTTCTACTTGTGTACTGGAAAGCTATTAATTTTTGAAAGTTGGTCTTGCATCCAAGAACATTATTGTCCTCTCTTATTAATAAAAGTTTATGTACACCTTTTGATTTTTTTCTTCATTCAATCATGTTGCCTGAACACAAAATTTTTGCCTCTTTTATTTTTTTACACTTTTTTACCTCCTTATATTGTCTTATTGTAAGAACCTCTGGTACAATACATATTGTACTGGACCTAACAGTCATAGTTGTCTTCCTCTTGACTTTGATAGGACTGCTTCTAAAATTTTACTGTTTACTATGGAGTTTACTATAGGTTTTGCTAAATATACTTTATAAGGTTAGGGCAATTTTCTTCTATTTCTTGTTTTCTTGATTTTATTTTTAAAATCATAGTTGAATATCTATTATATCAAATCCTTTTTTCTGCACCTTATGAAATGCTAACACAATTCTTCTCCTTGATCCGTTAATGCAGTTAATTCCATTGATAAATCTTCTGATAGCTAACCATTCTTTCATGCCAGCAGCACTTTGTTTTGTTTTAAATACATGGTTGGAAATTAGAGTGCTTTTAACTCAAGATTATGTGCATTTCATGTGTTCTACAAGAGATATAATCATTTTCTCAGGCTCAGAACTTTTTGATTGCTGTAATTAGGCAAGATTATGAAACTTTCACTGTTACATCAGTGATCTGAATGAAAGTGGTTTTATTTAAATCAATATAATTTAATGAAAAACACATATTTTAATTTTAGTTTAGGTTAAATGTTTCCCCTATTGCTAATATTTGGTTTTAAATTACTCAATTAGGCTCTTTTTATATAGGAGATTGCATTAAACACACATACACAATATTTAAATATAATTTATTGTAATTTTACGATCTACCTTGTCTGCTACAATAACATCAGAATCTCTAGCTCAAGACTCAAGTTAACTCTTTCTTCACATATAATGTTGGGTTATCTAGATCCTGGGAGAAGCAGGATATCAGTAATATTCCTCTCTTCTCATGTTTTTCTCAATAAAATGGCACAGAGGTTTCCTTTGACTGCTTGAAAACTGAAAACATATAAACAGTTTTCCAGAGTTTACGAAGCTGCATTAATTTTAGTGCAAATCCCTGTTATTAAAATTCTAAATAATAAGTTTATAAATCTTTATAAAGGGAGGTTTCCTTCAGGATTCTGTAGCATTTCTAAATACATTCTTTCTATTAAGTTGAACAAAAATATAATTTGATCTACAGAAAGATTAAAACACAGGATTAATATTAAGAAGTGATCAATGTCATGTAAAATCCCTAAGTGTAAAATAGTAGATATTCCATTTTACCCTTATTTTACAGAATCAGAAAGTATTTAAATTAAATTACTTTAAAGCAAGCATTATTACTATCAGTATGAATCATCGGCCTACGATCAGAATGAATAGGAAAAAAGATGCCTGGAACCATCACTGATTTCAACTTTTATTCTTGCTGAATTATATGAGTAATGACTACTGAATTTGGCCCAAGAAATGGAAATCATAGATGTATTAAAGAAAATTAGTAAATAGTTTTGCAGTCTGCAAAACAAAGCATCATGAGATAAAATTATCCATATTCTGATTTTTATTGGGCTTTGGTCAAGAGTAGTGAATTGTGAATTGATAAAATACCATTTATTTTCTAATATCATTAATATTCTAAATAATTCTCACTCAAAATCAAAACCATTTTAAGAAATCTTAGGGATGAATAAAGCACATTCTACGCATCTTAATCTAAAGAATAAGAAGAGAATGTTTTACGTACTTAAAACAGGTAAATGTGAAGCATACTGAAATTCTCTGCTTCGTGAATTAAGGGTGCTGAGCTTGCTCTCTTGTGTGATATCTGTCCGATCTAATATTGCTTAAGCTCTGGATAAGATCGAATTTATCATTAATATTTGAAAAGAGGAAGAAGTACGACCGACATGACAGAAATCTAGAACAGCGCTGTCAACTAGAATTTTCTGCAGTGATGGAAATGTTCTATATCTGCCCTGTCCAATACGAGAGCCACCAACGACATGAAAATACTGAGCACTAGAAATGTGGTAGTAGTATAATAAAGGACTGCATTTTACAATAAAGTAGTATAATAAAGGACTGCATTTTACATTTTAATTAATTTTAATTAACTTAATCTTATGTACAAATATTACATGTTGTCTAGGGTTTAGTATTTTGGACAGTGCAGGCCAAGAATCTTAGGTTTTCTAAATTTGTTATTAGAGCCATAATCTGTTTTTATAATTTCAACATAACTCTTGCTTCTATAAAATGGGTATAAAACTTGAAGTTCAAATATTATCTATTATTAAAACTTACCAAGTAAACTTTTCACATATATGGATTAACTTCACCTTTTAACTAGCATCTGGTCCCAAACTAGAAAGATTCTGGACAGAGCAAATGATGAAGATTTTTATTCTACATAGAAAAAGCTGGGAAACAACTAGTGTATTTGAAGGATATGTTTCTACTAGTTTCCATGCCAACAGAATTTTGATTATTGTGATATTTGACAGTAATTAAAATAATGAAACAAATATGGAATACCCATTCTAAAAGCATTTTTATTTTCTGGTAATGTGAAAAATCCCCAACTAGGATTGGTTGTTGATAACTTCATTTAAGTAAAATTTTCACCAGGCCAACATATAAGAGAACTCAGAAGACCAGAACTATAACTTTATATTTAAAACATATTAATTTCTTTTTAATTTGGACTCTTCACCGAGCTCCGTATTTTCAAGGGAATTAAACTGTCCTATAAAATTACACAGCTATGTATTACATTAACATTTTAAGAGCTAGAAATAATAAGAAACCACATTTTTACCGTGCAAATGACTAGTTGTAAAATCTTTTATGTAAATCTCTTCATTGCTTAGTATTTAAATTATAAATTAAAAATTGATGAAACATTATTGCATATACTCTATATGGAGGGTAAAAGAGAACAAGAAATAATTTTCTCAGACCCCAAACTCAAAAGCTAGATTCTACATTTTATCTTTTCAAAAATATTTCTATAAATATTTTTATCCCAGAATAAGAAATAGTATATAATTACATAATTTATTATGTTTAGCAGTTTCTTGGCAACTGAATTTCAGACATTAAGTATTGTCTAGACTTTCTCTAATATTTCTTAATATTATGTACATATATATACACACACATAATTACATATATAATTAAGACCAACATAGAATCCCTTTATTAATATTGCTTAAATGACATCATTAATCATTTCATGTGCACACATATACACACATATACATGGCTAAAATATTTTGGAATGCCAAAATATAATTTTCAAAAATTTAAAAACATGACTCATACAAATATAAAATGAACACATGTCAAAGATTTTTTAAGCCATTAAAGAGTAAAACAGCAGAACAGTAAGCCGATTAAGTGGTGAATTTTATGAACAGCAGTTTACATCATCAGTAAGGAAAGGAGCTCTGAAGTAAGTGAAATAAGTTGGATAAGTTAGAGACAAAACTGATTAATGTCCTATAGAACAATAAAACGTAATATTTGTGGCTACCTTTTCTACTGTAAAGAAGTGATTTGCATCTCTCTCGGACAAAAATATACAATTTCACGTTAACTTACATAGCTGGGCCTTAATCAATAGTAAATAGTAAGTGCAACAAAAGTACATCCCCTACAGCAGGGGTCCCCAACCTCCAGGCTGCAAGGTTAGGAACTGGGCCGCACAGCAGGAGGTGAGCGGCAGGTGGATGAGCGAGTGAAGCTTCATCTGCCGCTCCCCATCACTCCCCAATGCTCCCATTACCGCCTGAACCATTCCCCCCCCACCCCCCGTCTATGGAAAAACTGTCTTACACAAAACCAGTCCCTGGTGCCAAAAAGGTTGGGGAGCACTGCCCTACAGAATTAAATAGTCCTTGGATGCCATTGAAAGGACATGCAGCCATTCTTTTTCTTACTCTCAAGTTCTGGATACTTTTTTTTTTTTAACAGAAAGGAAGTATTACATTTTAGAATTTTTTTTAAGTAGAACACTTTATTATAATAAAAAGCCATAGATTATTTCTTTGGGAGCTCTTGGGAGATAAATAAGTTCATTTTGTAATTTATGAGGTAAGTTTTTACTGAAGCTGATAACCTTGGAAAACAGAATTCTTTATATTTCAATATCATAAAAGAAAGAATTCGGGAATCCTTTCATTTATAAGTGTTGATAAAACTAGCAGTCAAGTCTGTATACACGATAATGTAGAACACGATCCTTCCAGTGTACTGCCAGTGATACAAATACCATTGTAAAGACACTTTGCTGCCATGTATCAGACTAAGACTCTCTAAAAACTAAAAAGATTATTTGGCAAATTTCAATTTCTTGGGTGCAAAATTTAAAACTGGAATATACCCATAATATTAGAAGAACCAACCTCCCTCTCTTCCTTTCTCCCTCCCTCGCTCCTTCTTCTTTCCTTTCTTTTTCTTCCTTCATCCCTTCCTTCTTCCCTCCCTCCCTCCTTTCCTGAACACTCCCACTACAGAAATTTTTGGTACTGTGGTGAAAGAGCTCAGGTATCTAACTCCCTTGCACCTCCTCTTCTATCCAGCAATCCCAGGGAAATGTCCAATAGAATAATAAAAACAAACAAAAAAAACAAGCAAGGAAAAAAGTGGGGAAACCTGTGTAGTAGTTTCCATTGCTGCTGTAACAAATTAGCACAAACTTAAGTGGCTTAAAATAACATAAACTTAATTAGCCACAGTTCTGCAAATCAGAAATCTAATACAGGTTTCACTGAGCTAAAATCAAGATGTTGGCAGGGCTGCATTTCTTCCTGGAGACTCAGAGAGAATTCAATTCCTTGCCTTTTTCTGACTTTTCTGATTAAAGCACCTTTCCTTTCTACTGACACTTGCCTCTTGAATTATTGGCTTTTGAGCAGTGAGCAGCCAAACCTGAGTTCTGTAACAACAGCTTCTTTACTTTTAAGCACCCATGTGATTAAATTGGAGCCACCTAGATAATCCAGGCTAATTTCCCAATCTCAAAGTTCCAAACTTAATCAGATCTTCAAAGTGTCTTTTGCCATGCAAGGTAACACACTCACAGGTTCCTGGTACCTGAACACCTTTGAGGGACCATTATTCTGCCAACCATGACTTACATCCATGCTGAAAAGATTGAAGGTTACTATCTTCAGACCCTAAACTTCAGGGACTTTCTGCCAGAGCTATGCAGGGGCACCCAGATTAAAGAGGTTTATGTTCTCCTTCTTGTGAAAATGTGGGGGTGCTTGGGAAATAATTTGAGGAAACCCGAACAGCCCATAATTTGGTGAGGGGAGGGCAAAGTCATTGAGCAGAGGCCACGACAAGCAAGTCAGCAAACAAATGAAAAACACAATGGCAGGTGTTTCTCCAAGAAGAAACCCTGCACAGGCTGAGTTTCTTTCTGAAGTGGGAAGTTGAAGGAACAGAAAACCCCCAGGAAGGGTTTTTCCCATATTGGGTGGTGGCACAAAGTTCTCTCATGAATTTTTCCAGAGATGCAATGCAATTCCATTTAAAGTAATGAGGGATGTATCTGCAATATTAGATATTAAAACATCGTAAACTTAAAAGAGTGAAAACAAGACATGGAAGGAGGCGAGAATAGTCAGAAGGCCAACAAGAATTCGGCATAAGAAAAATGGTATGTTTAAAAAAAACTGTGCTAACACTATTAAGATTTGGGCCTATTTCAATTTTCTTCCTTTATGATTGTTTCTCCTTTCTATATTTTTAAGAATAAATCTGAATTATAATGTAACATATATAGCATACTTTATCAAAGTGCAAAATCACATGGCAACCATATCTACACACGTCACAAACATACATACACAAATGTTACACTTTGATTAAAGAATTTAAGTAGGGTTTTCTTAGATGTCACTTGTCAAATTTAAAGAATATTGAGGTATGTATAACATAAAAAAGGCAAGAAACAAAGCCTCCCATGGCTCAGAAGATTGGACTGTAGAAAGATTACCATATACTGCCCAACATTTTAGGTTTCTCTGTTTTTCATCAAAGCAGATCTGGCAGAGAAACACATGTTTTCAGTTTTGCTCTGTGAAAAGATAATCTTCATTTTGGTATTCATTATGCACGATGTATGCAAAATGCAATGAGCCAACTGACTCACACTTTGGTGTCATGCAAATAAAACCTAAACACAAGAAAGTGTAACATCTAGTAAAATGTGCATAAAACCACAAAGGCTAAGATAAGAAAATGGAGAGCTAAGGAATGCAATTAGCACATTCACTGAGGGCAACTAGTGGGATTTGGAGATGAGCCTTACAAATTTGAATTTATGCTTTTGGCTAGGAATGTCACATTTATAGGCAAATATAGGCTCACATTTGCAGAGCAGTTTCTGTACTTGATTAAAAAAATGAAAGTGAAAGCTCCTATGAAAATAGGTGGATGGCCGGTGTATAAGTTTGTCAAAATGTGATCCCAAAAAAGTAGAGCAATGTGCTTCATGATTTTTGATATTTCAAATAGTGTTTAGGATCTTTTCTAATACTTGAGAAAATATGATTCAATCATTCAACATTTAATAATTTAGGTAAGAATCATGCTTTCTTCATAAAAATATAGAGACTGATTGTTTTTTTCCCCAGAATAGTAGATGATTGAATATATGTGTGTGATATACACATGGTTATTTATGGATTGATCATTTTTGTCACTTGGATGGGTAGGCATCTTTTAATCAATGGTAGTGTGTAGGCATGCAAAATCAGTTTGACTATTTTGTCTAAGTGACAAATTAGAACTGATTATGAAACCCACAGACCTCAGATATTTAGATTACTAATGCTGGCAGACTATTAGGTAGTCAATTATTCCAAGCAGTTAAATTGGCTTGGGTTGCTGAGACATAACCAGGAACTAGTATGACAATGAAGATTACTATTTCGGAGCTCAGACTCAAGGGTGGTAGAGTAGTGGGAACATGGAAAATGCCAGAGTAGCAAGAGTGCACTGGTTTTCTGAAGGATAAGAAAGTCGCTGGAAGGAAAAGGATGGAAGATAATTTTTTCTAAAGTCAGGCCTATATGCAAAAAAGTCAGTCTATTTCAGCAGGTCTTGAACTTTTTGGATTTGTTTCACTACTTAGAGTGATTACCACATGATCACATTCACAGTGTAACAACATTTCCCAGTCTATAAATGCAGCCATAGTCATCCCGGGATTCAAGAGGTTGACCTTTAGCACTGAGTCTCTGCTTGAGAATAACTGATAATTGCAGATAAATGCTTTCTTAAAACCCCAAGTGACAAAAATCTGGAATTTACTAAGGAACCCCCCATGTTACTTTGAAGCCAGTTTGAAAACACACTGACCAGCTTTTTTTTATTTCTTCCCCTCCCCTCAGAAAGTCCTAACCTGCTCCAGAGCAAAGTATAGAACTTCTTTGTTCCATATTCCATCTGACAGACATCTCAGGGACCATATACATCCTTAGCTGTAACCAAACACATTATACCTTTTACACATTGCTGAAAATTTGGCAGCACACTCAGGAAACATTTGTGGTACATCCCCAAATGCCCCAGCATGCCAGTGGAGGGCAACTTATTCATTTGATCATTTCAGTCACATAAGAGGCAAACAAAAATGTTTGACAAATAGGACCTGAAATGTAGGAAAGAAAGAAAGAAAAGAAAGAAAGAAAAGAAAGAAAGAAAGAAAGAAAGAAAGAAAGAAAGAAAGAAAGAAAAGAAAGGAAAGAAAGGAAAGAAAGAAAGAAAGAAAGAAAGAAAGAAAATGAAAGAAAGAAAAGAAAGAAGGAAAAGAAAGAAAGAAAGAAAGAAAAGAAAGAAGGAAAAGAAAGAAAAAGAAAGAAAGAAAGAAAGAAAGGAAAGAAAGGAAGGAAGGAAGGAAGGAAGGAAGGAAGGAAGAAAGAAAGAAAGAAAGAAAGAGCACAAGTAACCGCTAGCTGACACAGGTTTGGAGGAGGAAAAGGCATTGGTGGGGGCAATAATGAAACACAATTTTGAGTTTGAAATGCTCCCATAGAGTTCTCTATCCTGCAATTTCTTTTAATTGACACTGGAGCATATCCAAGTGTTTGTTGTCGATGTGTTTTTATATGGTAGAAGGGTGCACTCTGTGAGCTACGAGAGGATCGTGACAGCTGGTAATTTATTTCCAGCTTATTAATATTTTCCAAGTATATCTTTGAAAATTATTTGTTTAGGAGGAACTGAGTAGTTAGATAAAATTCCCCATTTAGAGCTTTGTACTCAATGTGAGTTTGAGTTCTAGTTCTACAAGGGACTAGCTGTGTACCCTTGGGCATGATACTTAGAATCTAGGCCGTAGCTTTCATTTTTGTAAGACGTGGTTAATTAAGACCTACCTTACAGGGATACTGAGAAAATTAAGGAAAATCATACATGGACAGGACTCAGCACAGTACCTGCAAATAATAAACGCTCAACAAACGTAACCTGCTATTATTATTCGGCCTAGTTTGACTACATTCAGATATTTAAATGCTCATGAGGTAAAGAAAATATAAATATCATTCTGACATCATATGATGACCAAATTCAGGATGTCACAGGTCCCAAGAAGGTTATATTAACAGAGTAATGATGAGCAACTATTAGGACACAGTTTGAGAAAGAAAAACACATAAATAAAAATTATTTTGTATAAAAGACATCTAACATTTAATCTAGGATTTATGAGAGCCCAGGCACATACATCTGTTCTTTCAGTTCTTCCCTGCAACGTTTCCATATATCCTAAGCAGTGAGGAAAGGCCATGGGAGTTTCACGATTATGTGAAGCAAAATGAAGAATGTAAGAATAATTATTGCTTTTCATTACTGACTAACTGTTGAATCCATTTGGCAGGTATCTGTTTCCTGCATCCACAAGTATTCAGAAAGTAGTTCCATATTTCATACATGGAAAAGTCTAGGAACACAAACAGATGTTTCTGAAGAACAGGGTTCTTTTGCAAAGACATGTTGAAATACAGGGTAAGGACTTGGAATACTTGAGAAAATGAAGTAGGATAAACAGGTTCTTGTGAGAGAAGAGGGACTAAGCATGACATAACTAGGGTCCAGAAACCCACTATAGACAGCAACATGATGGAGAGTTGAACACAATGGGAAGTGACCACCGAGGTCACTGGTCATTCCAGCAGGTATAAGACTGGCCCAAGGATAAGCTTTGTTTAGACTCTAGATGTGATAGAGTCCTCTCTCAGGTCACTGACTGCTAGCTTTTTTTTTTTTTTAAACATCTTTATTGCAGTATAATTGCTTTACAATGGTGTGTTAGTTTCTGCTTTATAACAAAGTGAATCAGCTATACATATACATATACATATATCCCCATACATCCTCCCTCTTGTGTCTCCCTCCCACCCCTCTAGGTGGTCACAAAGCACCGAGCTGATCTCCCTGTGCTATATGGCTGCTTCCCACTAGCTATCTATTTTACATTTGGTAGTATATATAAGTCCACGCCACTCTCTCACTTTGTCCCAGCTTACCCTTCCCACTCCCCATGTCCTCAAGTCCATTCTCTACATCTGTGTCATTATTCCTATCCTGCCCCTAGGTTCTTCAGAACCATTTTTTTTTTTTAGATTCCATATATATGTGTTAGCATACGGTATTTGTTTTCCTCTTTCTGACTTACTTCACTCTGTATGACAGACTCTAGGTCCATCCATTGCAGTACAAATAACTTAATTTCATTTCTTTTTATGGCTGAGTAATATTCTATTGTATACATGTGCCACAACTTCTTTATCCATTCATCTGTCGATGGACACTTAGGTTGCTTCCATATCCTGGCTATTGTAAATAGAGCTGCAATGAACACTGTGGTACATGACTCTTTTTGAATTATGGTTTTTTGACGGTATGTGCCCAGTAGTGGGGTTGCTGGGTCATATGGTAGTTCTATTTTTAGTTTTTTAAGGAACCTTCATATTGTTCTCCACAGTGGCTCTATCAATTTACATTCCCACCAACAGTGCAAGAGGGTTCCCTTTTCTCCACACCCTCTCCAGCATTTATTGTTTGTAGATTTTTTTTTTTTTTTTTTTGGTAGTATGCGGGCCTCTCACTGTTGTGGCCTCTCCCGTTGTGGAGCACAGGCTCCGGATGCGCAGGCTCAGCAGCCATGGCTCACGGGCCCAGCCACTCTGTAGCATGTGGGATCTTCCCAGACCGGGGCACGAACCCGTGTCCCCTGCATCGGCAGGCGGACTCTCAACCATTGCGCCACCAGGGAAGCCCTGTTTGTAGATTTTTTGATGATGGCCATTCTGACTGGTGTGAGGTGATACCTCAGTGTAGGTTTGATTTGCATTTCTCTAATGATTAGTGATGTTGACCATCCTTTCATGTGTTTGTTGGCAATCTGTATATCTTCTTTGGAGAAATGTCTATTTAGGTCTCCTGCCCAGTTTTGGATTGGGTTGTTTGTTTTTTTGTTATTGAGCTACATGAGCTGCCTGTAAATTTTGGAGATTAAATCTTTGTCAGTTATTTCACTTGAAAATATTTTCTCCCATTCTGAGGGTTGTCTTTTGGTCTGGTTTATGGTTTCCTTTGCTATGCAAAAGATTTCGGGTCTCATTAAATCCCATTTGTTTATTTTTGTTTTTATTTCCATTTTGCTAGGAGGTGGATCAAAAAGGACCTTGCTGTGATTTATGTCATAGAGTGTTCTGCCTATGTTTTCCGCTAAGACTTTGATAGTGTCTGGCCTTATATTTAGGTCTTTAATCCACTTTGAGTTTATTTTTGTGTATGGTGTTAAGGAGTGTTCTAATTTCATTCTTTTATATGTAGCTGTCCAGTTTTCCCAGCACCACTAATTGAAGAGGCTGTCTTTTCTCCAGTGTATACTCTTGCCTCCTTTATCAAAAATAAGGTGACCATAGGTGCATGGGTTTATCTCTGGGCTTTCTATCCTGTTCCATTGATCTATATTTCTGTTTTTGGGCCAGTATCATACTGTTTTGATTACTGTAGCTTTGTAGTATAGTCTGAAGTCTGGGAGCCTGATTCCTCCAGCTCCGTTTCTCTTTCTCAAGATTGCTTAGGCTATTTGGGGTCTTTTGTGTTTCCACACAAATTGTGAAATTTTTTGTTCTAGTTCTGTGAAAAATGCCATTGGTAGTTTGATAGGGATTGCATTGAATCTGTAGATTGCTTTGGGTAGTAGAGTCATTTTCACAATGTTGATTCTTCCAAACCAAGAACATGGTATATCTCTCTATCTGTTTGTATCATCTTTAATTTCTTTCAACAGTGTCTTATAGTTTTCTGCATACAGGTCTTTTGTCTCCTTAGGTAGGTTTATTCCTAGTTATTTTATTCTTTTTGTTGCAATGGTAAATGGGGGTGTTTCCTTAATTTCTCTGTCAGATATTTCATCATTAGTGTGTAGGAATGCAAGAGATTTCTGTGCATTAACTTTGTATCCTGCTACTTTACCAAATTCATGGATTAGCTCTAGTAGTTTTCTGGTAGCATCTTTAGGATTCTCTATGTATAGTATCATATCATCTGCAAACAGTGACAGCTTTACTTCTTCTTTTCTGATTTGGATTCCTTTCATTTCTTTTTCTTCTCTGATTGCTGTGGCTAAAACTTCTAAAACTATGTTGAATAATAGTGGTAAGAGTGGACAACCTTGTCTTGTTCCTGATCTTAGTGGAAATGTTTTCAGTTTTTTACCATCGAGAATGATGTTGGCTGTGGGTTTGTCATATATGGCCTTTATTAAATTGAGACTGTGATTAAAAATCTTCCAACAAACAAAAGCCCAGGAACAGATGGCTTCACAGGCGAATTCTATCAAACATTTAGAGAAGAGCTAACACCTATCCTTCTCAAACTCTTCCAAAATATAGCAGAGGGAGGAACACTCCCTAACTCATTCTATGAGGTCACCATCACCCTGATACCAAAACCAGACAAAGATGTCACAAAGAAAGAAAACTACAGGCCAATGTCACTGATGAACATAGATGCAAAAATCCTCAACAAAATAGTAGCAAACAGAATCCAACAGCACATTAAAAGGGTCATACACCATGATCAAGTGGGGTTTATCCCAGGAAAGCAAGGATTCTTCAATATACACAAATCAATCAATGTGATACACCATATTAACAAATTGAAGGATAAAAACCATATGATCATCTCAATAGATGCAGAAAAAGCTTTCAACAAAATTCAACACCCATTTATGATAAAAACCCTCCAGAAAGTAGGCATACTGGGTTCTTCTTTTACTTATCCATCTTCTGCTCACAGGCTATGGGAAAATATGAACTTCAAAGCTGATCTTTCATTTTCCAAGGAAGATTGAAGGTTACAAAATAAAATGCCACAGTCTCCCATGTTCAGTGACAACACCTTTGAAAGGATGAATTCTGTTAGTTGAGTATCTCCTTGCTGTGCCTGTAGCTTCTTAAACATCATGAAGTTGTTGTTGTTGTGCTTATTTTTAAAGAAGCTAACTTAAGAAAAGTGGAAGGTGTAGTTCTTCTTCATTTAAAAAATAAAAGTATAGTTTAAAATAACAAAATTCATGTATTTCTGATTAATTTACATAAAGGAATTCATAGCCATGTAAAGTTTAAAGAGTTTTAAGGACCTTTTAACAATTCTGACAGGTTGTTTTTTCATTGTAAAGTCTATTTCATCCTATAAATTAGTCCAACCTTAACTCTCATGCCAAAGAGGGAAAGATGTATCTTAACACATCAACCAACTATGTTACTCCCAGGGTCCAGCTCCTTGCCTTCCGATAAAAGAATAGTGCTTCAAGCAAATTAGCAATTCTTTTAAATCAAAACAGGACTTTACTGCGTTTCTTATTATATCAACATTAGTAATCACTGCAATACACTTTCCAAGCTGGATATTTAAGTTTAAAACCTAAAATATAATAGAAATACACACATTCTTTCTGATATTCTATCCTGACCTAAATGAGAAGTTATTTTTAAAACACTGTTAGCCTAAAATTAACCTAAAGCTAATTTTCAAATGCAAAAAAAGTGCAAATAATCTTGCATATTCTAGTTTTTAGAATCTAGAAGCAAATCTTTCTCTTTGATCTTAATAATAATAATTTATATAAATTGTACAATAACTGTCAATACTTTTTGGTAGAGTCACAGAAATTAAAATTTTAGGGTTAGAGAGATTTCTTAAAAAATACTAAATGCAACCTTCCTCTGTGATAAGCAAGGTAAGAGAGTTGCAGACAGTACGGGCAGTGCCTGGATCTCGACTTATTCCATGTTTCAGTCATTTATTTACCTTTTGCTCAATTTCCAAAAGTGTAATTAATCCTTCAGCATGAATAACACGATAAAAATTATATTCTACTGACAAAAATGCACTATGATTAGAAACTGAACTATATTTATGGAAAACTAGGTCCATAGGCAAGAGAGAGGGGAAAGAGAGACTAAGCTTTATCGAGCTATTTTATTGCTATATTACCAACACTGTTGGTCAGCCAAGCTGTTTTGAATACTGTCATCTGTCCTTCCTTCATAAGCCAAAAAAGCAGTAGGTTCTACATGGACCGAACCACAGGTAGGATGTTGACTTATTTGATATAGGAATGATTTTTTCAAGAAGGTTGAGTAGTCACTACATGTCATGGATTAGTGAATAACATATAAGCAAGTACAAATTTTACAGAGTTACATAAGTCCAGGTATAGGTAATTAAAATGACTTAAAATGAATTGAGCTGCCAGGAAGAAAGTAAGCCTTTCTGGGTCCAGATGAGATTTCTAATTCAGCTATATAGTTACATATGGTCTTAGTTGGGTTCTGCTGGAACTCTGAGACTAGAATTTGAGGTGCAGGTAGCTTATCTGGGAAGTGATCCTCGGAAGCATGAGTCCAGAAGTGGGTAAGTGAGACAGGGAAAGCAAGACAACCTATGATGTGCTTAATAAGCAGGTTACCGCTGTGGTCAATTGTGACTCGATCCCACCGGAGACTTTCGGGGGATGAGGTTGTCATATCTGGGGATGGGGGAGCTGGAGTTTGTTTGTCATTGGCTGTGAGCTGCTCCCAGAGTTATTAGCTCCTCAGCACTTCTGGACTTCCCTCCTCTTGGCTGTGACTAGAGAAAATCCTAATGGATGTGGGTGGCACATGCTTGGTTGTACTACACACGTGTGTATGTGGCAGTGTCTGATTAATTAGCGCCTTTAGACGAGCGATAATGCAATGGGGATGTCTGTATTTACCAGGTTCTACCCGTAGCAACAAAACAATATGATAGCAAGATAGTCTCAGAATGTGGGAATAAAGTGGCTGTGAGGATGATATTATGGAAAATTACAGTGGGCAATAATAGGTTCCGCCAATCCATTTACTAGGGTGTAGCTTGAGGCGAAGTCTAACTCTAACATCATGGCTAAGCCTGCTGATGCAGATTAAACTGCATTATCATAACTAAGGAAGCATGGAATCAGTCAAATTGAGGTGGTTGGGGAAAAAAAAACTGAAGCACAGTGTGGAAGGAGGAGTAGTTGGCAGTGCTCCCGTGATACTCTACCTTGACTGAGGCTGGAATTCCTGCCAGTAATGATGCAGGTCAAATTGCGAGCTCCTTTTGCTCTAATCCACGCTCACCAAATAACATTCTGAGTTTAATCTGGCTTCCCAGATAGACTGCACTCCAAAGAGAAGAGGTACGAGACAGAGGATATGGCTGCCTGACAATTTTGTTTTTCATTACAAAGAAGTGAATTTTTAAGAACTAATCTGATCCTGACCTTTGGGATTGATAGTATGATATTGGTCATGACAAAGTCAAGTTTCTGGGCCTGTATCATGGTGACTCCATCAATATATTGTGAGACCTCCTGGCGTTAGCCTCTGTGGGACTCTCTGGTCAGCATTTCTCTGGCATAACCTCTATAACTCTCAGCAATGGAGACCTGGTTTCAGGAACCAAACTGCAGAACATTGATGTCTCTACTTGAATTTCTATAAACCCTTTATTCATTTGTAGAAAATCAGGTTTCAACAGTGGCCACTGTAGTAAGGTCTAGAATAGAATGTGCAGTTCAGTTTAACGCTAAGTGTAAATCAATTGAGAAGACATCCAATTAATTACTTCTGTGTTCCTCAGAATTCTTATTCCATCAAAGTGCTTTGTGAGTTTCCAGGTCTAAAAGTTTGGAAACATCACACATTCTATTTCTATTTAGAGATTCAGAATGTATATATATTAGCGTTTTAAAATTCTAGAAGAAGGATACCTCTGTAACTTTATTTAACACAGCATTTTCCCTCTCTTCCCTATCCCCTCCTTACTTTGTTTGACCAAACATTTATTAATATCCTTTAGAACACATATGTAGATTATCATTACCATCAATCGCTTATCCTATTTTACGTTTTAAAAATCATTCAATATTATTAAAGTTTGTAATTGGGAAAATTAATCCGGTTTTGCACATTTATAAAGGTTGAATACATCACGATTGTTTACTTTACCCTGCAATATTATTCAAATCAGTTTCTGCTTATCTCCCTTTTACATAAGGTTTGTCCTCTTAATAACATTCAGTTTACCAAATATGGCAAAAACACATTCTCATTTCTCACATAGCTAGAAAATCTTTGCAGTATCTGTGCAAATAATTTTCTTCCCGCATCCCCTAGTATACATCTATTTGCATTGCTCTGTCAATATGCTTGAGTTGCAAATGTAAACATTGAAATGATCTGAAATTCCCTCTAACAGAGAGGTTTCCACCACTGATATTCATTTCTCATTGTATGTTTTGCTGTGTGAACAATTCCCTTCTTTGTTCATACATTAAGGTTTTGCCAGAGGCAGACATTTATGGCATTAATATACAGATTGTTGTACGTATCTCTTTCATTATCTGGAAGGGGAGCAGATAAAAAACAACACTGAATTCTAAAGGCAAAAGCAAACACAAAAGATTCCAAAGAGTGAGTGGTAGCTGAGGTTTTCTTCAAGTTCAATATACAGCCATCTAACACTGGGAGTGGGGTGTTTGTGTCTGTGTTGGCACGTGTGCCTATGCATTTGTGTCTATCAGAGAGAGAGAAAGAAAGGTTTCACTCATAGCCTTGTTTCCCTCTAAAGAGGGACTAGAAAGACAATTTTGTAATATACTTACTAATACAAAATATAATTTTGAAATATCACAGCGAGGCCATCATTACAGATACAAGAGTGTTTAAATTAATGTTTATATTCAGGGGGAAAATAATAATAAAAAGAGAAAAACATTGGGCTGCATAAAACTATTTTTGTGAAAATCCTAAATGAATTTGGGGGTATCCAGATTAAGCAAAGAAACCAAAAGAAGCACTACTATTATCAGACTCTCCCAGAGGTTGTGTGATCGAGTGGATTAGGCACTTTCATTAATGAGGCTCAGGCTTAATCGCAGCTTTAAAAGGAACTTGTGGGGCTTCCCTGGTGGCGCAGTGGTTGCGAGTCCGCCTGCCGATGCAGGGGACACGGGTTCGTACCCCGGTCCGGGAAGATCCCACATGCCGCGGGGCGGCTGGGCCCGTGAGCCATGGCCGCTGAGCCCGCGCGTCCGGAGCCTGTGCTCCGCAACGGGAGAGGCCACAACAGTGAGAGGCCCGCGTACCGCAAAAAAAAAAAAGGAACTTGTGGAATTTGTAATAACTCTCCCTAATGTCCATAACACTCTCTTTCTCCATTTAGCTTTTTTTTTTTTTTCATTAGGCATGTCTATAATGAACACTTATATGGATCACATAATTTCTATTTAGCCACATCTCTGAGGAACTCAGAACTGTGTGAATATTTCCAGCCTCCATTATTGATCTCATTTATCAATATGAAGGAGGGAGCGGCCAGGAAAAATCATTCCCATTTTACAGACAAGAGAATAGAAATTGATTTGTTCAAGTTCATTGAGAAGACCTGGAGTGAACACAGGTGGATAAATACGTTAAGTTTTGTGACTTGATTAGCCAAAGCTCACCCTTGCACCTGTGAAACCTAGAAGCTGGAAAATAAACACACTGGTGATGTGTTGTTGGAGGTGGGAGGTCAGGGGCTGGATAGAGGAAGAAAAAGGGAACATAGGAGTTAGTTTCTTCCAATATGGTAGCGCTGCCATGCACCGAGGTAGTCCTACATCTTGAACTGTGAATTCTAGACATGAAGTAAAGCCCAGAAGGATTGACAGTCAATGAGTGGAGTTAATCCAATAAGCAAGTTGGATTAACTTGGCAGTTTATTTGTTTCCCACACACTCCTCCTGAGACAAGGGCGGCCTTTCCCTCCTGGTCATGACAGGATAAGACAATAGAAAATCTGCGGGAGGCACACAGATGCTTTTCTGCTTCTCTATACCACATGAAAGCCATGAAAGGAAAAGAAGAATTAGCTATTGCTACATTAAGAAAATAAGGTGCAGGCTTCCCTGGTGGCGCAGTGGTTGACAGTCTGCCTGCCGATGCAGGGGACACGGGTTCGTGCCCCGGTCCGGGAAGATCCCACATGCCGCGGAGCGGCTGCGCCCGTGAGCCATGGCCGCTGAGCCTGTGCGTCCGGAGCCTGTGCTCCGCAACGGGAAAATAAATAAATAATAAGGTGCCAAGTGAAACCCCAAATCCCATTTTTATAGCTGCCAAGAAGTTACAGTTCAAGACTCATGCTAGGAAGCAAGCTGCGAATCACATAAAATTCATGGCCCGTATCACAGGACAGCACCAGCGATACTTCTCAGTCCACTGCCGCACTTGGCTCAGCGTGAGACACTTGAAAATCAGAAGAGTCCACATTTCATTTTTTAAAAGCAGCTTGATTGAAGTATAACTGATACACAATAAATGGGAAATATTTAAAGTGTACCACTGATATCTTTCAACAAATGTATACATTCCTGGAACCATCGACATGATTAAGAGAGTGACATAATTATCACCCTCAAAAGTGTTCTCATTTCATGAATTTCCGTCCAGAGAATTCTCTCCGATCTCTGTAGCGCACGTCTCGGTGGTGAAATAGCCCTAGCAAAGTAGCCAGAAAGCCACCAGACTCTATGGAAAAGGCTTAGCCCAATTGTACTCAGTCTCTGACTTTCCTGTGAATTGCTGGGAATCACATAGCAGAGAACATCACACTGGCCCTCTCTGTCATTCCGCTCTTGTATTAGTTTCCTATTGCTGCTGTAACAAACTACCACAACCTTGGTGGCTTAAACAACGTAAATTTATTATGTCACAGTTCTGGAGGTCAAAGCTTGGAAATGAGTTGCACTGGGCTGAAATCAAGTTGTCAGCTGGGCTGCATTCCTTTCTGGAGGCTTTAAGGGAGGGAGAATCCATTCCTCCTCATTTTCAGCTTCTAGAGGCTGCTGGCAATCACTGGCATTAGAGTCAGCAGTGGCAGGTTGAGTCCTTCTCATATCGCAATATCCCACTCTCCTCTTCTGTCATCACATCTCCTTCTCTGACTCTGACTTGGCTTCTGTCTCTCTCTTCCACTTTTTTTTTTTTTTTTTTGCAGTACGCGGGCCTCTCACTGCTGTGGCCTCTCCCATTGCGGAGCACAGGCTCCGGACACGCAGGCTCAGCGGCCACGGCTTACGGGCCCAGCTGCTCTGCGGCATGTGGGATCTTCCCGGACCGGGGCACGAACCCGTGTCCCCTGCATCGGCAGGCGGACTCTCAACCACTGCACCACCAGGGAAGCCCTCTCTCTTCCACTTTTAAAGACCCATGTGATTCCAGGGGCCTACACAGAAAAATCCGGTATAATCTCCTTATGTGAAGGACATAGAGTTGCTGGTAAGCAACTCTAATTCCATCTGCATCTTAATTCCCCCATGCCATGTACCCTAACATGTTCATAAACCCTGGGATTAGGATGGGGACCTCTTTGGGAGATCTTTATTCTGCTTAACATAGTTCTATAGCCACCCGTGTCCTCATCCACTGCCATGTTGCCTCTATATAGCCACGGATGTTCATACTATGTGAAGGTTAATTCATACCTGGGTTTACTTTTGCTTTTTTATGTTTATCAAGTATTTTCACACATACTGCCTTTCTTGATTCTTAAAAGTATGACAAATCCTCATTTTACAGATGGAAAAGAGGCAAAGAGAGGCTAAGTGACTCTGCCATATTGTACATGAATTGGTGGTGGAGGTGATATTGAAGTCCAGTTTGACTGTCTCTAGATTTGATGCTACTTTTGCTATGCAATCTACCTTTCATGTAGCTACACATAGATAATCATCTATATAAGTACAAACACGTTTATTTTCACATATTTTAAGTGCATGTACACCTCCTTGGTCTCTCTGTTCATTGATCAAGTGGGGACAGTGCTACTCCCTTCTTAGTGCCATTGATAGAATTAAAGAGAGAAGATATTTAGTGCCAGCCTCTTAGATTAGACCAAGAAACTATTGTCTTCATGGCTGAACCTTCCATATCCCCCCTCATCCTCCCTAAAATGTTTGGTTTAGCTAAAACAATGTTTAAAAATTAGGATCTCTAGGGCCCATCAATCTCTAGTGTTTTATACCAAGCTAGAATCATGACTTTTTACTACCTGCTTGGGCCGTGTAAGCATATAACTCTGTATCCCTGAAATAAGTCAGCAAGGAAAAATTTAAAAAAACATGAATATTCTGAGACATCAATTCTTTCTTAACACGTAAGAACATCCAGCCTCATTGGTAAGGAACAGCACATTAGATTATGCTTCTTTTCTTCAGGCAAATCAGAAGCCAGTTAGCAGAAAGAAATAATAAATAGAGAAACCCAAAACACCATGAGTTTGTTTTGTGGGGAGAGAGGCAGGTAACTGAAAATTCTTTCTTTAAATGCTGAAATATACAATCCATTCTTCCACTGAGAGCAGATTCTCAGACACAGTGATCTTTAGCATCAAACTATACATCAAACTATTCTCTACTTCATTGTTTTTCTCCTGCTAACTAAAATTTAAAATACTGCTCTATCGCATCTAGCTGATCTTCCAGAACTGTAGGTCTTTGACAGAGGAAATTCCCTTGACCTTATCATCTCTGCTGATGAGGTCAAGGTCAGACATGGATAAAGAACTGACATAACATTAGGACAGAGGATTCTGGTGCTTAGAATGAAAGCAAATTAATTATCCCTTCCTGTACATATCTTTTATAATGTAAATGATTCCAGAACTGATGGAGTAATGTGTAATTTGAAAATGAATAAATGACACTACATGTGGTAATCTGCATATAATTCTTCTGCAAATAATATATCCGTTTTAGTACCGAAATGAAGAGAAGGCTGCCAGAAAAGACTTGAAATTGATGCACAAAACATTTTCACCTAGAGTTCAACATCAGCTGGAGTAGCAGCAATTATTCTGTGATTTAAAAAAATAAGTATAAAACTTATCCACAGGAAATGGGTACTCTACTAAAGAGAACAAGCAGAAAATCAGATGCTGACTGACTGTATGAAGAGTTTTTCTTCTGACGTTTGTAACTAATCTCTTCTGCAGATAATGTGTCTTAGTTTGGGCTATTTTCCTCTAAAGAGACATTCGTGTGTGTGTGTGTGTGTGTGTGTGTGTGTGTTTTGATTCAAAACAAGGAATACATTTTAGAAATAGTGATAGTCATTGTTATAGAAGAGTGGATTATATTTTTAAAACAATGCATTCCCCAATTGTTCAGAAAGGATAACTCGTTTGAACAATAAAATGCTTATTTCCAGGCAAGTTAAAATAAAATCTAATGAAAAATCTCAGAAAGCATTAGAAATTAGGAACAATATTTAGGAAAATGAATTGATTATATTAAAAAGTCATTTGAAATTCTGTCTTAAAACAATGTCCCTCTTACAGGTTTTGACACATCTTCTGATTTCCCATTAAAAAGAGATGGAAACTCAATAATACTAAAAACCACAGCTGTCTGACATGCTGTTAATGGAACTTGGGGATAAGATCCACTAGGCATGAGATTAATGGCTAGCCTCTATCTGCCTTGTGTGACCCAGCAGAGTCACATGCTTGGAAAAAAAGTGGCAGGGGGCTGGCATTTTATTTATTCCTTATTCTCTGACCTATAGCTTACGAATTTAGAATTTTTTTTTTTTTTTTGCGGTACGCGGGCCTCTCACTGTTGTGGCCTCTCCCGTTGCGGAGCACAGGCTCCGGACACGCAGGCTCAGCGGCCATGGCTCACGGGCCCAGCCGCTCCGTGGCATGTGGGATCTTCCCGGATCGGGTCACGAACCCGTGTCCCCTGCATCGGCAAGCTGACTCTCAACCACTGCACCACCAGGGAAGCCCATGAATTGAGAATTTGAACCATGTACAAAACTGAATAACAGTCTCCTCACTCAACTTTAAGTACCATAAAAGTAGGAAATGGACCTGTTTTTGCTGACACTTCATAATCCAGGACCTACTACAGTGATAGGAATATATAGACTGAATAATTTTTGAATGAATGAACAGATGTAGCTAGTAAGAACTGAAATCCAATAATTGGAGGAACACGGAAGGAAAATTAAATGCAAGCAAAGAAAAGTTCTTGGGCTAAAGTAAACTTTACGGATGTGGATGGAAAGCTATACGCTAGTGTGATCCAAAATCAGGAGACTCACATCTGCAGATATACCAGGATTTTCTCTTAATTCCAAGAATAAAAAATATTTACATAAGTATTTCAAAAATGCATCCTTTTTACAACTTGCCTATACAGAAGGACACCGCAGAGGACCATCCTAGGATTGGACCTGCTTTGGAAAGGTAGCTAAACTTAACTTGTGAGGCATAGAAGTGGGACATTTACTCTGAGAGCTATCCTATAGTCACATGACGGCAGTTTGGTCACAAAGGGACTCCTGGCCTATGAATCAGTGGACTGTGTACTTGCTCAGCTAAGCACTTACTAAGTATGTCATTTCTTGGACCTCAGTTTTTTTACTTGCACATTGAAGAGTTTAGATTCTTAAGGGTGTCAATTAGTAAGCGGTGAGCTGAATCCAGCCTGCGTATGTGTCTCGTTTGGAAAGGAACATAAAACTGTCTTTATTTGTGGAAGAAGATTTGATTATGTACAGAGAAAGTCTGGATGAATCTATAAGCAAACTATGAGAACTAATAAGTGAGTTTAGTAAGGTTGTATGAGACAAGGTCCATTTACAAAAATAAATAGTATTTTATCTTCTCGCATTGGTCGATTTAAGATTAAAAAAAACCTCCATCAAACTCTTAGGAATAAATTTAATGAAAAGTTTATAAGACTTGTACATTGCAAATTGCTAAATGTTACTTAGAGAAATTAAAGAAGATCTAAATAAGTGAAGAGATATATTATATTCATAGATTGAAAAAGCTCTGTATTTTTAGATGTTAATTATCCCCACATTTATTCATTCTAAATCCTAGCAGACTGTTTTGCAGAAGACAAGCTCATTCTAAAATTCATATGGAAATTCAAAAGAACTAGAATAGTAAAGGAAATCTTGAAGAAGAGAAATAGTTGGAAGACAACTAAATTTTGAGATAAACAATGAAGCCACAAACATTAAATTAGTGTAGTATTAACATAAAAATATACAAATCAGCAGACAGAATAGAGTTCAGAAATAGATTCACCCACATACGGCAAGCTGAGTTTCAATAAAGGTACCAAAGAAATGAAGCAAGAAAGGAAAATATTTTCAACAAATGTTGCTGGAAAAACTGGATGTTCTATAAAAGACAAAACCCAAACCTCGACACCTTTCCTAACACCATATATAAAAGTTAATTCAAAGTAGCTCATAGACCTAAATGTAAAACCTAAAAGGATATAGCTTCTGGAAGAAAAGATAAGAGGATATCTTCCTCACTATAGAATAGGCAACAATTTCTTAGGGTACAGAAATCATCAACCACAAAAAAATAAATTGATAAATAGGATTTTATCAAAATTAAAAAATCTTCTCATCCAAAAATACTCTTAAGAAAATGTAAAGGCAAGTCACAGATTGGGGAATATATTCACAATACATGTATCTGACTTTCATCCAAAATATAAAGTGAACTGCTAAAAATAGAATTTAAAAGGACTAACAATAAACACACACTTCACAAAAGGCATATGATTGGTTAATAAGCACATAAAAACGAGCCCAGCATCATTACTATTTAGAAAAATGTTATTAAACCTTCAAGAAGATACCCACTTCTATGGGTATAGAATGGCTTAGCTTAAAAAGACTGATCATATTAAGTATTGATAACGATTTGGATCAACTAGAACTCTAATGCATTGACACTGACAGTGTAAAATGATACAATCAGTTTTGGCAAATGAGATTTTTAAAATACAGTTAAACATATATCTTTGCCATGACTCAGAAGTTATACTCCAAAAAAGGAAAAGCACATGTCTACAAAGAATTGTACAAGAATGTTCATAATAACTTTGTCCCTAATAACCAAAAACTGAAAACAGCTCAAATGTTCATCAACAGAAAATGAATAACCAAAGTGCAGAATAGTCACATAATGGGATTTACTTAGTAATTAAAAGAACTATTGATATACACAACAATATGGATATATCTCTAAAACATTATGTTGAACAAAAGAAACCAGATGGAGTATAAACTTATGATTCCCTGTATTTCAATTCAAGAACAGTAATACCACTCTAGGGCAAGGACTGGCAAACTTTTTCTGTAAAGGGCCAGATAATAAATATTTCAGGCTTTGTGGACATAAATTTTTAGTATCTATATTCATTTGTTTTGTCCTGAAAGCAAACAATAAGTTTCTGAATAAAGGCAGACTATTATTGCTTACAGCAGTCATTGCATAGGTTCCCTACTCCGTGTTCTCTCCCTTCAGGGCAATGGGATAAAAGCCAGAAGTGCAGGCCTGCAGTACGAAAAGGAAGTTTTGTACCACAGGAGAGGGACCCCAGAATTATGAATCTGGGAGTTTATATGGGAACCGCTATTCAGTTGCCCTTCACTTCTCCTGAGAAAAGGACCTGTATCTTATCTCTCTAAATGTAAATAAATCTTCACTGGGGAAGAAAAAGAAGGCCCCTATTTTACATTCCTTTGAAATGAAAACAAATGGTTCCCAGTTTCATCCCCCTTTGAAATGTAAATTCATGCCCTTCAAATGTGAAGTACAAATGTTTCCAGGAGACAAATGGAAGCATTCTCTATCTTATGACGTGTCAATTTTTACAGCTCAGGTGGCTGGGTCTCTGCAGGAACACTGAAAAATCCAGAATAGACTGGCTTCCCCAGTGTGGGCCATAATATCTCAGTCTCAAGTACTCAACCTTGCCCTTGTGATGGGAAAGCAGCAGCACATTAAAAATGGGTGTGGCTCTGTTCCATTAAAACCTTATGTACACAAACAAGTGGTAGGCCAGATTTAACGGGTCTGAGTTGTGGTTTGCCAACCCTGTTGTAGCATGATAGAAACCTTCACAATGCATTCCGAAGGTGTCCTGCTTTCTGACTGACAAGGAAGTCAAGTGAACTTCCAAGAGTGAGGGAAAATATTCTTCATTTTCATTTGGGCAATGGTTAGATGGGTGTATATATTTGTCAAAACTCATCAAAATGTGCTGCCCAGATCTGTGCATTTAACTTTTGCAAAGTTTACCTGTTTAAAAAGAATCACTACAGATTTCTGCAGCCAATAAAAAGATAATAAGGAAATACCATGAACAATTTTATGCTTGTTTATTAAACAACGTAGAAGAAATGGACCACTTCCTTGAAAACCACAAACTGCCAAAATTCAACTAATATAAAATAATCTGAATAGCCGTATAACCATTCAAGAGATTGAATTCATAATTTAAGAGCTCCTAAAGAAGACATCTTCAGGACAAGACGGTTTCACTGGAGAATTCTATCAGATACTTAAAGAAGAATTAACATAAATTCTACACATCTCTTTCAGAATACGGAAGAGTAGGGAACACTTCCCAACTTGTTTTACGAGGCCACTGTTAATTAACCTCATACCGAATCAGTGGAAGACCATACAAAACAAAACAAAGCAAAACTATAGACCAATGTCCCTTAGAGACAAAAATCCTTAACAAAATATTAGCAAATAGAATTCAGAATAATCTAAAAAGTATTACACCCCACGACCAAGTAGGATGCAAGGCTGGCTTAACATTGAAAATGTATTAAATATAATCCACTCATATCAACAAAATCCTAGATCTTATAAAACTTTTAGGTTATCCACAAAGCAGTGAAAATCAATCTGCCCTCAGATTTTACTTTCCAACACTAAATGATGAATTCTCTTACATTTAAATGGTAAATAAAAGATATTATGTTCCTAATTTGAATTCTTACAGAAAACACAAACATCCATATTCACGTGTGCACACGCCAACACACATATCTACTTCCACACACAGATTAAAAAAAAAGAAAAGAAAGGCTATGTTTTTTAAATGGTGGTGTTTTTAGGTAGTAGAATTACATGTGGATTGTGTTTTCATTTTAAAATATACTTTCTACAATGGGCCTGAATATTTAGATCTAGGTATAAAGTAAAAGAAAGTAATCTGAAGAGAGAGAGGCATTGTTATTTCCCCTAAGTAATTTTACTCATTTTTTTTGAATCTTGAAAATTATTTCAAATGTCAATATAAACAATTCTATAATTCCAAGAAATGCCATTCTCACAGATAATTCCCCTCAATGTCTTTATATGTATGACAATGTGTAAGACATTTGACAATTACAGCTTTAACGACTGAGCACCAAACCAGGCTTAAAGAGATTGCAAAATGGATTAACACTGACATATTGAAAAAAATATTACAATTTCCCAACATGAACTATTATGGTAAAGTCATAAGGAATTACCCTTTTAAAATGTACCTTAAAAACACCAACTTTCCATTATGACAAATTAGCTGCTTTCCATAGATAGATACTATTGTGAAAATACAAATGAAAAGTACATCGGTGGCCATTATTATACTAATAGTCCAGCATTAATATAATATACAAGAATCAGATGTAATTACAGTGAAAGCCCCATGGCTTACATCTGCCACGGGTTTCTTAAATAGTCAATCTGAAAAGCTGAAACGGTGAGTCTGGGGACGTCTTTACCAAATGAAAAATTACATTTTCATTAACGATAACACATCAGTTTGTATTTTAAATGGACATTAATGAATAAAATATGTATTTAATGTTACAGCATAGAACCCCAGATATCTCTCTTTCCTGGTTAATATGTTATATATTTGGAAACAATTCCAATTCCCACAATTTAAAAATTATAGATGTGACCTTTATTCCTTGAATGAAGGAAGGTGCAGAGACTAACAGAAAAATAACTCTAAATCTTTCTTTTGTAGATCCAAAGGAAGTACACATACATGCACACACACACACACATCTTGGGTATGAGTGTTAGCATTTATTTCCATTCATCCACAGCAGAGGGGGAGCTGGAAAGGAAGAAGGAACAAAGGGCAACACAAAGAGTCTGAGTTGACACACACCTCCCTTACCTTTTCTTTCTGCTATGAACTCTTATTTATTCTACTCCAGGAAATCTACCCATAGTCTAGTTAATAAAAAATGACATTAACATAGGTTAAAGTTCTTCTAGGTTCCCCACTGTCCCGCAGGGAGTAACATCTAGAAACTGTTTTACAGATTCCCTTACCAGCAGGATTCTAGTTAGAAACTATCAATGAAAGGCACTTGCATTAGATTTGTAAGGAGATGAAAAGCCATTAATGCTTTAGCTTTAGACAGACCTTAGGCAGATGGTAGAGGTAAAGTTTTACCTTTGGCATTTTGATATCCTCCTGAGTGTCAGCCCCTTCGATGCTGCAGGTATCGAAGATCTTTGGTGTTGACTTACCTACAATTTTGCATATTCAGATTTCTCAAAAGAGGCCTTCCTGGCCTTCACTCCTACCTTGTCACAGTTGTATGAATCTTTATCTCTGTGTTTGATCCACAAAGCAGCAATTTCATATGGCTCAACCTAAAAACAATATAAAATTTGAAACTAATTTTAGTAAAAATGTAAAAACACTGTCAATCACCCAAATGGGTCACATTCCCATTTTAAACAAAAAATGGGCCGGGAAAGTATGTGCCTTTTCCACATGGAGAAGTATGTCTATGCAAGGTATAATTCCAACATTCTACACATATCCCCTGTTAGCGCAGAAGCACTTCTCCTTATTTGGCTTCCCCAGCTCTTGATGAGCTTGGATCATTCATCCCCTACTTTCATGTTCAGTCTCACCTGGATTCTACAATAGCCCAGGCTTGACA
Organism: Leucopleurus acutus; assembly: GCF_964270905.1. Taxonomy (NCBI): domain Eukaryota; kingdom Metazoa; phylum Chordata; class Mammalia; order Artiodactyla; family Delphinidae; genus Leucopleurus; species Leucopleurus acutus. The sequence goes on along the minus strand of NC_139149.1, from coordinate 66,423,145 downwards.
AAAGATGTGTTTCTGTTACCAGTCACACACAGGTACCCCTCTGCACAGATCCCACTCTGCACTTCACATTCTGAGCCAGGGACTAGTGTCCCACTTTTTTCTTTAGTGCCTTCTCTAATAAATCTGGAACCCTGTCACTTATTGAGCATCACATGGTTTCTGGGTCTGTCTACAAGTAGCGGGACCTCAGCAACCATCATTTTGCTCTGCTTGCCTATCAGGACATGGGTTTTTTTCTGTTTTTTGTTTTGTTTTTTCCTTTTGAATCCGATGGTGTTGATGGATGTATTGAATAGTGACTAAATATTGCTATACTATTGTGCACAGTGCCTAGCATACTTCATTCATATTAAATGAAAGAATAAATGAAAAAAAAAAAAAAGGTTGTTTGGAGCAGACCCAGGTTAATGGGAACCCAGAGTAGGAACTTGAAATATCTAGAAAGAGCCCTTTATACAAATTTACCTAAGGGATTCAGGTCATGCAGGCACTTGGTTGAGGTTAAACGCAAATCTTTGCCTGCTTGGTCAAAACTGACTCAAGAGAAAGGCTAATTTTTTCCATGAAACAATACGGTCTTAGGCAGATAATCTGAAGTAGACAGGTATGATCGTGGTCCACATGACTGAAGCTGTCTCAGCATTCTCTAGTTCCCTTTGAAGCTTGCAGGAACGAGGAAAGAAATGGGAGGCAACCAGCTTATTCTTTTGGACAACTTGACCCAGAAGTTGCATATATAGCACTTCTGCTCACCTCCCAATGCCCAACATCTTACGGCCATACTCATCCTCAAGGGAGTAATTTCTAGTGGTAATACCATGTGCTAAGCTAAAACTCAGGAGTTTTATTACAAAGATGAAGAAAGATAAATGGTTACTGGGGGACAATTAGTAGAGTCTGGACACACATGGAATTTGAATTAAGCCCTAGGTGAAACCAAAGGCTCACTTGTTTGTTCCACTGTGCTTTGCTATTTCTCCATCTTCTAGGTTATAAGAGATATAAAAAAAAATTTTTTTTTATTTTTTTGTGGTACGCGGGTCTCTCACCGCTGTGGCCTATCCCATTGCGGAGCACAGACTCTGGACACACAGGCTGAGTGGCCACGGCTCACGGGCCCAGCCGCTCCACGGCATGTGGGATCCTCCCGGACCGGGGCACGAACCCGTGTCCCCCGCATCGGCAAGCGGACTCCCAACCACTGCGCCACCAGGGAAGCCCGAGATATAAAAATTTTAAGCAGAGATGCAATATGATCAGATTTGCATTTTTGAATAAGCACTTTGGAGAAATTAGAAAAAGGGCACTTTGGAGAAATTAGAAAAAGAAAGCAGTTGTAAAAGTTAAAGCAACAAATGATGGTTTAAAGCAGCAGTTCTCAATCTTTTTGGTTTTAGGACCATTTTATACTCTTAAAAATCCTAGAGGACCTCAAAGAACTTATGGTTATATAGGTTCTATCTATTGATCTTTACCATATTAGAAACAAAAAGTGAGGAAATTTTAAAGTACAGGAGCAAACACATATTTTAGTCATCAAAGATGTCATTACATGTCATGTAGTTCCAGAAAATTCTGCTAAATATTTGGGAAACAGTGAGACAGGTAAATGATATCTTAATATTATAATGAAATTATTTTGACTGCATGGACCCCTTGAAAGAGTCTTGGGGACTCCCAAGGATCCCTGGATTATACTTTGAGAGCCACTGCCTTAAACTAAGGTCATGTTAGCAGAGATGTCAAGGAGGAATAACTTTAAAGACCTTAAAGGAGTAGAAGTGACAGGATTTAGTGACCTCCTTTAATAAGATATAATTTACAAACAGAGCCTCCCTTCAACATTAGTTGTTATTGTTTTGAAGGTAACCTTTAAGGAGCACTGTGCTAAGTGCTTTAAAAAGTTAATTTTATTTAATCCTTAACCTAAACTCTATGATATCGTGTCATTACATTTTTTTTACAGTTAATATGTACAATGAATAATGTATAATTGTGGTAGTGAACAGTGTACAGTTTCCTAGCCACCCAGAACCACAGTTCTCTTAAGGCAAGTGAAGTTTTGAAGAAAAGCCTCTGGCCAATGTTCTTCAAAAATCACCCTGTGCCTCCAGGGAAGTTTTATTCACAACAAGCCTGTGAGATTCTGATGCCTGTTGCTTCTTCAGAGAATTGATTTCTGTAGTTTTCTTGGTTCTGGTTGTGATACTGTTCCTGTCTGGTTATTCACCACTGCTTACCGCTCAACTTTTGTTCCATCTGTTCTCCTGACTCTATCTTTAACCTGGATTCCATTCTTATTACTCAGCTAAACTTAGCTTCTCAGCACCTGTTCCAACTTTCCTCCTCTTTGTAACCACCCCATTCTGGTATGTAAACTGATTTTCCTATATCCCAATGGCAATCTGGACCTACTACTCTCAGATATTCTGGAGTTTTCTCTGATCGTTATTTGCAAGGTAACACCACAACCATTCTGTGCTCAGTCTTCCTAGAGTTAAAAGCTTTGGTTTTTGGCATCAGTCCTTCTGGGTCTGACTGTCGAGATGCGATACTACAGGAGAAAATGTGGCAAGGCCAAGAGGCATGTGCTCCATAGAAGAAAAAAATTGTTTATTTATTTTTATTTATTTATTTATTTTGCGGTACGCGGGCCTCTCACTGTTATGGTCTCTCCCGTTGCGGAGCACAGGCTCTGGATGCGCAGGCTCAGTGGCTCACAGGCCCAGCCGCTCCGTGGCATGTGGGATCTTCCCGGACTGGGGCACGAACCCGTGTCCCCTGCATCGGCACGCGGGCTCTCAACCACTGTGCCACCAGGGAAGCCCAAAATTGTTTACTTTGATCTGTAGGAATAACCAATAGAGTATTTGAGGTTTTTGTTTGCTTGTTTGCAAAGTACATTAACCATAATTATATGCTATAACTGTGAAGTGTATTATGAAGATCAGATTGTGCTGAGTGCTTAAATTGATGGTGCTAGTTGGAAAAAGGGTTCCAAAAGCTGTGTCCTTACATATAAATTTAAGAAAAGCAGCCATATCATTAGATTGCTACAGAAGGGAGGTTATTTAGAATACTTGCATTTTTTTTTTTTTTGTCAATGGAAAATGTACAGGGCTCTTGAAAAAAAAAGTAACCAAAATATCATTACCACAAATAAAAAGATGAATAATAGATCAATAAATAAATATTCAGCTAGTATTCACATTTCTCTGGTTTATCACCTTATAAGTGACTACATTTTTTTGCTTTACATATTTTGTTTGTTTGAAGCAAGATACAAATAAGTCCATATATTGCAACTGTTTGACATGTTTCTTAAGTCTCTTTAGGTCTATAGCATTTACCTCTTTTTTTCCTTACATTCTTTGTTCAAAAAAAACAGGAGGCTTCCTTATAGATTTCCCACTTCCTGGGTTGTGTAGGTTGCACTCCTGTGATGTCCCAGGTATTTTGTGTGTATTGATTGTTAGATCAAAATGCAGTATCAGACTACTTTAGAGGTGGTGGTGTGTATGTACTCACGAGTTATATACTATCTGACTGCAAGTTGCTTTACAATCTTAGCTTTTTTTTTTTTTTTTTTTTTTTTGCGGTACGCGGGCCTCTCACCGTTGTGCCCTCTCCCGTTGCGGAGCACAGGCTCCAGACGGGCAGGCTCAGTGGCCATGGCTCACGGGCCTAGCCGCTCCCAGGCATGTGGGATCTTGCCGGACCAGCGCAAAAACCCGTGTCCCCTGCATCGGCAGGCGGACTCTCAACCACTGCGCCACCAGGGAAGCCCATAATCTTAGCTATTGATGATCATTTTCCAGATTGATTAATTAGGAATGTAAAAGAGTAATATTCTAGTTCTAAAAGCTTTATTTGTTAGTAAGAACACTTCCATAAAGAGAAGTTTCCCAACATAAAGTAACTGCTTACACTGAGGTACAGTTAAAGAAAGGTAGAATAAATGTATGATTTCCTCCTCTCCACCCCCTTTTGCCAGTGGGAGACTATTCAAGTTGTCCCCTGAATCCTTTTACTGGACTTAGCAGTCACTGAGAGCTTCTTTACTTGCTGGTATAACAAGAAGTCCAGGCTACCTTGGCGTTTCCTGCCCTGGACCTGGAGGCATCTATTTCTCCAAGGATCCTTGGCTCCTTTTAGAAAGAATTCATAGTAGTGACCACAATGTGGACAATAGGGATGCTCAGAGCTACTGAATTGGTCATTGTCTCTAGGTTTTTTCAGTGTACAGAATTAGGAAGTATGTTTTTCTTTGTTGGTTTTCAAGATATAACATATCAGGAAACTAGAAAAATAAGAGAAATTTAAACCCAAAGTAAGCAAAAGAAAAGAAGTACTAAGAATTAGAGTGGAAATCAACAAAACTGAAAACTAAATCAATAGAGAAAAATCAAGAAAACCAAAATATAGTTCTTTGAAAAAAATTTAAAAATTGATAAATCTCTAGCCAGACTAACTAAGAAAAAAGGGAGAGGACACAAATTACTAATATCAGAAATGAAAGTGTGGACATCACTACAGATCCCATGGATGTTAAGAGGATAATAAGGGAATACTCTGAACAACTCTATGTCCACAAATTTAATAACCTAGGTGAAATGGACCAATTCCTTGAAAGACACCATTTGCCAAAACTCTCAAAAGAAGAAATAGACCATCTGAACAAGCCTATATCTATTAACGAAATAGAATCATTAATTAATAATCTTCCAAAAAAGAAAGCACTAGGCCCAGATGGGTTTCTGTTAAATTTCACCAAACATTTACGGAAGAAATTATGCCAGTTCTCTACAATCTCTTTCAGAAGCAGAAAGAATACTTCCTAATTCATGAGACCAAAATTACCCTGATACCAAAACCAGACAAAGACATTACAATAAAGCAAAATGACAGGCTATCACCTCCTATGAACAGAGATGCTAAAATCCTCAAAGAAATATTAGCAAACGGAATCCCCAAAAGCATAAGAATAATTATACACCATGACCAAGTGGGATTTACCCCAGATGTGCAAGGCTGGTTCACATTTGAAAATCAACTAATATAACCCATCACATCAACAGACGAAAAAGAAAAATCACATAATCATACCAATAGATGAAGAAAAAGCACTTGACAAAATCCAATATCCATTAATGATAATTTAGAAATCAAGGAAAACTTTCTCAACTCAACAGACTATCTTCAAAAACCCTGCATCTAACATTATATTTAATAATGAGAGACTAGAAGCTATCCCACTAGATTATGTACAAGGCAAGGATGTCCCCTCTCACCACTCCTTCTCAACAATGTATTGGAAGTTCTAGTTAATGTAATAAGTAAGAAAAGGTATACAGATTGGGAAGGAAGACATATAACTTGTCGTTGTTCACTGATGACATAATCATTTATGTAGAAAATCTGAAAGAATCAACGAAAAACTTCTAGAACTAATAAGCAAATAGAGCAAGATTGCAGGATAAAAGGTTAATACAGGGCTTCCCTGGTGGTGCAGTGGTTGAGAGTCCGCCTGCCGATGCAGGGTACATGGGTTCGTGCCCCGGTCCGGGAAGATCCCACATGCCATGGAGTGGCTAGGCCCGTAAGCCACGGCTGCTGAGCCTGCGCGTCCGGAGCCTGTGCTCCGCAATGGGAGAGACCACAACAGTGAGAGGCCCGCATACCGCAAAAAAAAAAAAAAAAAGGTTAATATAAAAATATCAACCACTTTCTTATATACCAGCAATGAACAAGTGGAATTGGAAATAAAAAACACAATGCCATTTACATTAGCACCCAAGAAGAGTAAATACTTTGGTATATATCTAACAAAATATGTATAAGATCTATTTGAGGAAAACCACAAAACTGATAAGTGAAATCAAAGAACCAGAAAAATAGAGAAATATTACATGTTCATGGATAGGAAAACTCAATACTGACAAGATGTCAGTTCTTCCCAACTTGATGTATAGATTCAGCACAATTCAAATCAAAATCTCAGTAAGTTAATTTGTAGGTGTCAACATATTGATCCTAAAGTTTGTATGGAGACGTGAAAGACCCAGAATAGCCAACACAATATTGAAAGAGAAGAACAAAGTTGGGGGGATGGATAATACCCACTTTCAAGACTTACTATAAATCTATAGTAATCATGAAAGTGTGGCAAAAGAAAAGATAAACAGATCAATGGAATAGAATAGAGAGCCCAGAAATAGACTCACGTAAATATGGTCGACTGATCTTGGACAAAGGAGTAAAGGCAATACAATGGAGTATAGAGAGTTTTTCAGTAAATGGTTCTGGCACAACTTTAAAGGCACAATCCATGAAATAAATAATTGATAAGCTAGACTTCACAAAACTATTTGCTCTGCAAAAGACAATATCAAGAGAATGAGAAAACAAACCACAGATTGGCAGATAATATTTACAAAAGGTACATCTGAATAAAGGACTATTATTCAAAAATGCAAAGAACTCTTGAGACTCAAAAAAAAAAAAAAAGACCTGATTAAAAAATGGACCAGAGACCTTAACAGACACCTAACCGAAGAAATACAGATGGAAACAGCATCTACACACCTATTAAAATGGCCAAAATCTGGAATACTGACAACACCAAATGCTGGCAAGGATGTGGAACTCTCATTCACTGCTGGTAGGAATGGAGAATGGTACAGCCACTGTGGAAGACAGTTTGACAGTTTCTTACAAAACTAAATATACCCTTATTATATGATCCAGCAATGGGTACTCCCTGTATTTACCCAAAGAAGCTGAAAACCTATGTCCACATAAAAACCTGCACACAGACATTTATTGCTCTTTTATTTATAATTGCCAAAACTTGGAAGTAATCAAGATGCCCTTCGGTAGGTTAATGGTAAATAAACAGTGGTACATCCAAACAACAGAAAATTATTCAGTGCTTAAAAGAAATGAGCTAACAAGACACTAAAAGACATGAAGCAATGTTAAATACACATTACTATGTGAAATAAGCCAATATGAGAAGGCTACATAACATATAATTCCAGCTATTTGACATTCTGGAAATAGCAAAGCTATGGAGACAGTAAAAAGATCAGTGGTTGCCAGGTGTGGGGTTGGGAGGGATGTATAGGTAGAGAACAGAGAATTTTTAGAGCAGTGAAAATACTCTGTATGATATTATAATGACAAAAACATGTCATTGTACAGTACATTTGTCTCAACTCACAGAATGGATAACACCAAGCGTGAACCCTAGTATAAACTATGGGTTTGGGTGATTACGATTTGTCAATGCGGGTTCATCAATTATAGCCAATATTCACTCTGGTGAGTGATGTTGATAATAGTGGAGGGTGTGCATGTGTGGAGGCAGGGAGTATATGGGAAATCTCTGTATTTTCCTCTCAATTTTGCTATGAACCTAGAGTTGCTCTAAAAAACATAAAGCCCTTTAAATATATATACATATATACACATATATATATACATATATATACACATACACATTATATACATATATACATATATATAACATATATCCTGAGTTCACACTGGAGCTTTTTATTCAAACTGAGAGCTATTAAATATTTACTGAAGCTTACATCTCTATCGTCTTTTCTCTCGTGCTGAAAATCCTGGTGCTTAACGACATAAGTGCAATTATTCATTTGCTTTATTCTGTACTACATACAAAGTTATCTTAGAATAATACCAATAGTATCAACAATACAACAATGTAATTTGTGAAAAGTTTGGCATGTTTGCGATTCTTCTTCTTTCTTGTCCCACTAAGAAACTATTCTTGCATTTTTATGTCATTCTAAATTGTTTCTGTGTAGTTATGCTACCTAATAAACATACCTTTAGCTTTATTGATTTAATTTAACGTTTAATATAAAATATTAATATGCTTTCAATGTTAAATTGACAACATAAACTGTGTTTAAGTAATCAAACATCTATCTCTGCTCTTCCCACACTTATTTCTTCATTCTCAGTGGTCCATTCTACCTTTTCTCCCCTTCCATCCCCCTATATGACCATAACATTTTGGTCTAAATTGAGACACTTTTAAGAGTGAAAAGGAATTGTATTAATAACTACACCTTGGATACAAGTATAAATTGGGACTATTTAGGGCAAATTTATAGTACTAAGGATCAACATTTTTTTACTTTGATAGTTTATGCCTACCTGTATAGTCAGAATAAAGGTAACTTTAGAACAATAGACAGGCTCTTCCAATTGCAGACTCAAGGTTGCAAGTTTATAGACATGTAGGCTCTCAAATCTCTAGAGGAAGATGTAGAAAATAAAAACTTACTGAAGTAAAGCAATGTGCATCCTACATTATTATGGCAACAAATCGATAATGCTATTACAATAAAATCTGGTGTAATCACATTTTCCTTCTTTGATATTGCAGCATTAATCTCTGTCTCATGGGGGATGGGATGAATCACAGGATATATAACGGGATGCAGAATATTCTGTCTGTTATAGTCAAGACAGTGGGACTGGTAATTACTGAAAGTTTTCATTACTTAACAATTGCCTGTTGCTTTTTTCAGCCCCTTGAACAACTTAACTATTCACACCTCAGAGCCCCCAAACCCACACCTGTGCTGTTGATATCGTACATTCCAAAAATTTCCCTTCATTCTTTCCTTGTGCCTTGCTACTGGCTGAAAGGCTTGGAGCATCCAGACATGGCTTTGACGTTGAAATATCGAACCAACAAAACCTGGTACCACCCGAGGGCCAGACTGAGGGATCAAAAATGGGCTGGAAGCGACTCTCTTGTCACCTCAGTAAAAGTGTGGGAGAAGAGAAGCACATACAGCGGGTTTCCCTAGATTTATTTCTTCTATAATCAAGAAAGAATCCATTAATTTACAGAGGAATAAAAGGCAAATGGCTTTTTTCAAAATATCAAATCTAGCTAAAGTTTTATTTTAATACCTCCCAGCTGCCTTGGGGTAAGTTCAGTAGCTCTTGTTATGCTGTTAAACTTATTATTCTCTATATAGTCTATAAGATGGATTTCCAATTTTCTCTTTTAAAACTGTTGATTGTAATTTGCAGAAATAATGGCTCTAAATATGCAAAGATCTTTATGAATAAACACTTCACCAGCAAGAAACATCTCTAAAAGGTACATATAATGTTTTGTCACTGCATGCCTATTTATTTTTATTATGAGTACATCATGGCCTTGTGTTCAAAAACACATATTGCGAAAATGAGATTGTATAACCATACAAGTAAACTCTCACATTATAATCAGCACAAACATTCACTAAGGCGAAACACGCAAAGAATTTTTCAAATGAATATTCCAGCTGAGAACTGGAGCTCGAGAACTAGATATACTGCTAAGCATTCAAGCAGTAGTCAGTCTTATCAACCAGTTGTTTTGTGATTCTAGGAAAGAATAAGGAATATCTATAATATCTGGAGAGAACCCAAATCGCCAAATGATACTAAATAACCACATAAACAACACCTGATTTCTAGAAGCAATGGAAAGAAACCCAGGCGAGCAGTTAGTTTAACATCCATTTTAAGCCTTCTGTAAACAATTTCCGTAATCTTTCCCGAACCTGCTTCTGCAGCATTCATTAGTATTCTTTTGCTGTCAGGCATCTGGTGCCTCTGTGATAGATATTAAATACCTTAAGGGAGACAGATCTCACTAGTATGCAGCAAGCAGATGCAGTGGCTCACATAAGCCAAAGCCCTGTTGAGAAACCTGCAGGCAAAGCCTCAAGAATGATGGGTCATAGCTGCTGTCTGAGGACAGACTCTTGGTGAAAGTAAGGCGCAATGTTAGCCTTGTATCCCCACTCAAACACACGGGCCACACAATCCTTAAGATGACGAGGTTGGATTCCCAAGTACTTACCCTAACTCCAAATGGGAGTCTGAAATTGTCAATGCCTTGCACATTTCAGATGCTTAGGCTACACAATATCGAGGTAAGCATATTGGGTGGGTAAGTGCACATGATACTCGTATGAGGAAACAGTATTCATCTATCCACTTAACACACTGATTTGTTATTTATTTATTGAGCATCCTACGTGCCACTGTCTCATTCCCAAATTACCATACATTCAATCCCTCTTCTGAATCTTCTGGTTTCTAAACTTTGCGGAGGGGAACTACAACTTCAGTGGTGTTCAATTCCTTGTCATCAGATGTAAGTCTAGAAAAAAACTGTCCTTTATAAACCTAGGAAAGCTTTGGAAATTCTTAGCTAAAGAATCTTCATTTCTGGCTTGTTGGGAAAAAATGTTAGCAGTTTATCTGAAGATGGAAAAGGTCCTGTCACATTTCTATTAATTTATTGTAGGGTGTTCTTGGTGAGATGCACAGTTTTGTGTGTGTCTTTGCTATCTAGAGTCCCTACTCTGAGCTATTTACACGTGAAAAGTTAATATTCAGGATAGTGATAAAGTATCAAAGCAATTGTCCTGCTTGAGATATAACTTGGCACCCTTGGAATAATCAACTCTTTATAAAGTATGCTAATAAAGCTATATACTTTGTACTTTAATAAAGCATATATTGGATACTAACAATTCATATATTATATTGCACACAATAAATTGTATATTACATAAAGCAACTGAAAAGCTTTAGCTTACATATGAGGATGTTTCCTTAGTGAATGGGTAAGAATAACCATTGTTTTGAGACATATTGCATCTCAATCAGCTGTAAGGTATCATAAGTAATTAATTCCTGATAGTAGACAAAATACCAAAATATGTGGAAGACTTGCCTTTATAATAAATTACAGTTGATTCAAGGTTATCTCCACATTAACATTCTCAAATTTGTCTGGCATATGCTTTCTTGAGTGTGAGAGAAAGGGGTTAAAGGAACTGGACAGAGAATGTGACACGCATGTGACTTTCATTCTCATTTGTGTCATGAAGTAAAGGCTTGAGAATTGCTTGTTTAAGCAAAATGAGAAATAGTCTAATATAATTAGGGTAGTCATGTAATTTATCAAACAAACTGGGACACTTCTGAGAATAAAAGGGGGAGCTATTTTTAATTATACTTGGTCATAAATGGCTAAGTACTCGAGCTGCAAAGTTAGAGAAAACAAGATTCAATCCCAGTTCTTCCACATATTAGCTACATGATATTGGAAAAGTTATTCTCTCAGCCTGTTTTCTATCAATAAAATGGGCTTACTAATTGCTACCTCATGAAGGCACTTTGTCAGTGAGATTCCAGGGAGGAGACAGAAACCTCATAATTATTTGAATAAGAATTATTAGCCTTAACAGGGGGTTGGAGGTAACAGAGGACTGATTACCTGTTACCCGTTACTGGAGGTAACAGAGGGCTAGCAAGAAGTAAAGAGAACTCCACAGAATGCAGCAATAGCAGTTCCTAAGGAGCAGTTACTACCTGAAGGCTGAGATACGGCACCCAGGGCAGAACAATGCAATGTGCTGGCCGCAAAGTGGCCTGAGAAGATACCACGGGAAGTAATCTCTAGGGAGATGCTTCTACCATGGCGCTTGGCTGTGAAGACGACTTAGGGGGCCTTGCGGGAAGATTCTGGCCACTGGTTCTGCGAGCTGCTGCATGCAGCAGGAGCCAGGAGAAAGTATGCTCACTGCAGGAGCATGGCAAGGGGAGCACACCAGACTCAGGAAGAGAAACAGCCCTTCTTCCCTCAGTGCCCCCAACACCCTTTATGGGTGATGCTTAACCTTGTGCCACTTTGCAAAGGAAAAATGTTTAAAGGGTTCAGCTCTATTTTTTCAGAACAGGGAATGAAGGGTAGATTTGGAGTCGAGAGGCGATGAATTGATAAAAAACACAATCACACAGAGTCACATGAATTACTGTAATGAACAGGCTTAATATGTTAACATTGAACATGTTCAGCATCGTGCCTGGAACATAGTAAGTGATTAATATATGTTATACAATTATTATATTTTTTATATATCACACATTCTAGTTTTATTATATTTATTTGTATAGAGATGTGAAGCAATGAATAATGTACAGAAAGATGAGAAACTATCTTCCATTCTCTGTAGAACTAAAAAAAAAAAAAAAAGGACGATTACTTCTTATTTGCCTCATATAGGGTAGGTTAGGGAGAATCCTGACCTGGGATTATTTTTTGAAATAGAAGTGTAAGCTCCTAAAATAGTAGCAAGACTATTTTTCTGGGACTCCAGTAAGGGAAATTCCAAGCTTATAATTTTCAATGTTCAAACAAAACATATTTCCCCATTAATAAAGGAACTTTTCCATTGAAGCTTCATCACCTTCCTTTTGTATCAGATGGAACTGTGTTGTCATCTCATTAATCCTCAGTGCTCTTAGGAGGCAAAAGTATAGAATTATCCATTCCATTTTATATTGCCTTTACTTCTCATAATTGGTTTAATATCATGTTGTCAAAATCAAGTCCTTACCTTTTATTTTTCTTATTGCTAGCAACAGACTAGCAATTTTTGATCCTGAATCATATTTTGTTAGTTGGCTACATGGCTTTTTATGCTATTTTATCTGTGCTTTTCATACCTGTCATAGTATGTTTCAGCCTCCCAGATCACCGATTTAAAGGTTAAACATTAGGGTTTTATATTTGTTTCATTTGTCACATCTATACCCGTATTCCTTACTGTTTTCTAAATCCAATCTTCATTTGCTGTAATAGTTGACTCTCACATACGTTTATTTAATGTTTCTCTTCAGAATGTCTTTTATGCAAAGTTATATCCTGACCTCTCATTAAATTAGATTTACAACCTTCCACATTTTTTCCTTTTAATGATTTAAGTTTTACCTGTTTTCTACTACTTTTGAACATATATAATGACTACTTTAGATAACAATTGTCAATAGCCCATTCTTTTATTCTAGAAAATTTATCTTCTTGGATATAACAGTTATATAATGCAAAGTTTAAGAGCCTCCCTTTGTTACATTTCTTGAACCATGAGGATGATCTTTAGATCTCTTCTTCATCATTAGCTCAATTCTTTTTTATATAAACAGCTATTTTTAAATTTCTGTTTTAGTTATTTCTCTCATGTCAATGAAGAGATTAAAAAATTGAAACTAAAAGTATGGAACTAATATCTTAGGACAGATGAGATATCAACTAAATGTACCTTTTCCTAAATTATACTGTTTCATGGCATTTCTGTCTTGAGTGAAATATCTATTAAATACAATCCTATTGGGAAACAGTTAATTTGAGAAAGAATTTGGTATTTCATATTTCACTTTGTCACGACTCTTTTATTTATTGTTATTCTAAAAATGTTCTGAGGGGAAAGTAACAGTTAACAATAAATATTAAAACCAGTTCTAGGTCCGGACATTGGGACTTAGTAGTGCATAATTCAAAACCTTTCTATATAATTTCCACAGTCATTTTTTTTTTTAAAAGGAAGATTGTTTTAAACACTCTTCCGAAGTGTAAGGAATCCCTCTCCTTCATCTAGCGTTAGACACAGCAACATTTGAGTATTTACTCTCCCTGAATCAATTATCCTGTTTCCACTTCTTTTGGCTTTTGCTCTTCTCTGAAAAAAACCTTCCACACTCTCTGGCTAATTCCCCAATTCCCAGTTATACTTATGATTTAGTTCAATCCTCCTGTTTCTTTAAAACCTTCTCTGATCTCCTAGTTGACTGTCTTCTAGACTCTCATATAGCTTACTGTTCTTATTGTTGGTTTTAGTTATTTTACAAATGACATTTTCTGCCTTATACTCTCAGGTGTCATTTCAGGATATAGTGGCCCAAATTAAAATTAGTAAGTCCAGAACACTTATTATTATGGTTCGTGGTTGGTGGTCAATAGTTATGTGTTGATTCATTAAAACAAATGTTTGTTGAATTTGTTTTGCTTTGGGGGAAAGAAGACACTAAGCTTAAGTAAGTTTTCCTTGTGGAATTCTCTGCCTAGTAGTGAGAAATATGTAAATATGCATGTGAAATAGCAGAGCCCAGTCTAGACCCAATGTTCTGGAGAAGAGGGCAGTTCTGTGGTGCAAATCAGGGAAGGTCTGGTAGATGACCTAACATTTGAGTTGAATCCTAACATAATGGCACAGGAAATAAATTCCAGGCAGAGGTAAAGGGTGTGAAGATATCTGTTGCCTCAAAGGCCATAACTCATTTGTAACAAAGAATGAATCGTAGAATTGTAAAAGATTTTAGCTTTCATGAGATTGAAACCTAAAGACCAGTGCATTTAGCATGCTTTCCTAGAATTGGGAAGCCACTGTATCCTCATCTGAAACCAGCTTGATCCTAAATGTGTGTAAACCCTGTGAAAATTCTTACAGGTACATGGTATTGTTATAGTAGAAATAAGCTAATGCAGAATAACCTAAAATATCTTTCTCCAGGCAAACACAATAAAATCTTTTCTAAGATTTTGTAAGGCTTAACACTAGAAAGTAAAGTGTATTTTATTTTATTTATTTTTAATTTTTTTTCTGGTACGCGGGCCTCTCACTGTTGTGGCCTCTCCCGTTGTGGAGCACAGGCTCCGGACACGCAGGCTCAGAGCCCATGGCTCACGGGCCCAGCCGCTCCGCGGCATGTGGGATCTTCCTGGACCGGGGCACGAACCCGTGTCCCCTGCATCGGCAGGCGGACTCTGAACCACTGAGCCACCAGGGAAGCCCCGTAAAGTGTATTTTAGTGTCAAAATATTTTCAGAGATCTGTTAAGGCTAAATAGATCTTAAAGCTTTTAATCTCAAGTTAAATTGGAGTCATGTTTTATTTTTCCTTAATAAACATTAGAGCTCTTGGTACTGTGATATAAGCTCTTAATAAATGCCATGACTGCAAGTGGAAATTTGAGGCATAGTATCCCTAAACAACTTGCCACACAGGCACTCCTGATACAGTATTTGTAAACGCAGCTCTTCATGTAAATGCTAGATTAGACTGAATGATGAATTTAAAACAAGTGGGTGCACTCACTGTGGCCCAAATTAAGCCTGTTCTAAAGTTGCTATAGCAACATTATCTGTACCAAATGTCCTGCTCTAAAAAATAATTGGAAACATTTCCTGTTACTTAGGGAGAAAAATAAAATCACTATTAATTTTTTTATATCCTATTATACACAATGCATTATTCTCATGCATTATTTTAAATCAGCAAAATTCATGAATGGATATATGTAATTTTTATATAATTATAACAGCAAAATCAATAAGAATAAAATTAGTTTGTAGGCTTAATATGATATACTTAGGAGTTAAATAAAATATTTGTATAAAGATACTTTTATTCTCTCTTTCTTGAATAACACTTAATATCGGAGGGCTATGAATAGTTCCTTTGGGCTTTGTATAAATGAATTGTTTACTTATTGGATCATGAGCAAATTTCTTAATATTTGGAAAAAGTTAAGGAACAGCTGAAGTTTTCAGGTTATTGATAGGATAGACAATAAATTCAAACGAAAACATAAAAAACACATAACAATTCAAGAAGCAGAGATGTCTGAAATGTTTTATGAGGGTTAACTCAAAGGAACATACATTTAGAATTTGACCACAATAGCTACCTGATACAATGAAACTCTAGGCTCAGGTATATTTCTTTCTGAAAATAATTTTAAATCACATATATTAATAAATTGTCCTCATAAGAAAGTATTAAGAAATATTACAACCTTTAGGAAAAGCAAAGACTCACATAAACTGGAAGGAAAATAACCCCTGCAGGGGCTTCCCTGGTGGCGCAGTGGTTGGGAGTCCGCCTGCCAATGCAGGGGGCACGGGTTCGTGCCCCGGTCCGGGAAGATCCCACATGCCGCAGAGCGGCTGGGCCCGTGAGCCATGGCTGCTGAGCCTGCGCGTCCGGAGCCTGTGCTCTGCAACGGGAGAGGCCACAACAGTGAGAGGCCCGCGTACCGCAAAAAAAAAAAAAAAAAAAAAAAAAAAAAAAAAAAAATAACCCCTGCAAACAACATACTATTTATTGGCTAATAACCTGTAAGAGTATACTCTATGTAGTTTTGTTTAACATTTCCATACTTTCTTTTTTTTCTTGAGTTTGGAAAGGCACTTTCCCTCAATGTAATTGTAATTCTAAAGTGCCATTTCATGCTTCATTATCTCTGAGTGGGAGTTATAGTTTGCAGTTGGCCCTCAGCTTCCTTTGTGAATCATGGGTTGTATAGCTAAGTATATTTTCCTAAGCATTTGAGTGAGGTGAATAATACTCTTTCCTACATATTAATTAGGCTTTCTTATTTAACAACACTAGACTTCAAAATGAAAGTGGCATATTCTTGGAAACAAGATGAAAATATATAGGGTACAACATTTTGGAGAATGCTTAAATCAATTTATTTGCAAAATGACAACATTTTGTTTCTTCAATTCTTGCCCCTACTCTTGCACCTAATTCCTACTGCTCTTTCCACCAGGTATCCGCCAGGCTGAATATTACGGCACAGCTTAAAGCAAACATGAATAAAGAGTAAGAGTCCGAATTACTGGGATTTTGGGTCTACGTGTAAGTGCATTCATCAGCCCTCCAAAGAACTTAAATTTGGCATGGAAACTGGGTAAAAACAGGATTGAATTAAACTTTCCCACCAAAGGGTTATGTTGTGTCTGTTCAATATCAATTCCATTATAATTATAAGTAAGCTTTCCTTGTCCTCCACTTCATAAATCCAGCTTCTTTCTAGTTCTGTGTGTACACCTGGTCTGGAATGTTTTCTTTTAAACTTCTGCCTGTATACAAATCATTCACTTCTCCAAGAAGTCTTCCCTGACTGATGCCAAACCTCATCATCTTTAACTATCTACTGTCACTTGCTTTAGTTGAAACATTAAGCAGAGTATTTAAGAGCTTGAGTTCTAGAGCCAAGTTCAACTCAAGTTCAAATCCTGGCACAGGTGCTTAGTAAAACAAATTAATTGAACAAATTAATTATGAGGGCCAGCTGTGGGCCAGATGCTATTATAGGTGCTGAGGTACAGTAGTGAGTAAGACAGACAAGAAACCCATTCTTTTCAAGCTCACATTCTAACAGTGGTGGAAGAGAGTGGGACATGGGCGGACAACTAAAAATAGTATAGATTGTGATAAGTTCTGTAAGGAAGTAAGCAAAGTCACATGACACAGAGTTAACTGGGGGCTCCTACTTCAGTTGGGCTAGGGGATGATATTTGAGTTGAGACCTGAAGACAGAGGAGTCAGCTGTGCAAGATCAGGGGAAAAAAGTGTACACCAGTCAGAAGGAAAAGCAAGTACTGGTGTCCTGAGTAGGAAACAACATTCAGTGACTAGAAAGGGCAGTGTGGCCAGAATATGGGATGGGGGAGTGGGGAGCAGAGGCCATACTTGATAACACTGAAGACTATTAAAGGGGTTTGGGTTTTATTCTAATACTGAGATCAAAACAGATGACTTGATTTAGCTGTCACACAGATTTGTAGAAAATTGAATTGAATGTAAATATTCAAAATTTATGAAATGTTGCATAAAATCCCAGTATATTATGCATGTACTTAGATGTGCTATACATGAATTATTAAAAAACAGTTGTGCTCATTCACAATTTTCTTATCCCCTCTAGTTGAACATGAATATCCTGGGTGATGATTAGAGTAAGAAAAGCAAAGTTTCCTTTGATACCATACTAAGCAGAAGCACCAGGAGAGTAAATTTTTGCCTTTTCCATACCAAAAATCTCCTCTACATGATGGTGTTGACCAGACGATAAACATGAAACATACATTTCTGAGCCTGGAGCACCACGGCGATGTCAGGGTTGGTATTCTAGATTTGGGCATCATCATCATATAGATGCTTGCAAATCAAGGGAATGAAATCATTTAAGGAGACAGTATACATGGAATAGGGCCCCAAAGGGAGCCCTGGGTCATTCCGACATTTAAAAGTAAGTTTAGGGCTTCCCTGGTGGTGCAGTGGTTGAGAATCTGCCTGCCAATGCAGGGGACACGGATTCGAGCCCCGGTCTGGGAAGATCCCACATGCTGCGGAGCAACTGGGCCCATGAGCCACAACTACTGAGCCTGCACGTCTGCAGCTTGTGCTCCGCAACAAGAGAGGCCGCGATAGTGAGAGGCCTGCGCACCGCGATGAAGAGAGGCCCCCACTTGTCGCAACTAGAGAAAGCCCTTGCCCAGAAAACGAAGACCCAACACAGCCAAAAATAAATAAATAAATTTTTTTTTAAAAAAAGTAAGTTTAGGTAAAGCAACAGATATCATCAAAAGAGACTAATTAGGGATCAGCAAGTAGCATAAAAAAATCAGAAGAGAAAAAACTAAAGAAGGAGGACATGATAAACTGTGAGATGGAGTATAATGAAAACGGAAGCACTGTTGCTGGATTTGGCAACATGAAGACAGTTGGAGACCTTGACAAGAACCATTTTGACAGAAAGGTGTAGTTAAGTAAGTTAGGGTGGGCAAAGGAACGTGTGAGAAGCGAGGAGGTGGAGATGAGGGATGTAGTCAACTTGGAGAAATTTTTCTGTGAAGTTAGCTGTGAGGCGGCCTAGAAAAATAGGTTGGTGGCTAGAAAAAGATAAGGGATTCAAGGATTGTTTAAAAGTTAATCATTAATGGATTCGTTACACATATCTGTTAAAAGTTTTGTATCTGTTTTCTCATCTGCCAAGGATGCAAAAGTAACAATAAAACTTCCAGTGGTTGCTATGAGAATTAAGAGGTTTTGCAGGTGAAGGAGTAGCACCATACTTAGTGCTTCATATATTCTCAGTAAACGGTCACAGTTATTATCACGTAGACTTCCCTTTACTTAGCACATTTACTCAAATCATTTTTCCTTTTCACTCTTCACTGCCCTGTGCTTAAGTAGTTATTTTTATATGATGTGCTATGGAAGTGAAGTTTAAGGAAGAGATTAAACAATAAACTGCTACTAGAATTAAATAATTCAATGATGTGTACTAAACTCTGTTAGGTGCTAAGGTTATGTATGTGTATAAATATGACACAGTCCAGTCCTATCCCTTTATTAGCATATCCAGAGTCCCCAAGACTATCCTTACTTCTCACACTAGTGGGAAGTTCAGGGTCCCCAAGACCACTCTCAAGTTGGATAATTTACTAGCAGAATTCACTGAACTCAGGTAGCAGTTAAACTCATGATTACAGTTTATTACTGCAATAAAACCAAACGATATAGATTAAAATCAGCAGAGGGAAGAGGTGCGTAGGGCTGAGCCCAGGAGACACCAAGGCGGTGGGACATCTAGTTGTCTTCCCCCATAGAGTCACGTACCTATTTCTCCCAGCAACAGCACGTAAAAATACATGTGGAATACTGCCAACCAGGGAAGCTCACGTGAGCCTTGGTGTCTGTAGTTTCTACTGAGGTCTGGTCCTCACCCACGTAGCTAAACTTAGTCTCCAGTTCCTCCAGAGGTTGAGCTGAAACCATGTGGCCCTAGGCCCCTCACCATACATCACACTATTAGCATAGATTATCAGGTTTAGCCCAAGGTCCCAGGTAAACGAAAACACTTTAATCAAGCAGGATATTCCAAAGGTTTAGAGGTTACCTCCTAGGAGCCAGGGGCAAAGGCCAAACCTCTATTTGGCAAGGTTAATCTCTACTGTACAATTTATAAACTAATTGAGGAGATAATATTATAAAGGCATAACATTTAAATAACCATATTATGATTTAACTCATAGTTCAAGTCAACAAAGAGTGTCATAATGCTAAGACATGTTTACATAATTAATAGTTTATTCAAATAGTGCTTACTATAGATATGCAGAGAAAATACCTGAAATATCTGACTTTGAACTGAGTGATGAGGCGGTTTTATAGAAAAAGTCCTATTTAAACTGGACCTTGAGGGATGACTTGGATGTGAACTGGCTGAAAGAAAGGGGAAGGCACTTCCAAGAGGGTGAACAGAGGAAGGCAAAATGTGGAGGCTGCTTCCTGAGGAGACAGTAAGGATAAGGGAGTAAATGGAGGTAAGATTGGAAAGGTAGTATACTATTTTTCTAGGGCTACTGTAACAAGTTACCACAAACTAGGGAGCTTAAAACAACAGAAATTTATTCTTTCACAGTTCTAGAAGCCAGAAGTCCAAAGTCAAGGAGTCAACATGGTTAGTTCCTAATGGTAGAGACTACGAGGGAGGATCCACCTCATGTCTCTCCCTAGCTTCAAAGGAGGCCAGCCATTCTTAGTATCCCTTGTCCTGTAGATGCATCACGATATATCTACTTCCATCATCACACGGCTTTCTCCCTTTGTGTGTGCATCTCATCTCTATGCTTCGATTTTCTCTTCTTATAAGGACATTAGTCATTGGATTGGAGCCCACTCTGATATGGTAAGACCTGTGACCTCATTTTAACTAATTAAATCTGTAAGTACCTTACTTCCAAATAAAGTCTCATTCTGAGGTTCTATGCAGACAGGAATTTGGGGGGAAACCATTCTATCCAGGTAGACTGGGGAAAATATTGATTAAGGCAGATTATAGCTTTCAAAAACTGTTACAAAGGCATGAACAATACCTGGATACCTCTCAGACACAATTCACTAAACAAGGTCTTTCACACCTTTTCAATTGTTTTTTTCGAAACACTAGAATACCTTCTTTCACTGCCAGATACAGTAGCCCTCAAGAGTAGAATATGCGTAAGTGGAGTAAGGGGGTCCTCCATCTGATTTCAAAGAGACTTAAAGAACAATTTGGTTAAAGCAAGGACAGCTAAAATTCACGGGGCAGAGTCCTTGGCTAGGAAGCTTTGGTGCCAAATCTTCAGAAGAAGAACAGGGGTGAGGTGGAGAGGGCATGTGAGAAGACTTCTGCGTCTATTCTATCTGAATGTTTTATTTTATTTTATTTTCCTTCTACTGTCATTGATAAAAAGCGTTTTTCCCAAAGTTTATTCTACTGAACTACTACATCATGAGTATCTGTGGTCTGTGTTGAAAAGGTGAACTCTTGGACCCTCCTTCAGACCTACTGACTCACAGTGTCTGTGGGGGAATCCTGGGAATCTGATTTTGGACAATTTCTCCAAATGATTCTTAAACATAGTAACATTTAAGAACCAATACATTAGAGTTTGGTTTGGACTTAAGGTGCATACATATTTTTAGGAAGATTAAAGGGACATTATGCCACAGATCAGTTTTATTAGAAGAATGAAGATTATGATTTTGGAGTGTGTGACTACCTGAGCCCCAAATTACTGGGGTCCAAGACAAGTCCTGGCAGGATCCCATGTGAGGCAGAATGTGGGCATAGAGTCTCTAGGTGTCTGGACAGAGGAGAACTAGGATGTGGTTGGGGCAATGAGAAAAAAAGAACTAGCAATGTCAAAAGAAATCTCTGCCTAAACAACAACTTTATATAAAGGTAGGTTTGTGCCTAAGAAGGAATCACTTGTCCTCTTCTCTCTCCTTCCAGCTTCTAGCATTTGCACACTGGATATTAATGACTAGGCTTCTGTAGGCTAGTAATCTTGCCTTTTAGAGGAATTCGGAAAATGTATATATGTATGTTTTATGTTGGGTACATACTCCTCAAAATCTGAGATTGAGCTGTGAAGAAAGAGCATAGCATTCACGTTGTTTGTACCATCCTATAATACCTTTGCTAAAATATTGGAACTAATTTTTAGTCATTTTGAGAATGTGCAAATTACACCTAGCTACTCAACATTTTAAAATAATGGTAACATTTTTTGAATCAATATTTGAAATCCATTATTTGAAAAAGATGTTAATGTTGCTTTCAAGTACTTGGTGACAGTGGCTTCTATAGGTTGGAAAGAGAATTATTGTCATTTTCAGAGTATTGATGGCCAATGGAGAGAAGGAATAGAGTATCTGAACTTTAGGAAGTTTTAGAAAAACCCAAAGAATTCTCTTCTTGAGTCTCAGAAAGAATAATGATAACTGACTTGGAAAGATAAAATGGATTGCATTAGATAATATATTCAGTTTCATAATATTGTTAGATAATTGATCAAGTTCTGGAACTGCAGTGAATTTTTTTCCTATTCAGTTGAATTTTTATGCCATTCTACTAAAGGAATTGAATGCAAAACAAATAAGAAAGGCAACTTTACAAAGTCCTATCTTCATCATAAATTTATTACATTTACCTAATAAGAACCTCCTCTAACTCAACTGAGGATTTCAAAAGATTTTTTCTTCTCAGGGAAAAGAAAAGAGAAAAACTTGATATGTATGCAAAACCATGGTGTTTTCTTTATTAGAGAACATATTTACATTAGCATTTGACTAGTTTCAACTTCTAATTTCTACCATAGACTAAAAAAAGGTAAGCTAAGACTGTATTTAAAAGATGGTATGTTTATTATTGTCATAATCAATACGTCTCCAGTACTGTAAAACTCATCAGTAAAACTGTCAGTGTTCCTTCTTCACATTTGATGATTCCTTTCCATTCTGCTTTTGAGCATTAATATGCCAAGAAAACTGAAGTTTTTACTAATAAAGTCTACTCAAGTAGAGTCAGCACCAGATTCATAGTTTACATCCGTGATGACGGCTTCACTTTCACAGGGAAGTAACACATGCAGAAAAGCCCACAGGTTGTGGAGTCACTAGGATGAGGTGTGGGTTCAAATTCTGGCTCCTCCACTTGCCTGGGGGAGTGACCCTGGGCAAATAACTTCTCCAAGCTTCAGAGTCCTCATCTACATAATGTAGCATTGTTGTTAAAACTTAGCAAGGTAGTTCAACATCTGCAAATCAATCAATGTGATATACCTACCACACTAATGTGATAAAGGACAAAAATCATATGATCATCTCAACAGATGCAGAAAAGGCATTTGACAAAATTCAATATCTATTTATGATAAAAACTCTCAACAAAGTGGGTATGGAGGGAACATACCTCAACATAATAAAGGCCATATATAACAAACTCACAGCTAACATCATACTCAATGGTTATAAGATCAGGAACAAGACAAGAATGCCCACTCTCACCACTTTTATTCAACATAGTATTGGAAGTCCAGGACACAGTAATCAGGCAAGAAAAATAAATAAAAGGAGTCCAAAACAGAAAGGAAGAAGACTGTCACTATTTGCAGGTGACATGATATTATATATACAAAACCCTAAAGATGCCACCAAAAAACTATTAGAACTAATCAATGAAATCAGTAAAGTTGCAGTATACAAAGCCAATATACAAAAATCTGTTGCATTTCTGTACACTAAAAATGAACTATCAGAAAGAGAAATTAAGAAAATAGTCCTATTTACAACTGTATAACAAAGGCATAAAATACCTAGGAATAAATTTAATCAAGGAGGTAAAAGACCTATACACTGAAAACTATAAGACACTGATGAAAGAAACTGAAGAAAACACAAATAAATGGAAAGATATTTCATGCTCGCAGATGAGAAGAATATTATTAAAATGTCCATACTACCCAAAGCAATCTACAGATTCAGTGCAATCCCTAACAAAATTACAAAGGTACTTTTCACAGAAACAGAACAAACAATCCTAAAATTTGTATGGAACCACAAAATACCTCAGATAGCCAAAGCAATCTTGAGAAAGAAGAACAATGCTGGAAGCATCATGCTCCCTTATTTCAAACTATGGTACAAAGCTATAGTAATTAAAACAGCATGGTATTGGCATAAAAACAGACATAGATGAATGGAACAGAATAGAAAACCCAGGGAAAAAACCTCACACATATATGGTCAATTTATGACAAAGGAGCCAAGAATATACAATGGGGGAAGGGACAGTCTATTCAATAAACAGTGTTGGGAAAACTGGATATCCACATGCGAAAGAATGAAACTGAACCACTATCTTACAGCATACACAAAAATTAACTCAAAATGGATTAAAGAGTTAAAATAACACCTGAAACCATAAAACTCCTAAGAGAAAACATAGGTGGTAAACTCATTGATATTGGTATTGGTAATGATTTTTTTGACTTGACACCAAAAGCAAAAATAAACAAGTGGGATTACATGAAACTAAACAGCTTCTGCACAGCAAAGGAAACCTCAACACAGTGAGAAGGTAACCTATAGAAATAGCTGTCAAAAATATTTGCAAATCATATATCTGAGGAAGATATCTGCAAATCATATATCTGATGAGGGGTTAATATCCAAAATATATAAAGAATTCACACAACTCAGTAGCAGAAAGCAAACAATCCCCTTAAGAAATGGGCAGAGGATCTGAACAGAATTTTTTCAAAGAAGATATTCAAATGGCCAACAGGTACTGAAAAGGTACTCAACATCACTAATCATCAAGGAAGTGCAAATCAAAACCACAATGAGATATCACCTCATACCTGTTAGAATGGCTATTATCAAAAAGACAAGAGATGACAAGTGCTGGCGAGGATGTGGAGAAAAGGGAACATTTGGGCACCATTAGTGGGGGAATGTTAATTGGTGCAGCCACTATGGAAAACAGTATGGAGGTTCCTCAAAACATTAAAAATTGACTACCATATGATCCAGCAATTCCATCTCTGGGTATTTTTCTGAAAAATATGAAAACACTAACTGGAAAAGATTTATGTGGCCCCATGTTCATTGCAGCATTAGTTACAATAGCCAAGATATGGAAACAACCTAAGTGTCCATCAGTGGATAAATGGATAAAAACAATGTGTGTGTGTGTGTGTGTGTGTGTGTGTGTGTGTGTGTGAGAGTGTGTGTGTGTGTGAATACTATTTAACCATAAAAAAGAAGAAAATCTTGCCATTTGCTACAGCAGATATGGACCCTAAGGGCATTATGCTAAGTGAAATAAGTCATATAGAGAAAGACAAATACTATTGTGGTATCACATGGTATCACTTATATATGGATTCTAAAACAAAAACAAAAACCAAGTTCATAGACACAGAAAAAAGATTGGTGGTTGCCAGAGGTGGGGGATGGGGGTGGGTAAAATGGGTGAAGGTGGTCAAATGGTACAAACTTCCAGTTATAAGATAAATGAGTCCTGGGGATGTAAGGTACAGCATGGTGACTATAGTTAATAGTACTGTATTGCATATTTGAAAGTTGCTAAGAGAGTAGATCTTAAAAGTTCTCATCACAAGAAAAATTTTTTTAACTATTTATGGTGACAGACATTAATGTGTCTTATTGTGGTGATCATTTTGAAAAATATACAAATGTCAAATCATTATATTGCCCACCTGAAATTAACATAATGTTATATATCAGTTATACCTCAACAACAATATAAAAACTTAACAAACTATTTTCTGAAATATGCCTGCTATATAATAGGCACTTAATAATTATTTGTTCCTTCCTCTCTTTCCAATCCCTGAGCACCTCTCTCAAACTGACATACCAGCTGCCATGGGTATCACAAACATCTGAAGATTACAAATTGGCCAGAATTGGTTGGCACCTATGCTAAGGGTAATGGGGAGCCTACAGTGAAACTTCTCAATGAATCAGCAGCCACAACAAAGTGACAGGAAAAGAAATCATCATCTGGTCATTTGTGATTAAACCCACAGATGGAAAAAAATATACCCTGTATTTATTGAGGATAGGTATGGTCTTGGCACTTTTACTTATTCATCTAATTCCTATGTCAACCTTATGAAGTGATATCAATAATCCTTTATAGAAAAGGAAACTGAGGTTCAGAAAGTGGGTGTAACTTTCCTAAGGCCACATATAGTATACTGCAGTGTAGGAGCAACACATTGATGTTTGATATAACTTTGTCTAACTCAGTGACTCACTCTGGTGAATATCAGTAAGTTGTTCTCCACGTCAAAGAATGGCAAGATCAGACACTGTGACTCATGAATCATCCTTCAATCTATGGCAAGCACAGATATCTAAAGGGATATAGATATTATAACAAAGTAGTAACAACATTAACTTTACAGTCAGGTAGCTGTGGGTTTGAATCCTGGCTCTGTCACTTATTATTATCTAGGTGTCATTTGGAAAATTATTAAACTTCTTAAGCTTCACTTCCTCATCCAAAAATGAAGATAATAATGGTCCTACTTCATAGAGTTGTTTAAGGATTATCTGAAATAATGGCTGTAAAATACTTAATACGGTTCCTGGCATGTAATTATGAATTTATTTTTAGTTTTAATAAGACACTGCAGTCTCAAAGTGTTTCTCAAAGTTTGAATTAATAACTTCTTGCATCAGAATCCCTCGGGATCTTATTAAAGAAGAAGGTTTCTGGGCCTCATGGATCAGAATATCTGAGCAGTGGGAATTTGCTTTTTAACAAGTGGCCCAGACATAGTTGAAATCAGCTACTGATGCTATCCATCATTCATTCATTTTTCTCCTGGTAACCATAGATGGATTTCCATTTGGGGGATTATACCTGCCCCCCATTCCACTTTTGCTTCTCTGGTGGAGCACCTGACCTGTCCCTGGTGCCTGACTGACATTCCCCTGGCTACAGAGACTGGGACCAATCTGTCCCCATCAGAATTGATGTGAAGTATTTAGGCGTTTCCTGGAATGCGAGGACAAAGATGTCTCCTGTTAGATATGGGCCTGTAAGGATGTAGCTCTGGCAATGCTGGCGGCCATTTTGTGACGGTGATGCAAGGTGGCTATCTGAGAGGGGAGCCAGGGGAAGCAGAACCAAAAGATGCAGACAGAAGTCTCATGCCCGTGGTGTCATCTGAGGCTCCGGTCTAGCTACACCTAAAGCCAGACTCACTCCTATACTTTTCAGTTATGGAACCAACAGAACCTCTTTTTGGTTAGACCATTTTCGATTATGTGTGTTTTTGTTACATGCCACTAAAGGCTATAACAAATCAGATAATACATGTGCAATTCTTTTGTCAAATGCATACTAGCTAGGTCTTAATTCCACCCCTTGCATTTGACACATTGGATTAGACCACATGTGGCCCTTCAGGATTCTTTTTGTCCAAGGTTGAGGCAAGGTAAGCAGCCTCCTAGATTTCTTTCCTCTAAACTGATACCTGGATCTTGGCCTTCTAGGACATGCAAAATATGTCCAAGAATACCCTATCTAACTTTGATGCTTTGACTAAAACTTGATTCTACTAGCCAGAGGCTACAAATTAAAATATCTAAAGGGGCCAGGCAGAAAAAAATGATTAAGTAAAACAGGCTGGGAGTCCAAGGAAAACATCAAGGCTAACCTGATATTAAATGCCCAGCCTCATTGTTAACAAGACAATGGGGAGCAGAGAGACTAGAGAATTCTTGTGCTCTTGCCTCCTTTAAAGGGAGCAGCTGCTACTCAGCTCCAGCCAAAAGTTGCCACGGGGGAAACGCAGACCCAGGATTACCAGAGTAGTCAGGCATCCTGAATTCTATATGAAGTCTCCTGAACCTTAAACATTAGCAACCGATTCAAATTTTCCAAACAGCCTGTGCAGGCTGACACGCTGAGGACCAAACGATGTGTACACCTTGTCACCTCCATGGTAGACCTCCCAAGAGGTGGCAGGGGGGAGAGTTGTTGGGGAGACTTTCACAAACAGGAGATTGCCCCAGGCCCATCTACAGACACATAGAAGAGAAGAAAGAGAAAAGATCCATAACGAAAAATGACAAGCAGAAGAGAAATATCTTCACTTTATCCATAGACTAGCTGGTGACTGGCATTTGGGCTCCTTATGAGTGTGCTATGATCTTAACTCACATGAGTTCTTCCTCCTCTCAGGGGACAGGAAGTCTTTATTTTGTTTTGTTTTGGTATTTATTTATTTTTCTCTCTCTTTTTTTGGTGAAACAGAAATATTTATTCTTATTAGTCCCTCAATTCTAAAGCACCATTGCTAGTAAAAAATGATTTAATAAAACTTTTAGAGAATGCATTGATTCTAATATGGTTCCCAGTCAGAGAAAAAATTTATATATGAAAATAAAGTGCTGCTTGGAGTTGAGGAGATGAACTATTGATTTTGTCTTGTTTTGTTGTGTTTTTCTTCCAGTTTTTATTGAGATATAATTGACAGAGAGAAGTATATAAGTTTAAGGTGTATAGCATAATAATTTGACTTACATATATCATGAAATGATTATCACAGTAAGTTTAGTGAACATGCATCATCTCATACAGACAGAAAATAAAAGAGCAAGAAAAAAATATTCTTTCCTTGTGATGAGAACTCTTAGCATTTCCTGTCTTAACAATTTTCATACATAACATACAGCAGTGTTCATTATATTAATCATGGTGTACATTACATCCCTAGTAGTTATTTACCTTATGACTGGAAGTTTACCTTTTGACCAAAGGAGCCTTTATTTTTTTTCCCAGAAATTAGGTTGTGTTGCAAACAGTCTCCACGCACCCATTTCCTTACATTTCTCTTTTTAAAGCTGGTAGGGTCTTCTGGCTTCTTTCTCTTCAGGAGACGTGATTAGCCAGACATCTGGCCTCAAGCAAGTACTGAATTAACCTTAAAATCCCAAGAAGGGATGACTAAGAGTGACTAAGTCACTAAGGCAATGACTAAGAGTCCATTTGATTCAAGAATTAGGTTTATATATGCTGGCAACATGGGCTCATCTAAACTGTATTAATCTCTTATCCAACACATATTCATTCCTCTTTACATTTTTCAGATATCTGAACAGGGTACAGAGGATCACTGATACATGGCCTTCTTCTCAACATTTGCAGGTAGGAGCTTGCTAAAATGAATCTCCGAGGCAGCCGAGAAAGGAAAAGGAAGACTCTAAGATGGTTAACATAAAACCTTCGGGTTGTCCGTTGGTGGTTCCCTCTTTTGCGTTCATAGTAGTCAGGAAGGCTAGAGATCTAGCTCATGTATGCCTGGCCCCAATAATCCATTCCCACCCTATCTCCTATCCCAGTCTTGTGTATATGGTGAAGACTATCTCAGTCTTCACCATATACACAAAGTATTTAGGGTCTGAGCTATTGCCTGGATTTCTAATTTGTGGACTATTGCTCTGGTTCCATTCATCCTAGGGAAATCAGGAGAATTGGGGAACTATTAGAGAGCTATTGTTTAGATGATCAGAGCAGGTACTTCTTCCAGGAGTAAATATTCTGCTCTATTTTCTTGACTGGCTAAGGAGGTACTGAGGGGGAAAAAAAAATCTCAATATAGACTGAAGATGTAAGGAAGATGGGACTGGAACCATAACCAGAGTTCACTGGATTGCTGGCCAAATGGGTATGACATCAATAATCCCTGAGAAGGACACCTTCCAAACTAAATAAACAGAAGTTCGAATTCTGGGCTACAAAGTGGATAGTTTTGTCTTACTAAAGATAACTAGTTCATCTGAAAGGGTGTGGTAGACCTTTCTAGTGTTCCAATATCTGATTCTTCTTTCATTCCTATTACAAGAGAGACTGTACCTGCCTTGCAGTTAGGTAGGGTCATGTGACTAGCTCTGAGTAATGGAATGAAGATAGAAAGTCTTTATGTACTTTCTTCTCTTAAAAGAAGATCACATATCCCAAATTATACAGGTCTGGTCAATGGAGCTGCCGTCAGCCAGGGATCCGGAGTAACCACAAGGTGGAGAGCCCATGTTCTCATATGGGCTCAAAAATGAAAATGTAACATAAGCAAAGAATAAGCTTTAGCTATGTTAAGGCCATGGGATTTCAGAGTGAGTTTTTATTGCAGCATAGCACTGTCTACCCCAACTAATAAAAAAGGATGCTGAGAAGGCAAGGAGATTGCCTTCTTTCTGGAGCTAGGGGAAAGAAATTAGAAGCAGGGAAGCAGCTAATGGTAAGCTCTTCTATCTTCCTTCTGTTTTCCTGCCTTCCTCCAATCCTTATTCTCCACACATACACAATGCACCCATTCTGTCAATTTTCAGTTCTATATTCACACATATGCCCACTTTATAAAACAAAAATAACTGGAAAAACATGTAAAGTACACATCTTAGTGTTGTGCATAATTTAAACATTTAAAAATTTTATATATTCAAATGCATTCATGAAAGGAAACATTAGCATGAAAGGCAGATGAGAAGTTGGTCTTCAGTTCGCCTAGTTTTACTACTTTTTTGCCAAACATTCTCTTGGTGGCACATACCTATCCTCTTCTCTTCCAAAGATATCCAGAACCCTAGGAACTTTTCCTACACTCAAAAAAAACACTGAATTAAACTCATTCATTCACTTAGTCTTTGACACACATCTTCTTCGTGGCAGATGTTATATCTGTATCTACCCTGACGGGATCGCCCAGCTTAAAGGGAAAGCCAATCTGTAAATAAATCCTTGATGTTAAGTGTGTTGCATGGACATCTGAACAAATGCAGGGAAGTAGAAGCAAGTACGTACGTTGTAGTGGTGGTGGGATGTCAAGGAAAGATTTACTGAGAAGGACATGGTGACTTCTATTCTTTAAAAGATTATTCAGGTGACATTATAGTGGATGGTTGGAAAAGGGTGAGATGGGAGGCAGAGAACCACGTTAGCCAAGAGGCAATGGAGTCATAATCTAGGGCAGTTAGCAAGGGGAATGGAGAAAGAGCACTTGTTGCAGAGATATTAGGAGGCAGACACTAAATTAGATTTGAGGAATGAAGAGGAGAGAGGAGTCTAGGGATATTCTAGACTAGGGGTCAGTGAGTTTTTTCTGTAATGGGCTAGCTAGTAAATATTTTAGAGGCTGTGAGTCACATACAGTCTCCGTTGTATAGTCTTTGCTTTTTATAATCTTTAAAAAATGTAAAAGCCATTCTTAGTTAGAGGCATGGATTTGGCTCACAGGCCACCGTTTGTGCCAACCCATGTTCTAGATGAAGACACCTCCCTTGGGTTAGATAAGAGGAGAGAAGCTTCAGCCTGCAAAGAAAACCGAAAAGTCCTGGCTGATGCTATCAATCAGTTCACTGTTTTATCACAAACAGAAAAGCTCTATTTCAATAAGATTGAAATTTTGGCACATTGATCAAATTGCCCTTTATTGTAAAATCTGTTCTTATAGCATGCTGTTTTAGAAAATAAACCTTTGATTCATTACCCTGCATTGTTCTTCTTCTAAATGCTATATGCCTAGTGTGTTTTGTGTTGCACTTGTCAGTTTTTGGTTATAATGTCCTGAACACTTGGTATTAAGATTATAGATTTCTTATTACAAAGCCATAACCCATTATATAGTAGATGGTTTTTGGCTTGATGTATAACAGGCGCTCAGTACATGTTATTTGAGTCAATTAATGATAATGATAAAATATCCATTGAAAAGTAAATTTTTGTTCACTTAGAAAATAATCACCAGGTTCAGAAGGCTTAAAAATGTCAACTTTGGGAGTATAGAAAGCAGTTAGTAGGGATACTTTTCAATACACTTTGGGTTTTCTTTGTTTGTTTGTTTTTGCAGTACGCGGGCCTTTCACTGTTGGGGCCTCTCCCGTTGCGGAGCACAGGCTCCGGACGCGCAGGCTCAGCGGCCATGGCTCATGGGCCCAGCCGCTCCGCAGCGTGTGGGATCTTCCTGGACCGGGGCACGAACCCGCGTCCCCTGCATCGGCAGGCGGACTCTCAACCACTGCATCACCAGGGAAGCCCCACTTTGTATTTTTACATGTGGATTAAAAGATGAGGATCAAGAAATGTTTCTGTTATATCCTAAATAGAATTTCTAGGCCTTCAAGTGTGGAAAATTGCTCCTTTTGTTTCTAATTATGATGCATTAAAATGCACACACACACGTTCACATACAATTAATTCCTGATTATCTGAGGGTGGATAAACTGGTCTATGGAGGAATGGGTTTGTGGATTAGCACGTTTTCAGGTGGAGGTTTTAAGGTGCAGCAGAGATTTGGGATTAGGTCCCTCTGCTTGCCGGGCATGTCATCAAGCCCTGGGGCATCAGCCCTGATTATCAGCTCTGCAGTGGGGGGGACAGGATTCCAGGTCTGGAGTCCTGAAGTCTGGCACACTTGATCCACTCTATTAACAGCCCTACCCAGAGTTTGGCTCCTTAGTTTCTGCATCTGGGAGAGCTGCCCTTCAACTCCAATTTCGTCATTACCTAATTGTTCAGCCTCACTAAGAAATGAAATCTTCCTAGATCCCGACTCTAGTTTATTCAGTGTTTGATCGATCTGCAAACTGGGTTACCTGCTTTGAGGTCATGAAGCATTGACTGTGGTTTTATTTGAACTGTGTGTGGTTTGGGGTTACCTGTAACCTACTTTATTTCCACCCATTCTCCAAAATTATTTCTGATAATCAAGTATTGACTGTCATTGTGTATTATTCCCCAAATTTCTCTAAAAATTTAAATTTCATAGCTTTCTAACAAATGCATTTACCTAGTTAGTTGTCACAGGTATCAGTTTGCATGTACCATGTTATATCTGGAACCATGTTACTAAATCTAAATCAGATGGCTCAGTGAGTCTAGTTTACCTCTGGGATACCTCTAGCTCCTTGTTCACTGCTAACATTTTGCTTTCCTCCTCAATCCCTTAAATTTAAATGTTTACACAATATAATGAAATGCAAATGACTGAAACAGGGTAGATAATCAATAACTGTAATTCCTTCTTCCTCTGCTCCTTTATCCCTTTTTCCAGCACTTTTATCTTTCAGGCTTCATCTTGGATGCCCAGAGCTCCAAAGATGTTATTCTGGGGGACCTAGGATACTCGCCGCACTGAAGGCCCCTACCTATCTTCCCCTCAACTTCAGAACTTGCATGTCCCTGGAAGTCATGAAAGCTCTTCAGATATTCCAGTTCTCTGCCTCCCAGCCGTGTCTGTCTCCTTGCACTTGAATAAGTTCCCATGACAAATTCTGATCATCAAGTTGGGAGTAGAAGAAACAACATCTCTTCTGGATCAATGAATAGTGCAAGACCCTCTAGAATGTTTTTTACCCTGAGAGATAGTGGCTTCTCTATTAGCCTAATCCCAGAATGAAGACATGTGGAGCAAAGCCCTGACTCACTTGCAAAGGGCATGAAGTGACAGTGAGAGATAAAGCATTGTTTTCCGAAGCCAGTAAGTTTGGGCGATATATTTTTCCATAGCATAACCTAGCCTATACCCTGACTAATACACCATCTAATACTTCTCCCCCCTTATCAGTATACCTGAAAATACAGACTCATTAAGAGTAGAGACTTAATCCATGTTGTGATGTTCTCTTATGTACCTTCAGGGCCTTCACAGTGCCTAGAGTGTGGGCAATAATCACTCAAAAAGTATTTGTTTATTCTAAAAATAAATGAAAGACTATACTTTATGTTATGGTGACAATAGGTTGTAATCAGGGTAAACAAATGTGGTTACTCATGCAAATGGATCGCAGCTCTACTGGCTAAGTAAGTCATTGATTTTTATTCCCAACATTACTTAATGATGACTGTAGATATATTGTAAGGCTGGCATATGAGAGGATTTTAGTAAGACCTGGGCTTCTTCAGAAAATGTCAACTGGGCAGCTACCTGACCAGCTTCATGAATAGAAAGGCTCCAAACCTGCCCGAGATTAGATATGAGGTATTGATGAGGCTAATTGGCACAGCTGAGAGGAAGAAAAAAAAAGACTGAGTCTTGACAGTTGTGTTAAATAAAGCCTAGCTGATGAATTTATCATTCTATATATAGTTATCAGTCTTGTAACAACTTAATTGTAACCTAGTTAGTTGAATTTTAGGAGAGAGTCTAGCTGTAGAATTATTAAGGATATTTCAGTTTCTTTAACCAAAAAAGAAATCATTTTGCTTTATGAGTTTTAAGCAGATAGAAAAGGTTCATTTATTTTGTCATCTAGAATTTACTTCTTCAAAACACTTTCTGAAATGCCTACAAATAGGAAGATTTTCTATAACAGACATGCTACTGTGTGATTCCTGTACACTAAAAGCAATTACAATAAAAGCATAAACACCTTTTGCCAAGAGCCATGTTGGGCACCCCATGGCAGGCTGGTACCAAAAGAGGGAAGCTAGAAATACGTGATAACATTTCTCAGAGACCTAATCAGGTTGTAAGAGCTAGACTTTGAGAGTCACCCAATTGTAACATTCAAAGGTCATATCAAATGGGCTCTAGCCAGGCCATCTTCAGTGGGTGAGGGTAGCGTTAATGTAAGGGGGTGATCATGAATGCTCAGGCGAGTGGGTGACAGTGTTGGGGTCCTAAGTGGTGTCTTGATTTGTATACAAACAGCAACTATCTAACAGTATCTAAATAGACTCCTGGTACAGAAAACAGAAATGGAGGCCATGAGGAGGAGTGGGGACCTTGGGCCCTATAACGCATTGGGTTTTGGAACCCATGTTCAAGTGGGACACCAAGCAAAAAGCTTTGATAATGACAGTAAGACAATAAAAATAAATAGACATAGATAATCATCCTATGGGAAAGTTACATTAAATGATTTTTAACATAATCATTAATTTTCTTACCACTGAAAAGATAAAAATGGCGGGAGGTAGGATGGGGAAATTGGTGGCAGACAGTGGGCAGAAGAGGTTTCTTTCCAGACAGTGATAGTTTTTTGTGACCACTTAACACTATGGAAGTTATCAGGTCTTAAAATTGTCTTAAGTTTTAATTTTTAGTATTATTAGTTTCCTTTCTTCTTAAAATTTGGCTTCTTCATAAATTGGCAAAAACAAAGAGAACCTAGATACTGTAAATATTGAACCATTTGTTACAAACTAATATAAAATATTTAAAATCAAATTATTGTAATTAGTTATACCTTACTTCATAACTAGAAATTGTTAGAAGGGCAACATTTAATTTATAAAGTTATAATTTATTAACAATCTATTCTTTCAAGCTTTCAAACCAAACATGGTAAATTTGTAAGCAAGTAACTTATTTATCATATATTTAAATGTGAAAAGCAATGCACTTTCAAATTTACTGTAAGTGATAAAATGTTTAGTCCTTGACCCACTGATCTCTTTTCATCCTCATCTTGGGCGATATCATCGCCACTCATGAATTTTAGTCTATGGTGTTATGACTAGGATAAAATTTTGAGTACAATTGGAGGCTATGGGTTCAGACTGCCTGGAGTTTTAGTCCTGGCTCCTGTGTGATCCAATTAACTTACTAACCGTGACACTTAGGCCTGATGTTCTACATCTGTAAAATTGATCGTAATAATTTATGCCTCATAAGGTCACTTCGGCCATTAAACGGAGTTACAAATGTAAAGTCCTTGACCTCACTGAATGATCTGTAAATAGTAGGTATTATTTACTATCTACATGAGTAAGCATCAGACCTGTATGTAACTGCCTATTGGTAAAGTCCATGGCGATGTTGCAGATGCACATCCAGGCTTTTCAAAAATACAAGTAACCATCTTCACTTCTACGCTGACTTTCTTCCTGAAATCTCTGCCTAGTTGCTTTAATCTTATCTCCTGGATCTAACCAATTACCCAGACCTAGTGATTTTACTTCCTGTGTATCTACGATTGCCTTAGGCTGGCCCCTCCCCCTTGGTCAGTCACTGCACTTTTGTATCAGCCCCCTACTTTGTCTCCTTTCCTCTATTCTGCTCCTATGCCCCCTCTCCCACCCCTTGTATCCACCCTCCATAAAGCAGTCAGAGTAATCCATCTAAAACACAAACCTAATTCGGTAACTCCCTTAGAAAGTCCCAATGGCTTCCCATCACTTACAGAAAAAAAGTCAGCTCATAGCATGACTTAGAAGCTTTAGGTTCCAGGCGGTGCTCTACTTCTAGTTATTCTCATCTGGGGCATCCAAGGTCTCACTATTGTTATTCCCGTTTCTTCCAAGAAGGTGTCTTTGTATCCCAGGTTAGGTTAAATACCACACAGTTTGCACAAATAAAATTCGTGCTTACCTCTCATTGACCTATAGCATATCAAATCATTCTTGGGACAGTCTTCTCCACTAGACTACAATCTTCTCAATTGCTATAATTATGGCTTTTTTCATCTTTGTGCCATAAGGGCCTGGCTCATAGTGGATTCTTAATGTTCCATGAAACTGTTGAACTCTATTTTAATTTTCCCAATATTTCTCACCTCCCCTCTACCTCAAGGAAAAAGAAAGAAAAACAGATTCTTTTCCTCTTAGTTTCCACATGTCTGGAAATGCTATAGCTCTACTTTCATCATATTCCAGCCTGGCTTTTATGCCAGGAATTGAGATAAAAAGCATACAAATGTCCCACAATGCAAACATTTATGAAAACTGGTCAAGTCTGTAGAACATTCTGAAGATGCAGGACCAAACTTACAAAGAATTGAGCAAGCTCAGGGGATTTGGATTTTCCTGGCCAAAAAAAAGAAACAGGTAGGGAAGAGAGCAAAATGTGGTCCTTTCCAAGACTATACCAATTCAGACCACGTTTAGAGCTGTGCTGCCAGTATGGCAGCCATCACCACATGTGACTGTGGACCACTTGAAAGGTGACTGGTACTGAAATGAGATGTGCTTTAACTGCAAAGCACACCATATTTCAAGGACTTTGTACAAACAAAAGAATGTAAAATATCTCATTAATAATATGCATTTCATGTTGAAATGACAATATTGTGGGTATAAATAAAATATATGATTAAAATTAATTTTACCTATTTATTTTCTATTTTCTTAATATAGTACTAGAAAATTTTAAATTTTATATGTGGTTTACATTATATTTCTATTGAATAGTACTAGAGGATGGAATAACACCCCATAATTACTTATTTTTTCCTTCAGTTGGAACCCCTGAGATGCTCCTTTGTGGAATACGATATCCTATCTGGGTAGGGCCATTGCAGAACCAATGTGTATACTCAGGAGTCCCGAGGGCTGGTTGTAAACAAAAACAGAGCCCTCCTCATCTCTCAGAAGTCAGATGTAAATCTAAATAGGTGTTCTTAGGCAGAACTACTTCTCACCTCTACACCTAGGGTGACCTGGGACTCAGTTGAACCAGTCACATGTTCTCCATGGTTGAGTCACTTCCAATGGGGCATACACAATGGTTGGGTCCCTACCTACTGAATGTCTGCTAAGCCAGCATGTGGTTAATTGGCCATATGCCTGGATTGTTACCGCTCCTTTTGGGTCAGTCACAGTCGTGGTTCTTGAGTTAATAACTGCTCACCTATCCGAGGTGAATTAACTCTTTCAGGGCACCAGGGTACCATTTAGCACACTGAAAAAACTAATTTATTTGATGGCTCCCTAAGGATGCACTGGAGTGCAGAAAAGAAGCACAGAAACTCCAAGCTCACACAAAAAGCCTGCAAAGCCAGTTAGGAGAGCAAGACAAATTAGATGGAAGTGTGCTCTGTCCAAATGAGATATAAGGACAGTTTATATGAACAGGATGTAATTGCTTAAGTGGGCATCTGGCTAAGAACATGAAAAGGATTTTGGAAGAAAAAAGTAAAGCTTGGCTAAGACTTCTGTTCCATACAAAAGCAGACTGTATGCTTGTGCACTGTAAAAATTACAGGACTATCTTGTTTTATTGTGCTTTGCAGACATTGTGGTTTTTTTACACATTGAAGGTTTGTGACAAGCCTGTGTAGACCAAGTCTATCGCTGCCATTTTTCCAACAGAATTTGCTCGCTTCATATCTCCATGTCACACGTTGGTAATTCTCCCAACATTTCAAACTTTTTCATTATTATCATATTTGTTTTGGTGATCTGTGATCAGTGATCTTTGATGTTACTATTGTAAATGTTCTGGGGTACCACAAACAGTGCCCATGTAAGATGGCAAACTTCATTTATAAGTGTTGTTTGTATTCTGTCTGCTTCACCGACCAGCCATTCCCCTGTCTCTCTCCCTTTCCTCAGGGCTTCCTATTCTCTGAGACAAAACAATAATGAAATTAAGCCAATTAATAACCCCACAATGGGCTTTGAGTGTTCATGCGAAAGGAAGAGTCATACGTCTCTCACTTTAAATCAAAAGCAAGAAATGTTTAAGCTTTGAGAAATATCTGAGGAAGGCATATTGAAAACTTAGATAGGCTGAAAGTTAGGCCTCTTCAGCCAAACAGTTAGCCAAGTTGTGAATGCAAAGAAAAGGTTCTGGAAGGAAATTAAAAGTGCTACTCCAGTGAACACATGAATGATAAGAAAGTGAAACAACCTTATTGCTGATATGGAGAAAGTTCTAGTAGTCTGGATAGAAGATCAAACCAGCTGCAACATTCCCTTAAGCCAAAGCCTAATCCAGAGCAAGGCCCTAACTCTATTCAATTCTATTAAGACTAAGAGAGGTTAGGAAGGTGCAGAAGAAAAGTCTGAAGCTAGCAGAGATTGGTTCATGACATTTAAGAAAAGGAGCTGTGTCTATAACATCAAAGTGCAAGGTGAAGCTGCAAGTGCTGATGTGTAAGCTGCAGCCAGTTATCCAGAAGATCTTGCTAAGATAATCAATGAAGGTGGCTACAATAAGCAACACATTATTTTTTTATTTTTATTTTTATTTTTTTTGCGGTATGCGGGCCTCTCACTGTTGCGGCCTCTCCCCTTGCGGACGTGCAGGCTCAGCGGCCATGGCTCACGGGCCC
This sequence comes from Leucopleurus acutus, assembly GCF_964270905.1. Taxonomy (NCBI): domain Eukaryota; kingdom Metazoa; phylum Chordata; class Mammalia; order Artiodactyla; family Delphinidae; genus Leucopleurus; species Leucopleurus acutus. Next base: position 66,384,596 of record NC_139149.1, on the reverse strand, counting down.
AGCTGCTCCGCGGCATGTGGGATCTTCCCAGACCGGGGCACAAACCCGTGTCCCCTGCATCGGCAGGCGGACTGTCAACCACTGCGCCACCAGGGAAGCCCAAGCAACATATTTTTGATGTATATGGAACAGCCTTCCACTTGAAGAAGATGCCATCTAGGCCTTTCATAGCTAGAGAGGAGAAGTCAATGTCTGGCTGCGAAGGACAGGCTGACTCTCTTTTTAGGGGTAACTTAAAGTTGAAGCCAATGCGCCTTTACCACTTGGAATATCCTAGGGCCCTTCAGAATGATGCTAAATCTACTCTGCCTTGCTCTATAAATAGAACAGCAAAGCCTGGATGACAGTACATCTGTTTATAACATGGTTTACTGGATATTTTAAGCCCACTGTTGAGACCCACTGCTCAAAAAGATTTCTTTCAAAATATTAGCGCTCACTGGCAATGCACCTGGTCACCCGAGAGCTCTGATGGAGATGTACAAGAAGATTAATGTTATGTTCTTGCCTGCTAACACAACATCCAACCCACAACCCATGAATTAAAGAGTAATTCTGACTTTCAAGTTTTATTCTTTAAGAAATGCATTTTGTAAGGATATAGCTGCCAAAGATAGTGATTCCTCTGATGCACCTGGGCAAACTAAATTGAAAATCTTCTGGAAAGGATTCACCTTTCTAGATGTCATTTAGAACATTTATGATACATGGGAAGAAGTCAAAATATTAACAGGAGTTTTGAAGAAGGTGATTCCAAACCTTATGGATGACTGAGGGGTTGAAGGCTTCAGTGGAAGGAAGTAACTGCAGATGTGGTGGAAATAGTAAGAGAACTAGAATTAGAAGTGGAGCTTGAAGATGTGACTGAATTGCTGCAATCTCATGACAGAACTTGAACAAACAAGGAGTTTCTAATTATGGATGAGTAAAGAAAGTGTTTTCTTAAGATGGAATCTACTCCTGGTGAAGATGCTGTGAAGGATTTAAAACAAAGGATTTAAAACATTGCATAAACAAAGGATTTAAAATATTGCATAAACTTAGTTGATAAAGCAGTGGCAGTGTTTGAGAAGATTTCCTCCAGTTGTGAAGGAAGTTTTACTGTGGGTAAAATGCTATCAAAAAGCATTACTTGCTACAGAAAGATTATTTGTAAAAGGAAGGGTCGATAGATGTGGCAAACTTCATTGCTGTCCCATTTTAAGAAATGGCCACAGCCAGTCCAACCCTCAGGACACACCCCCCTGAGCAGTCAGCAGGCATAAAAATCGAGGCAAGACCCTTCACCAGCAAAAGGATTACAACTCACTGGAGGCTCAGATGATGGTTAGCATTTTGTAGTAATAAAGTATTTTGAATGAAGGTATGTACATTTGGCTTTTTAGACATAATGCTATTATACACTTAACAGAGTATAGCATAGTGTAAAACATAACTTTTATATGTACTAGAAAACCGAAAATTTGTGTGAGTCCCTTTATTGCAATATTTGCTTTATTGCCATGGTCTAGAACTGAACTCACAATATCTCTGAGGTAGGCCTATATATTTCAAGTTGTTGGAAGTTTTCTGTATTTTGTCCATCTTATTCTAACTATTTAATCAAATTTTTGAATACTGAAACGGGAATCAGGAAACTTGACTTCAAGCCACAGGGCTACCACTAACTACCATGTAACCTTGGGCAGGTTACTTGTTCTCAATGGACCTATTTCCTAACATCATTAGGTGATGTTAGGGATTGTGTTGGGATTGGGGTGTTTTTATTTATTTTTATTTTTTTATTTCTTGCGGTACGCGGGCCTCTCACTGTTGTGGCCTCTGCCGTTGCGGAGCACAGGCTCTGGATGCGCAGGCTCAGCGGCCATGGCTCACGGGCCCAGCCGCTCCGCGGCATGTGGGATCTTCCCGGACCGGGGCACGAACCCGTGTCCCCTGCATCGGCAGGCGGACTCTCAACCACTGAGCCACCAGGGAAGCCCTGGGGTGTTTTTAGATGGGATCTGTGAAAGGATTTAGGAGTGTCCAAATCCTACTCCAGACCACAACCAAATGGAAGATATAGCTACAAGCAAGGAATGATAGTCCAAGGAAGCAGATTATCACTTTACTGTTAGCTGGGCTCCTATCCTGAAGTGCAAGCAATGCTCTGGTAAACTGGACTGTAGCATATAGCCCAAGGGCCTTTATTCTCGCTATGCCTAAAGCCCTGAAGCAGGATTTCACCATATTTTGGTTGGCTGCAGAAAGGACAGAAGAATCTCTAGATCCATCCATGTTGCTGCAAATGGCATCATTTCATTCTTTCTTATGGTTGAGTAATACTCCCCTGTATATGTATACATATGATATATGTATATGGACCTAGAGATTATTATATGGACCTAGAGATTATCATACTAAGTGAAGTAAGTCAAAGACAAATATCATATGATATTACTTATATGTGGAATCTAAAAAATATTATACAAAAGAACTTATTTACAAAACAGAAACAGACTCACAGACATAGAAAACAGACTTACAGTTACCAAAGAAGAAAGGAGCAGGGGAGGGATAAATCTGGAATTTGGGATTAACAGATACTGACTACTATATATAAAATAGATAAACAACAAGGACCTTCTGTATAGCACAGGGGACTATATTCAATATCTTGTAATAACCTATAATGGAAAAGAATCTGAAAAAGAATATATATTAAAAATATATAACACCTGAAAGATTGTAAATCAACTATACTTCAAAAAAATAAAATAAAATAAAAATAGGCAGGAAAAAAAAAGCAGGGACTGAAGAAGAGAATGCAAGTGATGGTTTTGCTTCAAGAAAATAGGTTCTGGACCAGCCCCTTCCTTGTGCTACAAGAGGAAGCCAATGAGCAGTGGTCCCATTTCCCCTTCCCCCCACTGATAAAGATGGCCTCAGTAAACTCCTCAACTCTGAGCCCTTAGATTTCTTTCTAGAAGAGGAGTGAGGAAGGGGTGGAAGACTTCCTCGGGGAGGAGAGGGATGAACAGTTTTCCTTCTTTGGCAGACTTCTTCTGCTTCTTCTACGACGACCATTGTTTCATTATGCTATCTGAATCGGAGTCAGGCCTTTAGCACTGACCTGATATAATTGTGTCAGCAGGCTGCTACTAAGGGAAAAAAATTTTTTTCTGTTGATTACTTGCTTTGCCTACCTAGAGTTCTTTGGGATCTTTGGAGGAAGCTTATTAAAGACCCTAATCTTGATGATTTAGATTAATAGCTCCTCTGACGATCAAGCAATAATAGTGGTATTAATCACCACCATTCATGCAGTGCTTATTATGTGTCAGGTGCTGTTCTAAGTGGCATGATCTATCAATGCATTTCATTTGTACAACAAGCCTAGAAAGTGTTTTCATTATAGTTGGCACTCCTATTTCATTGATATGAAAACTGAGGGACAGACAGGTGAAGCAACTTGTTCCTGGTGTCATGGCTAATAGGTGGCAGGGCAAGGACTTGAACCCAGGTCAAGACACTTAGAGACACCAGGTTATACTGCGGTGCAATGTCAGTTTTATATCCCTTTTACTGTCCATATAATAATTTCCATTTGTAGAAAAAGCAAACTTAAAAGTTTGAACACCCACTTTTATATTAATTTAATTCACATAAAGTGCTTCTAGTTGTATGTAAACTATACACAAGTGAACAGTGATTATGAAAGTGCTCTAATCAAGAACACATAGAAATATTTATGTTTGTTGTAGCTAATGTTTTAATTGCATAATAAAAGTTTGCTAATACACTGTAGTAATTATGAAACATCAGAAATTTTCATTCCATTTTATGCAAAAAATGTAATTGTGGAGTTTTAATAATGCTTGGTGCCTCCACTCTCATCACCTTTTTATTCAGATAGGTGGACGTGTAACATGCAAATCAAACTCTTAATCAGAATTAAGCATAATTCTGAAACATAAGCATGTACCATTGACATATACCATCACCTTGTCATTCATTAATTTGTAAAATTTAGCAATTTACAATGAGCATTACTGTTATTGTGGTAGTGAGTTAATACGATTTGTGAAAAAGATCATCCCTTAGATGTCTGGCAGGGGGAGGACACACCTCAGGGACCAGTCTTCGTAAAGGATTTTCATTGATTATACCTCCTAAGGGAGAAATTCTGAGGCTCTTACATCAGTCAGTGGCAGCTTGGCACACAAAAGGGCAGCAGTTGGAGTCCCAAGTGTTCTAAATAATGCAGCAGGTAACTACCTCATCAGGGGTTTAAAATCCCCTAATGCTTATTTGAATTTTTCTCTATGAACACCTACCTAATAAAAACCCTCCATTTTTGTCACAATTAAATGCAAAGAGCTTGTGATTTGGATTCTGAAATCAGAACCTAGCTTTCTTCAACCACAGTTTTACAAACACTGAACATTGTTTCCACCTTCTCTGACTTGAAAGATTATTCTGAATAGGAGTAGAAATGTAAGGCCTCTGCCTTACATAATGGCTTTGGAAAAATATCTGCATAAACTTTTTTTTTTCATAATGGCTTTGGAAAAATATCTGCAACTTCCTTTCCGCCATGTGACTAGATTACATGCTGTTTTGTCATCTAGGTTGAATGCGTGCTTTAGGTGTAGAAATAAGCATCCTGACATAAGCAAAGAGCTCATTTTCAAACACCATCTTTTTCTTATTTTCTATATAATGTTTTTGTCACTCCTGGGTCTCCATTTTTATTTTTACTTTTCTTGTCTCACATTTTTTCTCTCTTTAAAATCTTATTTCAGCCTTTTTCCTCTGTTTTCCCTTATTTCTACAATTCGTCACCTCAGAGGCATACGATATGTGATGAGGGGTTGAGAGGACTTCAGGGTGGAATGGGAGATTGTCACAGCTAGATAGAGGGAGGTAGCAATATCCTCTAATTGTCACAGCCTTGAGGAAGCAGTGGGGCTTTATCTTCTCTTCCTGACTGCTGCAATGCTGCACGACGAAAAGAAATCCAGACTGCAAAACTGCAGCTAAAACTGTGACACCTGCACTGTTTCCCATCTGAAGACATTTCATAAATGCAACAATGTAAGTGAAGCTCCCAGCATGTGATAGGTGCAAAATAAATGCTTGATGAATCATCATTTCACTGCAGCTCACCAAGGCAGCAAACAGGGCTTATTTCATAGGCTTGAATTTATATTCTACTGGTAGGGACTAAATTCTCCCCTTTATCCCCATGTCTGTGTTCAAATTTCTCTAATGGAGTATTTAAGGAATCACTGCACATAATTGGTTTTGCAATACTAGGAACTTGGTACATATTTGCTTGTAATTACAGACAATTACTCTCAAGGCACAGGAAGTTACATCAGCCTAGGAATGATTATTATGTACAATAGAACCAAGAGAAGACTCAGGTTAATGAACATGCTCTGTTTTCCTTCCTTTAGGTTATCACTGCTTGTCCTGGTTAAACCTGCAGACACCCATCTGTCAATGTATATTACAACTGTAATAGAGAAGAACAAACCTGACTCCACATTGGAAACATTGCTTTAGCCCTAACCTTTGTGCTCTGTTGCCTGTGCTTACTCTTGCTGGCTCTCTGCCTTTGTCTCAAACAGTAAAAGAATGTTGCCTATAGCCTGAAATATACATAATAGCCCTTTCTCAAGGCTCTGCCTTCCAGGCTTGACCTTTGAAGGCATAACACTTTTCATTCATATAGAGATAAAAAGTTGCAGAACAGAGAATAACCTTTGTTTTGCTGGAGGTTTACAGGAACATCTTGACCAGGCCTAGGTGGACAGCTACAAGAAGGATTATCATATCCCCTCTGGGGTCTGGCCGACACCAGGAACCATCCACACCCTCTCCCTTTCAGTATAAAAGAAGTGTGAATTCTAAGTTGAGTAAGATGGTTCTTTGGGACACTAGTCCACCATCTTCTCAGTCTGCTGGCTTTCCAAATAAAGTCACTATTCCTTGCCCCAGAACCCAGTTTCTTAATTTATTGGCCTGTTGTGAAGGAAGCAGTATATGGGCTTGAATTCAGTAACGCTATGTCTGTCTAATGGGCTCAGCTTCCAAACTCCAGCTCCTTCTGTCAACTGCTAGCTCCATTAGGTTTACAATCTCAGCCTGAGATAGAGTGAAGCAACTTTATGTGGTACCATGGGGTCAGTTCATCCCACTCTGCCTCATTTCAGTCATCCTTGATCACCCATCCCAAATGAAAACCTCTACTTATCTCTCTATATCTTCCTCTGCTCACATGTACATTCTCTGCCCTTTCCCTACTGACCTCCCAAATGTGCCCACAGCAGCCTAAAAAAGCCTTGTTTCATGTGGAACTACCTTTCATTCCTCAACCACTCTATGAATACTGCCTCCATCTCTTTGCTTGGCTCTTTCTGGTGGCATCTGCTTCTCGATTCATTCCAGGTAGAAGCTGGTCGGTCATTCTCCTAAACTCGACATGGCACAGATCCTAGAAACTAAATAGCCTTTCCCAGTTCCCAAAAACATGGCTACTTAGGGAGCACATTCTATGTGCCAGGAACTAACTAAGCACCTTATACAGACAACATAATTTATTCCCCTTATTATCCCTTATGATTTACATATAAAAAATTTATCGAGTGCTTATTATTTGCCAGGCATTATTTTATGTGCCTTATTTGTTTTAGTTTGAGCTTCCCCAGAAACCAAACCTGCAAAAAGGATTTGAATAAAAAGTGTTTATTTGGAATATGATTCCAGGAAACATTAGTGGGGAGTGGGAAGGTAACACAGGAAAGGGGACACATGCATTAAAGCATGCGTTATCAAACAAGTTACCACTGTAGGTAAAATCTGGGTAAAGTGGAAAAATCTGAGTCAGTGCAGAATATTATCCTCAGAGTTATTCCACTCAGGGGTTAAGGGACCTGAGTAAAGACACACAAGTGGATTTTCAGGCAGTGCTGAGATCTGGCTGGAGTTAGAGACCATTCACTTGCAATAACACTGATCTATTCACTACTGTGTGATTTGCCTCATCCCACCCCCACCCAATGCCTCAATCCTCCTAACTTTTAAACTTGTCTGCATCCAAATCTCTTCTTCCCCCTTTGTTCCTTGCAGTGGTAGCTCTGCCTCTTCCTTCCCTGGGTAGCACCGTTACCTGCCTACTCAGAGACTGAGCCATCACCGTCTTCTCTTTTGGTTCTGTCTTCAACCTCTCATGTTTTCATTTCATTTCATTTTTATTCTCAAAATATAAACTTGTTCAAACCTCTCCCTTCTTAAAAATAGAAACATCCCTTGGTCCTACCTCCTTCTGTAACTGCTACACTTTCCCCCTCTTGCTTGCTTACACTTACTGGTATAATTTTCTCTTCTCCTTTTCCTTCTCCAGCCCATTGCCATCAGGTCTCCCCAACCCCATCCTCTCTTGAAACTTCTTCTTTATTCCAATGAACTTTCTTCAATCTTTATGTTAATTTACTTCACTTCAAACCTTAAATAATTAAATGACTTTGACTTTCTTGAAATTATTTCTTCTTGTCTTCTTTAAAGCATTTTTCCTTTTCCTGGGCTTTTCTGGATGTCTTTTTTAAAGTTTGCTCTATAGATTTGCATTCCTTCAATAGTACTTATGTTTTTATTTTCCCCTAATAGTCCTGCCTTGAGCTGTTTTTCTTCTCTGTGTATTTTCGCGAAATATCTTGCACATACATGAGTTTAATGACCTTCTTTATTCCAATGACTTAAAAATCTATATCCCAGCCCAAATCTCTCCAATGAGCTCCAGATTTGCATTAAACACAATATAAGTATTTCTTTCTCCCCAAGCTTGTCCCTCCTCTTTCTTATTTTTCGGTTACTGTCAATGTTACCCTCTAGTTATCTCTAACACACATACACAGCCCAAACTGGACTTTGTACTTAAGTCCTACCTCTCACTCATCTGTCACATAGAACGCACCTTGAGTTGAACTTGATTCTACCACTTTAATATCTGTCAAATCTCTCTCTTCTACTGTGAATGACTTAGTTTACATCTTCACTTTTACTACAACCCCTTCTAATGTATCTCCCTGCCTCCATTTTTTCTCTTTTTTTTTTTTTACCCGTCTCAATTCTTCACTTCTCTTCCAAAAAGACAAATATAATCATGTTGCTGCCTTGCTTGGGAGCCTTCTATAGTTCCTCAGGACCCTCAGAATTAGCCCTGGGTTCTTTGGTAAAGCCTGTAAGTCCTTCATGCTGTGACATCTGCTTACCCACTCCCACCCTGCTCTGTCTCACCTCTCCCCATCTGCTCTCTACTCTCCCACCGCCCTAGGTCCTACCCCATCTGGAGGACATGCTCATATACCCATGCTTTTTTTCTAAGCCATACTTCCTGCCTGGAATACCCTCTAGACACATTGCCCCTTGGCCCTAAACAGATACACACTACTATTAACCTGAAAAGCAACTAACTATTTGTTCTTCCAGCTCAACTCAGGCTTTGGGAGATCTCTCTAAACTGCCAGATCTGGTTTGGATGCCCTCTTAGATGATTCTGTAATGCCAAGTTATCTCCAATAATAAAGATGAATTTGTTAAATTAAAGGACCACGTTGTATGCAGTTTCGCATTTCAAGCACCTAGCACTGTGCTTGGCATATAGCAAGTGCTCAGTACCTGTGTGTGGGACATAAACTTTATAAAATTTCTGCCCTCACACACACACCCAGTCCATCTTTTTAAGAAAAACATTTAATGCCATCATTTCTTATATAATATTTTCTTTCCTTTTAGAACTTGTATTTGGCTGGACTTTCTCATTCTACCCTCCATGTCGCTTATATATTTAAAAATATTTTTGATGTAAAGTTAAATAAAATTAGAAGGATGAACTTTTAATTTCTTAAAGTAAACTTACAAGATGGATGATTACAAAGATGTATCTTTAGAGACAACTAAACTTCATCAATTTAATGTAAGTGTGAAATGTCTGCTAGCTTCCATCATGACGAAATATCTCGAATAGCTATTTTCTTAAGTAAGTTTTTAAAAAATGTGTACTTCATTTACGTGTCAGGAAAATGCACCATTTCATTTGATTAGTGTAAATCAAATTGCTACAAACTGCTCTCTGAACCAACACTACGCTGTTTCAGATGTGCATTAAGTAGTAAATCAACTTTATTGGAAAACGCTGGGTCTCATCTTTTCAGCGCAAATGCTGTGTACTTTTTTCAGAGGTGCAATAATTCTTTTACATTTCTGGAGTCTCTTTAGTAAATTGCTCCTATTTAGTAAATTATCACTGCACTAAGTAGCCCAAAGTAATGATAGTATTAAAAAATGTCCAAAAGTTACATCCCTGTGGTATTCCTGAGCTTTTAGCTGAATGCATTTAGCCTTCTCTCTCCTTGTCCTTTCAGGAATTTCTCAATACTTCTGGCAAACTTTTGACAAAGATTTGCAGCATCCATTGGCTGGGCATAATATTTTATGACCTACTTCTAGGTAGCTTTGGGACTAAAAGACATTCAATAATTAGAGCACAGTGAGGTGCTTAACAAAAGAATGCAATGGTGCCTATGAGAGATGAAAGCTATTGTTTGTGGCCAACATCACACTTATGTCCATCTGTTAAATTAATTCATCTTCTATGGCTTTTTGATAGAGAATTTGTCAGCAGCTTAAAAGAGTAAGACTGGTTCAGTTTCACATTTAAATGTGCTGCATTCGAGTGCTGTGAAGTGTGATTTTAAGTATTGCTCAGAAAACAGTATCTATAATATTAAAAAAAAAGCTTTGCCCAGCAAAAAAAGGTGCATTTTGGATATGAAGAGGTTCCTTGCTGGGCAGTATAAAATATGTGAGAGGGAAGCCTTCCTCTTCTATTAAAGCAATTTAACCTGGCCCTTTCAACATAATATGATTTCTTACTTCACTTTTACTGAAAATGCACATGCATTGAATCTGCTCAGATATGACAGCCAGTGTTTTCTAATCTCTGGTCATACACATATTAAGTTAACACATTTTAACTGCCTTGTAGGATGACATTTTAGCCCACATGGTTTTAGAAACAGTCCTTGCTACATGCTTCATCAGTTGCAACTGTGGATTGAACTGTCCTTTGAAGGCACTGCCATAAATATTTCTGCAAATGAGTGATCTGTTCCCATTACATCTGCTAATGCTATCTTATGGCAGAGCACACAAATAGTTCAGACATCACATCACTGCACACAGGAACACTCAGGGGCACTCTGGCGGGGTGTAGCACATCACTGAGAATTGCATCACTGATTGTCTCTAAGAGCTAACCTGTCTTTTCAGAGACACATTTTTTGACAGCCTATCACAGGGAGAGCTGTGGATGTTCAGTGAACAAAGAATAATGCTAACACTGTACATGTTTAATAGCTGCAAACTTTAATCTCAATAGTTTCTGACAAAATGTAAAAATCTTTTTAGGGCCAATAAAATTTTGGAGAAAAGTCATAAAAGATGAACACATTGTAAACAAAAAAAAATTTGCAACTAACTGAAAATATTACTTAACAATATATTTAGAAAAAGAAGTCTTAAAATAATGTTTTGCAAATTTATTTTATTTCTTGAGTTCAAACATGTGTCATCAGTTCTACCCTGATAATTTTACACTTATTCCTGTGAAAAAATTATCAGAAATTGTTTATACCTTTTCATAGTCCCAAAATTATTATTTTTATTTGTGAAATAAAGGCGAGTTGAATTATTTTCCATTTGATAGCAACTGAAATGTTCTTCTGCATGAAGAAGTTAAAACTGGCTGACCTTTTAAGATCTGTTTTTGCCTAAAAAGATTACTTATCACAATTCTCAAAGAAAAGAAACTTAAACGGGGAAAACATCTAAATATATGTCTTTCAAGGCAGCTCAACAAAGTATGGGTAATCGACCAGATAATATTTTTTATGATCAGTTATATCATGTTACATCATCTTCAGAATGAGGTAATCACAGCAGCAGATACAGTATCTGTAAGAATCAAGTCTCTCTCATCTCTATATCACAGCCCGTAATCTGCCAATGACCAGGCCATTTAGTACCCTTTTATTTGTCTAGGACGCAAACGCTTCTGCTTGGCAACTTGCAATAAAAAGTTTCATTTAAAAAATCCAATAATGAGCTCTACTATTCACACAAGTCAACAAATTCTAGAAGTTTTACAATGTGCTAGTGTTTGCTTGCCGTCTTACCCATGAGCTAAATAACCTGTTTATTTCTCAGCTTTATTTTTCTGCCTTCTGTCTTTGAGGTTTCTGAGATGTGTCATCCCATAAATGAATATAACAAGAAATTAAAGAGATTACTCTGTTAACAGAACTTTCTTGTTCCAAGATGTGCACAGAGAATGGCTTAACTAGTTTACTTTTTAGCGCTTTGTGAAGAAAAAATGTGTTCAAGAAACTGGTTGTGTTGTAACTAAGAAAGTTTTAAAAAGTGTTTTAGGAGGAGAACACTAAGGCATAGAGAAGTTCTGTCATTTCTCCAAATTGCACAGCTCAGTGAGACTAGGACAGAGATCTTTTGATTCCCAAACTCATGCTTTTACCTATTCTTGTATCTCCCTAAGCAGTTATATAGACTGTGGCAAAACTAGCTCCCACTGTGTTGCAATGAACAAATCATCTTGGGTGGCCTCTGCTAAACTTTTGGTCATTTTCCTTTTCTTTTTCTTTTCTCCTCAACATAGTACAAATGTATTACAGAATAACTGACAGTCTTAGAGCACCAAGTACAGCTATTATTAAATCATTATTCTGTTTTGAGAATTTACTGTGGTATAAAATAAAAATGGTTGGATAACAAATATTCATAGGAATTTGCTGTATGCAAGAGAGATACTACAACATTGCCCAATGGACTTAAGATAAAAATTTACATGTCATAAACCAAATATAAACAACAAAAACAACTACAATGAAACAGCAATGAGGTGGTGACTTCCCAAGCCTCTAATGTGCATTGAGAGATTCTCACCAGCATCTACACAGTCAGCCCTGTTTCCTAGACTTCTATTCAGACTTTTTACTAGGTCAGAGTTTCATTAGTGAGTATTCTTTGGGGAGAAAAAACATACAGAAAGGCACAAGTCACAAAGTCCTGGTAACCATCTTTTGAAAAGCTAGCACAGTTATTACAGGTACATTTCATAGGCCCTTACTGTATGCAGAACACCCTTGTAGTAGTTAAGGAATAACAGAATTGGGGAAAGACGTATCTTCTTTCTTCCTCAAAGAGCTTTCAATCACCTAATCACGAGTTTTTGCCACACAGCCTGCGTGGGGTTCCCGCAGAAGAAACTAGTCCAATCAGTGGTGATTCGGAGCACTCCTGTGACTAATTTATATCCTCATGCAGTTGAGGGGAAGCCCACCCTGAGGACTCTAAATGATCCACTGAAAAGCAATATCTTTGCCGTCGATTTGCTTCCCCTTAGAGTCAGCGAGAAACAAGAGGCTGAAATCCAATAGAACTCCATCTAAATGTACTGCCCATAGCCCATGTGTTTTGACTTAGTCCCAGCGCCACCCAGGGATTCAGAGACTGTTAGTGGTTTACTGTTAAGCAGTAATATCATAACAGCGAATACTTTCCTTAGCTACTGGCCCACATTTTGAAATGTTATATAAAATACCTACAAGCACTATACCTGATGACTTGAAACACAGAAGCAAACTATCCTTTCTATAAATAATACAGACACACACACACAACAACAGAGGAGAAAACAACTGTCTGTCTCATATCAACATCTTATGTTGTATCACTTCCCGAGGGCCTAATGATTAAAGATAAATAAGTACAAGCTGTGTGAATACCCATAAACAATCTATGATCCAGGGACTATGTACTTTTACAAATAACTCATGGCCAGAATGCCCTTCTATATATACTTAGGAAGGAAGGAAGGAAGGAAGGGAGGGAGGGAGGGAAGAAAAGAGATTGTATTTTCTTACCAAGTTAAACTTCATTCATAAAATCAAAGAACCCAGAGATAACATTTTGGTTAATTTCATAAATCATAATAAACAATGTTCAATTACATTTTGGCATCAAATAAAATGTGTTGAATGTAACTTTAAGGTTGACTGAGCCCCAACATCCTCTTTCCTGTGGCTGGTGAGTCATACTGCAACCCTCCTTGATCAGTTTTCTATTTGTTCGGTAGTTAGTCATGCACAATCACTTAGCTATCTGTATCACACAATTGGTATATTTCACTAACTTTGATGTCCTTTTACACCCTTGTGCTCTGAGTCTTCCTATATGACTCTGAGGCAACTGAGAGAAGAGACCATCTTTTGCTGTCTCCACCATGGGGGTCAGACTGTATCTACTACCTCCATCAAAGCCAGGTATGTAGACAGCTGTTCAGAACAGAACTTACTACAGAAAGACCTTTAAATACAGAACATGGTTTAACAAAAGCATGTTATATCCTAGTTATGACATTACCAATAGAGGGGGTTTTAGGACAATTTTAAGTTCTCTTGGGCTGTTGATTATTTCTGATTTGAAAATTTTCTAGGTAATAATCATCCTGTCTACAAAAACCTTTAAGACCTTTTTCACAAGCTGAAGGTGGGTAGCGCCATTTTCTGAGAAACTTACAGATGCTTTAGAGACATTCTTGTGGCCTCTCTTTCTAGACAGCTAGCCATTATTCTGAAACCATCTCTGAGGTAGACTTGACACAATCTGGGGGCCAGTTAGAGAAGGAACAGAAAGTGGCAGACTGGAATGAAATAGCTTTACCAATGCTATATGGCAGGACAATATGCTTAAAAAAAAAAAAAAAAAGCCCACAGACCCATAACAATAAATAGAGTTCAGTGAGGTATTTGACAAAAATGTGAATATTGCATTAGAGGGACGAAAATTGTTTTTGTGATAAAATCAGACTTACATCCACCTATTTAATTCTTTCATCAGCTATAACTATTCCTTTGGCACAAATTGATATTGGTTAGCGATGTAAAGATTAAGATTTAATGTGTTGCAACAAGGCTGCTATATGTTCTTTTCACTATTACTCAGAAACAAAATGATAATGTTAAGAGACTCCGTGTTTGGGGGATGGCTTTGTGTAAGGACTCTTGTATTGAAAACTCTTATTACTTGATTTGGATGAGTTTTAACCCTTCATACTGAAGTTCCTGTATTGTTTCTGGACATAAGTCTATTGTTTTAGCTAGAAATGATTTTTTAAAATAAATGAAAATTATATAAACCATTTATATGTAGGAACAAAACGGGAAAAGTAGGCAAAAGCACAGGTATCCTTAGGAAGCCCTGATCCCATAATATTTTATGCTACCATCTCAGCTACTAATGTAACCATTTCAATCGTCTCATGGTCCTAATCCCAGTCCTTCCCCAAACTACCATTACTAACGTTCATGCTATTCAAGACTGAAAGAGAATATTTGGGAGGCCCAGAGTACTCATACCCTGAACATCTTCTGAAAGGTTAAGGAAGGGCAAGATTGTGGTTGGTCTTAAGACCTGGCAAGGAATTTGACTTTAAATGGGGAAACTACTGAAAGAATCCACAAAGAGAGGTAAGATGGTTAAGAGCAGTGGTTTAGGTAGATGAGCTGAACAGTGGTATGCAAGATGGGCTCCAAACCAGGAGTGAAAGGTAGTTTCCTAGAGGAACAGAGACATAGAAACAGTAAAAATGGAAAGGGATTCACCCCTCCAATGTTGCAAAGAAGGAATAGCAGGACTTAGGGAATATTTAAAGATGGGAAAGATTCTAAGATAACCCTACGTTTTTTATCATACCTAGGTAAGACAATAATGGAAAACTACTAGTATATGTAATACAAGGGAAAAAAACCAGTTCTGGGTGGTAAGCTATTAAATGTGCTTTCAGACTTATGAAATTGTAGGTAACAATGAAACATCCACATTAAATAAAAAATAAGTAAAAACCTTTACATTTGCATAAGGATTTGTATTTTCAAGGTATTTTCTCATGTTATTTTGTTAGATCCTAACAACTTTAGGCACTATTATTAGGCCTATTTTACAAATAATAAACTGAAGTTCAAATAATTTGAATGAGATATCTGTAGACGAGCAGCTTATAAGTTGCAGAACTAAAATTCCAACACAAATCTCCTGATTTCTAAATCCAGAGTAATTATGTTTATATTTGAGACTTGGAGACAGAGGATTAGAATTTGTCCCTGAGATTTTGGAAGTTACTAGGTAAGAGAAAATAATGAAAGCCAAGACTAGGTAGTCCAGCAGAAATCTCAAGACAGCAGATAGATACATGGCTTACCATAATTTATTCATCCATTTTTCTTGGGTTGAACCATTATCTATCTTGATTTCTCTTTTCTGTCTAGCAAAACAACCTTTAAGACAATGTGAAATCTATTCTTTTCCTTGGTCAGTTACCATACCATTGTTTCCTCCCTCTGTCTACCCTTTCCCATGGTAATTTTCTTTCCTTTTGTTTCTTTTTAAAGGCCATGGCAGAGCCTCTATGATTTACCCTGCTTTCCTTGCCTCCATTGCCACATTCTTACTTCTGACTTTTCTCTTTTGCTGTGGGCATCATGCTCAACTGAAAATCTATAAGTTGCAATCTGGTTTCAAGTCTCATAAGTCTCCTCAACTTTGCTTTAAGAGTAAAACCACAAACTCAAGCAAATAATCCTAAAGTAAAGGTACCCTTCAAATGAGGGAAGGAGAGGGATTAGTCAAATGAGCAGCATCCTGTCGAATTAAGTAACCTCCCTGGACATGCCTATCATCTCTCCATTTTCAACCATATTTCTTATTCGGAAATTCCAAATGAAAACTCAAGTTATCTGGAAAGTCTATTTATTTTGAACACATTATTCCACAAATATGGGAAAAATAATGTATTGTTTTAAGGGGTATTTTTAGGAATGTAAAGTAAATCAAAGAATGGATCCCTTTTTCAAGAAGTATTCCATATTTTGGGGTGTAAATTATCTGTACGTGTATTTGTGTGTGCCATATAAGACGGTCTAGGTGAAATAATGTAAATTAAATAGCTATTGAAATTAAAAATAATAGCATGGTGATATTTGAGAAGATTCTCTGGAGGTTTGAAGGGTGGGTTAGGCACTAAAGGAAGCTCTAGATCTGGACAGTGGAAATAAGCTGGGTGCTTTTCAGATTTTCAATAGTTTCCCTGGCTTTGGAATAGACTGATGAGTTGGTGAGAGTTTGGGTTGCAGAGATGCCTCAGAGTTCTTAAAAGGTATCTGAACAGATACCTTTTTCGGTTGTTCTTGGTCCTCAGCAGTAACAACGGCTCTTAGGAGATTATTATTTTTCCCTCCTGCTGGTGCTAGATCAGAAAAAAAAAAAGAAGGTAAAAAAAAAAAATCGCTGTGTAACAGCAACGCTAGTTCCCCTTCTCTGGTCTTAGGATCATTAATATTACTTTTCTGTGGTTAGAAAAGTAACTCCAAGGAATGGTGGACTTAGGCCACCCTTCCGCAGCTCCACTCTCCAACTAGAGGATATTAGAAAGATTTCTTTTTCCTGAATTACTTCCACTTTCCCCTATTGTCTTCCCCTTTCTTGCATTGCTCTATCAAGAATTGATTTCATCCTGTAATTTGATCTAAATTGTATTATGCAATGGGATGAATAAATTTATACTACTAGAATCACACTCCAAGAAGTTGTTGAGGGGGCTTGGAAGAAACGTTTGATGAGCAATTTGGGATAAGGAGGTGAGATGGCAATGGGCAGGCACAAGTGAAAATAGATGACCGTAGACGGCCTTCCAACCGGGGTGGTTTCTATTAGTGGTGGGACCATTACCAGAACCTGTGGGGTATGCAAGTTTGGTGGAGAGTAGACAAGAATTTCTATACTTGAGAGAGAGCCAGCATGGCTGAGCCTCTGTCAGCCAGCTCTCAGCCCTTACAGAGACTTCCATTTTCCTGGGGATCTCAGAAACACTCAGCTGCATTTCCTATACCATTCTGGGGTCTTTGGGTTCTGCCATCTGAGTGGCTCTCAGAAGGTCCATCTGCCTGGTTACCTGCCTCAGTCATTCTTCATCTACTGCCCAGGATTCCCCAGGGAGCCTGCAGTCTCCAGGATGACACCCTGAGAAGCCCAACACTGAGCACATTTGAATGAGCCACAAGAGGGAGAAAATGCATTGAGGCAGTAGTTTCTGGCGACTGTGGATATGCAATATTTTAGAATTTGGTGGCTTTAAAGAATTTCTCTTAGGTTTTACCCTTTCAAAAAAGAAAAAAAAAAAAACAAAACTGAAAAGTCTCAAAGTTTAACTTGGGCCAGTTTCTCCCACTGAACTCAGGAAAGTAACTAAATCACAGATGATTACTGTATAACACAAAACCTTTGCGTTGTAGATGAACGCAAACACAAAGTGTGAGAAGACAGACATCAAGTGTGAGAAGAAGGGTTGTTGTGTGCTGTGCTTCACTGGTGACTAAATTGTGACTATGCTCACATGTTATGGTAGAAACCTATGATGGTGCTTCTTACGCACCTTGTTATCCTGAGCAACAGCATTTTCGTAAATAACTAAAAATAAAGTTTTATTTTTCATGAGTGTAATGCAAATTAAGGTAACCACCCAAAATGACTAGTTTAAGCTTTATCAAGGTCACTAACAAGAGAAAATAATTATTGCAAACTCACAGTTAAGGAAAGTTCTCTAGGCATAAGGCATAAGGTGAAGAGGGTGCAGCATGTCCTTTCAGTGTCACACTGGGGCATCTTTAGTAGGACCAAATGTCCCAGGTTGCCCAGGACTTTCCTGGTTTTAGCTCTAAAAGTCCCATGTCTGGTGAACACCTCAGTTCTTAGAAAACCAGGACAGATGGTCACCCTGTATACCCCAAGATTCTTTAACTGCCTAGGAGATATACCTGTTTTGTACTGCTTGTGACCTAAGAATAGTTTTACATTTTTAAATGAGAGGAAATAAACAGAAAAGATTATGCAGCAGAGACCATTTGTGGCCCCTGAAGTCTAAGCTGTTTACTATCCTGCCCTTTACAGGAAATGTTTAGCCAACCCCTTCTTTAGATCTATGATCACAAGCCCAATTATAAGAGCCTTCTAGAACAGGTGTCAACAGACTTTTTCTGCAAAAGGTCAAAGAATAAATATTTTAGGTGTTCTGGGCCATATGGTCTTTATTAAAACTAACTACTCAATTCTACGGTTATGATGTGAAAGTAGCCATAGACGATAAGTAAATGAATAAGTGTGACTGTGTTCCACTAAAATTTTATTTGCAAAAACAGACAGCAGGCCAGATTTGGCCTATGGTCACAATTTGCCCACCCCTGTTCTAGAAGACTGCTCTTACATCTGAACTTGACCTCTGAACTTGATTCCTTATTATATTATTGCTTGGGTCTCTCTGGACTCAGTTTATTTATGGCATTTTTTAACCAATCTGTTGCCTTCTCCAAGTACCATGATTTAGCTCCCTATATGGACTTTGATTTTTCTAGATTTCCAGACTTCTTGACCTCTTGTTTACCTGTATTCATATTACCTGTCAGATCATGCCTTATATTTCTTTACCTATCTGTTTTGGAGTCCAAGCCCCAGAGCAATGATCACCCGCCACACACATACACACACATTTTTTTTTTTTTTAACTTAGACGAAGTTATTGCGAACAATGCTAATCTTAAAAGAATCCCTATTCCCACATAGGAGGCAGTTTGAGAAAGCTGAACTTGAACTTGACCTAGAACAAAGTTTCTTTCGAGCCCTCAATCTTAATACATATACTTTAGGCTTTTTCTGAGGATTAAACATGTAAATGTATGTAAAATGTCTGGCATGTTATAGGCATCAGCCAGTATCTCTTTGATGATGATAACCCAAAATAACTGTTGCTGTAAATGTCTCCTAGAATGATTTTGCTTTTAGTCTTCTCCCTTTCATCTGTTATGCACACAAATGTTAATCTTCCTGTGATATCTTTTTCAAAATCTGTCTCCTGAAAAAAAAAAAAAAAAATCTGTCTCCTGAATTAAAATGATTACTAAATGATTTCCAGTTGTGCAGATGGGATATAATATTCTAATGACCTGAATCTATAGATGGCGTTGGGACAAAGTTTTCTCTGTTGGAGTCATCCAGAAATAGGGGTAAAGTTTACCTTGAACCATAATAAATTTAACTCTTTCACATAAACGTTCTACTAACTTCTACACAGCATTCATTCATGCACTTGCACACACACAACCCAGGTAACAAAAATGATTCAAATGTGGCATCTCCAGCAAACTCTGTACCTATATTTATGCTTCTTTTTTATCTAAGTTATATTGAAAATTTACCTGATTGTTTATTATTTAACTCTTGTATGACAGATATTTAAAATGCAATGGTAAAGACATGACCCTACCTCTAAAGTATCTTGAAGACTCACAGGGGAGTGTCAGTAGGGTCCGTTTGGAAGCAGATGCCAAGACAGAGTTAGGAACAGAAAAGGGTTATTGGAAGTAAGGGCTGTAGGTGATAAAAAGAGCAGGAGGAAGAGGACTGAGCGGGGAGAGCTTTCAAGTCATGACCCAGATGTGACAAAATCTTGGTCAGTGCATTGGGGAGCTCCAGAGCAAACGTTGTCTGTGAGAGAAATCCTGCATTGGCAGAAACAGCCAGGCCCCCGTACCCCTGCAGAGCTAGATCACTAGGTGCTGCCCGGGAAACGCCTGGCCTTCCTTGAAAGCTCAGGCAGATCCTGAAGTTGTAACAGCTGGAGGCTGTCAGCTTACTACACTCCTTACAGCTGAGTAAGTTTTTCTTGCAGAAACAACTGAGCAGCAGACTTCCATAGCATCCATGGAAGATGGAGACAAAGGCAAAAAAAAAAAGAAAAAAGTACAATTCCTGTGCCATATAAAATAATAGAACTATATATAAGTTAAATTAATGAATCAATGCTAAGAAATAGAGCACTGAGCACAAGTCAATTTGCATCTCATTAGAACTTCCAAGAGTGAAAAATCAAGTAGTTCAAGAGGATGGTTCAATCAATGATCCGCATTTTTTTAGAGGCAATTTTTAAAATTTTTAAATTACTGTTCTTAAACCTTAAACTTCTGATTCCATAAATGTAATTTTTTGACTGAGTGGCTGGATGATTGACTTAACATGTTGTTGTTGGCTTATATAAAAAATATAAATTCATTCATAATCTCTCAAAAGGGAATTGCATGGATGGCAGTAACACAGAATATTAACCTATATGTATTAAAATTATTTTCCATTTTCAAACTCATTAGGGAAAAATGGGATAAACAAGATAGACACAGATCTTGACTGCAAAATTTCTCAAGGACTTTGATGTGCAAATATACACTATAATCTCAAATGGTAGAAGGGGCAGGGTAAATAGTGTAGACGGAATTTCTCACACTTAACGGAATGTAGGAGAAAAACTAGTTTGGGAATTGCTGCACTAATGAACTTGAAGTTTATCCATATGAAGTAATTTAGTTCATCATTCCAATTTTTTTAAACATCCAAAAAATAGACTAATTATTTTATCTGCACATGTGACATTAGATAAAGTCCAATTTTCTGTTTCATTGTTAAAGGAAAATGTTCTTTCTGAAATAAATCACATATTTTGAAAGCTTTAGTTAATAACACTAACTAGAGGCTGAAGGCAGCTATAATTATTTATATCATCATCTGGAATTGGCTTTCCTTTTAATAGAGCCCATTTGCACTATAATAAAAAGCACGATAGGAACTGATTAAAGCTGGCTGGAGCAGTTTTCATTTAAGAATTTCTCTTCCTGTGTTAGTCAATGTTTCTCTCTTAATGTTATTTTAATGCAGTCATTTTATGTTTGAAAATGAAGGCAATCATGTCAGTCCACAAGCTGGCAAAAGACAGTTATTGATTTTTACAAATCAGTCACCTTTAAGAACCCATATGAGATGAATATTTATTATTTTGCAAGTTTAACTCAGTTTCTCTAGAAATAAGAATAGATGCACGATAAAGCAATGCATTTTGAAAGGATGGAAATGCGAGAAATAGCTTGCTTTAATGTGTTCCCTGCATTGTGTCATTGTAATAAACATTCCTCATTGATTATTTCTCTCACAGTATCAGCAATTTTCATTAGCTTGCAACGTGTCAAATGCAAAACCTGAGAAACTCTAAAAATGACATACTCCGGAACCACCTTTTTTGCTCATTGAGTTACTGCAACTCACATTTAACAATACAAGTTTGTCTAACTTCACCAACAGACGTGTTCCTGTAACCCTATGCAGAAATGATTTGGGGAAATTGAATCATAATATACTTATATGGGGCAATGGTTTTCCAACTTGTGTTCTACAGAGCCTCTGGGGAAGGATGCACAGAAGAACTGCCTTAGAGGTTGCCCCAGGAGTGGGGACCAAGGAAAGGAATATTGGATGGGTGCCGAACTTCTCCCACACCCCTCTTTCTACCGGGGAAGTTACATATTAGAGTCTGTGTTATAATTCATTTGTGGCTAACATAAAACAAAACAAAATATAATGCCAAATGAACAAATTTTACTAGGCATACTTTCATTTTTAAATATGTATCATCACAAACCCTTTAAAAATAAATATAAGCAACAAGTTATATAAAAAAACATGAGCTTTTTACATAAAACAAATGTTCACCCAGAATTTCTTGAATAAAGTAAACTTGTGTATAGCATAAAGATGATAAAATATCCTTGGATAACCAAAGGCCCTTACTAAGATTTGAAAGCTTTTTGCTTCCTTTCATTTTCTTTCATATCCTTAATGTCAGAAGGGAGCTAGGAGTCGAAAATGGCTCCGAAAGTCTATGCTAAAGGCTAAAGTTTGACGAAAAGGATTATTTACTTTTTTTTACCAAGATCAAGATAGCCAACCTAAGGCAGAAGGGCAAACTATTATTCAATCAGTGGTGTTGACTGCCATGTTAGAAATATGTATAAAGTTTCCTCCACATTCTACCCTTGCACTACATCTCATCCCTAGAGGAAAGCAATTCTTTTACTTCTCACTAGCTCCAGGTCATGTCCTACTAGAACCTCTGCCAGTCTTGGCATTTAGCTCCCCAGAAATAACTTGACAGAACAAATAAAAGTTAAAAGATATTCAAAATGTGACCAGACATCCAAACAGGTAGCATGCACTCTGACAGCAGGTTATGGACATGTTAAGGCAAATCACATCCAATTTAGTAGGGGCCTGAGTGCCAACTAGAGGAAACAGATTCCTATTATCGGAGCTGAGGAACTTGGAGCAGGTTTCCCTAAGGCTGACAGAAAAAGGTGTGGCCCACTCACGCATTTCTCAGCCAAAATGTCTTGTTGTTAGGGCTACAACAAGAACAAGAAGTCTGTAACCTTGAACATAAGGAAATGAATTTTCAGAACGTAGATCTCTTCCAGACATGTTAAAAAGGTTCATTCACCCAACATGTTGAATTATGAGCTTAATGATCTCAACCTCCCATATTTTAGAGGAGGCTTCTCAATCATTCAGAAATAAAACAATATAGCCAAAGTATTGTGTGTGTGTGTGTGTGTGTGTGTGTGTGTGTGTGTCCTTGGCATTGGTAAAAAGCCCTGCTTCCGGTTATGTAGCTCGTCCCCTGAATCACCTCATCATTTCAGCCATCCCCAAGTAAGGAATGCCCCATCATTTTCTAGGAGCAGGGGAGCCTGCTGGCTTCCAGCATTAAGCCTACCGCCCGGGAGTAGAGCTCATTATTAAATTCGAGAGTGCAATAAGAATAATTGTGGGGCTTCCCTGGTGGCGCAGTGGTTGAGAGTCCGCCTGCCGATGCAGGGGACATGGGTTTGTGCCCCGCTCTGGGAGGATCCCACATGCCGCGGAGCGGCTGGGCCCGTGAGCCATGGCCGCTGAGCCTGAGCGTCCGGAGCCTGTGCTCCACAACGGGAGAGGCCACAACAGTGAGAGGCCCGTGTACCACAAAAAAAATAAATAAATAAATAATAATAATAATAATTGTGGACCATCCTAGGGTAACTGGAGTTGGACCATGGCCAAAGGAATTCCATGATCAAAGGCAATGCTGCTTCTACTGGGTGGAAGATGAGAGCAGATGGATTGGGGCAGGTCCTTTTGGATCAGGGAGAACACTATAAAAGTTTGGAATCAACATCGTGGACTCAGTCTGCAAGTCAGTTAAGTTGTCCTAGAGTGATTTTAATAGCCTTGGTTCTCCTTTGAAGAGACAGAAAACCCCAGCTTTGGTTGCTGCCCTGTGCACGTAGATTTTTTTCAGGTAGACAGAGAGAGACCAAAATCAACTTACCATTATTATTTTTTTAATGGAGTGGAGTTAGTAGGTGGGGAGGTTAGGCTCTTATAGTGCTATAAGTCCTATAACTCTACACAATAAGGATCCTGGCAAATGAGGAAAAAACTCAGAAAAGCCATTACCTGAGGTCATCTCTAAAAATCCTTTAAAAGTGGTAATGTTTGTTAAATGTTTGGAGGAGGACTGGGAGATAAGACAGAGTGGTAAGAGGACTTCATTTTAGGGTGTTCTGAATCTTTTTAAAATAAATATTGATTGATTGATTGATTGCTGCGTTGGGTCTTCGTTGCTGCACGGGGGCTTTCTCTAATTGCAGCGAGTGGGGGCTACTCCTCGTTGCAGTGCGTGGGCTTCTCATTGCAGTGGCTTCTCTTGTTGCAGAGCACGGGCTCTAGGCTCACGGGCTTCAGTAGTTGTGGCTCACGGGCTCTATAGCGCAGGCTTAGCAGTTGTGGTGTGCGGGCTTAGTTGCTCCGCAGCATGTGGGATCGCCCAGGACCAGGGCTCGAACCCATGTCCCCTGCATTGGTAGGTGGATTTTTAACCACTGCGCCACCAGGGAAGCCCCAGGGTATTCTGAATCTTGATGTATGTGAATATACTATCCCAACAAAAAAAATAAAGATTACATTAAAAGTAAACTTCCTAGGGGAGGAATGAGTTTTAGCCATAAAGAAATAGCGAACAGCGTTCTCTTCCTGAATTGCTTTACATTTTCTAGCCAACTTAATCTTCACAGCACCCCTATGATGTATATACTAATGCCATAACCCCATTTTACAGAACAGGAAATCAAGGCACACAGAAGTTAAGTACCTTGCCCAGGGACACAGATCTAATAAACAGCAGGCTGGAATTTTGATCCAGCTCCAACTGCCTGGCTCCCATATCTGTGTTCTAAACCTTTCAGCTTTGGCTTCACCTGGGAGAAATGCAGATTCTCTGGCCCCAACCAGACCCAGAATCAGAATCTTCAGGGTAGCAAAGTCCCCAGATGATTCCTGTGCACATTAAAGGCTGGGAAGACTGAAGCCTGAACCACACAACCACACAACATCACCTCATGACCACATTGAGAACAGCATATCTGTTCTCTGTCAGAAGAGAACTCTTGAATTCACTGCTCCACATTATGGATCAAAACTCAGTTATTGGGAAGAATATTTAGGAAAAAATTTACTGAAAAATTGTAGTTTATTCACTGGGGGGCACTGGGATTTTGTCAAACCTTCCAAGGTCCTTTTTCATGTATCCAGGGTTTCTAAACATGAGTCTAGAAACCAGATATTCTAAATTTTGTTTTTGATTAAAGCTCTGTGAACTATTTTTCTTCCTGAAAATTCATTTCATGAAGACTGACTCGCTTTGGGATTGAAAATGTCCAATCTATACCAATAATCAGAACTCCAAACTTCATTCAAATAAAAGTTTCTGCCTTCACCCCGAGCCCCTACCCACCCCTTGGGATGCAAGGTTTAATGTATGGAATGTCGTTGATCCTTTTTGCCGACAGACTCTTAGATCATTTCCTGCATGGATGGTCCAATAGCTCACTTTAAAATGTAGAGGTACTCAGTCTTGGCCTTTGGACCTTGGAGGAGACTGACTTAGAAAGAGTTCCATTTTAACATTTTGATATACACCAGACCATCTAAATATTCATCTCCCGCGAGACCATGAAAGGCACCGTATCATCTAAATATCTCTCACCAAGACAAGACCATGTCTTTAGTCATCATTGTGTTTCTAGTGCTTGAATGTTTTGAATGTGTAAGACATGATCCCTTTTTCACCTTCGTTATCCTGTCAAATTTCTATTTATCCTTAAGTTTTAACTCAAACATCATTTCCTTTGCAAGTCCTCCCTGACCCCATTCAACAGAATCAAAAGTGTCCCCTATCTTTGTACCTCCTATAGAACTTTACTTGTCCTCTATTTTATTGCTTATCCCCAGTCAGGCTTTTATAGATAATCAGCATGTCACCTGTCTCTTTTAATGCCAGATGCAGAGAAGAGTACTTTGTCCTCGATGCCCTCCTCTGTCCCTGAATCTAGCATAGTGCCTTGTATATACTAGGTGATCAAAACCAATTTCTCCCCACTTATGTTTGTTTCTTTTTAATTTAACTTTGCTAGCCAAGGATCACCAACCGGTATCACGTTGAACGTTAATGAGGGGAGTTTTCTGTGTCATGGGATGGAAAGTGGACTTATCTTCCAAAATGGGACTTACGGGTCTAAAACTCTTCCATTAGGGATAAGAAAGCTCCTGTTCTACCTGAAGAGGCTGACCACTAGATGCTACGTGTTACTGCGTATCTTAGAGGAATTTCTGCCATGCAACCAAGACCATGGGAATCAGAATGATGTGGCTTAACTGGCTGTCAGTTAATTTCTCTGAAACTCAATCTACTCATCTATAAACAGGGAAGTAAAGTGTGTGTCAGGAGGTTTATAGAAAACACATTTGTGTGTATCACCTGGCTCATTACAGGTACTTCTTTAGTAGCTATTACCATTAAAATTTATAATGCCCATTCATTTGGTGCCACCTACGTGCCAGACCTGCTAATGGGGACCTATGTACCTTCCTACTTCATATAATTAGGAGTCACTACCCTTCCTTGAAATATATCAGAAATATAAGTGTGGGCTTTAAATAGTGAGCTTCATGGTGTTTGAAGCTTATATTATCTGGGGCAAGGAATATTAAACTTGAGTCAAAGACCGTTTTTAAAAAACTGCATGATTAACACTAAGCAAGTGATAGAACCCCAGCCCCTTTGTGACTTTTTTTATGAAGAACACAAGCAGATGCTTCGAGAAATCTTATGTATGTGAGAAAGATTATTCATTCTGAAAACAAAAATTGCTACCCTTATTGAGACCTCTATCCCTTATTTGCCCGGCTACTTTGTAGACCCAAGAACCTTCCTGGGTATCTTCTCCTAAAGTAATGGAGTCGTGTATTCCAACACCTGGTACCACCTGCTCTTGGTAAGCGAAATGGCTTTGCAGCCTCCTTGACTTTCAATGAGAAGATGAAATGATCATATGCAGCTAGGAGAGCATCTTATGAGGACGCAGTAGAAGGAAGAGGAATAAATTAAAGCAGTGCTTCTCTATGCCCTTAGGTAAAAATAGATTTAAGAGATTTAAAATGTCGAACTTTGGGTCAGCTGGGCAATCAAATAAGCAGCTGAAAGGATCTAGAGGGAATCTGATGACAGATATTTGAGGCTCAACTGTCAAGAGGGTTTAGATACTTTACCATAAGGCCAGGGTCAGAATGGTTTCTTTGGCTAAAATATTAATTTCACAGTGGACAAGGCAGAGAGGTCAAAGGAAAATATCTAGTATATACTAGAAAAAGTAGACATGAACTTTATGAGTATTCTCAACTTTGGGGCATTTTGTTCAGATAGAAGACACTTTCAAGTACTGATATCTACAACTTAAGCTTTCACTGTGTCACTACATATTTTTATGCCCTCAAAGAGATAGAGGTGCTTGAAAGGTAGCAAGTTGTTGTTAAACATGAAGGACTGGAGTGGCTACCTGAGATCAAATACTGATTCTATCACTTTCTAGCTGTGTGAATTCTCTGCCTCATTTTTCCCATCTGTAAAATAATAATAGTACCTTGTTCATAAGGTTCTTGACAACACTGAAATAGCTAATTCATGTAAAGCACTCAGAACAATGCATGGCACATAGTAGGTGTTCAGCATACATTTGTTGACAACTTTAAAAAGTATACACATCTATTTCTATTTTGATTCTTTTTTTTTGGAAATTTTGTGTTGATGTTACTCCCTTTTGTGGTTTCTTCCTTTAAAATCCTTTCAGTTTTTTTGCCTGGCGCTTAGCATTCATCATAACAACTACATCGATGATGACAATAGCTCTATTTATTGGGCTCTTATATCTCACAGCCTTTGCATCCATCCTCTCATTTATTGTTTGGCTAGAAGAGTCCACAATTCTTAACATATCTTGTAGCACCTTCATGATTTTCCCTTCCTTTTCATCTCTCATTGATGTAAGACATGTCTGACTTGTGTTGTCCAAACAACTCAGGTGATTTCCAACTGCATACAGTGGGCTCTTTTTTTAAATTAATTTTTATTGGATACAGTTGATTTACAATGTTGTGTTAGTTTCTGCTGTACACCAAAGTGAATCAGTTACACATATACATATATCCACTTTTTTAGATTCTATTCCCATATAGGTCATTACAGAATACTGAGTAGAGTTCCCTGTGCTATACAGTAGGTTCTTATTAGTTATCTATTTTATATATAGCAGTGTGTATATGTCAATCCCAATCTCCCAATTTATCCCTCCTCCCGTTTCCCCCTTGGTAACCATAAGTTTGTTTTCTACATCTGTGACTCCATTTCTGTTTTGTAAATAGGTTCATTTGTACCTTTCTTTAGATTCCACGTATAAGCAGTATCATATGATATTTATCTTTCTATTTGACTTACTTCACTCAGTATGACAATCTCTAGGTCCATGCATGTTGCTGCAAATGGCATTATTTCATTCTTTATCATGGCTGAGTAATATTGCATTGTATGTATGTACCACAGTTTCTTTATGCATTCCTCCGTTGATGGGCATTTAGGTTGCTTCCATGTCTTCGCCATTGTAAATAGTGTTGCAATGAACATTGGGGTACCTGTATCTTTTCAAATTATGGTTTTCTCCCGATATATGCCCAGGAGTGGGATTGCCGGATCATATGGTAGCCTATATTTTTTTTGCAGTACGCGGGCCTCTCACTGTTGTGGCCTCTCCCATTGCGGAGCACAGGCTCTGGACGCGCAGGCTCAGCGGCCATGGCTCACAGGCCCAGCTACTCCGCAGCATGTGGGGTCCTCCCGGACTGGGGCACGAACCCGTGTCCCCTGCATCGGCAGGCGGACTCTCAACCACTGCACCGCCAGGTAAGCCCAGTAGCTCTATTTTTAAGGAACCTCCATACTGTTCTCCATAGTGGCTGTACCAATTTACATTCCCACCAACAGTGTAGGAGGGTTCCCTTTTCTCCACACCCTTTCCAGCATTTGTTGTTTGTAGATTTTTTGATGATGGTCATTTTGACCGGTGTGAGGTGATACCTCATTGTAGTTTTGATTTGCATTTCTCTAATAATTAGTGATGTTGAGCAGCTTCTCATGTGCCTCTTGGCCATCTGTATGTCTTCTTTGGAGAAATGTCTGTTTAGATCATCTGCCCATTTTTTGATTGGGTTGTTTGTTTTTTGATATTGAGCTGCATGAGCTGTTTGTATATTTTGGAGATTAATCCTTTGTCAGTTGCTTCATTTGCAAATATTTTCTCCCATTCTGTGGGTTTTTTCATTTGTTTATGGTTTCCTTTGCTGTGCAAAAGCTTTTAAGTTTCATTAGGTCCCATTTGTTTATTTTTGTTTTTATTTTCATTATTCTAGGAGGTGGATCAAAAAAGATCTTGCTGTAATTTTTTGTCAGAGAGTGTTCCACCTATGTTTTCCTCTAGGAGTTTTATAGTATCTGGCCTTACATTTAGGCCTTTAATTCATTTTGAGTTTATTTTTGTGTATGGTGTTAGAGAATGTTCTAATTTCATTCTTCTACATGTAGCTGTCCAGTTTTCCCTGCACCACTTATTGAAGAGGCTGTCTTCTCTCCATTGTACATTCTTGCCTCCTTTGTTATAGATTTGGTGATCATAGGTGAGTGGGTTTATCTCTGGACTTCCTATCCTGTTCCATTGATCTATTAGAATGCAGAAACTGCCACTGTCTATTGACAAACACATATTTGTACTTTAGGATTCAGGTCAATTATCTGCTATTTCAAAATCCTGTACTCTATGCACTAGCAGGTTGTTTTTCACAGCAGTTATTACAGTGCTGTATAAAAATCAGGCACCAATGTAATCATCTCAAGAGTTGCACTGTGCTCCCCAACTTGCCTCTTTTATGACTCCCTGGTCTTCTTCTATAAACCTGTCATAATTATGATACAAACTCTTCTACATTTGTTGTGCTATTATTATCATTAAATAAGCCCTCTCGTGAAGCACTGTCTCGTGGTGATGAAGACCCTGGGCTCTAGAGTCAGTATGACTAGATATAGATCCTAGCACCAGCATGGCGTCACCCTGGGCAACTTGCTTTCTTTTTCTAAGCCTCAGTTTTCTCATCTTTAAAACAGGATAATTATATAAACTCTTTTATAGTATTTTCTGGAGGATTAGATGAGACAATGTGTTTAAAATGCTTACTCTGGTCCCTGCCCTAGTGGGAAGCAGCTGCATAGCACAGGGAGATCAGCTGGGTGCTCTGTGACAACCAGGAGGGGTGGGATAGGGAGGGTGGGAGGGAGATGCAAGAGGGAGGAGATATGGGGACATATGTATACGTATAGCTGATTCACTTTGTTATACAGCAGAAACTAACATACCATTGTAAAGCAATTATACTCCAATAAAGATGTTAAAAAAATATATTATCTATGGTTAATCATGAAATGAAACAGGCCAAACTCCTCTCTCTATGCGTGCACACCCATGGAAGTAAAAGACATGTTTGTCAAAGGGATTACCACACACACTATCTAAATGCATATGTTACAACATTTAATAAACATTTGTTGAAGGAATAACTCTTATGCACAATATATTTTAAAAACACAAAAGCATGTCTCAAACATGACATGACTGAGTAAAGTGATTATTTCCACAAATCCCCCATTAATGAAACAGAGAAAGATGAGAATACAAAGAAAACCACAATTCCTTGGGAATCCCTAACATATTTTTGCTCTGTTCCTGCACTCATTACAAAATTATTGAACGTCTGTTGCACAACTAGCAACAAATCCTTTACTAGATGAGCTATACAACAGCCTTTGGCTAAAAGCAGTAGAATTCTAACCAATCAATTCAATTGTCTCTGTGTAGTTGAATTTTACCTTTTTTTTTTTCCCTTTTGTGCTTCTTACCTTTAGTGCAGGTGCATAGTCAGTCTACTAAATTCAGTTATGCAGAAGAAGCAGATGGCTTGGCAGATTATTCATGGCTGCACATAGGCAAGTAGATGCGTGCCTAGCAAGAAATCTATGGTTTAAACTGACATCTCTTTTGCCCCCCAAATGCATAAAAAGGAACAGACACTAGATTTTTCAGTGTTAAGCAAACTATCAGTTTATTCTATTTAGATGTGTCTTAATAACTAAATTGCTAATATCTTTAGAAAATTATTTTAGTTTTCCTTTCCTTTCATTAACTTGTTTTCACAGTAGACAATTTTTTTTTCTGAAGGATAAATCTGTGTACTATTATAGCCAGAGGGGCATTAAAGATACTGCTTTGCACCTGGGAAACCCATTTAATTACTTGAGCTGTCAAAATGTTTTATTGTAAACAGCTTTTCTGATGGATCCTGTTTCCCTCCTATGAACTATCTTCCCCAGAAGACTGTCCTCTTTTCAGAGGAGCTTAAAGTACAGGTGTCATAATTTAGAGGAATGAAGTTTTTATGTCTGAAAATATCCCATCTTTCTTCTCATGTCCGATTGAGAAATATTGCATGTTCGTTTTTTTCTAGTTTATGTGCATCATAAAACACTATCAAATTAAAAAGATTTTAAAAATTAAATAGAATAAACTGTCTAAACTGCAGGTAAAAGTAAGGTTTTATCTGAGATGAAACATAAGATATCTGAAGTTGTATATATCTAATAAATCTATTTGGGATGCAATCTAACAACATAAAAAAGAGGCCTAGATGTTATAAGATTTTATAATTCATTTAAATACACTGAATATCACATAAATAAACTCAGGAACCAAAGTAAGTTTCTGTGATACACAGATGACTTTTCACACAACACAGCTGAGGTTAAGGAGCTTCTGTCTTGTCTGGCTTTGATTGGGAGTAACATTCCATATCTGTTAAATCCCGTCTTCTTTTTTGGAAAACTTACTCTAATTCCAGGGCCTGCCTTGGCTTGGAGTACCAAGAACATTAACAACTAAGGAAAGATTTTCCCCTTTATGCAGAGAGGCAGGATTCCAACTTAAGTACTATTAAGTCTCAATTCTGGAGTTTCTCATACAAATGCAAGGGTGGTTGGTTAGATGGAGAAATCCAGTGAGGACTCTATTATGAATTTTTAAAGGTGATTAGCAACTAATGGCCATAATTAGAAAAGAATTATTAGCACATTCACTTAAATTAAGCTCCTAATTACAGTCTTATTGTGATAGGTAATCTTTCTACACCCTTATGCATTGATAACTGTCATGTGAAAATGTGGACTGAACCTAAAGATTCCTATGAAATACGTGTGAAATTCAAACAAGTGATCTCTTATTATTGGATAGGATAATCCATAAACTAAGGAGACCCCAAATGCAGTTAGTATATTAAAATAGTTCCAAATAGAACTCTAAACTCAATCTTCAAGAATGGTGTTAACAGTCCTTCTCTACTAAATATTCAAATATTCACACACACTTTGTCACGTGAATGTGGGCATTGAACCGTCTATGCTGTTAGTACAGTTCAAAATATACTATCATGTTGCTCAAAGATACTGCCTTGGAACTCTATCAAACAGCACATGGGCTTGCTCCCTACTCTAGGTTCTAGTCAGCCCACACATCACACATACACACACTCTTCCTTGCTGTTTTAAGAATTAGGATTATGGTCTTTATCTCAACCAACAATCCAGGTTCTAACTAAAAAGAGCAAAGGCCAGGGATGACTGGTCATGAAGAAGAGAAAGAAGATCCCTAGAGTTTTACCACTATGCCTGGGGAAGAGAACAAAACGTTCCCCAGACATCTCTGGGCCAGGGGAACGTCACCCTGGGTTGATCTAGAGAGTTCCATGGGAGAAGGGACTGTTGTCTGATGTTCCCTTACTATTCTCTCTGGTATATCCCTACTTCTTTCTGTCCGGCTGAATTTTTTAAACTTGGCCTGCATCTGAGGTTGGTTTCTTTTCTACAGTACGAAGGGTTAAAGCTGCTACTTCTTTTGCTCCCTTTTCTTACTTTTTCCCAAAATTCCTACTCTAACTGAAAGATCAAAAACTGAATTTTAAGCTGATTTCACTCCTCACTGAGCTTGAGATTTTTCTTTCAAAGCCCCAACAATAGTTGTCAGTTCATATGACCAATTCAGAAGGCTTTTCACCTTTACTAAGCTACTCCCTCTCCTTTTGTGCAAACCTGGTGTTTGGAGTCAAATGTGTTCCAGGCATGGATCTTTTGATTTCCTCCTAAATCTTTTGAGTACAGGGTAATTCCACTGAGACCTACTTCCATTTCCACCCAAGTTTATGATTCATACTCAGCATAATAAGGGCCTTATCCCCCTTATTTGTTCAATATTTAACTCTGCCACACTATAGGTTTCTGAAGTCCACAAATACAATAAAGAATTTAGCTGGTGGTCTCGAGGTCCCTGATCAGGAAGAAAGCAACATAAGAACCTGTGTGTGTGTGTGTGTGTGTGTGTGTGTGTGTGTGTGTGTGTGTGTGTGTGTGTGTGTGTGTGTCTGTGTCTGTGTGTCTGTGTCTGTCTGTTTGTGTGTGTGTGTGTGTGTGCTCTTTTAGTTTCACTTCAAGTCTCCCATATGCAACCTTCTGCAGACAATGATTTATATAATGAATAAATTGAGAACACATGGTTGGAGTGATTCAGGTTGGCTGAAAAAAAAATCCCTGAGAGTCCCCTGAGGAGAATCTGGTATGGTTGCCTCTGACCAAAAATGGTAAAAGAGCCCAGAAAAAGGTAAAGAATGACAGAATCTAGGGCAACCAACCAGGTAGTAACGTCCAGTGTTTGACACTAGAATTGCAAAAACGAAACAGAAAATAAACTTACACTATACAGCTGTGCCTGTTTTGCAGCAAGCTTCACCAGGTTAGGGGGGGAATTTTGTATTTCTTAGTTTGCCTGGAATATCAATTTCAGCTGTGCTGGCAACTGGAGGCTTACTCTAAAGCAGTGGTTCTGATTCTAATTCTAAGGACCAGCAGCATCACCTGGAAGCTTGTTAGACATACAGATTCTTAAGCCCCTCCCAGACCTACTGAATCAGAAGCTTTGCAGGTAGAGCCCAGCAAACTGTGTTTAACAAGCCCTGCCACTGATTTCTGATGTATGAGAACCACCGCCCTAAACACTAATGATCTCTTCTAACATAAGAGTCCTCTGAGCCTAGACTGTGGCATTAGGTCCCAATTCTGACATTCATGCCCATTGTATTTATTCTGATCCCAGAGAGAGAAATACTGCAGCAAGGACAATGCAGAACAAAGAGACACAGATAGCCATTACTAGCTGGCACTTTCACTGCGAACCCGAGGCTATTTCCATTGTCCCTACATTCCTGGAAGGAGTCACAGGAGAGTTGGAGGGATGGCCAAGATCTCCTCTGAGACAGCAGTCTGAGCCCTCTTGCCGCTCCCATCAGAGGGAAACATTTTAGAAACATTTACCTCCACTAGCTTATAACACTACAGAGAACTCCATAACCTGCCCAGCAAAATGTCCTGGGGTTTGACTATTACGTGAGCAGCATTTCTAACCTTTGAGTGACTAATAAGAAAACCAAGAGCGCGACTCCCCTCGGAGCAGTGATTCCCTGGCTTTGGGCTGTGCAGGGAACCACAGGGTCATGTAAAATACAGATATTCAAGCCTAAGGGGTTCTGACGCAGACGGTCTAAGGTATAGAGCCCAAGAGTCAATATTTTAATAAGAATCCCCAGATGATCCTGCCATTGCTTCTGTAAGAAATTTAAAGAACTACTATTGCCTTATACACAATTGATACAGCACTTTTAGCCTGTATATTATATCCATTTCCCGAACTTCTTACGTGGAGATTTCAGCCTTCTCTCAGTTAAAAATATGAACAGATAGCTTTGTAATGATAATGTTCCCATATGTTCATATGGCACTTGTACACTTTTAAAAGTTCCTTCACATGCACCATCTCAAAATAG
Source organism: Leucopleurus acutus (assembly GCF_964270905.1). Classification (NCBI taxonomy): domain Eukaryota; kingdom Metazoa; phylum Chordata; class Mammalia; order Artiodactyla; family Delphinidae; genus Leucopleurus; species Leucopleurus acutus. The sequence continues at coordinate 66,350,213 of NC_139149.1, read as the reverse complement.
CGAGGGCACAAAATGGTATTGCTTGGAGAATGTTGCTTCCTTGATCCAAGCAGTTATTCAGAGAGAAGAGAGGAGTTTATGAATATATATTTGTGGCCATATACAATGTGCAGGGATTAATGCCATGGATGAAATCAGGCACTGTGGAGAACGCGCTTCCAAGGGAAATCCAAAAGAGGATATCTTTTTTCTTAGTGAGAATTAAATTAAGGTGATTTTTAGAGCAGTTGCACTAGAGTCCCAGCTGTTTCCAAGGCTGTGGTCTAAAATATTGGATTATGTTCTTTTTTCCATACTTGAAAAATTTGCAGTACAGCTTCCACAGAATACTGCCAAATAAATACTAAGGATGTCGATGTTTATTCTTCTGGAACAGAGACACAAAAATCAACCAAGAACTCTATTTAGGAGTGGAGGGAGACTCCTGAAGGACAGCATTTCATTTGTACATTTTCATTATGTAAGAGTAAAGGATCAGGACAGCTCTCAGGACTTTCCTATTGGGCTCTACGGCTCACTTTTGTTAAAGAAGAGTGCCAATGCAGCCAAGGTTGCAGGTTTGATACCCACATAAGAGGAAAATCATTCTCTGGTTACAGACCGCACCTTGATCAGCTGCCCTGCAAGTGTATGCCAATGACCAGTAAAGAGTTCAAGAAAAATTGAGGAGCTGCTAATACCACACAAGACGCCAAAGCTCCTTTCAAACTGGTATATGCAGCTGGGGCTTCATCTCTGTTGTATCTATTACTTAATTGGATTTTAAAGCATCTACTACTTTAAGAACATCATCATCTTCTTGTACACAACAGTTTTAACCATGCAACACATTAGGGGAATCCGAGACAGAATCTCTCAAATATTAAGTAGATAACAATATGCAGAACAATACTTGTGATTAATCCTGACAATTTCATCTGATTACCTCTATTTTATAGGTACATTACTTACTTGCAGTTTTCTTACAAACTTTTTGTTTTAACAATTGCTACGTTGGTCTATGCTTTGATATCACTATAACTTTATTTGGTTCTGCTTACATTTTTTTCTCACATGATTTAAGTTTTAGGTAAGTATGAACTAATTCTAACTTGGAGAGTTCATTCTAATGAAAATGACTCCTGTAAGATTATATATAGTTTCACAGTGTATGGGATGTAGAGTGAGGGTGTGAAATGCATACACAGTAAACACACAGCATCACATCTGTGTCAAATTTCTCCAAAGAGAGAAGGACAAAACCAAACAGCTAAGGAAGGGTCTACCTGACCACTCTTTTCTTAGTTCTCATGTATTTTCTGTTCTGACTTTTCTTCTTCCAAACAACAATAAGGAGGGTACAAAAAAGGTAAAAATCTTTGTTCCAAGGAGAACTTTGTTAAAGTAAGCTTTAAGGACTGGAGCCAAAGGTCTTTTCCCCTGAGCTTCTGGAGCAAAACACAAATGGAAACACAGGTCCGCAGATAACAAGCAGGGCTGGTCCCTGGGGCCGAGCTTCTCAGCCTGCAGCTGAGTTACGTTCCCCCACTGCTGGGGACTGTTAATGCCTCTGGCCCAGGATCAAGGAATAGTTAGAGGGACAGCATGGCTGTGTTCCAAACATTACCTAGGCTGTAAGCATTACTAACTGAGTTTAAACTACGAACATCACTAAATGAATTTGTACTTGAACAGAAACTCTCAATTAATTTTAGCTATAACTGTTATTCTACAGTTGGACAGGACCTTAGAAATTCTCTGATGAGATCCAAATCCCTCAGTTTCCAGGTAAGGGGACGACCAATTAAGGTAAAAAGACTTATCCCAAGGACACACAGCTGGTTTGACACAGTATCCTTGGCTATTAAAGGAAATGATCACATTTTGACACCCATGACATTTTCACTGCCTTCATACTTAAAAAGATGAAGCAAGTGACGCCTCTCATAGTATGCCCGACTCCCACCTGATCCCCTGTCCTTATTTCCTCTTTGAGTATCACACCTTCCTCTTTCTCCATGAGCTTCCCCTTCTCTGATTTTACCTCCTTTTTCTAAACCATCCCTGACTCTCCTCCTTGCACTGTATCCCTCTACTTCTCCCCATTCCTGAGCCATAAGATAGTACAGAGTCAGGAATAATGAAGGGGTGCTTGCTTCGGCAGCACATGTCCTAAAACTGGAATGATACAGAGAAGATTAGCACAGCCCCTGCGCAAGGAATAATGAAGGGAATCGAGAATAGCTATTGCTTATATCACTTTGTAAGCCTTGTCAAAGGTTTTACATCTTGACAGGACATTTCAATATCCCTACTCAAGTGTCTCCATCCAAACGTCCAGCTTTGCAGTAAAGAGGAGCCATGAAGAAATCCAGGAAGACTAGATAAGAGAGTTCACATTTTAACTTCTGACTGCCCCATTATCTGTCTGCTTTGTACCTCTCCATTCTCTTGGCCACCACTGTCTCCGGTCCTGGAACCACTGCAGGGCCCAGCTCTGAGTGGGCTCCAGCCAACCTCACACAGGCGCAATCTGCGGACGGCACTGGGCAGGGTACCCGATGTTCTCTCTCTCTACTGGCTTCCCTACTGCTGTGGATGGGGAAGCCCTCAAAGAAACAAGCATGCACAACTCAGAAGTGGGAAATGGAAGTTACTGCAAACTTATTTATCTGCCTCCCTCCCCAATCCACAGGGAAGGTCCTGAGATACAGATGATACGGCTCTTTGGGGCTAGGTCTCCTGGATCAGGTGGTCTGGCCAGCCTGTTTAGATATCCTCTTATCCATTCTCTCTTCTCCCTGTTTCACCACCCTTATATCTCTCACTTCTTTCCTCTGGATTTGCACTCTCTAAGGCACTGAAGCCTGCTTTCTAGGTAACCCAGGCTAAGGGAATGTACTTTGGTATACAAACCTAACATTCCAATCAAAACTCAAAATGATGGGCTGGGCTTCCCTGGTGGCGCAGTGGTTGGGAGTCCGTCTGCCGATGCAGGGGACACGGGTTCGTGCCCTGGTCCGGGAAGATCCCACATGCCGTGGAGCAGCTGGGCCCGTGAGCCATGGCCGCTGAGCCTGCGCGTCCGGAGCCTGTGCTCCGCAACGGGAGAGGCCACAACAGTGAGAGGCCCGCGTAACACAAAAAACAAAACAAAACATAAAACCCCTCAAAATGACATTGGCCAATATCTTACAGTATAAGATTTAGCATTTACCAATTATGTGACTACATCTAATGTAGTCAAAAATTTTAAGTCCAACACAATCAAGTATTGGGCTGTTAATGACTTCCTCAGACTCAGTCTTAAAAGGGATTCTACTTTATATTTAAACTTTACTTGCTTTTGTATAAGGAGGGTGTATGTGAATTAGAGTAGGGAAAGAAAGAAAAAGTAACATTAAAAATGCATTATAAATGTAGATTCCCTAAGTTTTCCATGTTACTTAAAGAGTTGAGTTCATTTGTGATAAAAGCAAGACACTGATAGATGCTAAATTAAAAAACAAATGGGTGTTTGACTAAATAGCTTTGGGAACTTCTGAGTTTAACAAAGTTAATCAGTTTTTTTCCTTATTGTACAACTTCTCACAGCCTTTCATATGTAAAACTATAAGATTAACTGATTGGTATGTGTTAATTTATCAATTATTACTTGCTGGATAAATTACATGGGGATCCGATGGTAGACAAAAATAGAAACAATGTTTGCCCTCATGTAGTTTTCAGCCCACTGAAGGGAGACCAACATCTATAGAAGTGATTATGTAAATAAATGTAAACTTGCAAACAAGTGAAATGCATGAGAGTTTGTAATAAAATTCCAATGAGAATTGTCAATATCTAAGGAGGGCAAAGTATATACTGTTTACAAACATAATGTGGTATCAGCTCATTTTTCAGGGAAAGTTTTTTTGGGCAGGGAGGATGAAATGCTGTATTAAGTGTATAGCTGAGGTTGAGAAACATTACTGAGACATCGTTGAGAAACAATGTTCAAAGAATTGTCTTTGAGGAAGATTCTTAACCTCTGTCTTCTCATCCAAAAATGAGACGTTTTAACTCACTGACATTTCAGTGACTTTTCTAGTTATATATTGTATGATTAAATAACTCTAACTAAAATGTTTAGAAATTTGAGAATATTGTTTATGATTTCTCCAGGACCCACTGCTGTCCTTTCTCTCTTTGCTGCTAACCTAATTGCTAATTACTCCCTTCATTTGAGTGGTAATATGGGAAATGGAAACCATAAAATCTACATTAGGAAATTTTGCTACTTATTGCCAGGAAGTAGATTAAAGCTATCGTACTCTTCAGCCTAAAGATACGGCAAAATCTGACAAAAGGCATCCTCTTTGCTCAAAGAATAAGGTTTAATGTCAATAAAACATTTGGGATGGAGAATCAGTCCACATTTTCTTTGGTGAGTACTGTAGACAATAATTGTGTTGAATTTTATATATAAAAACTTCTACAATCTACTAGGAGTTCAAATAACCTCAAAATATTGAAATGATTTTTTAAAAAATCAATGAAAATTAACACAGATTTCTGTTTTAAATGCCATTTTCCAGTTAATCTCTATAAAAAACAGACGTCTGTTTCCCATTTGTCTCCTCCTTAAAATAGCTTTACTGTGTGCCATGTATGTCTAATCCTTCTCGGGTAATATGGATTTAATAAGACATATGTCCTTATGTGTAGTACTTGGAAAGCCCTTTCCACAATTTGCTGTTTTAGGTCACACACATCTGGTGCTATTTTGACCTGGCAATTACATATAGTTCCTTCCTTAATTTCTTGGGAAAAAATAATAACATGACAAATTGGGAGTATGTTCAAATTAGCTTTTAAGTTTCTCCCAGTTGGGTGGACTGAACAAGAACTTCTATAAGCATTTCCTTCTTAGAGCTACATAAAACTTTCTCACCCATTTTTCGTTGTCAAGAAACGTCTTTTTAAATGTCCAAAAGTCAAGTTTAATGGTAGCATTCTAACATTAGTTCAATAAGCCACTCTACACGTTGAGGCAAATATATTTCTCCCTGAATATTATGTGTCAGAAGGTCTATCATTTAGCCTTGGCTCTACCACATACAAACTTCGGAACTTTTGTCTATTCATCCCATTGCTATTAGTTTCTTTGTGTATTTTTATGTGGAAATTAAATTATGTGGTCTTCACACATCACAAGGTTACTTTAAGGATCAAATGAAACACATGTGGAAGTGTTCTTTTATGTGGAAATGTTTTGAAATAGAAAAGTAACTTTACAAGTAAGAGATACTATTTGTTGATCTCTAAAGGTTCACCTTATTAAACTAAACGTCTAGAAATCAACAGGACCTTATTAGATACTATGGAAGATATGAAACGTGTATAATGCAGTGTTTTTCGGTTATAAAAGGTGACCTTAAAACACTTCAACTAATTAAGAATATACTACTACAAATTAAATACTATATACTATAAGCAAGAAGTGGAACAGCTGCTTAAAGAAGAAAATAATCAGTGTAAACTGGAATAATGACATACTAGATAGTAACTGAGTAATCAGAGAGGATTTGAAGAAGTGCAAAGCAAAAGAGCAAGACAGAGAAAACCTTCAGAGGGGCAAGAGTAGGCACAAAAAAGTGAAATGTCAGAATGAATGAACCACTTCTCAGGTGACATGGTCAGATCCTTTAAAAAAAAAAAAAAAAAAGAGATCTCATTCTGGTCTTTTGTGCAAATTTGAATCTCTTCTACCCAAAAGGAATATGTGGAGAAATTCAGGACCAACAAATCATGAAGAACACTTTGTTCTCATATACCTAACACCTCCTGTCTCTCATTATTCTTCTTCGACCAAAACAGTGTGGACCATTTTTGGCAGCCTGTCAACATGCAACCTGTCACCACACTAATTAACGTGTCTACAGCTAGAAAAGCAATGATAAAAAACGACAATCTAATGTTTCAAATTTAATGTCTGACAGCCACTTTCCCAAATACAACCTGTGGAATTTATAAATCAAGAGGAAAATCTGTTCATGTTTTCAAATCAAGGACAATATGGTGACTCTTTGCTTTACCTGACGCATAGAGCACCGTATCATTGGCTAGGGCAGCTCTGGTATTAGAGTAAGGGAAGCAAGGTCCCAGGGGTAAGAGAAACATAAAGAGTATGTTTCGTCATGGTGATGTTTGGGATTATCATATAACTGGGGGCAATCATAAAATCACATTTTGTCCGTAAATTTTGTCACGGTTATCTCAGAAACCTAGAAAGAATATACATGTGGCTTGTTGGAATCCCTTTATAATGTGCTCTTGGGCACGCTTTTCCCCACTGGAGGAAAACTCACACGTGCTGCTCTTCCTCACCTAAGGGAGCTCAATGATTCCTAGGAGGTAGTCTCATCACTGCAGGACAAATCGCAGAGTAGTTTTGTGATGCTACTGAATCACTTTTGTGCTGCCTCTGTTTTCCTACTGGTTTCAAGCTACAACTAAGTTACTTACGAAGCAAAAACTTTATCTTGAACAAATTTCACCTTTATAATCCCTCCAACCCGGCACCCCTTGATATGTTTATTTAACAAAATTTATATAGTACCCTTGATGCTAGAGGTGCTTTCTGGGGACTGATGATCCAAAGACATATCATGCCTGGTCCTGAAAATTATTTATCAAGGTCACTGTGCACTTGCAGTATTATTTTATTTACCACTATGTCGAGGCATCTTGTTTTGTTTGCCACCTCCTTACCTTCTAAAAGCACTAAATTTTGTTTAGAGATTCCCTTTCACTGTTAGTACAGTCAGAAAGAGCTACCAAGTCCCTCACCATGGACCTCATGCCATTTCAAGTTTGGGCATGGAATGGTGGGGATAGGTGTGGAGATGGGAGGATGCAGGACCTAGCAGCTGCTACCTACCATGCTGCCTAACTGAAGAGAAATGAGTGAAGACTGGTGTTATGCCTTCCAGTGACCCAGAACAACTACACATGACTAATGGATTAGCCATCGGCACCAGCTTCCTCATCAGCTCCAAACAGTATTTTACTCAATGAATGAGTAGAATAGTTCCTCACCACAAAGAGATTCTGCCTCTGAATGCAGTGGAGATTTTGCCTTCGAAGCCATGATAGTACAATATTGAATCTTCACTAAATGCAATTTACCTTATAATAAGTAACAGCCCCATGGAAGAGCACTGCTATAAGAAGGAAATTATTCTTCCAGCTTTACAAGGTATTTGTCTGAGCTGCAAAAAAATGGTTGAATCTTAGTCAAGCTATGAACACGATAGCAATTTCACTCTTTCATGCCTTCGCACATGACGTTTTCTTTGCCTCGAAATACCACTTCTCTCTGGTTGGAGAACCCAGCTTAAATGTAACCTTCTGGGTGAAGTTTCTTCTGACCTCTCTAATGTAGAAAATACTCCTCCCTCTTCTGTTCTTTCATTACGTATCTTCACTGAACAGACTTATATTAGAACACTGATTATTTGTTTTAATGGTCATCTCAACTCAGCGCTAAACTCCTTGAAAACAAAGACACGTTTATATTTGTTTCCTCTGTGCCAGGCTAATAGCAGAGACTCAGTACTTGTTTGTGAAATAAGCATTGTCATGGTCCCATGAAGTAAGTGGCAAACATTAAATGGACAAGGGACAAGAACCCATAACCATTTGTCCATGTCCCTCTTGACTGCCCCAGCTGTGAAAAGGTGGGGGTAACCACCACTATTTATATTATTCATGTTGATAATATCAATTCTGGAGAGAATGGATGTCAAGGGCAGCCTTGAAATGAAAAGGTATCCATTCATTCAGAGAGGCATTCAGTACACATTTACCAATTAATCACTATGTGCCATGAAAGGCAAGATAAATGGCACGGTCCCTACTCTGAAGAAGACAAGAAAATAAATCTTCACAATACAGGGTATTAAGTGTCGAGCACTGTGATAAGAAAGACACCTAATCTACACTAGGTGAGTCAGGGAGAGATCCTCTGGAGGGTTATGACCAATGCCCTTGAGGGTTATGACCAGTGCCCTTGAAAGACCAATGGGACTTAAGTGTGATGAAAGTATAGAAAGCATTCTGAGTAAATGGGAAAGCCATGTGAATGTCCAGTGTTGGGAAAGAGGCTAACGTGTTTGAGGACGAGAAGTAGTGTGGCCTGGGAGATAAAGAAAGAAGATGGAAAAGGGGACTTCTACCTGGTTACAAGCTAGTGAGGGGAAGGTATGAACGCATGTCAATGAGTATCAGGTCTTTAAAGGTTCAGTTTCATGATTTCTAACAGCATACTCCAGCCAAGTTCCTATAGTGCAGTGTTGCCCAAATCACTCAGTCTGGGATACCCAGTCAAATGTGTCATACTTGGGGAAATTTTTTTGAAGGTTTAGGACAATTATACTAGTCCTATTTATTATAATTTTAAAAAGTTGATTACCTCAAAAATCCATAGGGCAGATATACCAAACTTTTTTTGACATAGACGTTTAAAAATAATATTTAAAATTTTTCTTTTAAGTCTAGAATAAAGGTAAATAATCAACTGATTCTAACATATCAGCATGGCTAGTTTGGTAAAATGGACTATATACAGCAATTTTTGAACACCTTATATTGCCCAGATGTGGATGAGTGACTTAGAACAAAATTAAAATGTCCGTAAGAATCTTCAATAGTAATTTCCTGGGCTGATCTTAGTTCAACTTCAACTTTCTATAAGAAATGTGACATTTCCGCTAACTCTAATTCCAATCTTTGTCTCTGAATCCCCAAATCACCTTTACCTCCCTCTAGTATACAGCTGTCATTTTACTAAATCGATGGGCAGGAGACCTACTCCCTTCTCGGAGAAAATCAGGGGACACAGAGACAGTCTTATTTCCAAAACAATACCTAAAGAGCAGAATGTAGAACTTCCAAGGGACATTATAATTGTTTAAAGGCAGAAAAGCCTCATATATCAGTTCCAGTGGTAGAACAATCAACTACATTGTACATACACAGTCAGACTCATTCATAATCTGTGCTAGTATTTCCAAAAGTCTCAAAACCATGTTTGAAAATTTTTAATGGATCATAAAATAAAGCAAATTGTGTGCATTCATTTAAATCAAGTGAATCTGAACATTTGAAGCATGATCCTAACGCAAAACTCAATGCTTGGCCTCAAGTAGTATACAGAGATGACCCAAGTACAGGTCCCATTCCCAAGAACTTTCAGTGTATAAGAGCTGATAGAGCTCTCCCTCTCTGAATATCCCTTCATTTTAAATGTAAAATGCTTATTCATTCAATAGGTACTCCAAAACCCCATGTCAAGTTTGTAAATATATATATATATATATATATTTTTTTTTTTCCTGCGGTACGCGGGCCTCTCACTGTTGTGGTCTCTCCCGTTGCGGAGCACAGGCTCCGGACGCGCAGGCTCAGCGGCCACGGCTCACCGGCCCAGCCGCTCCGTGGCACGTGGGATCCTCCCGGACCAGGGCACAAACCCGTGTCCCCCGCATCGGCAGGCGGACTCTCAACCACTGCGCCACCAGTGAAGCCCAAGTTTGTAAATATTTTAAGGCTTCTGGAAAGACAACAAGTAACAGTGGTGAACTAGGATTGAGATATGCTGACCAGTTGCTTCTGAAGTTCATTAGAATGTCTTTCAGGAATTTTCTTGGCAGGCAAAAAAAAAAAAAGCCAACAGGTCTATGAGTACATTAAGACTATTGGGAGAAAATGCAGGAGAGGGAGAGGAAAGTACAAATAAAAGAATACATTTCTTAATTTAAAGATGTCTGACTGAAAGTCCTAGATTGATAAACAAATAAAAATATCTTGCAGGGAAAAAGGTTGTACATGTCTAGATCTCAAGATATTTCTGAAATATTAATTCTCTCCACATATCTGAGACCAGCAGGCATCATTTCTGCTACTGGTGAAGAAAAGAGCCAAGTTGCCTAGGGCTCTGCAGCTTGTTGCGGTGTGAACCAGAACTAAAATAGGATTCTTGGCTCTCTAGATTTCTGATATCCAATTCAGCAGACTTCAACTTTCCACTAGACACTCTTGCAAGTTAAGCAGTTCTCATGTCAGCTTGTAACCAGCTGCTTAAATATCCTGTCAACTCGTCAAGTGTTATAAGTGTTAAGTGCCTAGGAACCTAGTACGTCCTGAGGACTAGTACCTACCTTACTATATTGTTTGAATGTAGGTAGTAGTAAGAGTTCAAGAAGCCATCATTTCTATAAGTACTGCATATGAAAGCTCTAATGCTAATATCTTATGGAAAGAAGACTTAACTGGATAAAGGCTCAGAAGCCTCAATTATTTCCTTAAATAGGAAATCAAATTTCTAATGCTGATAAAGTGAATTATTATTTACAAATATCAATACAGTTTGTTTTCAAAAAAGTGAAAGAAAAAAATCAAATAATTGGAGGGGAGTAGGCATGTATGTATACGTGTGCTTAGGCTGAAGCAGAATTTTTCTACATATGTCACATAACCAGTTTATTTTCTATGAAACTGGTTGTTTGACATTGAAAACATACAATATATAAAAGTGCCTCATATTTAGAATTTTTGGTGTTAAGTAAAAAACTGCTTAAGAACATGTTTCTTATTGGCATAACTGAAAATTCTGGAAGTAAATAGAAGATAGAAAATTGAACACAAGGAAAGGAATGTAAGGAATGTAGAGGGATGGGAGGAAGAAAGTGCCGTAATGAGAAAGATGAGGTTAATATGTGTTATTTTAAAAGTACCATTCACTTAACAACCACTTATTGAGAAATTACTATTCCTAAGCACTTAACAAAATATCACAGAGCTGAAATTCCAGTGGAGAAAGAGACATCAGATGTATAGTGTGTCAGGAGGGGATGAAAGTTAGCTATACTGACATTTTAAATAGAATTAGTTTAAATTTTTAAATAATAGATTCAAAATAGTTTTTTGGACAGCTTAAAATAGAAATTGCTCATGGTCACATATCTATACAGTATATATAGTTCATAATAGAAAGGATTTCCATTAGGTGTTCTTTTTAGTGTCATGCCTTTACATCCTAAGAAACAACCTAAAACAATGCTTCTTTTACAATGAACTGCTACCAAGATAACCCACTGATTTATAGGGAGACCTCTCTCTATATAATCTTTGAAGTAATAACTGTGGCCTTCTCTTCTCACCTCCAAACCCCAATTTTCAAAGCCTTGTGCTTTGCGTCTTAACTGCAGTGTTAAGCAGGGTCTACTTGGATAAGCTCAGACTCCAGAATTAGTTTGATAGCTTTATATTCACTCCATAGAGCCCTGGAGCTTTGTGACAATTGATTAAAGAGTGAACAGGTAAAGGTAATGAAATGACACCACAAAGGGGACCTCACCAGGGGAAGATGACATACAACTCAGTGGACCATTAAATTACCTCCTGATTTGTTCTAACAAGATACATACAGTCTTAGTCTACATGTTTTGCATTACTACCGTGTATCTGAAGCTCATTCATGGTTATTTTATTTATTTCATTTTAAAATCTCCAACTTTGCTTCAAACTCTCTTCAAGCAAAATAATGTGCATAGTGGAGTCTTTTGCATGATCACATCCTTTCGTACTTTAAACCAAAACTTCTTCCAAATTTACATAGATAGCATTTTGAATCCCCAATATTTGAATTGGCAGCACTGTTGCACATTCATTCATTTATATAATCATTCATTCGGTCATATAACAATATATATTGAGCCTTTATAACAATATTAAGGCACTGTGCTAATATATATAGATACAGAAATAAAAGACCCATTCTCTCTAAATCTTGAAGAAAGATAGATAAGGTTGAAGACATAATTAAGTGCTCCTATAGAAATATGCACAGAGTGAAGAGAGGCTGGCACCCAATTCGCCCTTGGTGTAGGTTACTGGACAAGAGTTCCTAGAGGAGATGACACTTGTCTTGAGTCTTGAGAATTAAGTCATATGGAAACAGTAGGAAGAGCGGGGGGCGGAAAAAACATCTTGAGAAGCCTTCCTGGTTCCCAAAGGAATTAAAGATGTTTGGCAGGAATCTAGGCCCTGAACCCCAGGCCAATCTTATGGTTATTCCTGAGTCATAAATTCTGCCTTTCTGTTTCTATGTCTAGAATCATCTGTTAATGGGTATATTTATGTGGGCTCAGAAGTGGCAATTGGGGTACAGTCAGTGTAGGGAGCAAAAATGAGTTTTCCAAAAGAGAGCTGGGTTATGGGCTTCCACTCAGGGAGCCAGGTCAGTAACTGTCATTAACAATTGCTTTCTGTTAACAAAAAGCCTTTTGATATATACTCATTGTGCTACTCGATGTGGGAGGCCTCATGGGTTACAAGGCCTTCTAACTAGCACTTCTCTGTGCGCTAAGATAAGGCAAAAAGCTGGATTTGTCAGAATAGCTTCTGGTTCTTCAAAGCCATCTGAGGCCCCAGAGTGCACTATTACCTCCACGTAGTGTGAGAAACCCATGATCTGCCTTTCTAGGGGAATGAAGGACATCCTCCCACATTTATTCCTTCCATGCTGGAAGTCTAGGGTGTTGGCATGAGTGCAAGGTGGGATGGATACCCCTCTGCTGAGCAGCCAAGTGATTTGGGCTGGAGGCTATGTCTCCAAGTTCCAGGATCTGTGGACAAAGTGGATTACCCTGGTATAAGCCCAACTTTCAGGGGGGAATTGGGTGGTCCAGGGCTATATCCTCCAGTGAAAGAAGTCCCTGTGCAATCCACTGAACTCAGCACCTTTGCAGGCCACTGCGGGAGCACTTCTGAATTCCTTGTGTGCAACATGCATCATGTAGAGCCAAAGGTGCTGCCTCAGGCTTGCTGCTCACTCAACTCCTGCTGCCACTGCTGCACCGTTTCCCTGCGCCATATTGTAAGTGGTCACTTGCAGAGTTTCTCTGGTAATACAAGAAAGTGTGCTGCTAGCTAATCCCCCTTCCTCCAGGGTGGTGTGGGGAGGGAAAAAGGGGGGTGTGGATTTCTTTTTTAACTTCTCACACAGTATATATAGACAGTTCTATTCAAAGAGAAGGGAAAAGCAATGGTTCTCGCTGCTGCTATCTTTAACTGTGCCGTCTCCCTTCTACTTTCCATCAAAGAAAGAAGGGGAGGCTTTCCACTTCTTCTTATATGGCTGGACCTTTGCTTAGACAAAACTTAATCACCGAGTCCTCCAGGTTCAGCACTTGTTACGTAGAAGGAAGAGGCTTGAAATTGAGAAATGTCTTTCCTAATTCCGTAAAGCTTGGCTTTTTTCAAGACTACTGTCTTGCTACACTTGACAGTAAATTCTTCGTTCTGTAGGTACTCGTTGGTGCCCTCCCTGGGGAAATACACATCACGGCCCAGCATGAGAGGTAGAAGGCAACAAGGGAACACGATACACAGGAGAAATAAAAATAGATTCATTTAATATTTGCAAAAGAACAGCCCTGTATCATTGGGAAGGAATGAGGCCCAAAGATTCAAATGTATGATAAATCAACAGGAATATGAGAAGAAACCTAGATATGTGGGTTTATAGGTATAGAGCCGCTACATCACCAGGCTTAATAGGTCAGGTGGTTTTCGATGGGGTCTTGAGCAAGTATATTTCAGGAATGTAGAGAAGAGCCAAGTATCACAAAGCTTTGGGAATTAATTATCTATAGGTAAGGAAGGGGCTCTCTGTAAGGTGTGTGTAATTAATTACCTGTTTTTGCAGGTGTGGAAGTCAGGCATCATCCTAGCAGGATGTTTATGAGAAGGTGTGTAAGTTCGGTTGGGTGCAGAGAAAACACTATTATAACCCCAAAAAGAGAAGCAGCTCACTACATCATGTGCTTTCTGACAGAAAAAGGTAGAGCTTCTTGGGTACTAATAAAGGAGTTATCTAAAATAAATGAAGGAAACAACTATGTATTAGGCCACACTAAATAATTGGAATAATTCCTACTACTCCATAATTTGGATTTTCTTTCAAATGCTTAATGGTTTATTCCTGTATCTCAAACCATCTGGGAATATGTGAGTTCGATTAGAAATCAAGGAGTCAAATGCACACTGTTTTTAGTCAGATGCATGCTGGAACATTTGGAGGTCATGGAAAAAACGAGTATAATGAAGAAAAGGGGATGTTGCCATTCTAAAAACTAATGATTTGTTGCCATAAGTATAAGAACTTCTGAAATCAAAAGTTAATTATAATACCTCATGGCTTGAAGAGCTCAGAACATTCATTGATAGTTCATGATGATCTTACTTCATGTTATAAGATTATAATTAAAGAAAAATAAATATTTTGAACTAAGAAAACTATGATTGGTCTGATTTTTGCTCCTACCCTCAGTATGGAAGAGATGTAGGCAAGGTAAAATGAACACAGAGAATTTCTCACAAATACTACTACTACTGCTACTACTATAAAATTTTTACACATACGCTTTTTTTTTAGCAAACCTGAAAGGGTCTTGTCTCTACCTTCAAATTTCTTCAAACTGAGAGGAAGTTTACCTTTTGGTCCCCACTCCTCTCTTATACATGAGATTTAAATTATCATTATTATTATTGTTTTTGAGGAGAAAGAATCACCTCTTACTCCTTTGCTCCTACTTCTAACCAAGATATTATTGCCTTATCCTTAAATCTTCTTCCTCTGGACTTAGCCTGAGGAACTCCCTGGATTGTCTGACTCCTGCTGGCCACAGTCTGCCCTGCAGGTAACTGATTCAAGACCAAACTGCTGTTTCTGTACAGGGAAGGGAAATGGGAAGACAGCAGGGACCACTATGGACTGAAAGTCTACATGTTGAAATCCTAATGCCCAATGTGATGGTATTTGGAGTTGGGGTCTTTGGGAAGTGATTTGGTCATGAGAGTGGAGCCCTTATGAATGGGATTAGTGCCCTTATTAAATAGCTCCTAGAAAACCGTTCCTTCCTCCATGTGAGGATACAGTGAGAACTCAGTAATCTATTAACCAGAAAGCAGGTCCTCACCAGACACCAAATCTGCCAGCGCCTTGATCTGGGACTTCCCAGCCTCTAGAACTGTGAGAGGGATCAAATAAAGGCATCAATAGTCCAACACATTATTCTGCCATGCTATGGTACATGCAATGTTTATAGGCACAATGTGGGGTGAAAGGCCTTTGAAAAAAGATACCACGTAGAGATTGAAGGAGAGGGAGAGAGTAAAATGGTAGCATAGAGAATGAGAACTACAAGTTGTCAAATGTTCCTCGCTCCTTTCCCTTTTTTGCTGTGCCCTGCCCATTGTATCTCTAGTGGTTTGTGTAATTGGGGCTGACATCACTCATCCTTTATAGCATTGCACTCTCCGGCATGCGTGCATTAAACAGAGCATCAGATTAGGTCTACGTACATTGCCAAAAAAATGAGAAAAGAAACAGCTTAGAAAACACAGCAATACATGTTATTTTTTTCTCTCTTTTTCTTTTTAGTCAATAGATTTATTTGGGTCTGCCCATACTTTGGCAAGAAAGCTTATTTTTGTGCCACATGAGTCAGTTAAGATGAGAACAGAAATTTGTTTGAGCAGACATGGGAATGCATTGTTTTGGAAGCAAGGTGCCTATCTATGTACTAGAGGACACCATTACAAGATGACATGAACATTTATAGACAGAAGGTATATATCTGGACTGATGAATTGAGACGGAAACTCTTTCAGGTGTCTGTTCCAAATCCTACGCGAAAGAGATACAGAGATAGAGATGGAGATAGTGATAGAGAGAGGCAGAGGGAGGGAGAGAATAAATATAAAGAAGGACCTAACAGTCCTGTTGTGGAGAGTGTGTGATGAGAATGAAGGATGGGACCAACATTACCATCAGCACCAGTAGTCAGAGCATGAGCCTAAGCTCCGGCATTAGTCAAGGAGCAGCTGAGTTCTCTGCAGCAGCGGGAGTCAACAGTGTAACATGGGATATAAGATCCAGAAAGGCTGTGGGCCAAGCAGAAGGAGACAGAGACCTGAGACCTTCAAAAGACACAGAGAGATACTGACAATCTCAAAACTTACTGAGAAAGGTCATAGATCTGAATAGAAAGATCTCATAAAGAATCCATGTTAAAAAGGAAACCCACCTCATCGTAAAGCTTAAAAAGAGGTGATGGGGTAGAGATTTCTGGAATTTATAAGAGAAAAACAATTCTAAAAGAACAAAACAAACAAAAAACACCTTTACCACTGGAAGGCAGAGAAACAGGTTTTATTTTTGATGTCTTTAATCTTTCTTTCTGTCCCTGTGCATATTTTTCTCTGTCGGCATCTGGCCACACATAAAACAGCTGTTCACATGAGACGTCTGGATTGTAAATCTTTTTTTACTGAGGACCCTGCAGCTTGCTGCTCAGAACTACGTAGCAAGTTTAAGTAATCTGATAGTAGGAAGGATCACCATAAACAAACAAACCAAGTAACACCTTGGTGTGGTGGTCACAGTGTTGCTCTAAGTACCCCCAAGATGCCCTTCTGTGGGCTTTCTGGTTTTCTGACTAGTGCCCAAGTATCTTCCCCCAGTTTGGTTTAATATTAGGAAGTAAATGGGAAGACCACCTTTGGGAGTTGGCCTGTCTTAATCTTCAGAGTCTCATACATTCAGAGTGTCCCTGTTTTATTTTCCAGGGAAGAGTCACAGTTACAACTTAACACTTCAGCCTGACCATGATGGGTATGGCCAGCCAGCCAGTGCTCTGAAGATGTTAAGGATTTAAAATCCAAGCAGCAGATGTAGCCCTGAAATGCTACTCAAAATCCTCTTTCTGGTCATCTTCACATTTCCTGCTTCTAGCCCATATTTCCTGACCCCTTCTCTCTTTTCGGAGTTTTACCCTAGATTTTAATTTTTTTCCCCTGTAATCTCAGTTTGAGACATATGATCATATTACTATTTTCTTGGGCCTCCTGCTCAAATCTTGGTACTACACACTCTTGATTTTGAAATTCCAGCAACTCTGGATTAAAGACACAGAATTAGCATCAGCACCAGTAGTCAGAGGAAGAACTGGTCAAGCCAGGCGGAACCTGCAGTTTTGCCAGGGATGACAGATTGAGAAAGATATTAATCAAAGTAGTACCAATTTCGAATCTGCACCCATGTGTGCCTCAGCCATGGAAGCGCGCGCTCAACTTCCAGAGGCACCCCTTTCCCCTTCGTGAGTAGAGCCTGGGTACAGAATGTCACCACCCTTTGCCTGACTTCATCAAACAAGCATTCTGACAGGTCTCCCATCCTCTAGCTTTCTCCTAGCTTCAGTCCATCTTCTCCAGGATGATCCAGCCGTGTCCCTGACAGGGTCTTGGTGCTCTGGTCAGGTGTCAGGCCTGAGCCTGTGAGGTGGGAGAGAGCCGAGTTCAGGACACTGGACCACCAGAGACCTCCTAGCCCCTCGTAATATCAAACAGCAAGAGTTCTCCCAGAATCTCCATCTCAATGCTAAGACACAGCTCCACTCAACGACCAGCAAGCTACAGTGCTGGACACACTATGCCAAACAACTAGCAAGACAGGAACACAACCCCACCCATTAGCAGAGAGGCCCCTTAAAATCATAATAAATTCACAGACACCCCAAAACACACCACTGGCCACAGTCCTGCCCACCAGAAGGACAAGATGCAGCCTCATCCATCAGAACACAGGCACCAGTCCCCTCCACCAGGAAGCCTACACAACGCACTGAACAAAACTTAACCACTGAGGGCAGACACCAAAAACAATGGGACCTACAAACCTGTAGCCTGTAAAAAGGAGACCCCAAACACAGTAAATTAAGCAAAATGGGAAGATAGAGAAATACACAGCAGATGAAGGAGCAAGGTAAAAACCTACCAGACCAAACAAATGAGGAAGAAATAGGCAGTCTACCTGAAAAAGAATTCATCGTAATGATAGTCATTATGATCCAAAATCTTGGAAATAGAATGTTGAAAACACAAGAAACGTTTAACAAGGACCTAGAAGAACTAAAGAGCAAAAACAATGATGAACAACACAATAAATGAAATTAAAAATTCTCTAGAAGGAGTCAATAGCAGAATAACTGAGGCAGAAGAACGGATAAGTGAACTGGAAGATAAAATACTGGAAATAACTATCACAGAGCAGAATAAAGAAAAATGAATAAAAAGAATTGAGGACAGTCTCAGAGACCTCTGGGACAACATTAAACACACGAACATTCGAATTATATGGGTCCTAGAAGAAGAAGAGAAAAATAAAGGGACTGAGAAAATATTTGAAGAGATTATCTTTGAAAATTTCCCTAATATAGGAAAGGAAATAGTCAATCAAGTCCAGGAAGTGCAGAGAGTCACATCCTTGGATAAAACCAAGGAGAAACATGCCAAGAAACATATTAATCAAACTATCAAAAATTAAATATAAAGAAAAAATATTAAAAGCAGCAAGGGTAAAGCAACAAATAACATACAAGGGAATCCCCATAAGGTTAACAGTGGATCTTTCAGCAGAAACTCTGCAAGCCAGAAGGGAGTGACAGGACATATTTAAAGTGGTGAAAGGGAAAAACCTACAACCAAGATTACTCTACCCAGCAAGGATCTCATTCAGATTCCATGGAGAAATTAAAACTTTTACAGACAAGCAAAAGCTAAGACAATTCAGCACCAACAAACCAGCTTTACAACAAATGCTAAAGGAACTTCTGTAGGTAGGAAACACAAGAGAAGGAAAAGACCTACAATAACAAACACCAAACAATTAAGAAATGGTAATAGGAACATAACATATCGATAATTACCTTAAATGTAAATGGATTAAATGCTCCCACCAAAAGACATAGACTGGCTGAATGGATACAACAAGACCCTTATATATGTTGCCTACAAGAGACCCACTTCAGACCGAGGGACACATACACACTGAAAGTGAGGGGATGGAAAAAGATATTCCATGTAAATGGAAATCAAAAGAAAGCTGGAGTAGCAATTCTCGTATCAGACAAAATAGACTTTAAAATAAAGACTATTACAAGAGGCAAAGAAGAACACTACATAATGATCAAGGGATCAATCCAAGAAGAAGATATAACAACAGTAAATATTTATGTACCCAACATAGGAGCACCTCAATACATAAGGCAAATGTTAACAGCTATAAAAGGGGAAATCGACAGTAACACAATAATAATAGGGGACTTTAATGCCACACTTTCACCAAAGGACAAATCAGCCAAAATGAAAATAAATAAGGAAAAACAAGCTTTAAACGACATATTAAACAAGATGGACTTAACTGATATTTATAGGAGATTCCATCCAAAAGCAACAGAATACACTTTCTTCTCAAGTGCTATGGAACATTCTCCAGGATACATCATATCTTGGGTCACAAATCAAGCCTTGGTAAATTTAAGAAAATTAAAGTCATATCAAGTATCTTTTCCAACCACAATGCTGTAAGACTAGATACCCATTACAGGAAAAAATCTGTAAAAAATACAAACACATGGAGGCTAAACAATATACTACTAAATAACCAAGAGATCACTGAAGAAATCAAAGAGGAAATCAAAAAATAGCTAGAAACAAATGACAATGAAAACACGACGACCCAAAACCTATGGGATGCAGCAAAACCAGTTCTAAGAGGGGAGTTTATAGCAATACAATCCTACCTCAAGAAACAAGAAACATCTCAAGTAAACAACCTAACCTTACACCTAAAGCAATTAGAGAAAGAACAACAAAAAACCCCAAAGTTAGCAGAAGGAAAGAAATCATAAAGATCAGATCAGAAATAAATGAAAAAGAAATGAAGGAAACGATAGCAAAGATCAATAAAACTAAAAGCTGGTTCTTTGAGAAGATAAACAAAATTGATAAACCATTAGCCAAACTCATCAAGAAAAAAGGGGAGAAGACTCAAATCAATAGAATTAGAAATGAAAAAGAAGAAGTAACAACTGACACTGCAAAAATAGAAAGCACCGTAAGAGACTACTACAAGCAACTATATGCCTTAAAATGGATAACTTGGAAAAAATGGACAAATTCTTAGAAGTACAACCTTCAGAGACTGAACCAGGAAGAAACAGAAAATATAAACAGACCAATCACAAGCACTGAAGTTGAAACTGTGATTAAAAATCTTCCAATAAACGAAAGTCCAGGACCAGATGGCTCCACAGGTGAATTCTATCAAACATTTAGAGAAGAGCTAACACCTATCCTTCTCAAACTCTTCCAAAATATAGCAGAGGGAGGAACACACCCAAACTCATTCTACATGGCCACCATCACCCTGACACCAAAAACAGACAAAGAAAGAAAACTACAGGCCAATATCACTGATGAACATAGATGCAAAAATCCGCAACAAACTACTAGCAAACAGAATCCAACAGCACATTAAAAGGATCATAAACCATGATCAAGTGGGGTTTATCCAAGGAATGCAAGGATTCTTCACTATATGCAAATCAAACAATGTGATACACCATACTAACAAATTGAAGAATAAAAACCATATCATCATCTTAAGAGATGCAGAAGCTTTCAACAAAATTCAACACCCATTTATGATAAAAACCTTCCAGAAAGTAGGCATAGAGGGAACTTACCTCAACATAATAAAGGCCATATATGACAAACTCGCAGCCAAAATTGTTCTCAATGGTGAAAAACTGAAACCGTTTCCACTAAGATCAGGAAAAAGACAAGGTTGCCCACTCTCACCACTGTTATTCAACGTAGTTTTGGAAGTTTTAGCCACAGCCATCAGAGAAGAAAAAGAAATAACAGGAATCCAAATCGGAAAAGAAGAAGTAGAACTGTCACTGCCTGCAGATGACATGATACTATACATAGAGAATCCTAAAGATGCTAACAGAAAACTACGAGAGCTAATCAATGAATTTGGTAGCAGGATACAAAGTTAATGCACAGAAATATCTTGCATTCCTATACACTAATGATGAAAAATCTGAAAGAGAAATTAAGGAAACACTCCCATTTACCATTGCAACAAAAAGAATAAAATACCTAGGAATAAACCTACCTAAGGAGACAAAAGACCTGTATGCAGAAAACTATAAGACACTGATGAAAGAAATTAAAGATGATAAAAACAGATGGAGAGATATACCATGTTCCTGGATTGGAAGAATCAACATTGTGAAAATGACTCTACTACCCAAAGCGATCTACAGATTCAATGCAATTCCTATCAAACTACCAATGGCATTTTTCACAGAACTAGAACAAAAAGTTTCACAATTCGTATGGAAACTCAAAAGACCCCGAAAACCCAAAGCAATCTTGAGAACGAAAACAGAGCTGGAGGAATCAGGCTCCCTGACTTCATACTATACTACAAAGCTAGAGTAATCAAGACAGTATGGTACTGGCCCCAAAACAGAAATACAGATCAATGGAACAGGATAGAAAGCCCAGAGATAAACCCACACACAAAAATTCACCTTATGTTTGACAAAGGAGGCAAGAATATACAATGGAGAAAAGACAGCCTCTTCAAAAATAAACTCAAAATGGATTAAAGACCTAAATGTATGGCCAGACACTATCAAACTCTTAGAGGAAAACATAGGCAGAACACTCTATGACATAAATCACAGCAAGATCCTTTTGACCCACCTCCTAGAGAAATGGAAATAAAAACAAAAATAAACAAATGGGACCTAATGAAACTTCAAAGCTTTTGCACAGCAAAGGAAACCATAAACAAGACGGAATAACAACCTTCAGGATGAGAGAAAATATCTGCAAAAGAAGCAACTGACAAAGGATTAATCTTCAAAATATACAAGAAGCCCATGCAGCTCAATATGAAAAAGACAAACAACCCAATCCCCAAATGGGCAGAAGACCTAAATAGACATATCTCCAAAGAAGACATACAGATTGCCAACAAACACATGAAAGCAGGCTCAACATCAGTAATCATAGAGAAATGCAAATCAAAGCCACAATGAGGTATCACCTCACACTGGTCAGAATGGCCATCATTGAAAAGTCTACAAATGATAAATGCTAGAGAGGGTTTGGAGAAAGGGAACACTCTTGCACTGTTGGTGGGAATGTACATTGATACAGCCACTATGGAGAACAGTATGGAGGTTCCTTACAAAACTAAAAACAGAACTACCATAGGACCCAGCAATCCCACTACTGGGCATATACCCTGAGGAAACCATAATTCAAAAACAGCCATGCACCACAATGTTCATTGCAGCACTATTTACAATAGCCAGGACATGGAAGCAAAGTAAGTGTCCATCGACAGATAAATGGATAAAGAAGATGTGGCACATATATAACATGGAATATTACTCAGCCCTAAAAAGAAACAAAATTGAGTTATTTGTAGTGAGGTGGATGGACCTAGAGTCTGTCATACAGAGTGAAGTAAGTCAGAAAGAGAAAAACAAATATTGTATGGTAACACATATATATGGAATCTAAAAAGAAAAAAAAAATGGTTCTAAAGAACCTAGCGGCAGGACAGGAATAAAGATGCAGATGTAGAGAAGGGACTTTAGGACACGGGAAGGGGGAAGGGTAAGCTGGGACAAAGTGAGAGAGTGGCATGAACGTATATACACTACTAAATGTAAAACAGATAGCTAGTGGGAACCATCCGCATAGCACAGGGAGATCAGCTCGGTGCTCTGTGACCACCTAGAGGGGTGGGATAGGGAAGGTGGGAGGGAGATGCAAGAGGGAGGGGATATGGGGATATATGTATACGTATAGCTGATTCACTTTGTGATACAGCAGAAACTAACACACCATTGTAAAGCAATTATACTCCAATAAAGATGTTAAAAAAAGCAACAGAAAAAGAAAGTAGTACCAATTTCGACAGATGCATCTATTCTTAATAAGAGCCCTAGGAGGCTAAAAAAAAAAAATAAAAATTAAACAAAATACATTTAATCCAAAAACAAAGAGAGAATTTTACTTTCATGATTATTAAAATAATTTTCATAATGCCCTGCTAGTAATTAAATATGTATTCTTTTCTCCTCTGCAGCAGAAGAGACACTTTAGAATAAATGCAAGCAACTGTCATTTCCTTCCCTAGAGCGGTGGGTCTAGAGATCCTGAAACTTCCTGGGGACTTTTCCTCAGAAAGCAAATCACTTTAGATCCATTGAAAATACTCTCAGAGAGTTGATGGGAGTGCTGCCAGAATTACTGAAGGTCACTTACTTTAGGAGGAATTAAAGGGAGTATCACTAGAGCCTTAGTGTTTTGAGGGTTTAACAGGAAATTCGTCTTAGATAGGTCCCATGGGAAGATAGACCGATGACAGTTTCAAGTCCCTGAGATGGAGGATACTAGAATTCTCTGCTTAGTACTCCTGAAGCAAACTGGTGTCCATGAGAGTGACTGTGTATGAGAACCAAAAGAAATGCAAGCTGAAGTTTGCAAATTTAGAAATCAGAGCACTGTCACAAGGTGAGTTGGCTCCTGATGAAAGAGGCCTATGCAGGTACCTGCACCATCAAGACATGACTGCACCAGTCCACCAGCAGGACCAGATTTTGTGTCAAGGTCAGGTGGCACCGAGCAGCAATGGTACACGGATCAGACTCCCCTTTTATAGCTTCACTTAGGTGTGGAAGCTAGATTGACCTGCTGCCCTATGGACTATAAAAGCCTCCACTCTAATAAGTATGAAAAGTTTCTTTCTTAGTTTTTTAACTTAAATATTTCAAACATATAGAGAAGAAAAAATAGAATAAATGCCTGTTTACCCACCACCCAGATTTATCAAACTGTAACATTCACAGCGTTTTGATGCAATATTCCTTAAGTAATTACCCACATATTTCAAGCCTCCTTTGAAACCATCCCTAATTCTATTCCTTCCTCTTTTCCCCATGTTTGTCATTCCCCTATATTTTTACATTTTGTACTATGCATTTTGTCTTCATAAATAATACATAATATTGTTTTTAATGCTTAAAACTGTGTTTTTTAAGCATTAAAAATATTTTGCTGGAAATACCACATTTATCTGTGTATATATCACTCCTCAATTAACTTTTTGTTACTCACCCTTGTTTTGAGATTTATTCATGTTAATTTATGTAGAGTTCTAATAATTTGTTAACATTTGTAATAAAGAGCCTCACTTCATTTAACGTGTTTTAGCAAGAGTTTTCCAGCCCCACCACTCTCCCTTCACCTTCTGTCCCACATCCGGGCAATCTTATGAGAAAGGCCAGCGCTCACTCCTTTGGCATTGTGGGGAAGTTCAGGTTATGCAAGCCCCAGCCTTAGTGTGTGCCTGAAAACACTAACCCCCCAAGGTGGGTTAAGGGTTAGAAGTTAACTGCCATTGAAACCCCAAGCCAGTCTCCTTTCCCTATACTCTCAAGCCATTTTTTTGACCAGCTTGGGACTCTCTCCTGTTCCCTGCAGAGAGCCACATTATAGTGATTAATAAACCTTTAGAGACCCTCCTGATGTGTCTGACACCATAGGTCTAGATACCTGAATCAGATTTTGAGTGAAGTCTATCTAAACCTCAACAAAACATCTAGACATGTGCAGTAATAAGCCTAGTCATCTAAGAGTCATATAAAAACCCAAAAACTTTACAAAGAATCTCCAATTTTGTCTTAATGAAAGTATATTTGTCAATATATGAGAACAGAATATATACTATTTAATAGTTTGTGTAATAAGTTTTTAGACATATGGTACATGGGTCTGTTTTTGTACTTTTGTCCTGAGTCCTGCAAGATTAGGTGCAGGTCTAAGCTTGTAGAGGTCAAGTTCTTTGTAAAAGGTCATTGTGGAGTTGCTCCTTCAGAGTATTTATCATGTTTTCAATTATTCATCTGTTGGTGTAATTTTGGCTGAATCCTCTATTGGACTCTAAGTTCCATGGTAGCAGGGACTGTGTCTATGGTTGTATCAATTCTCCAGAAGGTACATGGCTGAGAGTAGGCACTTACTAGATATTTGTTGAGTGAATAACCGATGGGTGCTGGTCTACTCTTGTGATGAGGTGATTGCTAGACTAGGTCCCTGCTGGCACCACAGTGACACCCCATGCCTATGCTCCAAGATCATGGCTCTCTTTTATCTTATGTTCATATACTTGAGTATCCTTCCCACAGAAAAATTATAAAGCTAAGGTGACTGAATTGGGAGGGAGTTCCAACCTCAGTCATTTGTCTTGTTAGAACCATTTCTTTCCCCAGACCCATCATGTTAGTACTGAACCCACCACCAACCTCGAATCCCCCTCTTGACACCAGAACTTAAGTGCTACTTCATCTCCCCTGGCAGCTTTCCTAATTTTGACTCTCACAGTGGGGTTTGTACTAAGCATTGTTAATGTTTACCAAGGTCCAATGCTCTCTTTGTGGGTACTTGGAGAATTAAGCCTCCCTACCTCCTAGACATCAGATACAGCCATGTGACTACATGACTAGTCGCAGCTAATGAAACGTGGGCAAAAGTGACCTACATCACTTCAGGGTCAAAGCATTTAATTGCTGGTGCTCGACAGCCCTTTCTTCTCTTGCTAAGAGGATTGTAGAAGGTTGTGGTGACATGGTCGCATCTTCAGATGATAGAGCATCACCAAATAAAATCTAAATCTTAAAGGATAATGCATATGCTAGCTTTCAAACTAGTGAAATACTTCTTATACTTCAGAGTAAGAGATAAATTGCACCAAGGATGTTTAAAATAAACATTAGATGGAAGTGGGCTCATTTATAAATTTGGAATAGTCGTTAGGTAAGCTCAAATATATGGACTGGAGAAAAAGATTAAGTCGCTCTTAAAATGTAGGTAGAAGTCTAGAAGATGTTTCACATATTTAGCCCACATATGCATTTATATACATAAAATTTTGCAGTCTTAATCCTTAGGATGACATATGCACAATGCTTTGAAAACTAGTACATATTTATATTAGTTTGCTAGGGCTGCCATAACAAAACACCACAGACTGGGTGGCTTAAACAACAGAAATTGTCTCACAGTTCTGCAGGTTAGAAGTCCAAAATCAAGGTGTCAGCTGGGTTGGCTGCTTCTGAGGGCTCAAAGGTAAGGCTGTTCCAGGCTTCTCTCCTTGGCTTGCAGATGGCCGTCTTCTCCCGGTGTCTCTTCACATCATCTTCCACCTATGCATGTCTCTCTGTGTCCACATTCTCCGTTTTTATGAGGATACTAGTTATATTGGATTAGGAGATATATATGTATATATATGGAGAACCCTGACCCCTAACTAATACAGGTGAATTTTATATAATCAGAAAGTTCAGGGGATGGTTTCCTTGAGAAAGTGGTTTGCATTGAGACAATATCCATGAGCATCTAAGTATTTTTCAGATTAAAGAAGAAGCATGTATAAATGCTTTGTGATGATCTGGAACACAGTGAGCACAGAAGCCTAACTAGAAGCCAGTGTAGGTGGGAGAGAATGAGGTTGATGATGGTGTGAGATAATGCTGGAGATGGGAAGGGAGGGGCGGGCAGACCACATAAAACCTTGCATGTTTTTCATCCTAATAAGGGATCTTAAACATGGTCATTTGTTATTTCAAAATGATTTCTCTGACTTCAGTAGGAATAGGTATAAGGGAGGACACAAGAAGACCTGAAGTAAGAGTATGGTATTCCAGTTCTGACACGAGTTTTAATATGTGTGTGTGTGTGTGTGTGTGTGTGTGTGTGTGTGTGTGTTTCCACACCACCAGGCAATTAACTCCATCCTGATGCTACCTACCTAGAGAGAGCATCAGATCCCACAGGGTAAGGGCTCAGTTCTACTAGACTGAATCCCCCCTACCCCCCACCCTCACCCCGTGCCCTGTGCTTCAGATGCCAATTCAAAGTCCAGATTGTCACCTGTGCTACTGACTGACTGGCCAGAGGTTGGAGGTTGCCGTGATTTCCTCCCCCAGTTTAATTTGCCAGAGCAGCTCACAGAACTCAGAGAAACATCTTACTTACTAGATTACTGGCTTATTATAAAAGGATAGAACTCAGGAACACTCAAATGAAAGAGATGCATAGGGCAAGGTATATGGGAAGGGGCACAGAGCTTCCATGCCCTCTCTGAGAGAACAACTCTCCCCACATCTCCACATGTTCACCAACCTGGAAGCGCTCTGAACCCTGGCCTTTTAGGTTTTTATGAGGCCTCATTACACAGCATGGCTGATTAAATCACTGGCCACTGGCGAGTGATTCAACCTCCAGCCCCCCTCCTCTTCCCAGACGTCAGAAGGGTGGGACTGAAAGTCTGGCTGGTTTCCCTGGCATCCAGCCCCCATCCTTAGGTGCTTTACAGAAGTCGCCTCATTAACATAAACTCAGGTGTAGCTGACAGGGGTTTATTATGAATACCAAGACACCTGTATTGCTTTTATCACCTAGAAAATCCTAAGCGTTGTAGGAGGTCTGTGCCAGAATATATACATTTCTTATTATAAATCGCAATATTACAGATATTGATCCAGATGAGAGTCATTAAGCCAGGACTAGACTGATGGCAGTAGAGATGGGCAAAGAGAGACATTTAAGATATAGAAATGACAGGACTTGATACTGGATCAGAAAAGAAGATGACAAGATTGTACAAATAGATAAATGGTGGTGCCATTCTCTGAGCTAGGAAACGCTGATTTGAGAGGAAATATCAATTCAATTTGAGATTTGTTGAATATGAGGTAATTTTGACAGTCCAAGAGGAGATGTCAATTAGACAGTTGGATATATGGTTCCAGATTTCAGAGGAGAGAGTATCATAAAAGTGAGGAGATAGCCTAGGATTGAAAATTGAAGAATTTCACCTTTAATGATACGTCCAAATAGAATGAACTAGAGGAGAAATGCCCAGCAGTGTAGAAGAAAAACCAGCAGATTGCTTTTTCAAGGAAACAAAGGGAAGAAAGTGATTCAGGTAGGAGTGAGTGGTGAAGAACATTATTGCTGCTGAGTCATGTCTAAGAACATAAGTTTCACTGGGCAGGGATCTTTGATTTCTTCTCTAATATGGCCCAAGTGTTCAGAAGGTCCCTAGAACATAGTAGGTGCTCAATAAATAATTATCAAATGTTGAATAAAGTAAGATTAAGACCAAAAAGTCTCTTTTGGATTCAACTATGAGGTTATGAGTGAATTTTGCCATTACTCTTTTGATAGAGTGATAGATGAGGGAGTGGAATTGGAGTGGTTGAGAAGGGTGTGGGATAGGAGGAAATAAAGTGATATGAGCGTAGACAACTCTTCTGGGAAAGCTGGCTGTGATGGGGGAAAAGGGAATGTGGGGTCCAGGGAAGGTTTTAATTTTGCTTAGTTTAGTTTTTTAATAGGAGAATGTCCAAAAATTTGAAAGGATTGGGTTGAGAGTGGGAGTTGAACGTTCCACAGAGAGAAGGGAAAACCAACAGTGTGGATTCTTGAAAAAGCAGAATGGCAGAGGTCTAAGCACAGATGGAGTCATTGGCCTTAGGTAGCTGGAGGGAAATGTCCTTAACTGTAATAGGAGGAAGGGAAATAAAATAGGTGCTGATGTAGTTAGATTATATGTTTGAAAATGAAGGAATGAATACCCATCAAGTAGCTCAATATGGTCTTTGTAAAAGAGGTGGTGAGATTATTTGCTAAGATAATAGAGAAAGGTGAGACAGGGGTTGGATGTTTGAGGAAAGGGCAATCAGTTCAAATAGCTGATACAAAAAGGGAAAAAGTTGACTAGGATATAAGAGTAATTGAACAGTACTGAAGGCCCATTTGAGATTGGTCATTATTCATTTATAGAAAAATACATCTACTTTGTTTTGTAAGGATGATGAGGGTACCATCCTAAAAGTTTTTGCTTCACAGCTGCAGAAACAAGATGAATTAGAAAAACACCAGCTCTGCCATTTATGCTGGGCACAAATGAAATAGACTTGTTTACCTACGTGTCCCTAGAGACTTACATTTCCCCAGGCAAAAATGGTAACTCATTCAATTTGAAAATGAATTTTAAATGTCCAAAATCCTCTTAATGAATTCATTTACAGTACATTGATATAAATATGTTTATTTTTGTAATATTTGGTAAATTGATTTATTTGACCATGTGTTTATGTGAGTTTAAATTCACTGATGCTAACAACAAACATGGATTTGAAGCAACAAAATGCTTTTGTTTTTGTCAATATGACCACTCTTTAAATGTATGTAGATTGTATGTACTCCAACATGTTGGAGTTAATTTGACTTGGAAACTGACTTGTTAAAGATAAGATTACTAAATCCATCAAATCCATATCTAGACCTTTAAGAAAATTTATAGCTCTAGTGGACATAAAATCACAAACTAAGAGAAACTAAACACAGTATTATGCAAATAAGTTAGGCTGTTTTAACAACTGACATTCATTATTCATTTTTGATAGGTGATAATCGGCTAAATTGGCATGCCACTTTTAACTTAATCATGGTAAAATTACTTTTAATTTGATAATACTTTGATAATACTTTTAGTTTGATAATATTAAGCTCCATTTACAAAGTAAAGGTAGAATAATGTTAACATTTGGTCAATTCAGATTTTCATTATGTTAATTGTACACTGTATTCTTTACAGAAAACACATGCTTGAGAACATGCAATATTTTGATTATGCATCAGAATGAAAGAATAAAAAATATAACCATATTATAATCATTTTTCTTTTTTATAGTTGATCTTCACATTTTAAAATTAGGCAATTTGAATTCTTCACAGATATAGTGTAAAGAAATTGATTATGTTTGTGTTTGTAGAAAAGAAACTGCATATAAACTATGTTTACTATTCTTGAAGGAAATGTCTCTTCTAGGGGATTTATTTTCCAATGACAACTGAATTGAAGATAACTAACAAAGAACTGTTAACTAAATCAATTTTAGGGCTTTACATTTCATTAATAATTTAGGTCATTATTAGGGTTTTATGAGGATCTTCCAATTCCTATTTCTCTGTATTATAATTTTGGGGAATTATAAATAGCATAAACTATAGAATGCAAACTTTAGGAAATATCCTAGATAATTTAATCCAAAAAAAATTGGAAAAAGCCATAATTTACCTATGTTTGTGGATGCCTCCAGTGGTTGTTTATCTATTGATAAGTGCTTATGATTAGATCTCACAAAGAATTGTTTGGAACTCAACCATGATGAAATTTAACTTTAGTAAACATTGTGTCAACAGAAAATGGTAATTTAATAGACTCAGTTGGATAGTAACCAGTGACACAATCTGCTTCTCTGAGGTCCACTTATCAGATAGGATGAATCATTTTGAAACAAAATGAAAAGATGTTTCTATAATTGCCGTTATTCTTATTTTTCTAATGCAGCTTGTGTTTATATAGACACATTTAAAGTAAACACCCTAGTAATTGCTGTGATTGAAAGAATTACCTACTCTGCCAATCTACTCTGTAGATTCCAGGTATATAGTAAGTGGCATAGTATTTGAGACTTAATTTTTTTTTTTGCGGTACGCGGGCCTCTCACTGCTGTGGCCTCTCCCGTTGCGGAGCACAGGCTCCGGACGCGCAGGCTCAGCGGCCATGGCTTACGGGCCCAGCCGCTCCACGGCATGTGGGATCTTCCCGGACCGGGTCACAAACCCGTGTCCCCTGCATCGGCAGGCGGACTCTCAACCACTGCGCCACAAGGGAAGCCCTGAGACTTAATTTTGAAAACAGGGCTGGAACTAAAGGTTTAAGGAGAGGAGAAATGGGTCAGCACTTGAAGAAATATAATATGAGAAATAACAACTTAATGAACCTGAAGTCATGTCAGAACTTAGTACTCATCAATTTAAGGCCTTTATGGTCCTGCCCAGCACAGAAATAAGTTAGCACCCAGATCCTACCTCTTTAACATGAGTGGTGTACAATGAAGAATGCCCATACTCCTACGTCCAGATTATGGAAATTTGCTTTGTTTCCTCATAGAGGGTATTTTAAAATCCATGCATGTTTTTCTTAATTTCCCTCCAAAACATTCCCAAACACACGGTATTTTATAAGTTATTCTCTCTGCTTGAAACGTCTTTCCTTACTCCATTGCCTTGCCCCAAACTCCTTCCAACTTCTTGTCTGCTCAGTTTCTTCTTCCTTTCCCTTTGGAAGATCACTGATGTTTTCCTTTCTGGGCAACATCATCTCTCACCTTTTGCTTTCTTCTCCACACCACATCTCACTGACCCCTATTCAGATTTGGCCCTCCCATTTCTATGTAACCATAAAAATCTGTTCACAATTTCATTGTAATAATTCACTTTATATTTTAACTGTTTGCTTATTCAAACATTCCACTATTGGATTATGGGTCTCTGGATGGCAGTAATTCTGCCCTATTTTTCTTTGTATTTCCAGTGCATAACACATTTCTTCTCTGTATATTGATACCTGGTCTACATAAGTCGTGTATGAAATAGAGAACTGAGAGTTTCCTTATTTATTCACTGGAACTCTTTGTATATACTGCAAATATTTTCTCTTGATGTTTCATTTGTCTTTTGTTTTGGGTGTTTCTTGCTGTACAGAAAATGTTAATATTCATGATGACAAATCTGCCAATATTTTCCATGATGGCTTGTGTTTCATTTTTCATTTAGGAAGATTGTTCCTATATGAAAATTGTGAACATGTTTTTCTGTATTTTCTTTCAATACTTTTATTATTTTTGTTTTTCAGTCTTCTTAAGAACAGTACATTGTTTAATGGCCATTTTGATTACAGTAACATTGGAGAATTTTATAATCATCACTGTTTAGGGAAAAGAAGCTGAAACCTCTGACCTTTATAGGGACAATTTCAGTTTTCCATGACTCAGAACTTCTGGAAGAATGAAGGCTTAGTGAATTAATGGCAATATGTGATGTAGGACTGCTACTAGAACTATGAAATACCCCCAAAAAAGCAGGATTCAAGGAAGTATCTTTTGGCTAATGGGATACAGCTCATACATAGGAAATAATGGTTTAATAATTTTTCCTAGGTTTTAATGATTTGGGGGGTTATTGAAATGTCATTGTTTGAAAATGTACACTTTTTATTCATTGCTGGCATACGGAATGTATTAGTTTGCTAGGGATGCCATAGCAAAGTCGTAAAGACTGGCTGGCTTAAACAACAAAAAAGTATTTTCTCACAATTCTGGAAGCTAGAAGTATGATACTGAGGTGTCACAGGGTTGGTTTCTTCTGAGGCTTCTCTCCTTGACTTGTAGTTGGCTGGCTTCTCACTATGTCTTCACATGGCCTTCCCTGTGTGTGTCTCTGTGTCCTAATCTCCTCTTCTTATAAGGATACAAGTCATATTGGATTAGGACTGACCTTAATGAAATAATTTCAACTCAATTACCTCTTTAAAGACTCCATCTCCAAATAAAGTCACATTCTGAGGTACTGGGGGGTTAGCACTACAACACATGAATTTGGTGGGGGACACAATTCATCCCATAATCTAAGAATTCATTGATAAACCTTGCACCCCACAAGTTGCTAATTTTATTATTTCTAACTCCATTCTGCTTTTCAGTGGTTTTCTGCTTAGCTTCTTAGCCACTTTCTCTGAGAAGCTTAAAAATAGGATAAATGTCTAGAGGAGAAAAGCGCTGAGAACTGGAGTTATTGCTCTGTGTCTTTCCATCTCACATGGATCTTGGTCCCTTTAATTACAGGGTCCTGACCCCTGACATTTGTCTCTCTAGTCTTGTGAGATTGTGCTCTGCTGGCATCTCTACCTCTTCACCATGACCTTCTGCCTGGATTCAGTCTCTGAATCAAAGCCAAGATACACAGATGCTTATGGAGAAGAAGTAACTCACAGAATACTGGTTCACCTTTCTGTGGTTCTCCTCCTTCTGGGATCTCAGTTTTTTAAGACCTGGTTGCCTCAGCAGCCCTGCGATGCCTCAAATATATAAATTTATAGACAGATAAATCTAGCTATTCTGCTGATTTTGGTAGACATATTGTCTTCCCCAGCTAGTATACTCCAGCTTGAAGCAGAAGTCTTCCATGAGAGAATCCATTTGTCTCTGGAAATCTGCTATCATTTAAAATACGAACTCTCAGTTAACCTAAAAACATCAACTTCCTAACGTAAATCGGACATGAAGCTAAGATAATTTCCTTAATTGCCAAGTTAAATGTCAGTTCAATTACATTATTCTTAAGAGATTTAGTTGATAGCACCATACGTAGAACATATGAACATTTTATTCTATTTAAAAGGAAATCATAAGTTCCTGTGCTTTCTTCAAGCAATTAAGTTAGTTTTTAGTATATATACTAAGAAAAAAAGGAAGTAAAAAATATTTTTTTCTACAAATAAGAAAAATGTCTAAAATGCAATTAAACAATTTCTCTTGAATAATGTTTTTAGAGCAGGATATTTACTATATCCAGCATATATTTAGTAATAAATATTAGCCCTTTTATCATTATATACTAGGGCTAACTGGATGAAAAACTCTGCATATAATGACTAAAATAGGTTTTTCAATTTAATGTTTAACATAATCTTTGTTCAGTAATAGAAAATACCAGTTTTGTTTACTTATTAATAGAAGTCACAATTTTATTCCACTTTCCATTGCTGACACTGATTAATGACCACTATTAACACAACTGAATTTATATGTGAAACTAATTTTCCATGGATCATTTAGGACCTTGACCAGTCATCTTGTATAACTCTGAGATTAACCAGTTATATTTATATTAGTAAATTACCACACATGAATAGTATTGTTTTTCTATTGAGAACGGCATATTCTACATTAAGGAAGAAGTTTTAAAAAATGTTTTTCTTTTAAAAAATGATTTTCCTTCGACTCCTTGTTCATTCTATCTACTCAAGTTGCTTCAGTTTGCCGTTGCTTTAAAGATGTGTTAGAAGTCAGAAAAAAGAATATTATCTTAAAGCTTTAACAATGATAATTCAAAAGGTATCAAAACTGACTGCTCATATTACAGTTGATTAAGCATTCAAGTTCTAGAATTAGAATGCCTGTGTTTCAGTCCTGGTTCTACAACTTATTAGATGTCTGACTAGTGCAAGTTTCTTAACCTTTCTATCTTAGTACCCTGATCTATGATTTAGAGATATGAATGCTACCCAATATTTCTCAAGGGGTTATTTAACACATTCTTGGTACTTAGAACAGTGTCTGGTACACAGTAAGCACTAAATAAGTGTTAGCTACTATCATTTTTATACAGGTGAAATTAAATTAAAATAGATTGAGACAGTCTAGAAAGGTAAATCCAGAGGGTAAATTAGAATTTGGGAGTTGGAGATAGAAGCGAGTCCCACATATTTTGATTTGGTGATAATTTGCCCAAATATTTGCATTCCATAGCCAGCTTACTGAGCTACTATATTTTCAGCAACCTTTTCTGTGTTTTCTAATTCTCTCCTTCCCTCTTTCATACCGCCCCATTAAACATTCCAGCTTTCTGTCATCTTCTATCCCTACTCTGGTACTTACCTTTTCTTATTTCTGGAGCATCCGTTTTGCTCAGTGGCATGTAAATAAAACAGTGAGAGTGCTCTATTTAAAAAGGGCATATATTAAGAGTAGAATGTACTAATTATGTAAAAAATTTAAGATAAATAATAAGAGTTTAAAAAATTGAATTTAAGATGTTGGCTTAAGTT
This sequence comes from Leucopleurus acutus, assembly GCF_964270905.1. Lineage (NCBI taxonomy): Eukaryota > Metazoa > Chordata > Mammalia > Artiodactyla > Delphinidae > Leucopleurus > Leucopleurus acutus. The sequence goes on along the minus strand of NC_139149.1, from coordinate 66,315,508 downwards.
TTCCCTCCAGACCTCCAGAGGTATATAATATCTGGATAAAATCTGGTCCTCCCACACTCAGTAGATGCTATGGTTGAAAGGTGGATGCAGGGGATGACACCCTGATCTTTCAACTGTAGAATTCAGTATTAAACCTTATTCTAATGCTTTCATGCATTGATGATTTTAGTCTGAATCATTTTCTTGAGGAATTATCAAATGGTGATTCAGTTATTTGCTTTGCATTTTTTAGTCATAACTGTTCTGTTAAATAATAATACTCTACCTTGATTTTTGTCATTTAATGATGCCTAGGAGATCTTCCTTATTCCTTTTCTGTGGCTGCATTATATTTTATTGTGATAATGTACCATAGTTTATTGAATGAATTTTCTATGGAAGAACAATGGAATCATATCCATTTTTTTGCTATTATAAATAAAATCAGAGTAAATAACCTTGAGTATGAGTAATTTTTAAAATTTTGCAATATATTTTTTGAGATAGATTCCTAGAATTGACAATGCAAGGTCAAAGGATAAATGCATATTTTACAAGATAAAAATTTGGCTTTCTTACACTTTACATCCTCTTGCCCAATTATCCCAATGTTTATAATATTATGACAATATCAATAATATGACAGCTTAGCAAAATAACATGATTACATTTCCTTTGTTGTATTTCGTTTTATTTTTTCTGAAATTAAAAATGTCTTTTCATTATTTTCAATTATATTGTTTTCCACAAGGCCAAATTAGTTAGATAATCAATCAGTCCTGTTTTAATCCTGGATCCCTCTGTCTTCATTCTTGAATCTATGCACAACTCTTGCCCTAAGGTTTTCCCTTGTCATTTCCTGGAAAATCCCTTTGGTTTTTTTTGTGTAGGAACCTCTGTTACTTAGATCCTGAAACTTGTTCTTTCTTGGAGTATATCGTCCAGCTTCCTGAGAAAGGGTTCATGTAAGGTAAAATTTTTGAGGACTTACACGTCTGAAAATGTCTTTTTCTTCTACTCTCACACTTTACTGCCTGTCACACTGGATTTAAAACTTAGGTCAGAGGCAATCTCCCTCAGAACTTTGAAGATTTTATTTCAATTCCTTTTTCTTTCCAACATTGTTTTTGAGATGTATGATGCTATTTGAGTTCCTGTGTCTTCATTTGTTTGGAAGACCATGACCAGATCAGATGCTGGCTTAATGAGGAACAAGAAATACAACACAGAAGTATGGGACTGTGGCACAGCAAGGCTTCCATCATGTGTTATTAGTTATCAATTATAAAGCTTTGAGTGCTAATGTAGCCCTATTCTACCCAGTGTTGCAAAATCAATGAGCCTGTACTTTTTGACCTCCTCTCACCTGCTTACTCCTTACTCCTCATGAACTGCCTTGACCATGTAACTTCCAGTACACCCCTGTGAAGAGCCAAGAAGCCATATTTGTTTACTTGTATCCATGTATTTTGGGGGGGGCCTATATTAATATTTTTCTTTTTTACTGAAGTATAGTTGATGTACAAAATTATATAACTTACAGGTGTACAACATAGTGATTCATAATTTTTAGATTATTATAGTTATTATAAAATATTGGCTATATTCCCTGTATTGTACAATACTTTCTTGAAGTTATTTTTCATATAATAGTTTATACACCTTAATCCCCTACCCCTATCTTACCTCCTGCCTCTCTTCCCTTTCCCTACTGGTAACCACTAGTTTGTTTTCTATATCCATGAGTCTGTTTCTTTCTTCATTATATTCATTAGTTATTTTTTTAGATTCCAGTGGTATCATACAGTATTTGTCTTTCTCTATATGACTTATTTTATTTAGTATAATATCTTCCAAGTCCATCCATGTTGTGGCAAATGGCAAAATTTCATTCCTTTTATGGCTGAGTAGTATTCCATTATATACGTGTATGTATGTATGTGTGTGTATGTGTATATATATATATATATATATATATATATGCGCCACAGCTTCTTGAGTCATTCATCTGTTGATGGACACTTAAGTTAGTTCTATATCTTGGCAATTATAAATAGTACTGCTATGAACATTAGGGTTACTATTTCTTTTCAAATTAGTGTTTTCATTTTTCTCGGATACATACCCAGGGGTGGAATTGCTGGATCATATGGTAGTTCTATCGTCAGTTTTTTGAGAACCCTTCATACTGTTTTCCACAGTGGCTGCACTAATTTACATTCCCACTAACAGTGTACATGGGTTCCCTTTTCTCCATAAGCTTGCCCACATTTGTTGTTTGTGCTCTTTTTGATAATAGCCAAACTGACAGGTGTGAGATGATATCTCACTGTGGTTTTGATTTGCATTTTTCTGATGATTAATGATGTTGAGCATCTTTTCATGTGCCTGTTGGCCATCTGCATTTCCTCTTTGGAAAAATGTCTAGTATTCAGTTCTGCCAATTTTTAAAATCAGGTTGTTCTTTTTTTTTTTTTTTTTGATGTTGAGTTGTATGAGCTGTTTATATGTTTTGGATATTAACCCCTTATTGGTCATATCATTTGCAAATATTTTCTCCCATTTAGTAGGTTTTCTGTTTGTTTTGTAGATGGTTTCCTTTGCTGTGCAAAAGCTTTTAAGTTTAATTAGGCCCCATTTGTTTATTTTTGCTTGTATTTTCTTTGCTTTAGGAGACAGATACAAAAAAATATTGCTACAACGTATGTCAAAGAGTGTTCTGCCTACATGTTTCTATAGGAGTTTTATGGTTTCTGGTCTTACATATAGGTCTCTAATCCTCTGTGAGTTTATTTTTGTATATGGTGTTAGAGAATGTTCTAATTTCATTCTTTTACACAATCTGGCTGTCCAGTTTTCTCAGCACCACTTACCGAAGAGATTGTCTTTTCTCCATCGTATATTCTTGCCTACTTTGTTGTAGACTAATTGACCATAAGTTCATGGGTTTATTTCTGGGCTCTCTATTCTGTTTCACTGGTCTATGTGTCTGTTTTTGTGCCAGTACCATACTGTTTTGATTACTGTAGGTTTGTAGTATAGTATGAAGTCAGGGAGTGTGATTCCTCCAGCTCTGTTCTCCTTTCTCACGACTGTTTCAGCTACTCAGGGTCTTTTGTGTTTCCATACAAATTTTTAAAATTATTTGTTCCAGTTCTGTGAAAAATGTCATTGATATTTTGACAGAGATTGCATTGAATGTGTAGATTGCCTTGGGTAGTAGGACCATTTTAATAATATTGATTCTTCCAATCCAAGAAAATGGATTGTCCATCTGCTTGTATCATCTTCAATTTCTTTCATCAGTGTATTATAGTTTCCTGAGTACAGGTCTTTTACTGCCTTAGGTGGGTTTATTCCTAGGTGTTTCATTCTTTTTGACTGTTTCCTTAATTTCTCTGTCTGCTGTTTCATTGTTAGTGTAAAGAAATGCAACAGATTTCTGTATGTTACTTTTGTATCCTGCAACTTTACCAAATTCATTGATGAGCTCTAGCAGTTTCCAGGTGTTATCATTAGGATTTTCTATGTATAGTATTATGTCATCTGCAAACAGTGACAGTTTTACTTCTTTCTTTCCAATTTGGATTCCTTTTATTCCTTTTGCTTCTCTGATTGCCATGGCTAGGACTTCCAAAACTATGTTGAATGGAAGTGGTGAGAGTGGGCATCCTGTCCTGTTCCTGATCTTAGAGGAAATGCTTTCAGCTTTTGACCATTGAAAATGATGTTAGCTGTGGGTTTGTCATTTATGTCCTTTATTATGTTAAGATATGTTCCCTCTATGCCCATTTTCTGGAGTTTTTTTTTATCATAAATGGATGTTGAATTTTATGACAAGTTTTTCTTCATCTATTGAGATGATATGATTTTTTATTAATTTGTTAATGTGGTGTATCACATTAACAAATTAATAAATTTGTTAATTGATCGATTTGCGAATACTGAAAAATCCTTGCATCCCTAGGATAAACCTCACTTGATCATGGTGTATCATCCCTTTATTGTATAGCTGGATTTAGTGTGTTACTATTTTGTTGATGATTTTTGCATGTATGTTCATCAGTAATATTGGCCTGTAATTTTCTTTGTTTGTGATGTCTTTGCCTGCTTTTGGTTTCAAAGTGATGCTGGCCTCACAGAATGAGTTCAGAAGTGTTCCTTCCTCTGCAATTTTTTGGAATAGTTTCAGAAGAATAGGTGTTAACTCTTCTCTAAATGTTTGGTAGAATTCACGTGTAAAGCCATCTGGCCCTGGACTTTTCTTTCCCGGGAGATTTTAAATTACTGATTCAATTTAATTATTGGTAATAGGTCTGTTCACATTTTTAAAATTTCTTTCTGGTCTGGTACTGGGAAGTTGTACATTTCTAAAAATTTTTTCATTTCTTCTAGGCTGTCCATTTTATTGGCATATTGCTGTTTGTAGTAGTCTCTTATGATCTTTTGTATTTCTGTGGTGTCTCTGTTTTCCATAATCTGATTTTATTTATTTGGACCCTCTCTTTTTTTTCTTGATGAGTCTGGCTAAATTTTTATCAATTTTGTTTATCTTTTTAAAGAACCAGGTTTTAGTTTCATTGATCTTTTCTGTTTCTATTTAGTCTCCATTTGATTTATTTCTACACTGATCTTTACGATTTCTTTTCTTCTACTAACTTTGGGTTTTGTTTGTTCTTTCTCTAGTTCCTTTAGGTCTAAGTTTAGGTTGTTTGAGATTTTTCTTGTTTCCTGAGGTAAGCCTGTATTGCTGTAAACTTCCCTCTTATAACTGCTTTTGCTGTGTCCCATAGGTTTTGGATCATCATGTTTTCATTTTTTCATTTGCCTCTAAGTATTCTTTGATTTGCTCTTTGATGTCTTCAGTGACCCACTGGTTGTTTTGTAGCATACTGTTTAGCCTCCATGTGTTTGTGTTTTTTACAGTTTTTTTCTTGGAGTTGATGTCTAGTCTCATAGTGCTGTGGTTGGAAAAGATGTTTGATATGATGTCAATTTTCTTAAGTTTACTGAGGCTTGTTTTGTGACCCAGCATGTGAATGTTCCATGCACACTTTATTTATTTTTTTTGGCGGTACGTGGGCCTCTCACTGTTGTGGCCTCTCCCGTTGCGGAGCACAGGCTCCGGACGCGCAGGCTCAGCGGCCATGGCTTACAGGCCCAGCCGCTCTGCGGCATGTGGGATCTTCCCAGACCGGGGCACGATCCCGTGTCCCCTGCATCGGCAGGTGGACTCTCAACCACTGCGCCACCAGGGAAGCCCACGCACACTTTAAAAGAATGTATTCTGAAGCTTCCACATGGGTTGCTCTACATATTTCAATTAAATCATTTAAGGCCAGTGTTTCTTTATTGATTTTCTGTTTGGATGATCTGTCCAGTGATGTAAGTGGGGTGTTAAAGTCTCCTACTACTATTGTGTTACTGTCAATTTCTCCCTTCAGGTCTCTTAATATTTGCTTCATGTTTTTAGATGCTCATATGTTGGGTGCACATATATTTACAATTGGTATGTCTTCTTCTTGGATTGATCCCTTGATCATTATGAAGTGTCCTTCTTTGTCTCTTGTAGTAGTTTTCACTTTAAAGTCAATTTTGTTTTATGTACATATCTCACCCAGCTTTCTTTTGATTTCCATTTGCATGGAATACCTTTTTCCATCTTCTCACTTTCAGTCTGTGTGTGTCTATATATCTGAAGTGAGTCTCTTGTAGGCAGCATACCTACATGTATTGTTTTTGCATCCATTCAGTCACTCTTTGACTTTTGATTGGAGCATTTATTCCATTTACTCTTGAGGTAATTATTGAGATGTACATTCTTATTGCTGTTTTGTTAATTGTTTTGGGATTGCTTTTGTAGGTCTTTTTTTGTTCCTCTTTTTCTTTTGTTCTCTTTTCTTGTGTGATTTGATGACTATCTTTAGTGTTATTTTTGGATTCCTTTTTCTTGTTTTGTGTGTATATCTATAATAGATTTTTGGTTTATGGTTACCATGAGGTTTTTATATAGCTATATATATATACACACACATACATATATACATGTATACTCTATTGTCTTAAGTTGTTGATCTCTTAATTTCACATGCATTTTTACAACCCTGCATTTGTAGTCTCCTCCCCTCACAATTACTGTTTTTAATATCACATTTTACATCTAATTGTTTTATTTATCCCTTAACTGCTTGTTGTGGATATAGATGATTTTACTACTTTTGTCCTTTAAACTTCCTACTAGTTTTCTGTGTGGATGATTTCCTATATTTACTGCATGTTATACTTTACTGATGAGATTTTTCATGCTGTAATTTTCTTGTTTCTAGTTGTGGCCTTTTCTATTTCACCTACAGAAGTTCCTTTAACATTTGTTGTAAAGCTGGTTTAGTGGTGCTGAATATTTTAGCTTTTGCTTGTCTGTAAAGTTTTTGATTTCTCTGTAAAATCTGAACAAGAGCCTTGCTGGATATTCTTGGTTGTAGGTTTTTCCCTTCCATCACTTTACATATATGGTGCCACTCCCTGCTGGCCTGCAGAGGTTTTGCTGAAAAATCAGCTCATAGCCTTATGAGAGTTCCCTTGCATGTTATTTGTTGCTTTTCCCTTGCTGTTTCTAATATTCTCTCTTTATCTTTATTTTTTGTCATTTTAACTACAGTGTGTGTTGGTGTGTATCTTTTGAGTTCATACTGTATGGGACTCTCTGTGCTTCCTGGACTTGCACAACTGTTTCCTTTCCCAGGTTAGGGATGTTTTCAGCTATTAGGTCTTCAAATATATTCTCAGCCCCTTTCTCTCTCTCTCTTCTCCTTCTGGGACCGCTATAGTGCAAATATTAGTGTGCTTGATGTTGTCCCAGAGGTCTCTTAACCTGTCTTCATTTTTTTCCTTCATCATCTTTCTTCTGTTCACCATCAGTGATTTCCACTACTCTGTCTTCCAGCTCACTGATCCATTCCTCTATATTATTTAGTCTACTGTTGATTCCTTCTAGTGTATTTTTAATTTCAGTCATTGTATTCTTCATCTCTGTTTGGTTGTTCTTTATATTTTCTAAATCTATGTTTAAAACCTCTAACTTCTTGCTCTGTGCATCCATTCTTCTCCTGAGTTCTTGGATCATCTTTATAATCACTATCCTGAACTCTTTCTTAGGTAGACTGCCTATCTCCACTTGACTTAGTTCTTCTTCTGGAGTTTTATCTTGTTCCTTCATCTGGAACATGTTCCTCTGTTGTATCATTTTGCCCAAGTTGCTGTTCGTATTTTTATTTCACTAGTAGGTTGGTTATATTTCTCCACCTTGGAGAAGTGGCCTTCTGTAGGAGATGTCCTATGCATCCCAGCAGTGCACTTTCCTCTCATTACCCAGGCTATATGCTCCGCCTATGAGGGCTGCATACATACTTCCATTGTGGTGGGCTGACTATGTGGGCAGTCTGGTAGACTTGGTTGGCCCCTGATCCATTTGTTCGCCAGGCCTGTCTTGTGCAGAGGCTGCCAGCTGCTGCTTGGCAGGGTCAGAGAAGCCCAGGTGGCCCTGGGGCTAGTGCTGGCTCACCAGTGGGCAAAGTCAGGTTCCAGAAGACTTGGGGCTGTTGCCTGCTCTCTGGTGGTTGAATCCGGGCCCTGGGGTTACTGTCAGACTACTGGCAGACAGAACTGGGTCCTGGAGTCTGGTTGCAGGGTTCAGGGATACCAGAGCTGGTGTCAGATCACTGGATGTGGGGGTCAGCTCCTGACATAGTTGGTCCAGGGTATCCTGAAACTTGTGTTGACCTGTTAGTGGGCAGGGTCAGGGCATAGCTGGTTTCAGGAAAGGGTCTGGATTGCTGTGGGTAGGATGGGTCCACAGGCTGTGGGATTCTGGTTTTCCTACATCTGGTATCTGCCTCTTGGTTGGGGAGGCTGGTTCAGAGGCTAGAGCAGGCTTCCTGGAGGGCCAGGGCCCAGGGGATTCTCGGGCTGGTGCCTGCCCACTGGTGGGCGGCACTGGGTCCTAGGCCCTCTGGTGGGCAGGCCCTGTCTAGAGGTGGCTGTGGGCTCAGGATGTCTTTAGGTAGCCTGTTTGCTGTGTCCCCACCCAGTTAGTTGCTCGGTGCTAGCACCTACAGGCTGCTGGGTGGATCCAGGTCTTGGCACTAATGATCTAGAGGGAGGATTCAACAATGGCACCCACCAACACCAGTGAGTCCATGTGGTAGAAGGAGCATCTAAAAATGGGTGTCACCAGTGTGTATGACCCCAAGGTGAGCTGCAGTTCCTTCCTGTCTCTCCAGGAACCTCTCAAAGACCAGCAGGTAGGTCTTGCCCAGGCTCTTACCAAATTACTGCTTTTTCCCTGGGTCCTGGATCATGTGAGGTTTTGTGTGAAGCCTTTAAGAGTGAAGTCTCTATTTCCCCCAGTCTCGTGGGACTCTCAAAATTAAGCCTCTCTGACTTCAAAGCCAAATGTTCTGGGAGCTTGTTTTCTGAGTGCAGGAGCCCTGGGCTGGAAAGTGCGATGTGGGGCTCAGAACTCTCACTCCTGTGGGAGAACCTCTGCAATGTAATTATTTTCCAGTTTGTGGGCTGCCCACCCTGGGGTATAGGACTTTATGTGTTGCCCTCTGCAGAGTATAAGACTTGACTATATCATGAGTCCACGCTCCCTACCCATCTTGCTGTGGTTCCTTATTTATTTAGTGTAGAAAATCTTTTCTGGTAGGTTCCAGTCTTTTTCATCAATGGTTGTTCTGTAAATAGTTTTGATTTTGTTGTACTCCTGACAGGAGGTGAGCGCAGGGTCTTTCTATGCCACCATCTACCTGGCCTATCTATCCTCGTCTTTTATATGTTTGCACTGCTTGTTTATTGGTTAGTTCAAGAAATAAAGTGAGGGTAACCTTAAATCATGAGTCATCATTCTTGGCAAGCTGGACCAATCCTTTGTGATCTGGCTTTTATGAACTTTTCTTATTCCTAGTATTCTGAAATTACAAAGAACTTTATTTTAAAACCTACCCCTCACTCCTAGACCCCCTCCCCTGCCCCCCAGCATTTGGTGTACCACTTCACCTTGGCAGCTCAAGTTCTTTTGTTTCAAAAGACAGTTTTGCAGTATTGTATTATTTCTTTGATAATTTCTGCCCTTCCAATTTCTCTGTTCTCTCTTTCTGGAACTCCTCTTGGACAGATGTTGGTCTTTCTTGGATTACTTCTCTAAGTTAATCTTTTCTCATGTATTGTCCATAGGCTTGTCTTCTTACTCTAGAGTTGGGGAGATTTCTTTGACTTTATTTTCCAAAAGTTTTATTGAATTTTTCAGTTTGGATATCATGCTTTTCATTACCTGATGCACTGATGTTCCTTGAAATCTTTTCTCATTTCCTATATGCAACATCATATTCTCCCTGGTGGTGGGATGAATTGGGAGATTGGGATTGACATATACACACTAATAGGTATAAAATAGATAACTAATAAGAACCTGCTGCATAAAAATAAATAAAATAAAATTCAAATTAAAAAAACCCATCATGGGCTTCCCTGGTGGCGCAGTGGTTGAGAGTCTGCCTGCCGATGCAGGGGACACGGGTTTGTGCCCCGGTCCGGGAAGATCCCACATGCCGCAGAGAGGCTGGGTCCGTGAGCCATGGCCGCTGAGCCTGCGCGTCCAGAGCCTGTGCTCCGCAATGGGAGAGGCCACAACAGTGAGAGGCCCGCGTACCAAAAAAAAAAAAAAAAAAACCCATCATATTCTCCCTTTGAATTAACTAGAGAATTTTCTAAAACATTTTCTTATGTTGCCTGCTTTGTTTGTTTCCTATGAATGCCTTTGTTTGTTCTTTGTCTTTCATTTTATAGACATTCCTTGATTATTTGCTTATTCTTGTTTATCCATCAAATTTAAGAGTAAGGCATCAAAAAGCTGATTAGAATCTACGCATTCATGAATGTGAATTCTTGGCTCTCGAGCTTTCAGCAGCATGACTGTGTAGAGACAAAGCTCTTTTATTCAGGAATCCACACAGGTCCATCTATGCAGGCTTTTTGCGTGGAGCTCATCATTTCTCTAGAATAGAACACTCCCATCTTTTGCCTGGTGGGTATTCTATTCTATCCACTTCTGTTATATTCACTCTGGGAGCTGAATATAACAAAGAGGCATAGGGTTCTCAAAATTCCATATGTAGATTCTTACTTACTCCTTCCATTATCAGTGCAGTGCCTCATCTCTGATCTTTCCTGTTTGGTATTTCTGAGTCTAGAAACTTTCTGATTTGATTTATCCAGATAATATCCCTGTGGTTTAATCTGAAGGTAGAGAGAGGCTTCATCATCTGGTAGTTCAATGTGCATGGGGTAGAGAAGTGGTATCTGGGTTGTCCAACATCTTTTTTATACAGACTTTTGATAATCCCACTATTTTCAGACCCTCACCTGCCCCCATGATACTTGGTACCTCCAATTTTCAGACTTTCTGGATTTCTGCAGGTGCAAATTAGCATACTTTCTTTGGTATTCCTCTCATAGATCTTAGGTGATAGAAATCCCTCAAACTGATTCTACTCATTCAATTTACTTTTGATCCCCAAATGCTTGGTTTAACTCTCTAGACTACTGTTGATTTATGTCCTATTCTCCTATTCCTATTATTGTTCCTGTGTGTTTATACATTTTGAATGAGAATTCTGGGAGCTGGAGAAGAGATACATGCATATGCTTTTCACTGTTTTAAACTATGAATCCATCTTCATGTTATTTAACTTGATTTTTCACCATTGAATTGTACATGAGTAGGTAAAAAAGATCACAAAGGAAAAATACTGGTGGTGATAGACAGTGTTCTTAATGGAGTGGTATTTGAGCTGAGATCTGATAAATAAGTAGAAGTAAATCAATTGAAAGTAAGGCAGTGGACATGGCAGAAAGCACTCCAACCAGGCCAGGGAGAAGCATATGCAGAGAGTCTATGAAGCTAGAGGGAGAATGGCACATTTGAGAACTTGAATGAAAGCTTCACCCAAGGCAGTGAGGAAAGTCCACTCCGAGACCAGGTTGCAGAACTAGGCAGAGGTCGTATTATGAAAGACTTTGGACACTTATTTAGAAATGTGGACTTAATTCTGATGGCCTTTGGAAGGTTTACACAAGGAAGTTACATGATAAGATTCAGTTTAGAGAAATCACTCCCATTGAAGTATGGGGAATAAATTGGAAAGAGACAAAAACTGACACACAAAAAATAATGTATTGCAGTGGTCCATATGAAAGAAATGGTAATGAGGGTTGGTGATCAGGCAACATGAGGAGAAATGGATAAATATATATCAGAGATTTTTAATAGTAAAGTTGGATTATTGGAATTGTTGGTAAATTTATTATGGCATGTAATGAGAGGTAGGTATTCAAGATGATTCCTAGGTTTCAGATTTGCAAGGCTAGATGGGTATTAGTGCCATCTATTGAGATGGGAAATACAGGAGGAAGGCAAGGTTTTGGGGGAAAGATTACAAATTCTGTTTCAGATAGTTTTCATTTGGTGCATGAGATATCAAGTAGGCAGCTGAAATATGGGCTGGACCTCTGAAGAGAGTTCTAGGTTGGAGAAACAAATTTACAAGTTTATGGGGATGATAATAAAAGTCATGGGTATGGTTTGAGTCACCTCAGAAGAGAGGAGAGAGTGAAGAGAGAAAATGCCTATACTCTTCAAGAAGAAAGGCTCACCAGTGCAAAACTTGTAATTCAATAAAGGTTAACTCTATATAAGGATAAGAGTATAAACTTCTCGTCTCTACTATAGAGCCTGGCACATAATCCAGCATATGTGAATGAACTGAACAACAAAAACAACAAAGACAACAATTATTAATCGTAAAGCTCTTTAAAATTCATCATTCTAGGTCAGATAGCTAATGGGAAGCAGCCGCATAGCACAGGGAGATCAGCTCGGTGCTTTGTGACCACCTAGAGGGGTGGGATAGGGAGGGTGGGAGGGAGACACAGGAGGGAGGAGACATGGGGATATATGTATATGTATAGCTGATTCACTTTGTTATACAGCAGAAACTAATGCACCATTTTAAAGCAATTATACTCCAGTAAAGATGTTAAAAACAAAAAATTCATCATTCTCACTTGGTTTGCAGAGAATTACCACCAATAACCTCTTTTCCTATCCGAGTCTTAGCTACTGTTCATGATTATTACATAGCATAATTGTTATGAAATCTCATGATATATCACTTCCAAGAAATGGTTACTTAGTCCTTAAAATCACAGTACCTTGTTGGTATCTGTTGTGATACTTCTATTTTCTTTTTAATTTAGTAATTTATGTACAAGTCTTACCTTTCCTTCTGTTTCATAACTTCCTTGAGGCCAAGAGCTAAGTCTTTTTTATATTTTATATTCTACACATCTGTCTAGCACAAAGGCTGACACATAGTAGATAAGTAGATAAGTGCTTATTTAATAAATACATGAATGTGTCATTAAGCTCAGACATCAGTTGTTGTAACAAATCAGTTGTGAAATCCCAGGTCCTGGGATAATAGCCTTGTCATATCCTAGGAGCAGTGATGCACAAATTTTGAGAATCTCACATTCTTTTAGATTTCTATGATTACATTATATATAGCTTATCACATTTCTTACCTAGAAGAAGACAGGTTCATGTACTTATATTTCACATTGGATTTATATCTAAATAAATATACCATAAGTCAAAATTAGGTTTTTATTTTCTTTAAATTATCAAGCAACACTAGAGGGAAAGAGACATTTAGAGCTGTTATTCATGCTTGGGGGCTCCAGATGTTTCATGCCAATGTTTTATTTACATATATATTATTTTTAAAGATATCTAGAGATAAAAATTTCATAGCTTTCTGCAGGAAATTATGTACTATTAACCACCTTTATGATTAGTAATCTCCTTGTGTTAAACTAATGTTTTTATGTAATTTTGCTCAAATTCATGGTAAATATTCAAAACTACATGTCAGCACTTTCCTTATTTCCATTTTTCGATTATTTGGAGACAGTTATTAATTTGTCCCTAGTTAACTTACGTGGAGATTACACAGCTTCAAATTTTCTCATTATGTGTACCTTATTTTCCACCTTATTATTTAATAAGTCCACTGTTGACCATTTCCAGTTTTTACTTACCCTTCTTAATCTATTTCAAGAATATTTTATTATAGTTCATTAAATAATTATTCAGCACTAGTATTAGCTCATATTTTCCTTTCAAATTTTCTAGGAATATTTAATAATTAACATGATTATGTTATAAGTTTTAAAGGCAAAGTTTTATTAAAATAATTTTTGATTTTTGATTTGTCTATTCCTAAACCAAAATTAGATAGAAGAGAGCTATAGTATTTACCTTATAAAAATATTTTTAATAAAAAAACATTCAAACAGTGATTCATAATAGAGGTTAATTAAAACATTATTTTTTCCCTTAGCTATCAACAACTAGTTTTGGCATAGATTATTGGATTTATAATTAGATGTAATTTGACTTAATTAGTTGGCTATAGCTCTTAATTATGGTATACCTTTTCCCATTATGGACACTGTAATAGTAGCTTAGGATAAACACTGATGATCCCTCTTGCCAGTGGGACTAGCTCTATCCCTTGGGTTATTTGTGTGATAATGAGAATGAGATTTCAGGAGCATGACAGACGGTCTAGGCATGAAATACTGTACTGGCACAGCTCCCTTCGTTGCCTTTCAAAAATGGCAGCTTATTCCACCAAAAAAAGAAGTTTCATGTGGATTATTATTGTTTTGGTGTGGTTTTCTATTGGGGAGAGTCAAAAGGAGACTTAGGCAAACATTACAAAACTTGAGAAAGCTAAGTTTTCATTAGAAATTTCCTGAGATCTAAAATATTAGTATGAATTACCTAAATTTGCTTTGATGAATAAAATAAGTTACACATACCCTTTGAATTCCTTTGTTTGGAAATTCCATGTTTTTCCAGCCTCTCCCACAAAATCTATTCTTAAAAGGGTGACTATGAAAGAATGTAGTATATCTTGGAGCTAAAAGAAAGCACTTTTGTATGTTTACTATGAATAAAGGTAAAGTGATACCAGTTTCAAAGAAAACATTTTCAAAGGAGTTAGACAAGAATGGTCCTTAGCTGGTGAGTACTCACATGTTATATATGGGGCACAGATCCTATATGCCACAAAAATAGTTTTGTGTTGAAAATAAAAAAAAATCCACACAGATTATATGGTAGTTTTGTACTACTTCTCTTATTTGCAGACCAAATCATTCTGAGTCCCTTTCATAATAGCCAATTACAGGTTACTCAAGGGACATGGATCATGTAAATCAGCTCATATTTCACTCACTGACTGTTTCTCGTGTGTTTTGAGCTATTATCTTCATTACAGTGCGGCACATGAATCCAACTCATCTGTACTGTAATTGCTATAAATCAAGCATTCATTTGCCATTATTTATTGCCTACTATAAAGAGTTTTAATAATATTTAGAGGGCATTGCAATAAAAGCAATCATTTATTGTGTCTGTTACAGGGTCACTCAAGGTTTTCAACAAAAGCCAATGTCATTTCCTAATCTTTTAATATTCATAAGGTAACATCACTTGCAAATGGTACATTACGATTTATAAACATTTCCTGGCCAGGAACATAAAAGCATCATTATAATTCCTTCCCAGGAAAAGCAGTCAGATTCCGTGGGGCAAATAGCATCATGGGATACCAGAGCCCTGCGTTCTTAACCGAATCCTGTTTCTCACTGTCTATGTGCTCTTCTTGATCATACCACTTAAATTTGTTCTCAAGTATAAATTACAGAGGGCTTGGCAGCATTCTTCTGCAAGGGAGGGTCTGCATTAGTATTTTCAAAGGAGGTTGTGTTTTTCCCCTCTCATCTCAGTAATAACAGAAGTGGCATGGTGCGGTAGACAGCTCTGGAGAAAGAGGCACAAAGACCTGGGTTCAAGGTCTATTTACATCAGTTAGTACATGTGTGACCTTTGGCAAATGAGTAAACCTCTATAAGCATCTGTCTTCTTTCATGTAAAACAGTAATAATAATACTTGGTCTGCCTATTCAAAGGATCTCTGCAAGGATTATGTAAAAACAACTTGTAAGGTATAAAGCAATCAAACTCTTAGTTGAAAGCACAACCTCCTTGTGAGAAAGGTAGAGTTAATTTTCCTACAGAAAACTCTGTAAAATTATAAGGGACTGAAGAAATATATTTCTTTGCACTTATCTAGAAAACTCATAGAATCTCAGTTCTCAGGCACTTATATCAACCATACATATTATTGTTAAATTTTGTCTCCTATACTCCCAGACTTTGCTTGGGTGCCTCCAATGATGGGCAGCTCACTGCTCCTGACACTAACATACTAAATCTGATGGTTCTCTCTAATTCAGTGCTAAAATCTTTTTTTTTTTTTTTTCAGGACAGACACATCAAGCCCAGTGTCTCTTTTCTTTATCAGTCTCTATGATATTTGAAGACAAGTCCTCCCCAAGTCTTGCCTTTTTCATATAAAGTGTTTCCAATTCTTTCAACAATTCTTTACGAGACCTGATTTCAAGTTACTGGTATATCTGGGTCACTATACCAAACAATAATTCAGTTTGAGTAAACGGAATTCAATTCTATTAAGAAGTATTACATATCTGCTAGTGTCAGAGATGTGCTAGTACTGGAGATACAATGAGTGCCCTCAAGGAGCTCTTATACTAGTCAAGCCAACCTTTATTTTTATGACTATAGTACAACACTGTCAACTGAAATGTTGAACATATATTGAACATACTCTATGGCACACTCCTTGCCATGGGCTGGGAATTCAGCAGTGAGCCAGGCAGGAAGAGTTTTTGCCTTCACTGAGCTTTCATTTTTGTGGGGAATAAAGACAGGTTAAAGAGCCATTTGTATTCAAGCACATTCGGTGAGAAAGGAAAGAAGGAAGGGAGAGTGTTATGCTCCTAGAGGCAGAGACCATTTTTATCTTGCTCCCCTGTGAGTCCCCAGTACCTAGCGAAGTGCTTAGCATATAGTATGTATTCTGCAAATACTCTGAATAATGAGAGGAACAGCAAGCAGGTAAGAATTCCTAGAGCGTGTGGCATAGAAAAAGTGAGGCTACGGCATAAAAAGGGACCTGCGGCAGATACTGTGAGAACCACCCACATCCCTTTAGGATAACCCCTTTAGATCTTTCTTTGGCAAACAGTACTGAAGCCACTTTGCCTGTTCCTGAAGCATGTCAGAAGTGCTGGGAAATCAACCCTCCCTTCTCCCACAAGAGAAGCCCTCAAGCAAAGACCAATGAGAGTTGGTATATAAGTACCTCAGCTCCCTTGCCCCTCTAGTAGGATAGTTCTGTAGCACATGTTCTAAAATGGCCCCCAGATTTTTCCTCAGTGGATTAAGCTTTAGTTGCCTTCAGTGGTAACTGCCTTGATGAGATAGCCCTTACTGACTTCTCTTCTATGTCTTATTTCCCCACTTCTCTTCCAGTGCTGTCTTCACTCAGCAAATGAACTGCTCAGATCCTTATTTCGGGGTCTACTTCTGGGGAACCCACTCTAAGACAGGGCCACGCAATAAAAATCCTAAGAAGCCATACTAAAGAGTCTAAAGTCTATCAAAATACAATTTAAAGTGCTGTGTCAGCAGTGTAATTAAAGTATTGGGAGGACATTTTTCCATAGCATTTTCAGGGCTCACATTTAGCAGAGGCCAGGCTATGGATAGAACCTCACTCCCTGCTCACCTCCTAGAAACATGAAAGGGGAGATGAATCCATTTCTAGTATCCTCCCTTGGACAACAGTTGCATTCCCAACTAGAGAAATCAGTTTCTGCATACACTGGAGAGGAGGTGTGGGAGTAAAAGAAAGATGTGGGTGACACCCTTACTTCCTGGAGAGTTCTCCTAACTCGACAGCCAAGATATACTGAGTACTCTAGAGACAGTTAGAGCTTGTCCTGGGACTCCTGAACAGTCCCAGGCACATGAACAGAGACTGACATACTGGCCACAGGACATGCAAGCTACTATGGACACTGATGGCTCAGAGGAGAACCGGTCTGGACACTAATGCAGGAACTACTCTAGACACATGGGCAGACACAACCTGACTGCTTTGGAGTTTCCTAACATGCTGGTCACAATCACAACTCTCAACATACCAGATTTCCTAGAGAGATAAACCATTCTAGAGCTTCCGATGGCCAACAGACCACTGTAAACTGTGCATCACCCAGTCTGACTGACCAGTCCCAGTACTCCAGGCATCCTAGGGAGGTCAGAATGAAGTCAAATGCAGAGCCCAGAGCACTACCTTCTATCTAGATATATAATATGCTTCCATCTTATAAAACACTGGCTCTCTAAGGATTAATAGAATATTATTTGCAAGTTATAACTTGCCATCATCTAATGATTATGTAGCCATCACCTACTCTTAATTTATAGTTAATGGCAATAACCCAAGACCTTTGGATTGTGACTAATGAGAATGTATGTGTTTCTTAGTATTTCTTTCTTTATTCTTTCTAAAACTGATCTCAGCATGAAAACAAGGTGTAACATTTTAAAAATTCCTCTATTTTTAACAATATCACACGAGTATTAACAGAATTCTAATTGAATTCTTCTAAAACTGTCACAAAGACAGACTTTTTAATAAAATCAGTTTTTACTTTCTGATATCTGTAGTTGTGGTCAGCTATAAGTTGTTCTCTCAAGAGTGTGACCACTGGACTTCTTTTTAAAATTTTCTTAAATTGGAGTATAATTGATGTACAATTTATGTAAGTTACAGATGTACAGTATAGTGATCCACAATTTTTTTTTTTTTTTTTTTTTTTTTGCGGTACGTGGGCCTCTCACTGTTGTGGCCTCTCCCGTTGTGGAGCACAGGCTCTGGACGCACAGGCTCAGCGGCCATGGCTCACGGGCCTAGCCACTCCGCGGCATGTGGGATCTTCCTGGACCAGGGCATGAACCCGTGTCCCCTGCATCAGCAGGCGGACTCTCAACCACTGCGCCACCAGGGAAGCCCCGTGATCCACAATTTTTAAAGGTTATACTCCATTTATTGTCATTATAAAATATTGGCTGCATTCATTCACTGGACTTCTTACATGTTATATATAAGAAGAATATTTTCATTGCCCTAAAGTGAAATATTTAAATATATGTAATAATTTAAATATTTAATAGTTTTAAATAGGATAACTACCCAAATATGCTAAGTGCTGGAAAAAGTTATGCAACATTAGGTATAGCCGTAAAATATAATTTTCACCAAAAATTGACAAATATTTACAATTTGATAACATATAGTCCTACCCAAGGTTTGAGTGAAACACAATTTTTACAGCAATATACTGATCCACCAATCCCGCATTTGTAAACTTATACCGAAAATTATAAAGAGATATGCAATGCTTTGGCTACAAAGACATTTATAACATTCTTGCTCATAATTTCAAAAATTGGGAAAAGCCTAAATATTCAGATATATTATTTATAAAATTAATATTGGGGGTTTCTGTCAACATTCTCTTTAGCATTAAGAACAATATGATAGATGACTTTATTGATATTGGAAAACAATGTATTGCTCATTTCTTAAAAACAGGTTATAAGAAAGAACACAAAGTGAGTTTAAATTTTTATAACATGTAGTTATAAGATGTAGATATGTATGATGTGGTATAAGATACATAAGAGGTAGTTGTAAGATAGACATTAAAAGAGTAACATGTCATCTTTTGGTGGTGGATATTATAAGTGGTTTTAAAAATTTTTTTTCTTTACTTATTTTTTTACTTTTTTATGATAATGAAGGTTACACTAGAAAAATAGCTAAAGTTCAGATTGAAAAGAGTCTTTAACGCCATATGAAAGAGTTAAATTTTTATCCTGGGGGTAACAGGAAAATATCCCAGGTTTTTAAAGCAGGGAAGCAAAACAGTCAGATGAATAGCTGGGAACATACCTTAACAGTTGGTATCAAAGTTTCTTTTATGTAAGAAATGTGCTGAAAAAGGATAAGTAAGCAAAGTAGAAGCAAAACCACTCTGCATAAGAAGTTATCAAGAATGTAAATGTGGGGGAGATCACAAAAGAGAGGAGGAATATTAAGAATAGAGGAGAAAGAGAGAGAAAAGAGGGGCTTCCCTGGTGGCGCAGTGGTTGAGAGTCCGCCTGTCGATGCAGGGGACACGGGTTCGTGCCCCGTCCGGGAAGATCCCACATGCCGCGGGGCGGCTGGGCCTGTGAGCCATGGCCGCTAAGCCTGCGCATCCGGAGCCTGTGCTCCGCAACGGCAGAGGCCACAACAGTGAGAGGCCCGCGTACCGCAAAAAAAGAGAGATATAAAGACAGAAATATTAGAGTATATGGCAGAAAGCCAGGATTGTAGAAAATCATGCCCAGTGGGAAGTTTCCAGGGGTGGGGAGGTCAAAGCAATTTTAAGCACAGAAATACCAAATACTGCATTCTTAGTTGGTTGCAATGCTATGATACACACCTGCTCCATCACCTCATACCTTCAGCAGAGTCCAATAGTCCATACAGCATAGTATGGAGGTGTTTAAAAAATAAAGTTTTGGAGCCATAAAGGGCATGGGTCTGATTCATTGCTCCACTTTTTCCATTCCTCTGGCACCTTGGGCAAATTTCTTAACGAGCTGCAGTTTTTTGAGTTAACGTTTAATAATTACTTTTTAAAAAACTGCTAGCAGTTATTATTTATTAACTGCTAACCAAGTGCCAGGCAGTATTCTATGGGGTTTTACAGGTATTTATTTATTTAATCCTCAGGATAACTCTATGAAGGTATAAACTATTCTATTTACAACCTTAATGTGCCTCAGGTGAAAAAACTAAGCCACACTGAAGTTAAATAGGTTCTTTGAGGTCACACAGCTTGAAAGTGAAGGAGTTGGAATTTAAAGCAAGTATGCTAGTTCCAGAGCATGCACTTTCATCCACCCATGTTATACTGCTCCCCAGAGGTTGGTTACAAGGTTGGAAGAACTAAACAAGATAAAGTACATTAACACCAAGCACGGTGACTGACACAGAGAGATGCTCAGCAAATTTTAGTTATTTTTTTTCTTGAATTCACTCTGTATTTATAAAACTTGTCCACATAGTGGTCAAAAGAGATTCTATTAAATGAGTCTAAGCTTAGATACAATATTATCTTTTATATTTTCCTGACCAAGAAATAAAATAATTCTCTGAGACAAGGAAAAGAGATTAGATACCTCTTATGCTGAGCAAACTGTACTGTCTATTTCATTCTAGGATTTTATTTAAGATGGAGACCAAGCTCATTTGTCTGTAGCCTGTTGAGTTTTTAATCCATATGTTTATCAAAGTAGAGTAACATACCTTATTTGACTTGCTTCCCATTGCAAGATTAACTCATTTCTGTGAATGAGGAAACTGAGACTCAGAGAAGTACATGCCTTGTTCAAGACTATGTGTGTAATAAGACAAGGAGTTATATGAAAAGCTGGGATACCTGTTTCTAGTTCAAGGCTTATCTGTCAGGGTCAACATGGTGTTTTACAATCTTCATGGTGAGCTATATATGTAGAGAGAGAGATGGCAAGAAAACACAATGTGCAACCAATTATTTTTGCTATAGATATGCAGTATATGTGTACCAAAAAAATCAGGAAAATTTTCTAAAAATACCACATAATATATGTCAAAATCAAATATTTCTGGTTTATTTTTATCCAGTTACATCACTGTCACTACTTCCATTCATTAGAAATAATAATTAAGAAAGATAGCATTTAGAATTTCCCACAAGTAATAATTTCCACAGATAAAAGAACTGAATCCTAAAGCAGAAAGAAAATCAGAACTATGGAAATAAAAAAAGAATTCAAAGGCTAAGACAATCCATTAAATTTAATGATAGCAATTTTTTTCTTCTAACCTCTAATAATTCTTCTGAGCTGAAACCAGAATATATTTAAAATTCTTACTTAAATATAGTTAAAGACAGGTCCATAGTGAATAGACTTTCCATGTCTGCAGAGTCAAGAGCTGACAAATAGTTTCTATTAGGCCCTATTTTAATTGGTACTTGAACTTTTTGCTTTAAGCTGACTTGGCTTCTATAATCTTTCCTGTCTTACCAACTGAAATGGCCAACTCCTTTAAAGCTTACTATATCTGCACATGCTTCTCATGTTTATATTTCAGTTTTTTTTGACATCTTCCTCCTGTTCTTGACTGAGGTATTGACTGTTACTTGTCACAAATGAATTAGCTTTGAAATTTCCATGTACTAAGATGTTTAGTTTCTTCAATCTTAAAAGTCCACTTAATTTCATAAAACCCAGCCCAAGGAGACATACAGATGGCCAACAGGCACATGAAAAGATGCTCAACATCGTTAATCATCAGAGACATGTAAATTAAAACCACAATTAGTCATCGCCTCATACCTATCAGAATGGCTATCATCAAAAAGAACACAAATAAGAAATGTTGGCGAGGATGTGGAGAAAAGGAAACACTGGTACACTGTTGGTGGGAATGTAAATTGGTGCAGCCGCTGTGGCAAACAATACAGAGGTTTCTCAAAAAACTAAAAATAGAATTACCATATGACCCAGCAATCCCACTCCTGGGTACATATCCGAAAAAAAGAGGAAAACACTAATTCGAAAAGATACATGCACCCTAATGTTCATAGTAGCGTTACTTACAATTGCCAAGATATGGGAGCTACCTAAGTGTCCATCAACAGATGAAAGGATAAAGAAGATGTGGTAAATACACATACAATGGAATACTACTCAGCCATAAAAAGAACGAAATTTTGCCATTTGCAACAACATGGATGTACTTGGAGGATATTATGTTAAGCAAAATGAGTGAGACAGAGAAAGACAAATACTGTATGATATCACTTATACGTGGAATCTAATGACTGCAACAAACCAGTGAATATAACAGAACAGAAACAGACTCACAGATATAGAGAACAATCTAGTGGTTACCAGTGTGAAGAGAGAAGACAGGAAGGGCAAGATAGGGGTAGGAGATTAAGAGGTACAAACTACTATGTACAAAATAAATAAACCACAGGGATATATTGTACAACACTGGGAATATAGCCAATATTTTATAACAACTATAAATGGAATATAACCTTTGAAAATTGTGAATCACTATGTGTATACCTGAAACTTATATACTACTCTATATCAACTATACCTCAAAAAAAAACCAAGAACAAAAACTCAACCCACATATTCCACAACCTGACAGCCAACCAACAAACCAACCAAACTATAGAGTAGGATACTTACATATAAAATCATTTTATTATAGCAGATGCTGGTAGTTAGAAAATAGTCTTCTACTGGCTCTCAAAATTAAACATTCATTTTACCCAGGTTGCAATAAAAGTATGGTGAGTTTATTCCTTTCCCTTCTCAAGCATCTCCAGCTGGTGAATTGCTTAGATTTATGTCCTAGGAGCTATAGAGCAGCTGATCATTAACTACCTCCAGGGCTGTTAACCCCGGCCTCCTTGCTTCAGCTAGTCCACCTCTCTCTTCCCTGCTCAGTGCTGTCAGCCTGCTGCTTTCCATTCCTTTCTTGCAGCAGGCTGAATGACAGTCTCTGCTTTTCTTGCTGGGGAGGGATCTATCAATGCATCCATTTTCTCTTCCGACATATTTACACACTGTGTGTGCTCAGCTGGTTGAGACTTTGCCAATAGTTCACAAGGCACTAGGCCCCCAACCTACAGTTGGGTACTGTGGTAAAATACCAAGCTCAGTAAGTGCAAAGCACAAGGTAGAACTGTTAAAAAGACTGGATACAACTGGTACACATGACATCAAGCCAGATGCCAGGGAAACTTTAGACTCCTTGGTTGTAACTTCATGAACCACCTGCTTCCCCAGAATTGGTCAGTTCAGCCAATTCACCTCAGCCTGGAAGAAAACCTATGGGCTATTGACTTTTTTCTTTTATGGGAGGAAAACGTTTAGCTGATTGGATGAATTAGTTAAAAATATACTCAATTTAGTTAAATAGCATGTTTTAAGTCATTTAAAAAGAATCATCACTGGAAAATACAGTTACATATGTGTACCTACATACACACATACATATATGTATATATACATATGTATTTATATACTGATACTTATATATACTTTGTGAGAATCTTTGTTTTAAAAAAAGTTTAATTTTTCTGGTTTGGGAATTCTAATGTTCAAAAAATTACAATAAGGTTATAAAAACCTAGGCATTCTCTCTCTAAATGCAGGTTCAACAAAAATTAAACTTTGATATACTTTATCAAATGAACATTTTTTAAATGTTCAAAACAATAACAACACATCTCATTTAGTACTAAAGTAGAATCAGGTAACTTTTCCAAAATATGCCTTTTAATGCTTTATTTTATGTATTTGTATATATTTTCAATCAATAAATTGAAAATAATAAAAATAACTAAAAAGAGTTACCAAGTAATTCTAGCCTATCAGGTAGAAGCACATTTGAGTGAGTTAAATAATCCAGTGAAACCTGTAGTGAGTCTCCTCTGTGAAGGGTATTTATTTTTCTTGAGTCCATTTTATATTCTGTACTCAATAACATTTGTAATACATGACTTCCCTGTGCAACAATAATTTAATGATACCTTATTCTCTGCTTGAAAAGCAAAAGAAATATTATCAGGCAGTACTACAATAAGCTAAACCAATTACCTCCTAAAATGATTTTAATGCAGGCAAAATACAAGAGTCATCATTTTAGCAGAGTGAGATTTATTAAGACCACAATTCAAAGCAGTAAACTAGACTTCTTTTATGCTACTTCACTTCCTATTGAGTTTCAATTAATGTTTGGAAAGTTTGTATTTAATACTGTAAAATTTTTAACTGTCATATCTTAGCAGATACAGTATAAAGAAATGAATAATATCTTACAGGCCATTTGGTTGTAGCTGTCATATATACACATTCAAATTCAAGGCATACACTGCCAATGCTACTGCTAAAAGTGACAGACCCACCAAATAGTTTAAAAAATTGCTCCCATGTCCGTAATTCAAAAGAGGTAAGAAAAAAGTTAAACAAAAACTAATATGAATCCCAGACCTTTTGATAAATCCTCACTCAATTTATTAATGTTACATGAAGTCTTGAGAATGTTATGCTAGACATTCTTCTAAAGAGATAAGTAGGTATTGTAAATCAAATACTCCTCCCCCTCTGCCCCCCAAGGATAAGAACAGGTCCTGTCCTTAAATTCTGTACACAGAGATCCACTGCAATAACATGATTATTTTCTCTTGTCATTGCCTGGCTTATATAGTAGCATTAGGTGAATTATTTTATCTGAGGAATAAAAGGGAGTTAAAAGCATATATTTCTTCTTCAACCACTTTTATCTCTTCTCCTTCAGTGGAGTTAGCATCTTTTTGTTTCTTATTGTAATTATGAGATGAAGTACTTCTTTCTCAGAAAAATCCCAGAGAACTAAAAAAAGATCTTTTTTAAAATAAACTAAAACAACATCTTTTTTAAATGACCTTTCTTTTCTACCCCTATGTTTATTTAACTGTGCACTCCAAGTGCTACAGACAACATACAACATGATAGGTTGGTTGAAAAAGAAAAATGCATAAATATGCTACCACACAGAGTAAAGTATAATAAAACACTAAGAAATGCCTACAATTTAACATTCGCGGGAGACTCAATTTTTGGTTTTAAAGTTATAAGGCCTTTAATTTTCTTTTTGGCCTGCTGCATATTCTCTCTACAGTGCATGATTGCTATTTTCTGTATTTTCACAACTGTTATTGGGTAGCTTCAGACTGGCTAGAAATCATTGCTCTCGGGAAAAATAATGTTGTAGCACCAAACACAAAAGGGCAGATGCCAAGATACCACTCCCAGATGGAAGGTAACATGGTGATCTAGAAGGAGATAATGTGAATTACACACCTTAGGAATTCCCTCCCCATCAACACAAGAGTTTATTTTCACTATGTACATTTTATGTACATTGTCTCATTTAATCACCACAAAAATTTCATAAAATACATACTGCTATTAATCCACATTATGTGAGGAACCTGATAAATTGACTTATGTCTTGTACAAAGTCATATATCTGTAATTAGAAAGGCAGTCCTCTAAACTTTATTTTCCTCCTTTCTCCTCTTTACTGTATATGGTAAGCAAATTGGGACATGTACTATAGTACTTGGAAGGGGCAATATATAGTATCTGGAAGGGGGTAACTAAGACCGTAAGCTCTGGAGCTAGGCTTCCTGGGTTCATGTCCTGGCTCTGCTACTTAAGTGGCCAGCAAGTCCTTACCCTCACCTTCTCTTGGGCAAAAGAACAGTCTCTATCTCGGGTTGTGGCAAAGATTAGATGAAGTAGCATATGTAAAGTGCTTAGAACACTGCCTGGCTTATAGGACGTCCTCAGCAAACTAGGTGATTGCACACACATTCATTCCCCAATCATTTGTCAACCCTTAGCTATGTGTAAGGTACCTGCAGGTTGGCGAAATGAGCAACACTCTATGTTCTCAAAGGTATTACACTCTAACAAGGAGACTTGCACATCACTAACTAGAAGTCAATAATGGTCATAAATGTATTGCTAAGGGAATTTAAAGAACTGAAAACATATGAGAGTAGACAAGAGGAAGCTTAATGGATGAGGTGTGTTTAGACATAATTTGGATGGATGGATGGATTTTGGAGAGGCAGAGCAAAGGTGGTGGGAAGTAATTTGTTGCCTTGGATAGAAAAAACAGTGGGACAGTCTTAAAATCACTTCTGAGAAATGTAGGGTCTTTCTCTATCCTAGAGTCAGTACACTGACCATTCTCTGGACAAACACCCAGAGCGTCTTTCTAGTCACTAATGAAAATTCTCTCTTAAAGAAGAAAATTAAGGCCAAGCATTTCAATGTCCAAATCTTCCACAAATATCAAATTGTACATTTAATTTTTCATGAAGCAATAAAACTATGATTTCATTTTTTAATAAGGAATGCCTATTGGTGTTCTGAGAACAATCCCAAAGTGTGTGTGTGTGTGTGTGTGTGTGTGTGTGTGTGTGTGTGTGTGTGTGTGTGTGAGTGTGTGGGGGTGGGGGTGTGTGGGTGTGGGGGCTTCTCCACACACTACCAAGCAATTCTCAGACACCAGCAGGGTGTCCAAGAACTCAACTCCATAACCAGGGGTAGTAACAATCAGATTCTACCAGTTAAGGGTTCAGTCCGATGAGAATGTTTCCCCAACCTTCAGATGCCAGTCAAAAGTGCTTCTGACTGACTGCCTATCAATTGGGGGTTCCAACGACCGCCTCCTTGGACTTTAGGTGCAAGGCACAAGTCCAGGTTCTTACCTGTCCTTCTGACTGACTTATATATCAGAGGTTTATACAGTCCCTTCCTAGGGTTTGATTAATTTGCTAGAGAGGCTCACAGAACTCAGAGAAACAACTTACTTACTAGATTACTGGTTTATAATAAAAGGATATAACAAAGGAACAGCCAGAAAGAAGAGGTGCATAGAGCAAGGCATGGGGAAAGGGCATGGCACTGCTATGCTCTCTGAGTACATCACTCTCCCTAAATCTCCACCTGTTTACCAACCTAGAAATTCTCCGAACCCTGTCCTTTTGGGTTTTTATGGAAGCCTCATCACATAGGCATGGCTGGTTAAATCACTGACCATTGGTGCCTGAATTCCATCTCCAGCTCTTCTTTCCTCCCCAAGGTCAGGGTGGGAATGAAAACTCCAACCCCTCAAGCAGGGCTGGCTCCAGGCAACAGCCCCTATCCTCAGCTGCTTTCCCAAAGTCATCAACATAACAAAAGGCACCTTTATCACTCTCAACATTTAGGAAATTCCAAGGTTTTGGGGGGGGGGGGGTCTCTGTGCCAGAAACAGCGACAAAGACCAAATATATATTTGGTCACAATATCACAAGGAAGAAGAAAACCAATAGCTACAATCTGAACTTGGCCCGTATGGAATGTTGTTAGAACCGGCTTAGTCTTATGTAGAGAGAAAGAGCTTGAGTGTCACGGATCTTTACATTTTACCTCTAGAAGGTCCTGTCGCCATCCCGCCTCCTGGCTCCATTTTCCACGTCAGCTTGGTTTTTAGTTCAGCCATCTAGAGAGGATAATGGATAGAATGCCTAATTTAATTTGTCCAAAACACATCATCCTCCCCACAAACCAGCTGCTCACTCACCCTCCTATTCTCACACCGGTCAGATTAAAAATTTAAGTGTCATCAACATTTTCCACTTGCTTGTCTCAAAGATCTGGGCCTTGAGATTAAAATTCCACAATGTCACTAAGATTGGTGGCTTCAACCCCTATTACTTTACCACTGGACTGTTGCAATTACTTTGCAATTGGTCTCCCTATTTCCTGTCCACTTCCCTTACAATTCGTCCTAAATGTTTTGCCAGGAAAAAAGAAGTCTAAAGAATAATGGTTTCTCTGCTGAAAAAAATTCTAAGTCTTCTTATTTTCCACAGAATAAGGTTTATACTCAGGCTGCCACTAAAAGCTTTCTTGCCCTGGACCCCAGTTTGCCTTGTCTCCCATTCTTACTCTCTTCTTGCTCTTTTTTGAAGACTTTGACTTAAGAACAGAATAACGTGACCATTCTTCTGAACAGGTTCCCTCTCTCAAATGCTTACTCCCTCTAAGATCTTCCTGTTGAAATTCTACACATTTTTGAGAACCAACCTCAATAACTAACTACATCTCTGAATTTCACCCATAGTTCCTCCTTTCTCTAAATTCCCATATCATTTTGTATATACCTTGTGGTATATTCAGCACATTGTAAATCATGTTATAATCACATATGTAACATTTTCAATGAGGGGCCACTTACATTAAAAAGAAATCCACTCCAGAGCACCTAGCTTAGTGTCCCTAAAAAGCTCAATAAATGTATATCAGATAAATGAACAAATGAATGAACGAACCATGGAGAATGCAAGGATGAGGATAAGAAAGACAGAAGCTTTTCAATTTGCAAAAACTAGATTTCCAAATAGTTTCACTTACTGAATACAGACTTGAACTCGGTCTTCTGATAATTACATATAAAGCCTTCTGCTCTGTGTAACAGGAGTGGAGCGTGTAGGCAGGATTTTATTAAAGCAGGGAAATCCAAGAATCAGCATTTTCAGAGAAGAGAATAGGTCTTTGGGTATTGTTGATATATAATGCAACATCATTAAACTTATCTACCAAGACCAAAATAATATTTCCATGTGGAAATGTTTCCCAGTTTATAATGTAACATAACTTGGTAGTAGATTGTGAAGGATACAAAGTTTTAACAAAACAGACATAAGGATCTTTTAAAATTTATATACAGCTTATAAAGACTCCTTCTTGCCTGTCTCTGGAGAGGTCCCTGTAATTGTGTCTAGCAGTTAGTTAAGACTTACTATTAGAGTTAAAAGATTGTGTGGACTCCAGTGCTTCCAGATTCTTCAGCTTATAAAATTTCAAAGTCACCCTTCAACTTGAACATGCTGTGTAAATTCGAAAGGAAAACCATACACGAATCATGCCGTTCTTGTACCAACACTCACGCTTTGTATGACCCAATGCCACGCACTGGATTCTAAGGTTACTGAAGGGAAGGGATTATGATTTGGAATTAGATAACTTCATTCCATTTTAACTGTTGCGTGAGCTAAAAGCATCACTTGGAATTTAAATCAAAGCCAGTTTTAAATGAACTAAACCAACCTTGGATGAAAATTCTTCATTTTACTTCAACTCTCAAAGCTGATTATGCATGTATGCTGTTTGCAATGGTGAAATTCAATTGGCTCACACACTGAAAGCTGTGTTGTAAGTCAGTATTACAGCCACTTGTATTTCAGATGACAAGAGGCATTAGTTTGCTCAGATAAAGTAAATAAGCCGCACTGAAAAGATCACTAACACAAGCAATTTTTTGCTAACAAGATTTGGGGGTGACTTAGTTACTCGTTATACACTCATTGAATTAGGACTCAGACTTTGAAAGATAAAGGGAGCTGTGCTTTAAAGTAACAGGGCAAAGAAATCCCTGCCTTTTCCCAGATGACTCACCTACAATCATTGCCTACAAGGTCCTACATGACCTGGGCCCTGCCTTCCCATTAAACTTCATGTTGACCACTCTACTTCTTCGTCACCCTGCTCCAGGTGGAGTACCAAGCCCTTCTCCACTCAGAGCGTTCACACTGGGCTCTTCTCAAGGGCACATGCTTATCCTGGAGAAGTGCTCTGTGCAGTACGGTAGCCACTAGCTCATGTGCTACCAAACACTTAAAATGTGGCTAGTGTGAAGTAAGCAGTGCTATGTTAAATACACATTGGATTTTGAAAATTTAGTATATAAAAAAAAGAACGACTTGGTTAATAATTTTTATTGGCCATGTGCTGAAGTGATAATATTTTAGGTATGTGGGTTAAATAAAATATATTATTAAAATTCATTTTAGTTGTTTCTTTTCATAATGTGGCTACCAGAAAATTTGAAATTGTACCTGTGGTTTGCATCCATGGCTTGAGTTATATTTCAGATGGACCATACTGTTCTCTATATTAATTCACCTGTTATCACAGAGAGTTAAATTTGTCAGGAGGCATTTGTTTGTTTTCTCTATTTTATACATTGCTGTATCCAAACCACCTAGACACATGTGAAGCATGAAATAAATATCTGTGGGGTGAATGAATGCATTATACATGCAGTAATGAAGAGCTTGGGCTTTGGAATCAAGCTGCCTGGATTTCCACCCTAGTTCGGCTATTCATTAACTGTATGAACTGGGCCAAGGACTTATTCCTCACAGGGTGGTTGTTAAGACAAAATGAATTCTTACATCAGAAGTGTTTAAATCAGTGCCTGATATGTAGCAAGTATCAGCTTACTGAGACTCTCGATAAATATTAGCTACGAATAAGTATTATTATTCCATTCTGTAGACAAGAACATGAGACACGATGATGATGCTAATCCTTTGTTCACTGAGATGGTAAATGGCAGAGCCATGATTTAACTCTTGAACTACAAGGCCCCAAGACACATTTTCTGTCTATTACACGTACGTAAGTCCATAGTTGATGTAAATAAAAACCTGAAGTGATTTTAAGTTGCTTCAATAATGTTAAAGGTAGATATATAATTCATATCTGGCCATTCTGAGTGATAGTAGACTTTGGACTCTATACTGAATGTTGTCTGTAAAATGTGATGTGATAACAATTATACTAGCTAATATTTATTTAGTTTTATTAGCAGCAGGCACTCTTCTTACACATTACAGGTATTAAAATATTCAACCCTTACACCAACTCTGAATGTGAACACTGTTCATCGTCATCCTTATTTTAAGGATGAGGAAATTGAGGTCCAGAGAGGTCAAGTACCTTGCCCAAGTCACAGAGCTAAGAAGTGAAGGAGGTGACCTCAGAGCCTGTGCTCTCCCCCTTTCTCTGTACCACACCCTCCTCTCACATGTACGCCTGTGGAACAGAAAAAGATGGGTGAGCATTCAGCCTTATAGCTGCTGTGACTAACAAAGATAGGCACTGGCTTCTGATATTTATCAGTAACAGTACATTTTCTAAGAAAAATAGTGTTTCCAATATAAACAGTGGAATAGACCGTCGAAAAGTAAATTTCCCTTCCAAAAGTCATCTTTGTAATCCATATAAACACAGGCCATCAAAATCTCTGCTGTCCTGGGGATTCTTTCGCCTTAATTGGACTTAAAGCAAGAATAAATTATCCTGCATGTCATAGCACATCAAGTCTAATCAAGCTTAGTAAGTGACTATTTGCTTCTCTCTTCAGAAGCCCAGCATAATAGATCCTATGCTGATGACACTTAACAATATTTAAATAAAACCAGACTAAGTTTATGATTGAAGAAGCCATCGCCTTTCATTAGAATGAGAAAATAAATTTTCAGTAGTAGGATACTAACACATGTGAATGGCGCAATTCACTTTCTAGCAGGTCATGGCCAGTACCCACTACAGAGCAGCCCTGTTGCCAACAATTCTCTTAAAGAATCTACTTTGTCTTGATGACAAAGAGGTGTGTTCTTCCCTGGACAAGAAATGAAAAAGAAAAAAAAAATCTAAGCCCTCTAAATGTTTTTACATTTCAGTGATTCGGTTCTGTGACATTCCATCCTCTGTGAGGGGAAAAAAGGGAGAAAGGAATAAGGAAAAGAAAAGATGATTATCAGTGAGCACTCTTGGGCAGGAGCAACCAAAGCCTGGAAAACCCAGCAGCCCGGGGCAGCAAATGGGAGTCTGAAAGGCCAGGCTGGGTTTCAACCCTGTCACTCACTACCTCTGTGTACGTGAGCATCTCACGGGGCTTTTCCAAGCAATAATTTATAAAATGAGAGGGTTCAGTTAAGATCACAAGATCATTTTTCAGTCTGTACAAGATCTTTTTCAACCCGCACATATGTCAGAGAATGCCAGTGTCTAGAGTCGTATTAGAATGTGTGAGTCACAGGAAGGTGCTCCCTTCCACAAAACTTGGAGGGGAGGGACATCACGCTCCCTGGTAGATAAAGAAGTACAATTCACACACTATGGCTGGGACCAGGCATTAGGGGGAATTAACTGGGAAAATGCATGTGACTCTGTGATCAAAGGGCTTGGAAACACTCGCAACTCAGGAGCCCAGAAACGCAACGTGGAGATGTCTAAGTATGATGAGATCTAAACACGTGTGTTTACTAGTCTTGGAGAAGGATAATGTAAATGGAGGATGCACAGTCACCCTGGAAAACAGAAAAGGAAAGCCCCAATAGATGTATTTTTATGTATGATTTCCTTACCTATCCAGTTCTGAGTCTGAGAGTGTGCGTGAGAGGCATTCCCTCTGTGGGGATGGGAAAACCAGAGCTCCAGAGCTTGATGCACCTGAGCGTTCCAATGAGCTAATACTCACTTGCCTTGATCTGATTCTGCACTTCAGAGGCGGCCTTTGGCTCACAGGGAGGGAATGCACTGGGAGGACTGACATCGATATCCAATTTGCCTGTGGTGATATGTTTCTTGCTGGAAATGAATAAATCTGCATTCTGATGGGATTTCTATGAGAAATGGACCTCAGGGGATATATATATCAACTGGACCATTCAAATGTTCTAGTTTACCTAATGATTGTACTTCCCATTCTAAATTAATTGATTAATTGACATTGTAGTGGAAATATACCAATCTCACTGAGATTTATTAATGGGAATCTGTCCCTGGGAGATGAATCTTTTCTAAAGATTCTGACAAGATGAGGTTTAAAACCACATATCCCCAAGTATTCTGGACTTCGGATTCACTCTTTTTTTAGATTGAACCATATGAAATTGCCAACTTTTATAGATTGTTTATTCCTATTGAAGTATAGTTGGTTTACAGTGTTAGATTAGTTTCAGGTGTATAACATAGTGATTCGATATTTTTATAGATTATACTCCATTTAAAGTTATTATAAAACACCGGCTATATTTCTTTCTCTGTACAATATATCCTTATAGTTTATTTGTTTTACACCTAGTAGTTTGTTACTCTTAATCCTCCTTCCCCTATCTTGCCCCTACCCCCCACCCCTCTCCCGACTGATAACCACTAGTTTTTTCTCTGTATCTTTGAGTCTATTTCTGTTTTGTTATATTTATTCACTTGTTTTGAGATTCACTCTTTTCAAAATGTAAGTAACAAAAGTTCCAGGCTCTCTCCTGCTTGATTAGTACGGAATCCTGTCTTTTCACCTCTCTGAGTATTTCTCAGTTTCTTAGGAATATCTACAAGTCCTAAAACCCATCCTGGTTGTCATTTAACATCTCTGTCAACTGTCTTCCTCCCCACCAGCAGATTTCTTTGCCAGTTGCTTTTTGCACGTCCTAACCAGTGTTACCATACTTCGGTAGTTTTCCTATATAGTGTCACCACAGACCTGGCATAGGCTTGAAAACAAACCTAGTTTACTTCACTAAAGATGTGGGCTTATAAAAAAGAGTAACTACCCAAAAAAAAAAAATTCTTAAAATTGGACAAAGGCATTGCT
Organism: Leucopleurus acutus; assembly: GCF_964270905.1. Taxonomy (NCBI): domain Eukaryota; kingdom Metazoa; phylum Chordata; class Mammalia; order Artiodactyla; family Delphinidae; genus Leucopleurus; species Leucopleurus acutus. The sequence continues at coordinate 66,282,362 of NC_139149.1, read as the reverse complement.
ATTAGATGAAAGTATTGTTATAAATTGTTGAAGGTCTAGTCCCCAGTAAAGCAGGATGTGACCTGATTTGGAAATAGGGTTGTTGCAGATGTAATTGGTTAAGTTAAAATGAAGTTACATATGAGTAGAGTGGGCCCCTAATCCAATATGATTGGTGTCCTTATACAAAGGGGAACTTTGGACAGAAAGGCACACACACAGGGAGAATGCCACCTGAAGACTGGGGTTCCTCAAGCCAGGGAACTATAAGAAGCTAGGGTAGAGGCCTGGAACAGATCTTCCCCTAGCACTTTCAGAGGGTGCATGGCCCTGTTGGCACCTTGACCTTGGACTTCTAGCTTACAGAACTGTGAGACAGTAAACTTCTCTTGTTTAAACCACTTAGTTTATGGTACTTTGTTACAGCAGCTCCTTAAAACTTCAGACTAGGCCCCTGCATGGGTCCTGCTTCATCTTAGGCCCCCACCTGCTGCCACACTGCAGACCCAGATCACCTACAGATAAACATGTAACTCTCAAAAAAAAAAAAAAAAAAACCACAAAAACATGTAACTCTCTGTGGAAGGGATGTTGGGCTCTCCTTACCTACCGCCTACCCGACAACCAACCTTCTTGTGTCCCCTCTGAAAGATTAAAAGAAAGTAAATATTCTTTCTCTACAGTTTGCATAAGGTCTGTTTCACAGTCAAGATCAAAATGAGTTCTGCTGAGATGTAATTCTAATCACAATGAGAGAAGTTGTCTCAAACCTCACCATTATAGGATGTTTGGCTTTACCTTTGTATAACCAAAGAGGCCTATGAAGCATTTACCCAAAAGTTTTTTTCAAAAGTTTTCTTTCTAAGGTTGAATTCTGCTTATCACTTCAGAAAAGAGGTGTTAAATAGTAGCTTGTCTTCTTTCCAGTCACTTGGGCATCAGGGTATAAGGCACTCTGTACCCTTTTTTAGTTACTGTGAGACTGATAAACTTTCTGGGGACACGGTATGAATTCTTAGGTAAATGTCATCTCTAGATGTCCCCTGGCTAGTGCTGTGCAGTGAATGGTGTCCACACCCCACCCACATTCCCGTAATCCCTCCACACTCGCTGTTCTCACACACGCTATGGTTTTTCTCAGCAAGCTCTGCTTGAGGGTGTTGTCTGGCCTCAGTGCTCTTGGCGCACTCTCAAGCCAGGCTGAATTTCCAGACAGTTAACAGCCCTTGGAGCAGCCCTCAACTGATACGAAACAGGAGACGGTGCATAAACGCCTGTTATGGTCAGTGTTATGGGTTGAATTGTGTCCCCTGCAAAAGATACGCTTAAGTCCTAACCCCCAGTACCTGTGAATGTGCCCTTATTTTGGAAATGAGGTCTTTGCAGCTGTAATCAGGTTAAAATTAAGTCACACTGGATTAGGGTGGGCTCTCATGCAACGTGACTAGTATCCTCATAAGAAGAAATTTTGGATACCAACAGACAAAGGCGGAAGATGGCCATGCAAAGACAGAGGCAGAGAATGGAGTAATGTTATCATAAGCCAAAGAATAGCTGAGGCTGCCAGAAACTGGAAAAGGCAAGGAAGAATCCTCCCCCAGAATCTCTGGAGGGAATATGGCCCTGCCAACACCTTGATTTCAGCCTTATAGCTTCCAGAGCTGTGAAATTTCAGTTGTATTAAGCCATCCAGTTTGTGATGCTTTATTACAACAGCCCTAGGAAACTAGTACAGTCAGTTTGGTTGGACTATAGTACCAGTTATTAGTCATACACTAATCTAGGTGTTGCTGTGAAGGTATTTTGTAGATGCGGTTAACTTTAAGCAAAGGAGATTTCGTTTAATAACAGGGGTGAATTCACCTAATTAGCTGAATGCCTTAAGAGCAAAAACTGAAGTTTCCGAGAGGGGAAGAGTTTCTGCCTCAAAACTATACCATCTTATACTTCGAAACAAACAAATATACAAACAAACTCATAGAGAAAGAGATCACCACCCAGAGGCCATGGGGAGGGGGAGGGGAAATGGGATAAAGGCAGTCAAAAGGTACTACAAAATTCTAGTTATCAGGTAAGTAAGTACTAGGGATGTAATGTACTACGTGATAAATATAATTAACACTGCTGTACGTTATATATAAAGGCTGTTAAGGGGGTAAATCCTAAAACTTCTCATCACAAACTTTTTTCTCTTTCTTTAATTTTGTAGATATAAAATATGAGGTGATGAATGTTCACCAAACTTATTGTGATAATCATTCCATAATGTATATAAGTCAAGTCATTTTGCTGTACACCTTAAACTTACACAGTGCTGTATGTTAATTATATCTCAATAAAACTGGAAGCAAAAAATAAAAAACTACACCATCAACTCCTGCCTGAGTTGCCAGCCTGTCAGCCTACCCTGTTTCCAATCCCACCCACTGCATGAGCCAATTCCTTAAAATAAATCATATATGTGTGTGTGTATATACACACATACATATATATATACTATTTATATATATATACACATACAGTATATGTAGATGGTATTCTCACCCTTTTGTGATCCTGCCCCCTTGAGTGTAAGCAGGATCTGACACTTGTAACTAATAGAGGTGATGGGATATATGTCATTGCATACATATTATATGTATATACTATATATACATATAATTATATTACATAAGATTACAGTCTTATTGAGAGAGTCTCTCTCTTGCTGGCTTTGAGGAAGCAAATGGCTGTGATGGGAAAGCCCACCTAGCAAGGAACTGAGAGCAACCTCTGACGGACGGCCAATAAGAAACTGAGGCCCTCAGTTTGCCAATCTACAAGGAACTGAGTGTTGCCAACAACCACGTTAGCTTCGAAGTGGAGACTTCCCCGTTGACCCTCACATGAATAAGACTGCAGCCCCACGTGACACTTTGTAGCCTTTGAGACCCAGAAGCATATTACTTAGAAATTTCAAAAAATTATTGTGACATACTAAATGAAAAAAAAAAAAGAAACTAGAACTTGGTCCATCAGACTCCTAGTTCAAGGCCCTTTTTCTTCTATCCCTCTGATGCTCACAAGAACACAAATGCTCTGGTGCCAAGGAAAGGCTCTAATATCCTTCATACAAGAGTGAGCACGTAGGTGTGAGTGTAGGGGTGTGTGTGTGTGTGTGTGTGTGCGTCTTTTATGATTTGTAAGAATTTGATTTATATATCAGCACCTCCATTCATGCACACAAACCCCTATTTCCAGTTCAGAGCAACTTGACAGTAACAAGCATTAAAGGTAATCAATTCATATGAGGAAACAGACGGTGATTCAACTATTAGCACTGAGGAAAATTTGCCCTCTTGGCCTCCCGCTTCCTGACTGACATTGATTCAATTGGAAAACTGCAGAGATATGGCTGTTTCACCTCTATTTAAAGTAATTAGAATTAGTGAGAGAATGTCTTATTGTGATACCTATTGCTAGTTTTCACAATTATCATGAACTTCTGGGAAGGGATAAAGGGGAAACCCATATTGACCTCCAGCAGGCCAGAATAGATGGATGTGCTCACATTGTTTGTGCCTTGTACCAGGTATGAAATTATCTTCTTTTTGCTTGCTTTTATTCTATGAATTTTCTAAAATTAATATGTGTTACTTGATTAGTTTTAAAGTTATTTAAAGGCAGCTTTAAAACAATGTGGATAGACTGTACAACAACTATACTTCAACTAAAACACAAACAAACAAACCAATGTGGATAGAAGGACCCCAAGTTTGATTTGGTATCTATATGTACCACGTATAAATCAGTTTAGTTGTCTTTGGTTGGTGAGATGATTTTTTGCTTACATGTATTTTAAAATTTATTATCAGAATAATGCCAATACTTAAAATTTTAAGAGTGTCCTCATACTTGGAAATATTAGGAATCACAGTGTAGGCTCCGGTCACTCAAAGTATACATCACAGACCAGCGGTGTCGACATCACCTGGGCAGTGCAGAAACTCGGGCTCCACCCCAGGTCACTCATTCAGTATCTGCCTTTCCGTAAGATCTCAGGGGATTTGTATGAACATTAAAGTTTCACAGGTGCTTGTGTGGTTGACAATTCACTACCCAGAGATTGTTTTTCATCCATATTATCAAGACTTTTTAGTACCTCTCTTAAGTATTCTGAATGGCAATAATTTATGCTATAACTAGAAGTGACTGAAGTCCAATGACAGACATTTGGTTACTCCAGGGAATTTTGAATAGGATTTATTCTCTGTGACGTTTTGATTAAAAATACATATACATTAGAAGAACATAAATAACTTATTTGGAGGATGGAGTAGACAGAGGGAAGTCTGAGACAGGTGTGAGGAAGAAGAAACTTGGGCTACAATTAACCCTCAGTGGTAGTGGAAAAAGGAAGTACTCAGAGATAGAAAACTTATGATGGGGGTTAAGGATAGATATGTTTTTCTTAGTCAATTTTGTTCATCACTAATTATCTGATTATGAAATGATTTATTCATAACTTACACCTATATGTAGCTTTTGATTTTATAAAGAATTTTACAAATATCTAATTTTATCTTTACCACCACCCAGTATGATAAGGATTTTAATTAAAAGCACTATGATTAAGAGAAGTTAACGTCTGGCTAAATCTTGGAGAGCTAATCAGTGACGAGACTATGGGTCAACGCTTCCTTCTGCACTAATAGCCAAGATGAAGCTAGGAAGAACCATTCTTATGACTTCCCTCCTCGCAGGGTCTCCATCTCTGGTTCCAATCCCATTCACCTACCCATGTGTCCATCTCACCTCCCTAAGCCTGGGACTGTGCGGGGCTCCAGGCAGAAAACAGAAACATAACACGCATCCTCACTGACAAGGAGCTCACAATCTAGACAGACTGTTCTTTCCAAATTTTGTATTTATTTAGTTCAATATGTCATGTTATCACTCTTATGAACACGACATACCCCACACAGGGTGAGGGCTCATTTCTGGGAATCACATTTCCTTAACCTCTGCTCAATAACTTATTCTGTGATGGGCCCAGCTCTGTATATAAGCCAGCATGTTTATATTAAAATAAGTGAGTCTGTTTTCATCAGAACACTTTTTCCCTTTTCATTGTGATATCAACACTTATCCACAGAAAGCAGGAATAATATTTCCCAGACTAACAACCCCAGGCCATTTCACTGTTTCAAATGGAAATCCCTCCTGATTATGTGCCTTGTCTCTGTTCAGAAGGGCTGCACCCCAGAGAGCAAGAGAATGGCATTAGCCTGCCAGCGCTGCTGTTACCAGTGAGAAATGACTGCTCAGTATTGCCACCAAAGGAGCAGGTTTTACTGCTATGCCTACTTGCTACTTGGTTGCTGGACTCATTAAGATCACTGAAAGGTTTTAGTTAAAAAACAACAACAACAAAAACAGTGCCTTTAATAATGAATGCTTTAATGAAAATAACAGTTTTGGTTTTCATAAATGCTAATTAGAAAATATTATTAAAATCTTGCCTTAGAACTAAGCACTCTACACACACACAAGTTTTTCCAACATCATCTGCATACATTTACTCATCCTGGTTGGTGGCTCCAGATAAGAGCCTTATATGTAGCAAAGCAGTGTGGTTAAAATGTGGAGTCTGGAACTGTATTTCCTGACTCTGAATTGAGATTCTGCCAAGTGTTAGCTGTGTGCTCTCAGGCAAGTTACTTCACCTCACTGCGATTCAGCTCACTCATCTGTAAAATGGGAATAATGATAGGATCTCAAAGTGTTGCCATGAAGACTAAATGAGATCATAGATCACTGGGGCTCAGGACAGTGCCTAGCATATATTACACTTAGTGCCATATATGCATTAGCTATTGTTAAGTTGTGCCTTTTCTGGAACTGGAGTCCAAGCATCTTCTCTCAGTAGGAGGAAAAGATTTTCATACTATCATGTGACAGTACACATCTTTACTCCTACAGAAAAGGATGACACAGTAGAAATAGTACTGAACAAGGAATTAGGAGATATGTGTTGGCAGTACTGATACCCTTCATTAGCCTGGGGATCTTGGGTAATTTTCTTAACCTTTCTGAGACACAGTTCCTCGTATGGAAAAATAAAAGAGGTTAGAGTAGGTAATCTCACAATTCCCTTTCAGCTCTCAGTTTCAATGATTTTGATTTTTTGTTTAGGGTTCTATTCAGTATGAGAGAGGGAGGGTTAATATGACTGCTAATAGCTAATAACTGCATTTGTAATATAATAAGTCATATCTGAAGCTGAAAGAAAAACCACTTTAAACTGACTTAGCTAACAGCTAAGAGCTATTCTTTACCAAAGTCTATTCTGATTATTTGGCACTTAGATCACCGGGCAGAGTCCGCTTGATTTGAGCTAACTGGATCTCTTATAAAACTCACTCCAGGGAACGGATATCTATGTTGTGAACCACACTTCTAGGAAAATGTCTAAAATAACTCTAGGAATCTGACCCTGGAATGCCAGGCCAGAACTGTAACAATTTCACGGCTCTGGGGTCCAGTTGCAGGCCAGAGCAGTCCATCTATGGGATACTGAACCACGGCCAACATCACATTCTCCTGCTGGAGAAAGGGGACCGGAACTGAGACAACTGGCTGCTCGGGAGTCTTTGAAGACCCACTGAGCCCCGACATGGTGTATTCAGCACACGTTTTAGTTTGTGGGACAATGGGTTGTGTACGTAAATCTAATAAAACTACTCCTGACTTTTATCAGGGCAGAAAGTCTTAAAAATCTGCCACCCATGGGTTACAATAGTAATGGAAGGTAAAGTCATAACCAAGCTAAATATGAAATATAAGAGGTCATATTTGTGATGTTGATATGGTTCCTGGCCCTCCTGGTGCATTCATCCAGGGATACCAGTTCATCTGAAACTCCTTGTGATATTTGCATGGGAGATAGCCTATTAACATTTGAGGAAAGACTATCATGGTTTATAATTCACAGACCACCCTCCCTCCAACCCACATAACCCCGTATAAAACAGTGGGAGAATAACAAATCCTTACTGAGATGTGATGCTAAGTGACCAGCACTGCAAAATTACACATTGAACATTCGGGTGTTCTTGAACCAGGCCTAACTATGAATGCTAAATTCTGTCATTTAATTACTTTAACAGGGTAGATTTTGCTAATGGTAAGAAAAAAAAATTATGATAAGAGTTGGGAAAAGTTCTCAGATCAGCACTGCCCAATAGAATTTTCTGCAAAGATGACAAGATTCTAGGCCTGTGTGCTGTCCAATACTGTAGCCACTATGGCTATTAAACACTTGAGATATGACCAGGATGACTGAGAAACTAAATTTTAAATTTTATTTAATTTTAATTAATTTAAATAATGTGACTAGTGGTTACCATTTTGGACAGTGCAGCTACAGATCCTACAAGTTAGGAACCTTGAATTGTTATCATTTAGTAAATACCTCTAACCCAAGCCCTCTGCCATTATTTCCACTGACTTTTCTCAAAACCACTTGAGAAAGAAACTTACATTCTAATATCAAATTTGGTATTGAGCGGTCTGGTGTAAATCTAGCTCCAAGGAAAGTTATAAGGTAGATGATGTCTATTGTAGTTCTGTGGCTTTTCTTACCACCAATCTTCTCCTTTGATACCATTTACCTTTCTCTAACCATTAAGCACTATCTCCAGTCACATCCCCTCCATATTTTGCCCTACTGATTATAAACTGTTCGTTTATAATGTCCCTTAGAGGAATTCTCATTGCAATGTATGACTACTGAAGACCAACTATGTCTTTGAATCCCAAAGTCAATGCTTTTCATAGTATGATCTGAGAACCTCCAGCACGAGAGCCATCTGGGAACTAGGGGTATTGCACGTTGAAAGTTAGGATTCACGGGCCCCACTCCAGACTCTCTGATTCCAAAATCTCAGGGAAAGGGAAAAAAGAATCTTCTAGGGACCAGCAGAATGGGTAACAGCACAGACCCTGGAACCAGGCTCCCTTCATCTGAATTCTAGTTCCAGGCTTTTTACTAAGTGTTAAACTTTGAACGACTGACAAGACCTCTTTGTAGTTCCATATTCTTTCCTGTGAAATGGCATAACCATAATATTTAATTTAGAGTTGTTCTGAGGAAAAAATCAGTTGATATGTGTGAGGTGCTTAAAAGAATGCCTGGTGCAAATTGAGTACTACATTAACTATCATTCCTATTATTTTTAGCAAGCAACCTGAATGAGTCTTACATACACTGAAGTTTGAGAATTCCAGTCCAAGGAAAAGAGTGAAAGCAGTAGAAATATAGGGAGCCCAGATTGCGTAGTAGTTGTTCCTATCTTGTGTCTCTGAGTTTTCAGCTGTAAAATAAGATGGTGATATTTGCTCAGAGTTAAATGGATACAGAAAACAAATGTGAAAGCCTTTTACAGTTGATGTAAAGCTGCACTGTGGTTTACACATGAGAATACCAGACTGGGGTTTTAAATGAAATGAGATGCTTAGGGACTATCAAATACAGTATCATATTGGGGAACTGCAAGAAGGAAGAATCAAAACCCCACATACAGGAGGGAGGTGTGGTATCCCCACGTGAATGCAATCGACAAATAGTTGTGCTTGTAACATCCAAAGACTTTCAGTGGAACCATCATGCAGGCCCAGTTATACAGACTTCCATTTCACAAGTCACATACACCTCGCAACTGGGACGGGCCTTTCCCCTTGTCAGCAAGCTGGAAGGAAAGCTTTGCTGATCAACATCCTACCAGCTAAAAACACAGATCTTGCCGTCAATTTATTCTGGAAGTGAGAAGCTCCTTGCTGCTAGGAGAGACTGTAAAATGGAGTCATTTTACTCCTGACATCTTCAGAGTCAGTTACTCATTTGGGGGCAACTCGAGAGCCACGTTCTGTGTCTTTGGCAAGAAAACATTTTCTACAAGCTACCAGCTAACACCTCACAGAGGAGTTTTAGTTAAGGTCCATGTGAGACCAGAAACCCCAGTAAATTGACACTTTCTAGAGAACACAGAACATCTCAAGGCTGAAACCGGCAGACTTTAAAAAAGTTTCAGTATTATAAATCACTATTGTTTTAAGTGAATGACTGAATTATGAAAGTGGCATATGGCGCATGTTGACATTTTCTAACCTCTCATTTTCTGAAATAGATACAGAAACTAGATCGTCTCTCATTTTACTTAGCACTGTACTCTAACTTTGATAGGACATACATTTTTAAAAGTCTTACATGTCTATCATATAAGTATTTTTCTATGAAATATGTTTATGCTTTAGAGCTTACTTCAGAAGAGCAAAGGTTGATCTAATTCCCCAATTTATTTATCTGTTTCCAGAGGCCAATTCAGTTCAGGCTTCCCTTGAGCATGGATGATCTGGCTGCTGTAAAAAGGGCTTTGGGGGCTTCCCTGGTGGCGCAGTGGTTGAGAGTCCGCCTGCTGATGCAGGGGACACGGGTTCGTGCCCCGGTCCGGGAAGATCCCACATGCCGCGGAGCGGCTGGGCCCGTGAGCCATGGCCGCTGAGCCTGCGCATCCGGAGCCTGTGCTCCGCAATGGGAGAGGCCACAACAGTGAGAGGCCCGCATACCGCAAAAAAAAAAAAAAAAAAAAAAAGGGCTTTGGGAACCAGGGGTACCTCGGTACAAAGGAGCCCTGAGAGGCCGGGTCAGGTCTGAAGGTGAGCCAGGTTGAGCCTCTGACACCTTGGAGAGGTTGTTATCTAAGCTTCATCACAGAGTATTCTATTTGCCAGAAAGAAGTGTCAGAAGTTTTTTCAACAGCCCTCATCCTCCTGAGAGCCTATGAATGGAAAATCCACCAGATTCTGACTAGAGTGAATAGGGTCACTGGGGCACTCAGCTCCTGGAGCTGGTACATGACTGCACAGGCTTTAGGGCATGGAGAACCTGCCACTGAACATATGGCTATTTAACTCCTCTTCTTCATACCTGGTTGATATTGTCTTAAATTTTTTTTTTCAATTTGCAGTTAACTTCCATTGTTTGAGCACTGAAATAAATGAACGCAATTATACAAGCTATTGAGATAAAATCCTTTATTTAACCCTCCTTCCTCTACCCCTATCATATTTTCAAACTAACTTGTTCTCCACTGCTCCCGGAAAAGAAATACCCGCACCAAAACTGAAGAGAAATAAAAAATGTTAATTCTTGGCTTCTGAGCTTCTATCGGCTCAGTCTAAACGTGAGGGTCATTTAAGAAAATTTCAGAGGTAAATCACTATACACCACTGTTTTGCATTACCGGCTACCTTTAGGACCTAAGACCTCATGTAAGTTTTGACTCTTAAAGTGGTTCTTCACCTTGTGGGAACTCATAGACACCTTTGAGACTCTAATGAAAGCAATGGACTCAAGGTAAAAATATCTTGTATGTACAAACACCAAATTTTGGACACATTTTCAGAAGGTTCTTGAACACCATGAAGTCCATCCACCCAGAACAAACATAATTTAAACCAAAACACTAAATTACAATATAGCCTAAAAGGAAAAGACTTTGGAATCTGACACCCTAAATTTGCACCTTAGTTCTGTTACTACCTATGTGAAGTAGTTTATCTAGACTTCAATTCTCTCATCAGTAAAATGAAGATAATAAAAGCACCTATTTCTTAGAATGTTTGTGAGGATGAGATGATGCAATGCATGGAAAAACACTTAGCACAGGCCTGGCACATAGAGAGCATTCAATTAAATTTGGTTCTATTTCGATATCCATCATTTGAAAACAAATAATGGATGGGATTCAACAAAACTGAGCACTAGCCTAGATGTTGGCATTCTCCTCTCCTTTTATCACAGAAGTTGTCCTAGAGGAAAAACAAAGTGAATATGAAGGAAGAAAACAGACAAAGATGGAGAGAAGTGCTTGAAAATTGGGCAGATGTGTCCGAGGAACAAGGTACCACGGGGGGGGAATAAGATGGGGAGGGCTTTTAAGCTGTATTTTTAAAATTTATTTATTTATTTTAATTCTTTTTTTTTAATTAAATGATTCTTTAAATTTTACAGTGCTTTACAATTTTCAAAAATTTCACATATATTATTTTATATAATCTCATAATAACCCCCCTTTTTCCCCCTTACCCCTATATTGCTTCTCCTCCCTTCCCTTGCCCCACTGGTAACCATTAGTTTGTGTTCTCTATGCATCTGTAAAGCTCTTTTTTTTTTTTTTTTTTTTAATTATACTGGCCACATGATAACTCATGGGACAGAAAAACAGCACTGTCTACCCAGGGTCACTGGATCAGCAGATAACACCCAGGCTGCACAGGAGACTCACAAAGGCTAAGATGGATAACAAAAGGGCTGGTGATTATAGCAAACCCCACAGCATCACCAAACCCATCTCCAGCATTGACCTACTACAACCAAGCATTAAAGATCATCTGGTGAGGAGAGAGCAAAGGATGGCCAAGCCCAGTGTGTAGAATAGTGGGCTCTCTGCCCCAGATCATTATCCCGCCACCCACCTTCAGCCCTTAGGAGCAGCACAGGCTAGAACCTGAGCCTTCCTGTTTACAAAACCAGCCAGAGAGAAACAAGCTCAAAGGCAAAACTAACTAGACATCCGAGGAGCGTTAATAACCGCTACAAAACAAAGACAACAAACCCAAATGCGAATACTGGGTTTACCAGTTCTTATCATTTATTTACTTACTATCTTTTTTTTTTTTTTTTTTTTTTTTTTTTGCTGTACGCGGGCCTCTCACTGTTGTGTCCTCTCCCGTTGCGGAGCACAGGCTCCGGACGCGCAGGCTCAGGGGCCATGGCTCACGGGCCTAGCCACTCTGCGGCACGTGGGATCTTCCCGGACCGGAGCACGAACCCGTGTCCCCTGCATCGGCAGGCGGACTCTCAACCACTGCGCCACCAGGGAAGCCCTACTTACTATCTTATTTGTTACTCAAAATAAAACTAATTTTCAACAAATTAAGAGACAATAAGTTGGAATATGAAGCAGAACAAGCACTTCTAAACAAGAACCAGGCAGGCATACTTGGTGTGAAAAATATGTGAGTTTAAATAAATTATGAATGCAATGGATAAATAACTAAAAGGATCCAGGAGAAGAATGAAATAGGGCACTGGAAACTAACCTACAATATTTTCCCAAAAAGCAATTGGAAAGAAGAAAGGGAAAGGGTAAACAGGTCAAGATATATGGAATCAGCAATAGAAATATCAATATATATAAAAAAGAAGTGCCATTTCGAGAGAAAATATGTATGTAGGCACAGACGAGGAGCTAGTTCAAGAAATGATGTCCAAGAATTTCCCTAACTGAAAGAGGATGGAAAACTTCAGAGTGATAAAGCATGGAGAATAAGAAAGCCAAGCCTAGAAACATTACGGTAAAATGCATGGATATTAAAGACAAAGAGAAAAAATTTGAAAGTTTCTAGAGAGAAGAGTGGACCACCGGAAAAAGTCAGACTTGATAAAAGTACACCTGAGTGTAGAAAAGAGTAGAATAACATTTTCAAAAGGTTTAAGGAAATAGCTTCCTGATTTTAAATAACAATCAAAATGTAGCAATATGCTGCCATATATGGTCATTAAGAGACATATTTACAAGTAGATCTTTGAAGAGGAACTTGGAAAACTCATATTAAAATTTATGTGGAAGAATAAAGGTCCATAAATAGCTAAGTCAGATTTGAAAGAGAAAATAAAGGGTGCATAAAAGGGTGGGAGGGGAGGGACTTTCTCTAACAGATATGAAGACAGGACCAAAACTGTAGTGATAAAAAATTTGATACTGTATTAACTCTGGAACAGAAAAGCAACCAAATGGACTGGAATAGAAAATGGAAGGAAAATATAGCACTACAAAGCAATGGGGAAAAGGACTGTTTACAAATGGTATTCGGAAAACAGGTTCACTATATGAAGAAAAGTAAAGCTAAACTTTCATGTTACCATAGCATAGATAGCAGACAGATTAAAAATGTATGTGTTAAAATTGAAAAGATTTTTAAAAATGTAGAAAAACTTTTTTGTGACCTAGGCATAGAAAAAAAACTTCTTAACTAAAACCCCAAACATACAAACTATTAGGCAATAAATAAATAAATAAAAATTAAAAGTGGATTTTACTACATTAAAATTAAACATTTCTTAAATAAGTAAAAAATTAAAAAAAACATTTCTAACTAATGAAAAACAACATAGACAAAGTCAACAGACAGATGGCATACTAAGAAAAATATTTATAAATTGACAAGAAAAAGACAGGAATCTCAATAGAAAAAAATGAGCAAAATAGATGAATAAGCAATTTACAGAAAGAGAAGATGTAATGGCTAACAAGAACATACATGAACGAATGTTCAATGCTACTATTAATCAGATAAAGGCAAAATTAGACAATAATGAGATATCACTTTACATCAGTCAGAAAGGCAAAAATAAGAAAAGCATTTAATAATGAATGTTGACAAAGATAAGAAAAAAGAGAAACTCTCATATACTGCTGTTAAGAATACTATAAATTGGTATAGATATTTCTGAAAGAAAATTGTTATTATATATACTGGGATAAATTATCCATTTGCCTTATAACCCATGGGCTCCAATCCTAGATATATATAACCAGAGAAGTTCTCACACAGCTTCCTAAGGAAACATGTATAACAATGTTCACTGCAGCACTGTTAGTGATGGCAGGAAGCTAGAAACAACCTGGGTTGTTGCTAACCAAGGATGTGTAAAATATAAACCATGCAGATAATGGAAAAACCATCTACAATAAAAAAAAAAAGAAAGTGAATGTACATACCACAGAGTGGTGAGATTTCAAATGTGTTAAAGTATGAAAAGTAGAACACAGAGAAGCTTAACAGCAAAATATCCTATATATAATTTTAAAAATACCCTCCCACAAAACAATACTACAGGGATATGTGCATAATTAAGACCTGTATCACAGATAGGATGATGCCCATGAGCATGAGGGGAATGGGAAAGGGTACTGGGAAGAAGGAAAAAAAAATACAGTAGACAAGTTTGAAGCCTTGAATTGACTGGAATGAATGATGACAATGTGCAAAGATCTGAGGAGTAAGAAACTCAACTCTGCACTGGAGATCTACTTAAAAATACAAACAAACTCATATATCTTTAAGGCTTAAAGCAAATTAGCAAATAAGAACAGGAGAACTAAATAGAAAATATTAAAGAAACCAAAACAAAACTTGTAACTGGGCTAGATTTAAATATCTTAATGTGGAAGAAAATGTTAAGAAATATTTTCTTCAAATCTCCCATACTACAATATAGTGTTCTATTTTAGGGATATTTTTCTTGAATATAGTTCGCTTATTCTTCCTTATTTTCAAAGGATCACAAATTTGATGTGAAATTAAAATCACAAGTTAAAAGATAATAGAACCAGTCATACCTAAAAAGATAAAACTTCACAAAGTATTGAGAAGTCACCTAATATTTAGTGATGATGATATAAATAATAACATCATCAATATCTTGAATTAATATACCCTCTTATTTCCTAGGTGCTCAAAGAACTGTGACTAGCTCACAAAATATTTGACACAAATATTACACTGTCATCATTTTTCATAAGTTATTACATCAATTCCATGAACTGAGACCTGGTAGTGCCTGATCTTCTCCGACAGCATCAGAAGGATTTGTGGTCACATTCTTATCATGAAGAGTAAGACTGGGCTGGTAGAACTAGCCTAAGGTGGTTATGCTGATAACGAAAAGGAGCCATACAAGAGACATGGAGACTGAAAAGAAATGACTAAAACAATCAGGGTGGAAAGAGTTTCAGAAATTGGATAAAGCACTATTGGAATCTCTATATTCACGTGATAGATATTTCTGTTGCCTCCATACGCCACCTATACACTGATCACCTACTTTTTTTTAAATTTATTTATTTTTGGCTGTGTTGAGTCTTCATTGCTGCGTGCAGGCTTTCTCTAGTTGCAGTGAGCGGGGGCTACTCTTCGTTGTGGTGCATGGGCTTCTCATTGCAGTGGCTTCTCTTTGTTGCAGAGCATGCACTCTAGGCACGTGGACTTCAGTAGTTGTGGCACGCAGGCTCAGTAGTTGTGGCTCGCCGGCTCTAGAGCACAAGCTCAGTAGTTGTGGCACACGGGCTTAGCTGCTCCGCGGCATGTGGGATCTTCCTGGACCAGGGCTCTTACCTGTGTCCCCTGCATTGGCAGGCGGATTCTTAACCACTGCACCACCAGGGAAGTCCCCTGATCACCTACTTGAAATGTTCTTGTATCTGTTATTACCACGATATCTAATTTCTATGATACGAAATCCCTATCCTTTTCTAGAGCCAAGCCTAATCATTTGGTAAACTCAATTCTACTCTCTCCTTGTACATGACTAGTGTGAACTAACATGAAATACTGATATTTGACTGATCCCCTCCAGAGACCCTCTTCATTCCATTAATCCTCCATACTAAGAAACACATCATTCTGAAATAAATTCTTCCTACTGCTTGAAATTAGTTCTATATTGTGATTTCAGTGCCTTGAGCATGTCAATCATTGTTACCATTCCATATAGACAACTGAAAACTGAACATTGTTACATAACTTGCTGAATCATGTTGGCCATGTTATAAGCAACCATCAAAATTTCATGGATGCAAAGATTCAAAAGACTATTTTTCTTCTAAAAGGAAATGCCTCCTGGTCAAACTCAAAATAAATACGTTGGGCATTGACCAAGCATTTCATCATAATAACAAAATATTCTATGAAAGAAGCAAAATTTCAATGCAATAATTACCCAGAATTCTGTGATTCTGTGTCTACTCATGTCAGCTGAGAATTAAGAGAGGAAATCTCAGTAGTTTAATGACAGGGCTACAAATTACATACGGTTCAGATGCTAAGGTCCAGCAGGAAAAAGCCTCAGAGTTTATAGAATAGTTTATACTGTTGAGTGTTACTTCTCCATTAGATAAAAACATACAAGATCTTTGAAACCGTGAACGAAGAAAGGGAATCCTTCATACTCAGTAGAATACTGAAAAATCCTTCCCCGAGGGAAAATAATAAAGTAACCGTATGATGCTATTATTAACAAATGTAACCTTTATACTCTCAGGCAATTTGTCTAGTTCTGGCAAATATGTACCATCATCAGTGTATTCTCTGCTGCCTCATGATTTCTGCTTAATAATAAAGTACATGGTGCTCTCATAAACCACAGATGTTTATGTAGAAGTTTATTACTTTCCTTCATGTAAAGTTTAAGAGTATTTGCTAAATTTCTTCTCCTTCCCCCTTTTCATTTTCCTAATTAACAATTTTCAGCATCCCCAGGCTGGGTTGCATCTGCTTTGTAGCTGAAAGATCAAATACTTAGTTTGAACTGTATAAATCAGTAAGGAAATAGAGTACCAAAGAAAGTACTCAGTGCCCTCTTGCAACTTCTTGACAGAGATGTTTACTTTACAACAGAAATATCCTTCAGGAGTCTGTAATTGGTGGGGGGAGAGGGAGGAAAAAGGAGGAGGAGGGAAGAGAGGGACTAGGAGACACTGATATAATTGGGTCTTTACTCGTCTCAGATATTTAATCTGACAATTTATTAACCACCATTCTGTTGATATATCTAGTCCTTAAAAATCACTGTCCCTTTTATTTTATAACTTTGCTTAATTAGAGCCACCCCTTTATTTGGAAGCTTCTGGGCTCCGTTGCAGAAGTGTCACACACCAGGAAAATCAAATCCAGGGTGTGGCTCACTTCAAGAGCTGATGCGTAAAATATCCAAATTTATAAAGAGGATGACTTTTTTCTTGAGATATAATTCACCTGTATAATAGTCACCCCTTTAAAATGTAAAGTTCAGCAATTTTTAGTCTATTCACAAAGCGTGCGACTCTCACCCTTAATTCCAGAACGCTTTCACGGCTCCTGAAGAAACTCTATACCCTTTAGCACTTACTCCCCATTCCCCCCTCCTTCCGGGCCCTGGGAACCACCAACCTACTTTCTGTCTCTATACTTTTGCCTATTCTGGATATATCATATAAATGGAACCATATAATATTTGTCCTTTCGTGTATGGCTTCTTTCACTTAGTATGATGTTTTCAAAATTTATCCTTGTTGTAGCATGAATCAAGACTTCAATCTTTTTATGGTTGAATGATATTCTATTGTGTACATATAGCATACATGATTTGCTTACACATCCATCAGTTGATGGACATTTGGGTTGCTTCCACGTTTGGGCCATTATGAACATGTTTTGACTTCTATGAACAATCACATACATGTTCTTATGTGGACATATGTTTTCAGCTCTCCTGGACATATACCTAGGAGTGGAAATACTGGGTCATAGGGTAACTATGTTTAACTTTTTAAAAGAGACTGCAAAACCATTTTCCAAAGTAGCTGTACCATTCTGTATTCCCAAGAGTTCCAATTTCTCCATATCCTCAGCAAAACTTGTTTGTTGTCTGTCTTATAGCCCTCCTAATGTGAGTGAGGTGGTAACGTCGATGAGTTTTAAAGAAATTCACATTAAATAAATCTTTCACCATAGGATTTCTTTAAATGATGAATTCTCTTGTTCATTTAAATTATGTCAATCTGTTAACAATCTATTACAATCAATTTTGGCAAAACTGTAAAGGTTTCTTAACTATAAGAAAGTGATCCCCAGCCGAACACCACGCACATCCAAGGCCAGGTGACGCCCACCTCGTTCTCTGAGCACAGACACCCAGGCCCACTGGCTGCCTTCCCTGCTGGAGAAGGCAGAAACAAACAAACACTGGACTCCTGCAGAAGCTTCACTTGTGGGACCAAACAACAAACAATCATGAAAACATAATATATCCCTTGGATACAGTTTAAAAGAATGATACGGGGAACTCCCTGGTGGTCCAGTGGTTCAGACTCAGCACTTTCACTGCCGAGGGCCCGGGTTCAATCCCTGGTTGAGGGGCTAAGATCCCACAAGCCGAGCTACGTGGCAAAGAAAGAGAATGATATGGAGTTTTGGAGAGGGAGATCAAGATTGGCAGGATAGGAGAACGCTGAGCTCATCTCCCTCACAAACACATAAAAAATACATCTACCGGGCTTCTCTGGTGGCACAGTGGTTGAGAGTCCGCCTGCTGATGCAGGGGACATGGGTTCGTGCCCCGGTCCAGGAAGATCCCACATGCCGCAGAGCGGCTGGGCCCGTGAGCCACGGCTGCTGAGCCTGCGCGTCCGGAGCCTGTGCTCCGCAATGGGAGAAGCCACAACAGTGAGAGGCCCGCGTACCGCAAAAAAAAAAAAATAAAAAAAAAACAAACCATCTACCTGTAGAGCAACTCTGGCTGAAAACTGACAGTAAGGCTCTTCTACAACCAAGCCTAGAAAGATCCATGTGGGATTGGACAGACAGGGAGGGGAAGCAATTGGGTCAGGACCCACAACTGCAGCAGGGGACACAGAGTGGAGGGGGATATCAAGGGCTTGGGGATCCTCCCTGGGAAGTAAGGGGTTTGAGCCAGATATTGGGCAACTCAGCCTTGGGGTCTGAATCAGGAAGACGAGTCCCCTTAGCTGGTTTGAAAACCAGTGGAACTTACCAGAGGGCTAAAGAAACTGAAACTCCACTCCTGAAGAGCACATGCATACCCTTGCTTACTCCTGGAAACAAGGGGGATGAAAAAGACTGAAAACAGCCTGGGGCTCTGGCCAGTTTCCTGTGACCATCCCAGCATGTACCTCAGCCCACACTAGGCACTTGCACCAGCCCCTCTGACTCCGGTGAGCTCTTCTCTAGGGTGAAGGCTGCATCTGCTGAGGGGAGTGTGCACACTTGACCTGACCGGCTCAAACCTGGCACTGCATCTGAACAGCCATTGCCATTGCAGGTACAGCGGTAGCAGATTGAAAGCTGCCTGGGGCAGTAACTGACTTGTCAGGACCATCCCAGTGTGCCCTAGCCCGTGCCAGGGACCTGCTCCAGCCCTCTTTGCTCTGGTGCTGTTCTCAAGCAGTGTGGAGGAGCCACTGCTGGAGGGAGAGAGCACATTTCGAGAGAAGGAAACCAGCTCAGACCTGACTCTTTGCACTTCTGCTTTAGCACCTTGGGCCCCAACCCCATAGCCAATAAGGCAGTGATGGCCACTGAGCACAGAAGAAGCCCAGGCTCACACCTGGCTCTGGCTCTAGCCCTTCTATTTCCAGCCCTAACTCCCGCCAAGGTAATAGCTGCCAGCACACCCCAGGGAAGATATGTCCTGTGCTCACTTCTATATCTCTGTCTCTATCTCTATCTACAATGGAATATTACTAGGCCATAAAAAAGAACGAACTTTTGCCATTTATAGCAACATGGATGGACCTGGAGCGTATTACACTTAGTGAAATAAGTCAGACAAATAAAGACAACTACTCTATGTTATCACATATGTGTGGAATCTAAGAAATAAAGCAAATGAAAGAATATAACAAAACAGAAATAGACCCACAGATATAAAGAACAAACTAATTGTTACCACTAGGGATAGAGGAGTAAGAGGTACAAACTGATATGTTTAAATAAATAAATTATGTGGATAAATTGTACAGCACAGGGAATATAGCCAATATTTTACAATAACTTTAAATGAAGTATAATCTATAAAAATATTGAATCACTATGTCATATGCCTGAAACTAATATTTGTAATCAACTATACTTGAAGAAAAAAAAATGGTTTTTAAAAGGTGATGCCCTGAATGCTCCTCTTAACTGAAGTGATCTTATAACTAAGAAAAGTTTCAAGTATGTGAGGAAGACTGTTAGAAGACTGATATTGTTATAAAAGCAACTTGCTTATTTGGCATCATTGGGAAATGAGCTGGTCTCTTTAGCAGAATTGCTGGACATATCACCTTTTAAATTTCTAATACTAAGTCTTTTTTGATGAAACCCTTATTAAATTAAGTGCCTTCTTAGAAACTCTAAAGATGATTTAGCTATTCTTTATAAGTCAGAGAATGTGCTGTGAACATCTTTCGTAACACTCTGTGTTTAGATCCAATTATACAATTATGGATTTTTCACATGAGATATATAGAGCCATTTGCCACTGCAGTAAATTCCCATGTATTTTGAGATCTTGTGATTATTTTATAACTTTTTTCTTTTTTTTAAACTCTTCCTTTGTTAATAGGCTACATTTCTGGATACTGCCAGTGAGAATTCTTCTGAACACTTTTTATTAATTCTCATCTTGGTGATTCTTAAGCTAGAATGAAACAATGTTTTTCAGAGCATCTCGGAATTGCCCAAATGTATACACAAAACTTTATACTTATATACATATATGCATTTCCTGGAGAGATTATTTTAAAATTTTATATCAGAAATCAAGAAAGGAATCCATGTTTTCAAGAGGTAATAATCTCTGTCCTAGATAAAATACCACTGCTTGTTGAAACTGATTACCTAAATTCTGGATACATACGATCCTAATATAACTATTTATTCCTTGTAAATATTATTGAATCATCCATCTTTATTTTGAAGACTACCTGCAGCATACATAGATATTTGGTAGATCCTTTCTCTCCAAATCACCGCAATTTTGACATGATTCAATTTGAGCGTAATAGCAAGCTCTGCTGTTTTAGACACTAATCCAAAAGATCTTTACATCTTACATTGGTTATGTCTCAGAAATGGATCCATCCAGCCCCCTCTTATCACTTTACCTCTTTTTTAAGCTAACTCTTCCAAAACTTATTTTCAGACCAGTTAGTTTAAATGCAATAAAACTACGTAACTCTATGCATTTACTTAGGCATAAAATAGGCTAAATTTATTTTACCTACAGAGCCTTAGGTGGGAACTAATTATCTAGGTGTGGTTCATTCTTAAACCATACCTTCCTTTCCTAACTCTGCTAGAAAATGTATTCTCTCATAGTTGCCAGGAGACTTCTATCAATAAGTCAAACTGAGATCCTATTCTTTGACTTCAGGAAAATCATTATGTCCAACACTAGCATATTAGTTACGTAAGTTATGATCCATTCATGTGATGGAATATCATGCTGCCAATAAAAATATTAATCACAAAGCATTTTAATGGCATAAGGGAATTCAAACAAGATTAGAAGGAAACATAATTGTTAAAAGGATTAGAAGGAAACAATTATTAAACATGTTTCCCTCTGGATTTTGAGATTATATATGATTTATGGTAAGAAATTTGGATTTTATTCTGAGAATAAAAAACTAAGATTTTTAAGCAGGGACTCTGTTTGATTATGATTAAAACAACACTTTGGTTGACAAATAGGTAATTAGTAAGGGGTAAGGAAATCATTAGGAATCTACTGCTATAACACAGATGTAAGCCTTAAGGGATTCAAATCAGGGTGATGGCATGGGGTGATAAGAAGTGATAGGATTTATGATATATTTTAA
Source organism: Leucopleurus acutus (assembly GCF_964270905.1). Lineage (NCBI taxonomy): Eukaryota > Metazoa > Chordata > Mammalia > Artiodactyla > Delphinidae > Leucopleurus > Leucopleurus acutus. The sequence continues at coordinate 66,260,913 of NC_139149.1, read as the reverse complement.
AGCTAAATATGACAGGACCTAGGTTTTTAAACTAAACAACTGGGTAGATACTAGTGCTATTTACAGGTAGGTGAAATATTTGAGGATGAATAAATTTGGGGTAGAACAGGGAGTGATGAATATTAATTACTTTATTTTCACTATACTAAATTTGAGATGGTTATTAGATAGCTAAGTCAAAGTTTAAGGTAAATTGAATCTAAGAATCTGCAGCTCAGTGGGGAGACCAGGGCTACAATTACACATTTGGGAGTTATCAGGATATTGCATAAGCTTGCCAAGGAAGAACATGCTGATAGAGAAAAGAAAATGACAAGGGTTAAGCTTAAAACATTCTAAGAGGAAGAACTGGTGACTGAGAAGTGGCAAGAATTGTGAAACGTCTGAGATTTTGCCCTTCTTTCAAGCTAACAAATTAGCTTGCTAAAGTTTCATGAATCTTAGCAGAAGACAGGCTCCTAGATCAGAGGCAAAGAATTTTATTACTCATAGTGTAACAGGTAAAATGAGCATCAGCATGTTACATCATGCTTATATCCCAGTTTCCATGGTGGGTGACACAGAGGAGTCTGGTAGACGCTGTACATGCAGTGGGTTTGTACCCTAAAGAACTGTGAACCTAGGAAACTTCGATCTTTCTAATGGACAGTTAGCCTTTTCCACTTGTGCCCCGAGGGACACATTATTTTATTATACTGGGCAGTAAACAAACCTACTCTTTGTACTGGGGAGGGACACTATCTATATCCTCCAAGGCTATCTGCTACACAAAAAGCCTTGAAAAGATGGTATGGACCAAAGACAGACAGTGCCTCTGATTGCAAGATGTGCAGAAAATAGCAAGAGACCCATGGAAAATGTTTCCCAACTGGAAATAAATAATAAAAGTATATTAGAAGAAGTGAGTAAATTTGTAGTAAGTACTACTGAGTGTAGTAGAAGAAAATCCTATAAAATTAAGAGTCTGAAGATAAAAGGAGAAGCCAACCATGGCAACTGCAGCTGTGATGACCTTTACTAGATTTATTTCAGCGGTGGGTTTGAAAACTTGATTAAAGAGAGTTGAAGAAAGAACTGAAAATGAGGAAGTAGATTCAGTGAGTACAGACAGTGAGTATATACAGTGAATACAGGGCATAGTTGGAGGTAGACCTTCCTGGTGTCTAGAGAAAGTTTTAAGTCATCCTTGTGTACTAATAGGGGTGATCTAGGTGAGAGTGAGAAATTGATACAGGAGATAATGGGGGAAATTCCAGGAATAAAAAGGGAGAAAAAAATAAAAATGGTTAAACTTCGTAAAGCACTTGCTATGCCAAGCTCTGATCTGGTTAGTCTGCACTTACTAATTACGCCTCATTCACACTGAATGAGGTACTCTTATTATTCCCCAGGTTATAGATGAAAAAAGTAAGGCACACAAGTAACTTATCTTCACTGTTAATGACTGCATGGTACTATCCTACAGAACCGAATGGAGGTTATCCAGAACACTAATGGAGGGTTAACTTTAGAAAGGAAGAGAGATATTTTTTTCTATTTCATTGGCAATGTGGATGTAGATGGAGGGTGGTTGGTGAATTTGTTTGTGGGAAAGGGGAGTAGTTCTAATCTGATAGCATCAATTTTCTAAATATGAGACAGTAATTGGCCAAGATGGGTATAGGGACATGTGTTAGAAACTCAAAGAAGAAAGTAACAGGTCTGAAGTATTCATTTCACAGACTAGGGAAGTCAGTTTATTCGAGAGGTATAATATTATTACCTGGCAGTATATGAGTGGCCATTAAGATTCATGGATATAGGTAAAGAATAAGAGAATTGAGGGATTTATAGAGAGGCAAAGGTGTTGAGGGGAAGGTTGTGTTGATTTTGATAGACCCAGAAGCTTAAGTGGGGACATGGAGGTGACTGAGGGTGAAAAACAGTGGAGTGAATGGACTGGAGGTCCTAAGGTGGTATAGAGTCACAGAACTGAAGAGACTGGAGGTCAGAGAGGGAGATGGCTGACACTGAAATCCTTCAAGGCAGTGCAGATAAGGAGAAAAACATCTTTTGCAGGGGAAGTGCCAATGAACTGGGATGCCAGGAGTGGGGGTCACTGTTGTAGACAATAAATCACTAGAATGAAGAAGAGCACAGTGACCCATGTATTAAAGTAACCAGTAAGCATACGATCCACATGGGGAGGACAGTTTCCTGGCATTGGTAGATGATAGTAAAAAGGAAAGAGAAAAACTGGTAATAAAAAAAAAGAAAAACTGATAAAATGCACTTCAAAGAAGCAGGCAGTGCTGAAGGGGAAATGGTTTGAAAGCAAAAATGAGGAAAAAGGAGGATACCTACTCTACGTCACTAAAACTAATTCTGCCTCCTATAAATAGGAGTTTCAGTTTACTGAAATCCATGCATTTATGTCAATGAAATAAAGTATGGACTTAGAGAAATTAAACTCATAGTATATCACATTAGACAGCTTTGAGGGCACTAACAGGCAAATGCTTACCTAAATATAACACGGCAACCAAGCAAAACAACATCTGAAATATTTCATTTTAAGTCTTAGGAATAACTATTCCTGTAAGGAACACATGATGAACACGTGGGAGAATTAATTCGATTACCCAATGTGCTTCTACATAGAAACAAATCTAATGTGAAATTGGCAAAATAACACGGAATGAAATGAGTGCATTCATTTTCAGGTAACCAATACTTCTTCTAAGTTTTGTTGTTTTAACGTTTGTATTTACACTGGAAATAAATATAATGAACAATTGCATAGGTTGGATAGAATTTAAATATAAATCATCTAATTAGCTAGTCACTTGAAAGCAAAAACGGAAATTTGAATCTGTTGTTTAATTGCCACATCTTAAGAACACATTTTAGCCAGTTGCATCAAAAAAGAGATAATAATGTGAGTGCATGACAGTGTCTCATAGTAATGAGCAGGCTCTGGTTTCTATTTATTGCATATACAATGGACACTGACAAGAGTTTTGGGAAAATGAGTAAGGCTCGTAGAAAAGCTAGCATAGAGATGTGAAGACAGGTCAATTCTAACACTATCTCCTGGGAAGAAGACAGACTTTCTTAAAGATATATGTGCCTCAGAATTATATGGTTTTAAATAGTCATCTTTGGACCAAATTCCATTTCTAGCCACATGCATTCACAGGAGGGTAAACACGTTGGCTTACTAAGGACTCATCTGTTATATCAACCACTATTGAGTCGATATCCTAGCCACCCCTGAAACAAGGTCTTCCTTACACATGATGGGAGATGGTTCCAATGCCTGAAATTCTTCCTTTGCAGTTTCCTTTTGTATTAAACATTGCTTTTTCCACATCCAAAATAAAGAAGTGTCAGAAAAAAAAAAATCAAGTCTCTAATACTTTAAGGTATACAAATATTAGAACAGGTTTTTTTTCCCTCTAGGCACCTATATGTGGTAATGGGGATGAGAAAGAAAAAAATGGAAATAAATTGTGAGAAAAATGAGAGATTCCAAAAATAAAATCTAACTGACTTGTATCTTTCCCTGTTTTCTTTTTCATAGAAGGTTGTTTATGCTCCATTGGTCAGGCTAACATCACTGCGGGAATTACTTTCTATTGTGCCATATACCTGATGTAGAAGAGGATGAAATGATATGGAAAATGTTTCTGATATGATGGTAAGTGGGGAAAAAATAAGCAACAAGAATACAAGATAATTATACAACCCAAAAGCTAAAGGCCTTGCAGTGGCTCACAAAGCCCTCCCCTGCCCCTCCCCCACCAGCTCTCTCTCTTCATCCCCTCTACCATTCTCCACATTGGTCCCTGCACTCCAGCCACACTCGCCTCCATTCCTGCTCCCCCTAGGGCCTCAGCCTGGCTCTGGCCCCTGTCTGGACATCCACAAGGCTAACCACTTCACCTCCTTTAAGTCTTTGTTCCAGTGTCGCCTTTTCAAGGAGACCTACTCAGTTTATACTAGTATTTATCATGGCAATGCACCTCCCCCTGCCCTGGCACTCCTGACACCCCCCATATCGTCACTATTTTTTAACCGAAGTATTTATCACTTTCTAACAGTAATATAACATACTTTTTTTTTTATCATCTGTCTTCAATCCCCTGGAATTTAACCTTCAAGAAAGCAGAGATTTTTTTTGGTCTGCTATATCTTAAGCTTCTAAAATAATGTTGGCACTTAATAAATATTTGTTGAATGAATGAGTAAACAGTTTTGTCGCTATGTTTACTACTATGTCAAAAAGGGGTGGGATAGGGAGGGTGGGAGGGAGGGAGACGCAAGAGGGAAGAGATATGGGAACATATGTGTATGTATAACTGATTCACTTTGTTATAAAGCAGAAACTAACACACCATTGTAAAGCAATTATACTCCAATAAAGATGTAAAAACAAACAAACAAACAAACAAAAAACATGTGTGCCGAAACCTAACCACCAGAGACATTGTGAAGTTGAATACACGGTTATAGTATTAAAATTATATTGATTTTGTCCCCAACACACATTTCAAAAAAAAAAAATTTTATAGACAGATTGTCAAGGCTTCAAAAGGATAATAGAAAACTTAAATTTTGATTATTGAGGTGACAAGATTGTGAACAAATGCTGTCCTTTTATTTGGTGTTTAATTATAATTTCTAAAATATTTGTATAATAAGAAATAAAAATAAGTGAAAGTTTGGGGAGAGAGTTTTTCTTCCCGTTCATGCAAAGCAGGAATATTATAAACAGGACAGCAAAATCAGTTACGTATTCTGAAATAGTGAGATGGCCCAGTTCACACTAATGAATATTAAATGTATTTACCTCCCTTTGAGCAGATTTCAGCCTGCATCAACCAAAGCATATGGCATAGAGGGCTTCATGCATGAGAACACATATATTCTCTTAGAAATACATTTTAACTCTAAATTCGTACAATGATTTGTTACCCCAAATATGTGTCTAGAAAGAAATTCTATACAAAGTATTGCTTTATTTCCAAAAATGCTCCTTTATCTATTTCAATGACCAGTATTATCTGAGATGTCTTTTTTTCAATTAATACTAGATGGTGAATAAATCACAGGCAACTCATTAAAATGATGCTAAGTATTACAGCCTTAACACTTAAAGGATAAGCTAACATTTCTCACTTCTCTCTAATTCATGGTAATGAGTTTTATAGCATATTGATTGTGGGTTATTATATGAGATAAGTGATTTATCAATGTACTTCATGAAAAACAAAAGAAATTCAAAGTCCCAGCATCATTTCTAACACTCCTTCACTCCTCCTTCTCATTCCATACAACAGCATGCTAACTGTCAAAAGCATTGTATAGAAAAAGTTTTATTTAACCTAATTTAAAAATGATGGTTAGACTAACAATTGTCCTTACCAAGTAACAGAACAAGAACAAAAACATCATTTACTTCACTGTGAATTTCTGAAATAGTTTTTGAAACAAACAAAATTGTCTTACGTTCATGATTTCACCTACTTGCTTACAGATTTATCATGAAAAGGGAATTCAGAATTTTTAAAAAAGTAGAAAAAGCTTTCTTAAATAATACTTTAACTGGGCCATTAAGGTAGTATTTTATGTCAATGAAAATATTTACTGGAAAAAATCAATATGTCACACACGACTCACATTATACTTAAAAGAAAATGAAAAGAAAAAGGTATATCTAGATAGTAGCCCTCAAACAGTGTCACTTACATAGCAAACATTCAAAAAATATTTGAGGAAATAAATAAATTTGTTCTTATTTTGCTTGAATGTAGGGTGACAATTTTTTTTGAGGGTAGATTCATTGAGATATAATTTACATACAATATTCACCATTTTTAGTGTATAGATCTATGAGTTTTGACAAATGTATAAACTCATGTAACTGCCACAACCATCAAGATATGTAAAATTTCATCCCTACTAAAAGTTATTTCAGGCCCCTTTGTAGTCAGTTTCTACCCCAAGCCCCAGGCCAGCCCCTGGCAACCACTGATTGGTTTTTCATCAACATAGCTTTGCCTTTTGATTAAATTTGAAATGTTGAATTAGGCTTGCATTCTTGGGGCAAATCTCACTTGATCCTGTCACCTAAAAAAAAATATGTGTGTATATATATATATATATATATATATATATATATATATATATATATATATATTCATGAAGGCTATTCTATAGTTTTCTTTTCTTGTACTCTAACTGGTTTTGATATCAGGGTAATACTGGCCTCATACAACAAGAGTGTTCTTTTAACTTCTATTTCTTTGAAAAGTTTTGTAGAATTGTAATTTTTTCCTTAAATGTATGATAGAATTTATAAGTGAGAACATCTAGGTGTGGAGTCTTATTATTTAGAAACTTCTTAAGTACAAATTTAATTTCTTTAATAGATGTCTGACTAATCAGATTATCTGTTCCTTCTTCAGTGTGCTTTGGTAGTTTGTGTCTTGTAAGGGATTTGTTCATTTCTTTTAATCTGTCAAATTTAAGGACATAAAACTGATAGCCTGTTATTACCCTTATAATATCTATAGGTTCTACAGTGATGTTCCTTACTCATTCCAGGTGTTGGTTACTTGTGTCTTCTCTCTTTTGTTCCTGATCAGGCTGGCTTGAGTTTTATCATTTTTATTGATCGGTCAAAAAAACACCCAGTTTTTAATTTCATTCTACTGTTTTTATGCTTCAGATTAAACGTAATTTTCTCCCCTTTTTCCTTAGGTTTAATTTGCTCTTCTTTTCATAATTTCTTAAGGTAGAAACCTAGATAATAGATTTAAGACCTTCCCTCTTTCCTAATGTTAGCATTTGATGTCTAGATTTTTCTCTAAGCACTACTTAAGCAACATCCCACAACATTTGATGCGATGTTTTGATTTTTATTCAATTCAAAGTATTTTGTGATTTCCCTTGTGACTTCTTTGCCTCATGAATTGTTTAAAACAGTGTATTATCTAATTTCTAGATGTTAGGAGATTTTGCAAATGTCTTTACTGATTTCTAGTTGACTTCTGTTACGGATAACATGTTATATGATTTCAATTCTTTTAAAATTGTTAATATTTGATTTATGTATCAGAATATGGTGAATGTTCCATGAGTATTTGAAACAAATGTGTACTCTGCTAATGTTATTGCTAAGCATTCTATAAATGTTAATTAGATGAAGTCAGCTGATAATGTTTTTCAAATCTTCTGTATCTTTACGGTTTTTTTGTCTGCTTTTCTATTGACTTTTGACAGAGAAGCATTGAAGTCTCCAAAACTAATTGTGGATTTGTCTATTTCTCCTTTTAATTCTATCAGTTTTTGCTTCATGTAATTTGAGGTTTTGTTGTTAAATGCATACACATTTAGGAATGCTATGCCTTATTATTTAATTGCACCCTTTATCATGATGTAATGTCCTTCTTTTGTTCCTGGCAGTATTCCTTGATCTGAAGTCTATTTTGTCTGATATTAATATAGTCACTCCAGCTTTCTTTTGATTAGTGTTGGCACAGCATACACTTTTGCATTCTTTTGCTTTTAATCTACATATCTCTTTATATTTAAATGGCTTCATCTAGACAGAATAAAGTTGGGTCTTGCTTTTTATCTACTATAAATTGTATGTGCCACCTCCCACCCTCTAATTCATATGTTGAAATACTAACCCTCAATGTGACAGTATTAGGAGGCAGGGCCTTAGGTGATTAGGTCATGAGGGCAGAGCCCTCATGAATAAGATTAGTGCCCTCATAAAAGAGACCCCAGAGAGCTCACTCACCCCTTCTGCCATGTGAGGACATAGTGAGAAGACAACTGTCGAGGAACCAGGAAGCGGGCTCTCACCAGACACGAAATCTGCCAGTGCCTTGATCTTGAACTCCCAGTCTCCAGAACGGTGAGAAATAAATTTCTGTTTTATATAAGCCACCTGGTCTATGGTACTTTGTTATAGCAGCCTGAACAGACTAAGACATTATCCAATCTGACAGTCTCTGTCTTTTAATTGGTGTATTTAAGCCATTTTTTAGAAGACTAAATACTGATACAGTTTAATTAAAATCTACCATCTTGCTATTTGTTTTCCATTTGTTCCATCTGTTCTTTGTTCTTCCTTGTCTCTTTTTCATGGCTTACTTTGATTAATTTACACAGTTCTATTTTATCTCCATGATTAGCTTATTATATATACCTCTTTTAAAAAATGTAGTGGTTGCCCCTGGGCTTTCAATGTACATCATTAATTAATAACAGTGTACTCCAAATGTTATGCTGCCTTATTTAGAGTGCAATTCTTAAAACAGCATACTGCCAATGATGTAAATGATGTCATCCATGATACATTTATATATGCCATAAACCCTAATGCATAACTACTAGTTTTTCTTTAGACATTCAATTATTTTCTGGAGCAAATACAAGTGAGGAAAAATGTTTTTTATATTTACCTGCACTTTAACTGCTCCTAGAATTCCTCATTTACACATATTTGTATAGATCCATGTTTCTGTCCAGTATCATATTCCTTTTGCCTAAAGACCTGTGGATTGTTTTTTTTTTTTTTTTTTTTTGATTCCTGTGATGTAGGTCTGCTGATATTAAATTCTCTTATTTTCATTCGTTGATTCACTCATTCTTTAGTCTCAAAAATTCTATTTCATTTTTGGAAGGTATTTCTAGGATTTCTATTTGACTATTTCTTATAGCTTACATCTTTTTTTGTTAAATTCCATATCTGTTCAGGCCTGTTGACTATGTTTTCCACTATAATAATAATTTATTATTTATAAATGATAGTATTTAAAATTCCCTGTTTGATATTTCCAATGATTGGGTCATTTCTGAGTCTGGTTCTGTTACTTGCTTTGTTTCTTGACAGTGGGTTCTTTTTTCTTTCTTGTGTCGCATAGTTTTTTTTTTTTGAATGCCAGTCATTGTGTGTAGCATAAGTAGGAACTGAGTCACATAATATTTATGCCTGGGAATGGGAATGGGTATGCCTCTTCTGTTAGACCAGTAGTGTGGGAGGTTGTATCACTTTATGCAGTCTCTGAGCGGGTTTGATTTTTGCTGCTGCTACTGTCCCCTTCAGAGTTATCTCATGTTAATCTTGGGAGCTGTGCAGCCAGAGGTTTTTCCTCAATGTTCTTGTCCCACCTTCAGCTCTCAGCCTTCCCTTTGTGCTTGTATCTCAATTTTCTTAGCTCTTTCTCAGGGACAGATACGTGTTGCTTGTTATTTGGTACTTTCTAACCGTATGACAACAGTGGTAGGGGAATCCTCTGTTGTCCTGCTCCAGCTTCATTCTTAAGCAGGGCTGTCCCTGGCCTTAGAATTGGAGGGTTGTCAATGATACTGCCCCTTACCATGTTTTCTTTTCTTATTTCATAAATCAACTTCTATTTGGGGGGCCTTAAAAAATAATTCATCATAATGATTCCCTGTTTTGCCAGACAACTGAGTCCTTTCACAGGTCTGATAGTTTTCTTATGATTTGAAAGAGAGCTCTATCTTTGTACTATTTGTGATATTTTCTCCCCACACCCTAAGAATCCTATTTTCTAAGAGATCCTCATATCACAAGACTTGTGGTCTATAAACCACATACCCCCCAGCCTCATGTACCTATAGGGAGTTGAAGGCTGGAGTCTAGAACAGGCCCACAGATTTTTTTTTGCTTACAGCCTTTTTTAATACATAAGGTTGGCCTATAACTGATTTTGTGCTACAGCAGCAGAGGTGAGTATTTGTAACAGAAGCCATATGGCCTACAAAGCCTAAATATTTGCTATCTGGTCCTTTATAGAAAGTTTGCTGACCCTGGTCTTGAAATTGTAGAGTATAGAAATTGCAGGAATTGTAGGCCCCAGGGTCTAGAAAGGTAGAGACTGGGTCTGAAGTGGCAATTAGGAGGTACCTAACCCAGAGGGCAACATGGAATAAGTCTGCTCCACGTTCTTCTTAGACTTTTTTTTTTGAAATGATACTTTTCCCACTCATTCACTCATTTGTTTTACGGCATGGTTCCCACCACCTCAATTACAACTACCTGGGAGTTCATTCATATCGTTCTTAAAATGTGGTTTTGAATTTAAAAGATCTAGTTATATACTTCATTCAAATATATGTAATAGTTTAAAATTCCTGCCAATACTTTTCTTGTATAGTTACTTTTTTAAAATTCAGAAGCCTGGGTATAATCTGATCAAAATTTCCAGTTTAGAAATAATGTCGCAAATTTTTCCCTATACATGTTGGAAAGGAAGCAGGCAAGCAGAGTTCTCATTCATGCCTAAACCCCTCCTGCCAATTTATTTCAATCTGCTTTTCAGACAACTGGCAGGAATGTCTTGCCTATGAATATTCTTCTAATGAATCAATGTCCAACAAAAACATCAACAGATTTAGGTTACAAATAATGACCTCCTTTAACAGGCAGACATTAACACTACTTTTAAAAAACTGGATTGGAAATATCTACTGTAATCCCATTTTTCTTTCATCATTTAAAAAGAATTCAGGGTTTTAGCCAAAGCAGGTTTTCAAGCGTAACTTATATTTACATTCCTCTTAGTTCTACACTTTGCGCAATAGCATGTAAAAATTGCTTCAAGTAACAGCTTCTCTGAGGTGAAAGCTTATTTATTCCTTGACAACTTACAGATATGTTGTATGCATATCTACATACACATATGTGTAAATATATATGTATATGTCTACATTTTATATGCATATAAACTTTGTCTATCACTTTATAGTTTTAAAAATCATGACTTCATGCTTCAAATATAGACCAAACAAAAAAAAAATTTAAGAATCATCTTGTAATTTATACTTACTTTATATTTTATATATGAGTTTGTATTACTCTCCCCATATTCTAAAGTTTGGCTCTCCTGAATGTTTTCATTTTTCTGTAAGTATATCAACCCCCATCTCCCTTCTTTCACACACCCATCCAAGGGTGGAACAGTGGAGACAATAAGCATTTTAATTTTATCTCTATCTGTAGATTTTACATAGGAGTGTAATATTATATAATGTGCTCCCATAGAGCGGTCCTATACTCACTCCAACTCAGAAGGAGAAACTAAAATCAGTGTCAGGTTTCAAAAGCCAAAGATAGGAATTTAGAAGTCGGTTTGCAAAATTAAGAATAGCAACATTTAAGGCCAGAGTCAAAAGAAATATATGAGGAAAACACATAATCATGAAACCTTAGAACAAGAGTTCAAATACTAATTTTTACAGTAATTTCAGAATAGGTTTGATGTCTACATTGTTTTATTACCGTGTGATAGGCAGAAAATTCCCCTTCCCTCCAATTAGAACAGATTCCTGGAAACTGTGAATATGTTACCTTACATGGCAAAAGGGACTTCGTAGATGTAATTTAGTTAAGGAACTTGAGACGGCAAGATTTTCCTGGTTATCCTTGTGGGCCCAATCTAATCACAAGTGTCCTTAAAAAGAGGGAGGCATAAGAAGAGAGTCAGAGGGAGATGTGACTATAGAAGAATGGTCCAAACAATGCAACGTTGCTGGCTTTAAAGATGGAGGAAGGAGACCATCAGATAAAGAATGTTGACAGCCTCTAAAAGCTGGAAAAGACAAGGAAACAAACTTCCCCTAGAGTCTTCTGAAAGGAATGCAGCACTGCTGACACCTTGATATTAGCCCAAAGAGACACGTGTCAGACTTTTAACCTGCAGAATTGTAAAAAAATAAATTTGTGTTGTTTAAGCTACTAAGTTTGTGGTGATTTGTTACTGCAGTAGAAAAATCAATGCATTATAGTTATCACAACATTTATGTTTCACTGGTTTTGTTGTACATTAATAATTTTCTTAATTTTACTAGCTCCCTGTTCCTGTGTTTTCTATTTTGATTAAAATCTTAGCCTAAAGAACTGATTGAGAGTTTTTGTTTTTTCTTTTTCTTTTTAGGAAGGGCCCTTTTGTGTGATTTTCTAGATCCTTCCATATATGAGAATAACTTCCAGTTACCCCTGTTCATAAACAGCAACTTGACAGTTCAAGTCACAATCGTTTATTTCTTTCACCCTCTAGATTGTTACTAATGATCTTTCCCCTCTCTCTTTCTCTCTGCTAGACTATCTTTTTTGTTTGTTTGTTTGTTTTTGGTAGGAAATCTTTGTTTCCTGTCTATAGCTTTTCTAATTCTTTTGCCTTGAAGACACAAATCTTTTTTAAGGAAAACTTTCTTCTTATTATTTATTGTTGTTTTCTCTATCTGCTCAGTTCTTTACTCCTTAGATTCCTATTTTGTATGTTACATCCCTCAGATCTGTTCTTTGGGTCTCTTGTCTTTTCTCTCATTATTTTACTTCTTTTCCTAAATTTTGGGAGAATTCTTACACTTATTTTCTATAGTATTGGTTTAATTTTATCTAACCTAATGTGTCCTGCCTCCACTGTGTTTTCATTTAGCAATCTTTTTTCATTTACAATCTCCCAAGACTGAACCAGCAAAAAGTAGAAAATATGAATAGATCAATTACCAGTACTGAAATTGAATAAGTAATTTTAAAACTCCCAACAAGCAAAAGTCCAGGACCAGATGGCTTCACAGGTGAATTGTACCAAAAATTTAGAGAAGAGTTAACATCTACCATAAAACTATTCTAAAAAAAATTGCAGAGGAAGGAACACTTGCAAACTCATTCGATGAGGCCACCATCACCCTGATACCAAAGCCAGATGAAGATACCACAGAAAAAGAAAATTACAGGCATATATCACTGATGAACACAGACACAAAAATCCTCAACAAAATACTAGCAAACTGACTCCAACAGTACATTAAAAAAAATCATACACCATGATCAAGTGGGATTTATCCCAGGCATGCAAGGATTTTTCAATATCCACAAATCAATCAATGTGACACACCATATTAACAAACTGAAGAAGACCATATGATCATCCCAATAGATGCAGGAAAAGGTTTTCATAAAACTCAACATCCATTTGTGATAAAAACTCTTCAGAAAGTGGGTATAGAGGGAACATACTTCAACATAATAAAGGCCATATATATGAACCCACAACTAACATCATACTCAATGGTGAAAAGCTGAAAGCACTTTCTCCAAGATCAGGAACGAGACAAGGATGCCCACTCTCACCACTTTTATTTGACATAGTTTTGGAAGTCCTAGCCATAGCAATCAGAGAAGAAAAAGAAATAAAGGGAATCCAAGTTGGAAAAGAAGTAAAACTGTTTGCAGATGACATATTACTACTATACATAGAAAATCCTAAAGACTACAAGAAAACTACTAGAGCCCATCAATGAATTTGGTAAAGTTGCAGGATAAAAAATTAATATACAGAAATCTGTTGCATTTCTATACACAAACAATGAAATATCAGAAAGAGAAATTAAGGAAACAATCCCATTTACCACTGCATCAAAAAAGAATGAAATACCTAGGAGTAAACTTACCTAAGGAGGCAAAAGACCTGTACTCCAAAAACTATAAGATGCTGATGAAAGAAACTGAAGATGACGCAAACAGATGGAGAGATATACCATGTTCTTGGATTGGAAGAATCAATATTGTTAAAATGACTATACTACCCAAGGCAATTTACAGATTCAATGCAATCCCTATCAAATTACCAACGGCATTTTTCACAGAACTAGAACAAAAATTTTTTAATTCATATGGAAGCAATCTTTTTATTTCTTTTAAACTACATTCAGGCCTTTCAGATCAGTCTCATTTCATGTTTGCTTCCTCTAACTTTATAAACGTAGTATCCTTTAAAGAACATGAGTTAGAGATTTTTCAAACTTCTGTATTCTTCATTCCCTTGTTTGCTCTGATTTGTCAGAGTAGATACCTACCGTCTCTTAAATTCATCAATGTTTCTCTGTTTTCTCACCCTAAATTCAAATCCTAACTCAGCTTCTCTCTAGATAAACAAGCTTGGGCAAGTTAGTAAGTCTCTCTAAGCTCAGAGTCCTCATTTATAAAATATTCCTTATAATGGCACATACTATAAAAAGTATGATTATGATAATTAAAAATAAATATGATTATTTATTAAATTCAGTTATAATTAACTGATTTAATACCAGAAAGAGCTTAGCACAGTGTCATGCACATGGTAATTGATTAATGAATGGTAGTTGCCATTATAATCACTGTTCTCATCACCATCATAATCAACATCATTACAATTAGTACAGAGGAAGTTCCATTATTGTCTAGGCAGGAGCCGAGACTGGTTTTGTAAGAGTGCTTGGATTCCTACTCTAACCTGACAGGTCTAGATAAAAGAAGAAAAAGAAAATTCAGAATTGCTATAGTGTTACTTTGCTATTTCAGAATCTCCCTTCTCTGGGACCAGTCTGGAAGGCACCTGAGGCTGAGGCAGCAGCAGCAGGAAACTTTACTTTTGGTTGAAGGTGTCTTTCTCTTCTTAGATATGGCAGCCAGAAACGTGCTGGAGTATTCTGCTCCAACCCTCATTTCTCCTGTATCCTAAACCTTGTCCACTTCCTCTTAATGCAAGGTGACCACGGCCAAATGCTAGCTCTCTGCCTGACTTCGTAGTCCACATCAAGTGTGTTTGTATGGGGGGGTGGACGAGTGAGCATCACCAAGGCTTCCCCAGCTAATGTGGACATTTGCCTCCAGCCTTTGCCCCTATGAATTAGGGACGACCGTGTGGCACTGGGGTGGGGAGGGGTAGGAGGATGTTGGAATCTCTTGTACTTACATCATGACTTCATAGGTGGGGATTTACAAATTGTCCTTCCCTTTCTTAGCTACATTATGTCTGTACTTACCTTGCAGAAATTGCTCAAAGTTTCTGGGCATGAATATCTCTTTCTCCTAATTTCCACTTGATAAGGCTTTCACCGTCCTAATATTCTATTTTCCATTTCACTAGTCAACTGGAAGGGAGGGTGCTAGATATGGATGCTCATATTAATGTTACAAAGATCAGCTATTACTCTTGAACTAAGTTTTCTTTGTCAAGCTCAGCTTATACTCAATAAAGGGTTTACTGTTTAAAAATCATAATAAGCCAAATTTTTTTCTAATGCTTGCTTTCACATTATGACAAAGCTGTAATTGTGAATCTTTTCCCATTTTTTTAAAGTTCTCAAATCTTATTTCTACTGCTTTAGAATCTATTTAAGGTCCAGTAGTTTCTAAAAATACTTTGCTCTATTAACCTAAAATGATCTAGCATTACTCTGTTTCAATAGCAATGAAAACTAAGCCAGGTTTTTATATCTATTGAATTTTTTGTATTTTCAGCTATAGCCCAATCCCCCTGTAAAGCTGTTCATCACATTCAATAGGTAGTTATATATAGTGGAAATGGAGTCCCTCGATGATATAAAGCAATCTAAAAGGCATAAAAAATACTTTCAAGGAGCTCTCTTTCCAATTGAGGTTAAACAGATGTTGAATATGTTTTCTGGTTTAATCACTGTCAATACAGTGTGTTCAACTTTTTCCCATCTAGCTAAGAATGAAATTATCAGACTTAAATTTTCCCTTTTAAATCACTGGAGGTAATTGTTTTGTGATATGGAATTTTTATTTTAGATTATACATTGGTTTGCAAGATTTAATCAAGTTTTTACATCTCTTAGTTCACTTTTTATGAATTTCCACTTAAACTGAAAGGATTAAAATGAGCTTTATTGCCAATTCCTTGTTAAAATCAATTATGTTTAGACTATCTAGAACAACACTATAAAACCATTTACAATTGCAAATACAAAGGCAATAACAGCTTATGGAAGGGTTGGGGTGGGTCCTATTTGAGGCTCTAACAATAGTTGGGGGAAATCTCTAAGATTTACTTTAAAAAATTACAGAAAGTTATTTTCTGAGTTCTCCTGGAAAGACAGCATTTATGAGTGGTGGAAAGAGAGTAGGCATTCACCCAAGGATTAGGATTTAAGGCTTCCTGAGAGGAATTACCTCATTCGTACTGTAAAAATATCTCTTCTCCTGACCTGCAGAGGAATATCTAAATTCTAGCATTAGTTATTTTCTTATTTGACCTGTGGGCAGATCTTTATGTCCCTCGCTCCCTCCCTTCCCATCTGTTTCCTTGTAGATAGATTTAATCTGGAAGAGCAGATAGTGTTTAGCAAAGGCATTAGATATACTGAATAAAAACCTATTGAATTGGATTATTTTGTTTTGTGTTCCTCTCTTAAAATACTCTTGGGAGAGTTGAGATGTTAAGTCTCTGTCACGGTGGTTACCAAAATTTACTGGACATAAAAATCATCTTGGATGCCTGTTAAAATGCAGATATCCAGCCCTGCCCCTTTGAGATTTTGATGCAGGTAATCCTTGGTCCACATTGACTGAAACCTCTTTGCAACATCTTAGTATGAACGTGGTTTATTACTTTCCTCTGGGAAAAGTTGAGAGTTCCTGAATGGAACCAAGAAAGAACAGGGTAGGTGAGAACGTGAGTTTAACCACTGCCTTTTCCTTCCAGTCTCATTATTCAGAGACGTGGCTAAGGGAGTAAATTTTAGAGTAGATGTGAAAGCGTCTTTCTTTTACTTCTGTGATTAAGCACATGGTGACCAACCACATAGCTTAGTAAGGTGGCCTTCTTCACTCCTTATACTCACTCCTTATACCCAAATAGTCAGCGAGTTGTCTGGTTTCCCTTACTCAGTGATGCTATAGTCTTTTCCTTATCTTCATGCCACCACCACTGTTTTTGTTTCTAGTCTTGGCATTGCTGCTAGACTATTGCGACGGAGTAGCCTGCTTGTGGTCTTGCCCTACTCTTCATCCCCAGTCCTCTCTGATGCATCAAACTGCTGATGAATCAGATTTCAAGAAAGCAGATCTGATTATCTCATTCTTCTGCTGTGAGTCCTTATAAAGATCTTCTCTAATTTCAGGATAAAAGTTAAATGTCTGAGCCATCTGTGATGGAATACCTGCCTACTGATCCACTTCTCCACTGACCTCCAGCCACCCTGAACACCCCTGGACAAAACTCATTTCTCCACATCCACAGACCTTGGCTTTCTGCCCTTCTCTTTGCTTGGAGCACCAAACACTCACCAAAGAACACTGACTAATATCTACTCATTCTCTAGAATCATAATCTGGCCATGGTGGGGATCAGAGCAGGCCACCTCCAATATGCCACTTGGTGTACTGATTAGTTTAAATTAAAGTTACCTAAGAAACAGCCAATGCAAGAAGGATACTCTGACCCTCCTTTGCCCCCCTGAAAGGAGAAAATAAATCTCCCATGTGAAAGGTAACTTCCCTGTACCAGGAGGTACAGAGACATCCTTATCACCAGAGATGGGGAATTCAAATCTGAGAAGGCTGTATAAACAAACCTTGTTTCTTGCAATCCCAAACTTATTTTTCTTGTCAATTCCTCACAAATTTATTGTTTCTTGGTATAAAAGGTACCTGCTTTAGTCACTACTTTGAGTCATATACCTATAAGGCCTTTATACATAAGAAATTAATTTTTTCTCCTGTTAATATGCCTTGTGTCAATTTAATTATTAGACTAGCCAAAAGAACGAAGAAGCATAGGGGGAAATTTTCCCTTCCCCAATAGCCTCTAGATTAATACATCAAGGAAATTTCTACGTGAATTAAAAACTATGAACTTAATTCTCAAACCTTCATATGATTCTGTAATCAGAACAGCAAAGAAATATTGCTGCCTTTGGAAAATTTTTAGTGACTATACAAAATATTAACTCTAAGTCCTGGGATTACAAATTATTATTTCTCCTTTATGATATTCTATATGTTCTAAGTTCTATGGTCTAGATATTTACTAATTTTATGAAAAAGTAATTCTTATAATTTTTTGGTGAATGACTAACAGTACAAGAATCTGTCATTTCTATGTCACTTCCTTCATGGGGTTGCAAGTTCATCAAACATATTCACTCATTTGTAATTTGACACGCTTCTCAGCTAGGTTGGGAACTGACTTATTCTCACTTCATAGGCATAAAGAGTAACTTGATAATAATATATCAGGGAACCCATGGCAGAGTGGTCCTAGGAATGTTTGCCCATCATCCTCTCAGCAAACCACTGGCAAAGTTTCTAGAAATTCAATCAGTTATCAAGTTACTACCATTTATTAAGCAAGCCAAGTGGTACCGGTCTCTGGATCAGGATATCCAGGGGTAAAGAGGCCTTTTCAAACTGCAGACATAGTCCCTGCCCATCCACCCTTATCCTCCCACATCACTTAGCAGAGACACCACAGTTAAAACTACATAACCCATTTAAAGTGTTCTAGGCAGTCACAGTTCCTGAC
Source organism: Leucopleurus acutus (assembly GCF_964270905.1). NCBI lineage: Eukaryota > Metazoa > Chordata > Mammalia > Artiodactyla > Delphinidae > Leucopleurus > Leucopleurus acutus. Next base: position 66,242,575 of record NC_139149.1, on the reverse strand, counting down.
TACAAACAACAGAAACAATACTGGCCAAATTGAGCAGAAAAGGAACACATTGGAAAGCTCTTGCATAGCTCACAGAACTCATCAAAAGTGTGAAGAACCAAACTCTGAAAAGAGAACACAGCAGATTCAGACTACAGCCATGATCTGCTTGGGCCACCAACTATAAATCCTACAATAGCTGCTTCACTGCCCTCTACCTGCTCTCCATCACAGAGGGAGAACCAAACTCTCTCAGTGTCTGAGTGCCTTCAGGAGTCTAAATGCCCTGAAGTTGTGGACAGTGGGTGAGCTGAGTTCATATGCTCACCATCTCTATGAACAGGGAGCTGGGGATTCTCCTGAAACAGGAAATGAGTTCCAGCGCTAGGCAGAATTAAAAGACAACAATGCTTGCCACACAAAGCACCATGCTGAACCAACAAATGCAGGCGTACAAACTGACAAACTGTAGCCCAGAGCCCAGGGAAAATGATGGCTTGTGATAGGATCTTCCCTCTGGGGTTGATCATCTGCTTAGAGAAGAGATGGTGAAGATGCGTGTGAAACTGTCTCAAGGAAGAATAAGGAATGACAGAAAAGAAAAAAAAAAGTAGGAAGGAATGAAGGAAATTTGAATGCCAAGAAATACAGAGAAGGAGATGTGACCAAGGATAGAATGTAAAGAGACCTGAGATGTAGGAAGAAAGATGCTGGAGGAAGGCATGTGAGGGCAAATGACCAAACAGAACGAACTACACACACACAAGTTGTAGATCCTTGCTCTCTATAGTCATGATATTATTAGGTTAATTAATGAAGATTCTAAGATCAGAGAATTAGTACTCCTCAGGACGTATTACGTAGGCACTCAGTCATGCTTGTTAATCTGGGGCAGGTTCATTGAATGCGGCAGCTGCTTTCCAGATTGCCATTTTCTCCTGCAGCAGACCTGGGTCTACGCCCCAGCAACCATGCCTAAGGGACCTGCAGTTGGCATTAATCTTGGCACCACCTATTCTTGTGTGGGTGTCTTCCAGCATGGGAAGGTGGAAATAATTGCCAATGATCAGGGGAACCGAACTACCCCAAGCTATGTCGCCTTTACTGATACCGAACGATTGATCGGTGATGCTGCAAAGAACCAAGTCGCAATGAATCTCACCAACACGGTTTTTGATGTCAAATGCCTCACTGGACGAAGACTTGACGATGCTGTTGTCCAGTCTGATATGAAGCATTGGCCCTTCATGGTGGTGAACGATGCAAGCAGGCCTAAGGTTCGAGTAGAATACACGGGAGAGACAAAAACTTTCTATCCAGAGGAGGTGTCATCCATGGTTTTGACAAAGATGAAGGAAATAGCAGAAGCCTATCTTGGGAAGACTGTTACCAACGCTGTTGTCACAGCACCCGCTTACTTTAATGATTCTCAACGTCAGGCTACCAAAGGTGCTGGAACTATTGCTGGGCTCAATGTACTTAGAATCATCAATGAGCCAACTGCTGCTGCTATTGCCTATGGCTTAGACAAAAAGGTCGGAGCAGAAAGAAATGTGCTGATCTTTGATTTATGTGGTGACACTTTTGATGTGTCAATTCTCACTATTGAGGATGGAATCTTTGAGGTCCAATCTACAGATACCCACTTAGGTGGGGAAGACTTTGACAACGAAATGGTCAACCATTTCATTGCAGAGTTCAAGCACAAGCACAAGCAGGACATCAGTGAGAACAAGAGGGCTGTCCGTCGCCTTCATACTGCTTGTGAGCGTGCTAGGTGCACTCTCTCTTCCAGCACCCAGGGCAGTACTGAGATTGATTACCTCTATGAAGGAATTGACTTCTATACCTCAATTACCCATGCCCGATTTGAAGAACTGAATGCTGAACCGTTCCGTGACACACTGGACCCTGTCGAGAAAGCCCTTCAGGATGCCAAGCTAGACAAGTCTCAGATCCATGATATTGTCCTGGTGGGTGGTTCAACCCACATCCCCAAGGTTCTGAAACTTCTACAGGACTTCTTCAATGGGAAAGAACTGAATAAGAGCATCAACCCTGATGAGGCTGTTGCTTATGGTGCAGCTGTCCAGGCAGCCATTCTATCTGGAGACAAATCTGAAAATGTTCAAGACTTGCTGCTGTTGGATGTCACTCCTCTTTCCCTTGGAATTGAAACTGCTGGTGGAGTCATGACTGTCCTCATCAAGCACAACACCACCATTCCCACCAAGCAGACGCAGATGCAGCCCTTCACAACCTACTCTGACAACCAGCTCAGTGTACTCATTCAGGTTTATGAAGGTGAGCGTGCCATGACCAAGGATAACAACTTGCTTGGCAAGTTTGAACTCACAGGCAAACCTCCTTCCCCCCATGGTGTTCCTCAGATTGAAGTCACTTTTGATAATGATGCCAATGGCATCCTCAATGTCTCTCCTGTGGGTAAGAGCACAGGAAAAGAGAACAAGATTACCATCACTAATGACAAGGGCCATTTGAGCAAGGAAGACACTGAACGCATGGTTCAGGAAGCAGAGAAGTACAAAACTGAAGATGAGAAGCAGCGGGGTAAGGTGTCTTCGAAGAATTCTCTTGAATCCTATGCTTTCAATGTGAAAGCTACTGTTGAGGATGAGAAACTTCAAGGATAAGAACCAGACTGCAGAGAAGGAAGAATCTGAACATCAGCAGAAGGAGCTGGAAGAAGTCTGCAACCCCATCATCAACAAGCTGTACCAGAGTGCAGGAGGCATGCTAGGAGGAATGCCTGGGGGCTTCCCTGGTGGTGGAGCTCCTCCATCTGGTGGCGCCTCCTCTGGGCCCACCATTGAAGAGGTTGATTAAGTCAGCCTAGCATAGGTTTAGCATTGTTCCACAAAACACTGAAGGACCCAAATTTGTAGCAAATTCCATGGCAGTTTTAAAGTTGAGCTGCTATAGCAAACTGGGCATTCTTGATACTTGAACATGGAATGTGTGCACAGGGAAAGGAAATAACATTGCACTTTACAAGCACTGTATTATAAGTGGAAAATACAATGTCTTAAATAAAACTGTATTTAAAATTGGCACCATAAAAAAGGGGGCAATTCATAAATATTAGTTATGTAAACATGCTACCTGTTAAATAATAATAAACTCTATTAGTTATTTGTTTTTTTATTTTTTTAATTTCTTTAATTTTTTTTTTGGCTGCGTTGGGCCTTCGTCGCTGCATGTGAGCTCTCTCTAGTTGTGGAGAGCAGGGGCCACTCCTCGCTGCGGTGCGCGGGCCTCTCACTGCAGCGGCCTCCCTCGTTGCGGAGCATGGGCTCCAGGTGCCCAGGCTTCAGTAGTTGTGGCACGCGGGCCCAGCAGCTGTGGCTTGCGGGCTCCAGAGCGCAGGCTCAGCAGTTGTGGAGCACGGGCCCAGCTATTCCACGGCACGTGGGATCCTCCCGGACCAGGGCTCGAACCCGTGTCCCCTGCACTGGCAGGCGGATTCCCAACCACTGCGCCACCAAGGAAGCCCTAGTTATTTGTTATTAAAGGATCAGGATAACCTCCTTTACCTAAAGTCAACTATTTAAAGATATGAATCATCTCTACAGAAATACCTTCAGGGAACAACTAGATTAGTGTCTGATTGAAAAACTAGCCAAGTGGACACATAAAACTCACCATCACCGACATGCGGTGAATAAAAAAATAAAAAAGCCTTAACAGAGCTGGAATAACAAGTCAGCAAGGTTGAACACTGAGGCCTCTGCAGAGTGGCAAGGGTGACTCTAGGAGCAAAGGAGTGTTTTCTAGATACACAATGTAATTTTAAGAAAGGCAGATCTACCTTGGGATTGGTTTTAAAAAGAGAGTTGCATTTGAGAATTTCATATATTATATCTCTGGTGAGGTATTAACAAGAACAACAGAAGCAGACACCACTGACTAGCTTCTCATTACGCTGTGCCCTGTGCTAAGCATAACCTCATTTAGTCTCACAACCCCTGTGGGTTAAGATGACTAGTGCTTCCTTTTACCACTGAGGAAACCAAAGCATAGAGGGGCCAACTCTTGTCTAGTAAACTAACATGTGTTGAATACCTGTGACGTGGTAGACACATCGCTGGGGCTTTGCATTACTCTGTGTTTAGTAACCAGAAAGGAATGGATTCAAATACAGGTTTTTCCACTCAAAGCCCATATTTGTTCCACCGCTTGGTAGAATATCAACAATCACTTTTCACTCAGCAGGCTCCTGACAGAAAAGAGGAAGAATTAATACCAAGTGATGATGGGAGGGCAAGGGTATTGCTTATTTGTAACTGGCCAGACAAGAGAGAGGGCAGGTCACTGTGTCAGCTTTCAGGTTACCAAAAATAAACAGAGAATTAAGAAGTGAGCAGTGTGGCTGGCCCCTGAGTAGGGATTTGTATAATGAGCATAATGTGTGTCTGTGTGTGCGCCAGCATGCGAGCGTGCATATACACATAGTATCGCTTAAGTGAACAATAGGCATCCTCTCACACTACTGCTTTACTAGATAGAATTTAAGTACAGTACAGTATAGTGGTCCCACTTACCTGCAGGGGATACATTCCAAGACCCCCAGTGGATGCCTGAAACAGCAGATAGCACCCAACCATATTTTACTGTGTATTTTCCTATACATACCTATGATCAAGTTTATTTATAAATTAGGCACAGTAAGAGATTAACAACAATAACTAATAATAAAATAGAAAAAATATAATATACTGTAATAAAAGTTGTGTGAATGTGGTCTCTCTCTCAAAATATTTGAGTGTACAAATTTAAGGCTATTTCCATCTTAACTAAGTACTTATCACGCATTGTGGCTATAACTTTTGCATTTTGAGGTGTGACAGCAAAACTAGCATGAATTTCTCTTCCCTTCTTCACAATTTCATGGATAGAAGATTCTTTTTTATTTTAATTTTATTTATTTATTTTTGGCCGTGTCAGGTCTTAGTTGTGGCATGTGGGACCTTTGTTGAGGCATGCGGGATCTTTCATTGAGACGCTCAGGCTTCTCTCTAGTTCTGGCGTGCAGGTTTTCTCTTCTCTAGTTGTGGCATGCAGGATCCAGGGCGCGTGGGCTCTGTAGTTTATGGCACACAGGCTCTAGTTGAGGCACACGAGCTCAGTAGTTGTGGCACGCAGGCTTAGTTGCTCCACAGCATGTGGGATCTTAGTTCCCTGACCAGGGATCGAATCTGCGTCCCCTGCATATTAAAGCAGATTCTTTACCACTGGACCACCAGGGAAGTCCCAAGAAAATTCATTCTTACAGTAGATCTTAGCAACCTCCGCAAACAATTTTTTTTTCTTTCCTTATTAAGGTTAGAACTTGCACCTTTTCACTTAGAGGAAGCACTTTACTATGGCTTCTCCTCGGCTTATTTGAATTGCCAGCATCACTACTCTTGAGGCCATTATTTTGTAAAATAATGATGACTTGAACACAGTACTTGGATACCAAAAATAAGTGGAGAACTAAGGAGTATGCAGTGTATCCCCTGAGGAGGATTTGTGTGACAGTCCATCCGATAACCAAGATGGCTACTAAGTGACCAACAGGCAGGATATACTGGATAAAGGGGTGATTCTTCTCTGGGTGGGATGGATAAGGACAGTGCGAGATATCATCACACTACTAAGAACAGCACACAATTTAAAACTTATGAATCATTTATTTCTGGTACTTTCCATTCAATATTTTCAGACCTTGGTTGACCAAACCTGGTAACTGAAACTGCAGAAAGAGAAACCACAAATAAGAGGGGACTACAATAGCTAATATATGACAGAGGAGTGATAAAAACAATAATAGAGGAATAATTTTTAACTGTAATGTCAAAACACATAGGTTTTCCATATTCTTTCATGGAATGTACCACATGTATTGTTACTAATAATAAAGTGCTAAAACTTAATTGAATAATTTAGTTTTCTTCTTAAATCAGAGGAGATACAAGGTTATACCTATAATATGGCTCTCTCTGGGTTTGGTCAGAGTTTAGTCAGAAAACCAGAGCCCCTGCAATTATTCTAGGAATAAAGGATTCAATATAGAAATTAAGGTTTATACAAATGTGGCAGGAACTGGACAGTTGTAGGCACTGGAACAAAGAAACAATCACTAGTGATTTCAAAGCCCTGGAATGGCTGGGAAAGTTGGGCTTGTGGTCAGTCCAAGAATATGTCGTGTCTGGCCACCTGGCCTGCAAAGCGGGAGCTGGTGGGAAAGTCTCTGATGCTGCTTCATCTGGTGGCTTCCCAGGATAATGGTTTTCTCTTTCCTTTCTCCCTTTGCCTCCCAAACCTTCCACAAGTACATTTCTTCAGCAAGCTAGCCTGAAACCAGACAGGAAAGGGGATCTGGGAAACAAGTCCCGAGGGTCGGAAGGGAGTAGTGGTGATGCTGAGTCAACACCCCACTGGGGTTATGATATCTACTTTCTTAAGAGGAAGAGAAAGTGTGAGGTTAAAGCTAAGACAACACCAAGAATTGCATACAAGGGGGTATCACCTGTATGAATGTGTCCTTAACAATAAAGGAAAAATAAAAAGTTTGAGACATCTGTGATGAGATGTGTGCCTGAGTGGCCTCTGACTACTGAAGGCTGCTGAAGAGCCAATTGAAATATAGCTGGATCATCTCTTTCTATAGAGTGAGGTCACTTTTTTAGTTTTAATTTTTTCATGCTGGACACCACAGAGGGAGAAAAGGAAGGTGATCAAATCCATCTATACGTCTTCTGACGTCATCAACCTCAGGAGAAAAATAAGAATGAGCCATCATATCATCACCTGTAGAAGACTCTATCCCAAGAGCCTCACCTGCATAAATTCCCCTTGTGACACTGATGCTGAATAGGCAACGTTGCTTTTCCACCACTGCTCTGATGGGACACTGAAAACCTGGGCAATTTAGCTCACTTATAAAACTAGCACCATAAAGAAAATCATTTAAAAGTAGCACTAAAAATTCAGGGTATAGTCCCTTACACAGATGAAAACTTACGACCTTTTATTTATTTTTATCTTTTTTACATCTTTATTGGAGTATAATTGCTTTACAATGGTGTGTTAGTTTCTGCTTTATAACAAAGTGGATCAGTTATACATATACATATGTTCCCATATCTCTTCCCTCTTGCGTCTCCCTCCCTCCCACCCTCCCTATCCCACCCCTCTAGGTGGTCATAAAGCACTGAGCTGATCTCCCTGTGCTATGTGGCTGCTTCCCACTAGCTACCTATTTTACGTTTGGTAGTGTATATATGTCCATGCCACTCTCTCACTTTGTCACAGCTTACCCTTACCCTTCCCCATATCCTAAAGTCCATTCTCTAGTAGGTCTGTGTCTTTATTCCTGTCTTACCCCTAGGCTCTTCATGACATTTTTTTTTTCTTAAATCCCATATATATGTGTTAGCATATGGTATTTGTCTTTCTCTTTCTGACTTACTTCACTCTGTGTGACAGACTCTAGGTCTATCCACCTCATTACAAATAGCTCAATTTCATTTCTTTGTATGGCTGAGTAATATTCCATTGTATATATGTGCCACATCTTCTTTACCCATTCATCCGATGATGGACACTTAGGTTGTTTCCATGTCCTGGCTATTGTAAATAGAGCTGCAATGAACATTTTGGTACATGACTCTTTTTGAATTATGGTTTTCTCAGGGTATATGCCCAGTAGTGGGATTGCTGGGTCGTATGGTAGTTCTATTTGTAGTTTTTTAAGGAACCTTCATACTGTTCTCCATAGTGGCTGTACCAATTCACATTCCCACCAGCAGTGCAAGAGTGTTCCCTTTTCTCCACACCCTCTCCAGCATTTATTGTTTATAGATTTTTTGATGATGGCCATTCTGACTGGTGTGAGATGATATCTCATTGTAGTTTTGATTTGCATTTCTCTAATGATTAATGATGTTGAGCATTCTTTCATGTGTTTGTTGGCAGACTGTATATCTTCTTTGGAGAAATGTCTATTTAGGTCTTCTGCCCATTTTTGGATTGGGTTGTTTGTTTTTTTGTTATTGAGCTGCATGAGCTGCTTATAAATTTTGGAGATTAATTCTTTGTCAGTTGCTTCATTTGCAAATATTTTCTCCCATTCTGAGGGTTGTCTTTTGGTCTTGTTTATGGTTTCCTTTGCTGTGCAAAAGCTTTGAAGTTTCATTAGATCCCATTTGTTTATTTTTGTTTTTATTTCCATTCCTCTATGAGGTGGGTCAAAAAGGATCTTGCTGTGATTTATGTCATAGAGTGTTCTGCCTATGTTTTCCTCTAAGAGTTTGAGAGTGTCTGGCCTTACATTTAGGTCTTTAATCCATTTTGAGCTTATTTTTGTGTATGTTGTTAGGGAGTGATCTAATCTCACACTTTTACATGTACCTGTCCAGTTTTCCCAGCACCACTTATTGAAGAGGCTGGCCTTTCTCCACTGTACATTCCTGCCTCCTTTATCAAAGATAAGGTGACCATATATGCATGGGTTTATCTCTGGGCTTTCTATCTTGTTCCATTTATCTATCTTTCTGTTTTTGTGCCAGTACCATACTGTCTTGATAACTGAAGCTTTGTAGTATAGTCTAAAGTCAGGGAGCCTGATTCCTCCAGCTCCGTTTTTCATTCTCAAGATTGCTTTGGCTATTCGGGGTCTTTTGTGTTTCCATACAAATTGTGAAATTTTTTGTTCTAGTTCTGTGAAAAATGCCAGTGGTAGTTTGATAGGGATTGCATTGAATCTGTAGATTGCTTTGGGTAGTAGAGTCATTTTCAGAATGTTGATTCTTCCAATCCAAGAACATGGTATATCTCTCCATCTATTTGTATCATCTTTAATTTTTTTCATCAGTGTCTTATAATTTTCTGCATACAGGTCTTTTGTCTCCTTAGGTAGACACCATATTAACAAATTGAAGGAGAAAAACCATATGATCATCTCAATAGATGCAGAGAAAGCTTTCGACAAAATTCAACACCCATTTATGATAAAAACCCTGCAGAAAGGAGGCATAGAGGGAACTTTCCTCAACATAATAAAGGCTATAGATGACAAACCCACAGCCAACATTGTGCTCAAATGGTGAAAAACTGAAAGCATTTCCGCTAAGATCAGGAACAAGACAAGGTTGCCCACTCTCACCACTCTTGTTCAACATAGTTTTGGAAGTTTTAGCCACAGCAATCAGAGAAGAAAAGGAAATAAAAGGAACCCAAATCGGAAGAGAAGAAGTAAAGCTGTCACTGTTTGCAGATGACATGACACTATACATAGAGAATCCTAAAGATGCTACCAGAAAACTACGAGAGCTAATCAATGAATTTGGTAAAGTAGCAGGATACAAAATTAATGTACAGAAATCTTGGCATTCCTATACACTAATGATGAAAAATCTGAAAGTGAAATCAAGAAAACACTCCCATTTACCATTGCAACCACCTTTTAAAATAAGGCAGTATTTACTTTTTAAGTGAGGCGGCATACGCATTATTATTATTTAATATTTAATGAAGGCCACCAGCGTGCTAGGTGTTATACATCACTCTGCACAAAAAGTTGGGTGTGTATATATAGGAGCCTGGCATCCTATAATTAAAGTCATGCAGCATACAGGAGAATGGACCATACTCCAGAAAGGTCAGATGAACAACTCTAATCATAACTGGTTTATATACTTCATTTCCACTAACTGAGGTTTCATCCTTCTTGATACCTAAACATTTATATTATACTTCACTGCTTATGTGGGACTTATTGAAAATTCTGACTGCCTGGGAAAGAGTTAAGCTTTCTCTGTCCAGTTGTACATTGCCCTTAAACCAAACTTTCTTTAATATGTGAAATAATCTATCTCTATTTTATGAGTTGTTGATGTAGCACAATCTGTTTTAAAGAGGGACAGTAGCTGCATTAGACACAATATTTGTCAAGGAGAGAAAATATTTTAAGTTGAAAAAAATCTAAAACTAAAAGAAACTAATGAACTATGTGTCAAAAACTGTGTCAGACACTTTCTCAGATGATTTGCCTAACAACGATAGTTTTTCCATCTTAGAAACACTATATCAAAGATTATGATCAGTTTTAAGTACTGAAAATCAGGATTGCAAACAGAAATAGTATTGGGGGATATGGGTTTTAAAATAATGCACAAATACACCCAAAAAGCTCTTTGTAAATGAAAAAGAGTTCCTTCAAACAGCCATTTCTGTGCCATTCCATGGGAAATTTTGTTTTGTAGGAGAAAACAGTAACAAAATCTCAGTTCATTAGTTCTGAGTCCTAGCTTCTACAAGTTCTTAGAAAATAAGCTAATCTTCAATAAGGATGGTTGAATTTGTATAATTTAAGGTACAGATGAGAAAAACATTCTCAAGTTCAGGTGCTTGTACATTTTTTATAGTACAACAGTTTCCCGTGTACTAATTGATTCAGAAGACATTTCTATTACTTCCACAGCTGGGGCTGGATATAATCAAGAAGAAATACTGTGTTACCCAGAAATAAACAAAAGTTAATGGAACTTTCGCTGAGCCACAAAGAGAGTATTTTCAGCGTTTGGCTATGAGTTCAATTTCACACTTGAGAACTTTCTAGTCTGTCCTCTTTTCCCCTGGTGAGTACCACTAACACTTCAAAGAGGGATGGAAAAAACTGAGCCAATCTGACAGGAGCAATGTCTCTCAGGAAAGAAATACAGCTGCCAAAGAAGGCAAATGAGAACTTTATACAAGCACAAAGCCAGCAGGGCATCTGGAGACATCACATTTCATTGCTCTTTTCTGTTTACTATAAGATATAAAAACAATCATTTGCCACTGGGGAGATGTTTCATGAATTGAGTGTTATAATTCTATAAGTGGACACCATGTTTTTAGGGGAATAAATAAACTTTTCAGGAAGATTTTTTTTTTCATACTCTGATCATAGAGCAGGTTCTAGTTCCTTCAATAGGCAAATGTTTATTGTTTAAGTACCTCCTATTGGTCTTTTCTGACCTGAACAAAGAACTTTACAAGCTATCTTCCCTCTGCCAGACAAATTCCATTTAAAAATTAAAGATAGTAAACTATTTTAAAAGTAACAATTCACTTGGTTTATGTTTTCTTCTCTATCTCTCCCTCTCTCTCATTCTTGCTCACTCACTCTCTCTTTATCTCTCTTGCAAAACAGGTATTTTTTTTCCCTATCCTTTCATAACTTCCCCATATGAGTTCTTTATTTTGATTTGTCTTTCAACTGTCTGGAATACAAGACACAGCCATTTTTAAGAAGCATGCTTGAGTTGCACATTTCATAAAATTTTGTATATTTAAGTATCATTTTATTGCTTTGACTCATGAACTTTATGTTCATGAATTTGTCTGGGTAGAGAAATTATTGAATCACACTTTTTTCTCCTTCCAAATAATGTACAAAATCCTCCATTTATACTAACATCTACTATTCAAAGACGATTGTAACATTTTCCCCTTTATAGGTGACACATTTCTTTTTCTTACAGATGCTTATAAGCTCCTTTCTTCAGTAAAATATTTAACTAAAAATGGTTACCAGATTATATCTTAAACTAACTGTTTCCTTTATAAAGAAAAATGGAACGGAAAACACTATGACTTTTAAGACAGATAAAATGGACCTAATATTGATATGCAACACAAACTACGCTAAATGGCTTTATTTTCAGCTCATTCCAACTCATAGTTTGAATAGGCTGTGAGAGAAGACCTCAAACTGAATTAACAGTAATGGTGGGGCTTCCCTGGTGGTGCAGTGGTTGAGAATCTGCCTGCCAATGCAGGGGACACAGGTTCGAGTCCTGGTCTGGGAAGATCCCACATGCCGCGGAGCAACTAGGTCCGTGAGCCACAACTACTGAGCCTGCGCGTCTGGAGCCTGTGCTCTGCAACAAGAGAGGCTGCAATAGTGAGAGGCCTGCGCACCGCAATGAAGAGTGGCCCCCGCTTGCTGCAACTAGAGAAAGCCCTCGCATAGAAACAAAGACCCAACACAGCCAAAAATAAATAAATTAAAAAAAAAAAACAGTAATGGTGCACAGCTCTTGTTTTTTGAAGACAAGACAGTGATAGAAAACACTGTACCTGTGGTGTCTGTCTCTACTGCCAAACAGGAATGACAGCCAGGACTGAAGTAGAAACAGCATCACCAGTGGCATTTTCATTGGCTTGGCATCCTAACACTTAAGCACATGCTGAAAATAAAGCTTATAAGAGGCAAAGAAAAGATATGAAACAACATCCTGCAGCCAACTTTGAATTACAGAAGATTACTATCAACTGAAATAAAAAATGTACTGACTTACCAAAGAAAAGACCTGGGAGCTTAAAATTTTCACCTGGCTTCTTGCTAATCTGCCTTGCTGGAGCCAAATCATAACATCAAGCCCAAAGAACACAGGGACGAAGTTCCCAGTACTCATGGTCCCAGCTTTCACCCTACTCTCCTTGGGCATCCAAAATCCTACCAGAGAAGAAAGAAATTCAACATTCAAATTTTCAACTTCAGCTTTAAGGGAAAAACTTTTAAAAGAGCAGATAAAGATGCAGCAGAGTCAAAGTTCCCACTCAGATTCTTTTGGCAGAAGTAGGAAACTCATGTAGGACTGAATATGTTAAAAATAACTAAGAGAAAAAAAAATCAGTATGCTATCTATAAAAAAATTCTGCAAACACAAGGTAAAGAGAGAATATGGCACTCAACAGACAGTCAAAACATACACTTGGAGAAAAAATTTCTCCAAGGCATTGAAGAACATTTTAAATTCAATGCTTTAGAAAGTGCAAAGAGTGGAATCAACATTGCGAAAAACCAAACATGGAGGGAAAATATGATAAAAATTATACTAATGGTAAAAAATGGACAAAAATAAGAGCAAGTAGTGAGAAGATGCCATTTATGAGGATACTACTACTCAACTCTGAAGTATAACTGGAAAGAAAACAGAAAAAGGGAAAATATTAAAAAAATGTAATGAAACAAATTTTATGAAATTAAGGAAGGCAAGAATCTTTAGATATAAAAGGTATTATGGTTATGGACTGAATGTTTGTGTCCCCCCAGCATTTATGTTGCAATCCTCTGTTGGAATCTTAACCCCCAATACAACGGTGTTAGGAGGAGGTAATGAGGTTATGAGGGATTAGAGCTCTTATAAAAGAGACCTTGGGGGCTCTCTAGCCCTCTTTCCAGCATATGAAAAGAAAGTTAGAGGACCTGGTTCCTATGAACCAGGAAATGCGCCTTCATTAGACACCGAATCTGCCAACTTTGATCTTGGACTTTCCAACCTCCAGAACTGTGAGAAATGTTTGTTGTTTAAGCCTCCCAGTCTATTGTATTGTTGTTATAGCAGCCTGAACTAGGACAAAGGGCAACCTCCATCCAAAGATAATTTATCGAAGTCCCCATGCAGAGACCACAGGGAATATGTACTGATCTCACAAAGCTGGGTCTATTAAATAGGTGAGCAAGGGCAGGTACCACCTCGACAAAGTCGCAGTAGAAAATCATATGCAGAAGATTAGAAAAAGGTACTTATAATGTTTTGGGGCCAGGGTTAGTCATAAGATTATTTTAGGGTAGAAGATAGTAAGCATAGTCTGAGCAGGAAATGGTTAAAATTTGTAAACTAGGTAAGTTCACTAAACTTCCTTCACAATGCTATCTTGTGTCAGAAAGTATTCTTTGGGGTCTGTGATTTGAAGTTGGAGCTCTCCATCTGTTTCAATGGAAATTAAGTTTCATTCTTATTTTGTTAATTTGGTACATTTCAGAAAGTAAAATTGTGCAGACCTTTTCCAAAGGTCTTGTTGACTACTTTAACTATAGAATCATATGCTTGACAGTCCTCTTATTCACCACCTAACACCAGGAAAACCTGCCTTAAATCATCAAATCTCAAAATTGCTTCCTCTCATTCCCTGTGCAGAGACATAGAAACAACCAGAGGGGAAGAGGACATCATGTCTTAGTGAGTATCACAGGAGTTATAGCAGGGCTTTCAGTAGACCATGAAGCCCTTGAAAAATATGTGATCACATATGCACGCTCCACAATCTTAAGAAAATTTGTTACTTTTTATACCAAGAAGCAGATGTAGATGTACTTCTTTTAGTTTATTATATATAATTATATATACATGTGTATACGTTTGTATATAGACACTTATTGTTTTTAAAACATATATCTTCTGGGTCTGTGCCATATTTTTCCCTCTTAGGAGTCTAAGAAGTTCTTAAACAATGGTCTGAGTAGCAAAGTCCCTAACAGAGCTCACTAGTAAGGTCCAGGTATAAGTCTTTGAGACTCTTTCAAATAGTAGGTTCTTTATACTTTGTTCAATACAAAGGGGTTTATTTCCTATTTCGGGATACTTCCCATAGCTACATGAAGATCTAATTAGCCTACTAATGTGATTGCACATTGCTGCCACATGGTGCTGCTGTTGGAGCTGATTCTTGCACAGCAAGGTGGACTCTATTCATTCTGCATCAGTCTTCTTGCTAACTGACTCAAGTTCTTGCAAGGGTCATAATGGTGTGCTTGGACTCCAAGGGTTATCAGTTGTCTCATGTGACATTCACTTGCTCAGTACATTTTTTCCCTGAATACCACACCATGCCAAAGTGGCTGTCTTGAAGACTGTACTGTAATAAGTCCTCCTCATTAATCTCAAGATCATTTTGTTTCAGTGGCTGCATTGCCTTTCCTGTCACTGGGCCTTTGTTGGGGCCACTTTAGTTTATCTGGACAGGTACTCCTACAGGTTCCTTTCCCTCTAGAAACTATATTCGTAGGGTATTTATGGAAATTGATCTATCTTCTGTCAACAAGATATAAATGTCGCATATGGGTCTCAGGAAGTGGCAATCTTGATAAAGCCATAAAACTTTCCACCAAATTCTCCCCTATATGTGTATAATCAAAGGACACTGCTCATATGATGCCTGGTTATTAGTATGTTCAGGAAAGAGCAAGGAGGTCAATGTGGCTGGGCAGGAGTGATTGGCACTGGCTGAGCATGGAGTGGGCGTCCACGATGACCAATAAGGTCTCGGAGATTTAGGTGAAAGGCTTCTGCTGGCCCATATGGCAACTCTATGAGACTTAGAAAAAGGTACACATCAGTCAACGCCAGAACACATGGTTTGATGAGTGGATTTCAGCTTCTATTAGGTGCGTCAGTCTGGGGCGCTCATATGCAGTGTAGAGCCTATCAACCACATGGAGCACCCCAGGACTTGAAAATCATTATAAGGACATTGGTTTTTACTCTGAGTTAGATGGGAAGCTATTGGAAGCTGTTGAGTAAATCAGTGGCATGACCTGACTTATTTTTTTCAAGAATCCTTTGGGCTGATTTGTGGAGAATAAGGGATAATGGCAGAAGCCAGAAAGCCAGTTAGCGAGCTAGTGCACAATTTGGATGAAAAATGATGGTGACTTAGATTAGGGTGTTAGCAGAACTCAAACTACATGTTTGAGTTCTGGCAATATTTTCATGGTAGGTCTTGTAAGATTATGATAAAAAGAAGAGGGTCAATGATGGCTACAAGAATGTAGAGTAAAAAGCTTACAGACTTTACAAAATCAGTCATTTTCTCAAATAGGTAAATTTGAGAAAATAGTTTAATTCCATTATATTTTAGACTCTTTATTTGTTAGATAAGGAGAATAACATTTCCCTAATTACTACACTGGAAGAGTGTGAGATCACATGAAATATTGCATGTCAAAACAGAGACGGAAAACTACAAGATAATATTCATTATTATTTGAAAGCTAACTACGAGGGATGTTTAAGGGCACCTTGAAGTGGCAATCTTGCCACACTCCCACACTGCCATCATCTTCCCTATTGTTTGTCAGAGGCCTATAAGCACACAATTACCGATTTATTTATTTGGGTCTTGATTTTGTTTTTGAGCATTCAACAGTCCCTGCTACACACAAATACTGCATTGGAGAACAACTCCTTGAGTGATTGTTAGCCAACACCTCAGTGGGGATTAACTGCTAACAGTATATGAATTTGGCATGGTGGGCACCAGGTTTCAGTGAAAGACACCAGCATGGGCTGATTAGAAAAGAGAAGACTCTCAAGTCTAAATTTCGTCTGCTTCACAATTTTTCCCATAAGCTACCATATTTCTATGTCCTATGTTCCATAGGCAGAATTTTTGAATTTCATTTATTTTTTTGTACACCAGGTTTTTATTAGTTATCTATTTTATATGTATTAGTGTATACATGTCAATCCCAGTCTCCCAATTCAACCCACCACCCCACACATCCCCGCCACATAGGCAGAATTTTTGATAGGAAGAAAGTTATAATTTTACATTCTATAGTTTTTGGACAAAGGTCACAAACAAAGAATGTCAATAATATCCAGGGAAGGCTCAGTCCCGTTGACTAGATTTAGGAGCAATTTATTTTACATGAGTTAAAGAAAAACAAGAAGAGAAATCTATTACTTCTACTGGGAAATGTCCCCCAAAAGTATCTAAATTCAACAACCTGTAGGGTCCTTGGCCTAAAATTAACATATATGAGGAAAAACAATTCATATTCATTGAATTTCAGATTTCTTTTTTCCTCAATAAATACCTTTCCCAAACTTTTTCTTACATTTAGAATGTTGATGTGATGATTTCAATAATCTCTATTTGAGAATCAGAATCATATATGGAAAGTGACCTCGTTTATAAAGATTAGACATGGGTCCAATATGTGGTATTCATGTCTACTTACTAATAATACCCAGTATTTACTTAGTGCTAGTCATGTACCTAGAAATATATGATGGTGTTTGACTATGCAACTGAAACTAATTACACTAAGCAGCTCTGGGGCATTGCCATTCCCGTTTTACAGATGAGGAGACTGAGAGGACTACCAGTTGATCTCTCAGTGGAGACAAGTTAACAGGTGCAGAAAAACTTGCCTTGTAAGAGGGTTGGTAGCAGAGCAAGGCTGAGGATCAGGGAAAACATGAAAAGTCAGTAAATGGTAGAACTGAGATTGGAACCTAAATCATTTTTACCCTACTTACTACCAACCACTTTGTAATACTGTCTTCAGTGTAACTTCTTTTGATGAGAAATTCTTATAATGTGCTCACCATAATTTAATAACTTTTAAAGATGACTTTATGTATGATCTTGAAAAATATTCAGAAGAAAGTCAATTTTAACTCCTTTTCCTATAATATACTCTAGATTTTTAGTATCAGCATTAAAAGGAAACCCACTGAACATAGAATTTCTCATTATTTGTAATACCAATAGCAGTTTTAGCTAATAAAATTTTAAAAAGACAATGTACTGTAGCTACTTATTTGTTCAGCAAATATTTATTAAGCACCTACTGTATGACAGACACTGTTCCAGATGTTGGGGATACTCATAACCAAACAGCCAAAATCCTGCCTTATGAAGCATCCCTGCTAACTGTGAGAAGCTAAACCATACAAAGACAACATTAAATTCTTGGTAGTATTAGGGAAGGTAAATAGATCTGAAAGCCAAAACAATGTGTAATTGCAGTTAATTAGACTCTAGAGCCTCAATTATGAGCCATCTTTGGCTTCAAAAATTGCTTTAAAAGAAGTGACTGCTCAACTTCTCCTAGTGGCAAGTTGAGGGCCAAGCATGAGAACTGGGAGAAAATGATGTCAAATGGCTTCAAACAAATATCCAGTTTAAGTTGACTGAAAGACCTGAGGAGTTTCCTGGGAAATGTAAAGAATGTCTCAGAAGTTTCTGGAGTGACATCATGGCTGTGCTATGATGCCCATGTGAAGCCATGTGCTGTGTTGATCTGCACAAATATTCATGGGTCTTCTGGATTCCTTTCTCCCTTGAGTCTGTGCCTCAATAACAGCCCCATTCACTACCCTCAATTGTCTCTGATTTCTCTAAGAGAAAAAAAAAATACCAAGAAAATAAAAATTGTCCTTCATAGAGGGGAATCCAGGTCACCAAATATAATTAGTGATACTACAAAGTGAACATCGTCCAAATATTTACTATATAACCATAGAATAAATTTCCACATCTCCAAAATGTGGAAGATTTAAAATGCTTAACTAGCTTTTAGGGTTATTGTGAAAATTCATTATTGGAGAGCCTTGAGGAAAAGTGTTTATAAAGCACTTGAAAAGGATAATTGCAATGAAAAGCACATTTAGCAGTCATGCAGAATGTGGTTTAGTCTCCTTTGGTTATAAAGCTCATCACTGTACATGAAAACCCAGATTTTGCATGAATGGATAAGCCAGCTAGAGGAACTCTTGATAGTCAGTTCTGCAAGATATTATATTCAGTAATTAATTTTATAATAACTGGTTCACACATACAAAGTACTCTATTTGCATAAAAAATTACTGCTTAAATGACAAATCAATTATTGCACACAAAGTCAATTATTATACACTTGTTTAAAACTGAATATCATAATTACAATTTGAGTAATTTGCTGTTTTTCCTACTGCAACACAGTAGAGTAATTAGTATTCTAGCTCTGTGAGATTAAATATCTCCATAAAGTCATTAAAATAAAAATCCCTAAATCCAGTGCATAGTAAATGCATGATAATTATAATATTTCAAAGATTTTTTTAAAATAGAAATGATCATTGAGCCTCCTCTCCTTTCTAAACTTTATGATAGAGTCCACATGGCTACTGGTTATTACTCTTTTTTTCTTAAACAGAGGCGGGGGGTAACAACTGAGAATGCAAAGCTGGAGAGTAAGCACCTTTTTGATCAAATCTACCTACATAAAGTCTGTAATTCTTTGAAGAAGCAACAAAAAGGGGTTTACTGGTGAGCTTTCTAATTGGAACATGTAACTCCCAGTGAAATAAACATAAACACTTAGCTTATTTTAATCCCACAGAAATATATGCAAGTGAAAAACATTCAGATGGGAGCAGAATCATCATGGGTGGAGAAAGAGCCTACGAGGAGCTATTAATAAGCTTTCATTCTGAAGAGGCCCACAGACCCACATGGCCATATGGATCAGGCAAGTTGCTGGCACTCACAAATATGTTTCTCTCTAATGCTTTTCCGTGAGCAAAGTACACACTGAATGTCAATTCTAGCTTCCAATTTCATCTAGAATCTGACCTTTTTCCACCTCCTCCACCTTGGTCCAAGCCACCATCATCCCTCACTTGAATTAATGTAATAGCTTCTAATTCCCACCCTACTCCTTCTAGTAGTTTGGTAAAATAGCCAAATGGGCTTTTCAAACCATAACTCAGATGAAGTTATAAGCGCGTAAGTTGAGCAGATAACTTCACTCAAACCCCTCTAATGTCTTTGCCATGGGCAACAAGACCCACCTGACCCAGCCTGGTAGTGATAAGAGGTATGAAGAAAAATGAAGCAAGGCAAGATGTTGCATCCTGTCCAAGGTGCTATTTGAAAGGAGGCAGTGAGGGAAGCCCTTTCTGAGGAAGGGCATTTGAGTGGAGCCCTGAGTGCAATGTGAGAGCGAGCCAAGAGGTATCTGGGGAAGAGCCGCCAGATGAAAAATACAGGGCAGGCCAAGTGGAGAGTGAGGTTGGCATACTGGAGAAAAGGAGACCAGAGGCTCAGGAAGGGTAAGGGGTGAGTGCTACCCAATGATGTTGGAGAAATAGCCAGGGGCTGGTTTTGTAAGGTGGTTGGATACTTTCTCAGTGTGCTGGAAAGCCATTGGAGAGTTTTTGGTAGAAAGAAGAGTGACTAGATCTGACTCTTATTTTACAAAAAAGGATCACCTGGCTGTTGTGTGGAAAACAGACTGAAAAGGGGTAAATGTAGAAGCTAGGAGAGCAGAGTCTTACAAGGGAGATTTATTCCCAGTGGTTGTGGGATATTACCTAGAGCTCCTTGGTAATATTTGGGAGCTGAGATAGAAGGCCCACACTCACCAATCATCCAGGTAAATATGGGAGCAGAACAACACAGGGCAACACCTCTCAGCCCCACCATCACAGTCATTCTGAAAGCTCGAAACAGATGCCCAGTGCCCCACACACCCAGGATTAGCCTTCCTAATCATGAAAAAGAAAGATAAAAATAAAAATAGTGCAGCAAGAAATACAGTATTTTTCAATCTTTCAACTGTAAAGAGAGTAAAAATAGGATCAGAAGAAATGACACACACAGACCCACCCCTTTCTCTGGGAAATATGTGGCCAGATAGGCCCCATTTATGTTCACATAAACAAGACATTCATAGAGGAAGTCACCCTTAACCCCAAAGGAACAGTGAGATGAGTAACAGCATTGGTCACTGCAGAAATCTATTTTTTGTTTCACTGTCCTAATGTACATTTTTCTCCTTTTTCCCTACTATTCTATCTGTTAAATATAAGTAACCCAAGGTTTTTGTTTTATGATAAAAAATATGCCATGATACTCTGCATCAACCATAATAATTTCTTCCATTATAGTTAAACATCTGCTCATTTGAATCTATATCATCTACCAATCTGTGGCATAATCCCATTGACTGTGACCTAGAGAGGAAATGATGAGTTAATAAAATTCATAAGTCCCGTGGACTCACCACACTAAAGCTATCAAAAAGGGTGGTATTTATGCTTTTGCCCAAAACATAATTTGAAGTCTCTACCTATCTGAAATTCCATGAAGTACCCCCGCTCCAAGTGTTCCTGATTGTTTCTAGAAGGGCCTGTTGTTCTCATATGACTGGAATACTTAATTTGGTAATAGGCTCACTCTCTTCCAGTAAGCACATTCCCTATGGATTGGAATAAGAGTATAGCACAGCAATTACCAGCTCAGCCTCTGAATTCAGACTGTGTGAATCGAAATTCTAACACTGCCATTTACTAGCTACATGACAGTGGGCAAGTTACTTTATTTCTGTATGCCTGTTTCCTGATTTGTAAAACAGGGATAATATTACCTTCCTACCTCCTAGTAATTACCACTCATAGTGATGTTATGGCTAGTAGGACAATGTCTGACATCTGATAAATGATTAATAAACGTTAGCCATTATTATCATGTTTTGGGGAGAGGAGATGTTTTCAGCCCCACCACTGCCCACGCTGAGGGTGCCCGTCTGGTGAATGCCAATATCTAGGCCAAGCACCCTGTATCCAGGTGTCCACAGCTGCCCTTCCTTAGCGCTGAGATCTGGACAGAGGCAGGAAGATTAACTTTCTCTTTTAAGCTCTTGGTTGGGCCTTATCTTCTTGGCTCCAGTCAGAACTAACTGGGTCCACCATCTTGTCAAGTTTCTGGCCTGTGGTTTCTGTTAGTTTCTGGTCCTCTCTCCTCCATATATGAGGGTTCAAATCCAGACCTTGTGCCTAAACAGGAAGCAGACCTCACACGGTTGATCCCCTTCATTCTCCTACTGGTTCTTGCCAGTAAGAAGGCAAACTCCTCTCCCTTCCCTTATTACTAAACAAATGCTCCCGTATTTAACGTTCGCACATGTGGAAGGAAAGTGGGAGAGGAGTATTTTCTACACCATCAATGCCTGGGTCTAGGTCAGCCAGCCAAACATGCTCTATTACGTATGTTGGAGCTTTATCTACTCAGTGGGGTCAGATTCAGATAGCCCAGGGTTACCTGTTTTAAAAGATATATTGTATCATATACCTTTTAAAACAGGTTAAAGTGGATTTTGAAATATAGAGGCCAAATGTGTACGGCTCAAATGCAATAAAAAACCTTATTTCTTACTCATATAACAGTCCAAGGCGGATGTAACTATTGGGCGGTTCTCCTCCACTTAGCAATTCAGGGAGTGACCCAGATTCCTTTCTTTTTGAGGCTCTGGACATTGTTATCATCTGTATCTACTTCTCTAAAGATAAATGGAGCATAAAGGAGGCATGCTTGCTTCTAAAAGCCTTAGTGCAGAAGAGCCCACATCTCTTCCATTTGCGGTCCATTGTGAGTTAATCACATGGTCACACCTAGCTGCAAGGTCTGTCACAGGCATACCTTGGCCAACAAGTCACTTCCCAGCCCCACCTGTACACTACGGAATGGGAAAAAGCAGCTTTTGGTGGGCAGTTAGCCATCTCTACAAATAAAGAAAACAATTTCACATGATCACGGTCATTTGATACTCATCAAAATACATAAACTTTTGAATACTTCTTACTCCAGAACAAAATTAAAGTATATCAGTGAATTATTATCAGGTGAAACAAAGTTTTTTAAAAAGGTGTAATTTTAATCAGTATATGTATTCTTCCTATCACATTCTCTGCAAGGAATTATGGTTCAATTAAGAGAAAATATTTACTGACAAGGATTATTAACTTAACTTCATTCTAGAAATTGCTTCTAGTATGGTTGAAGAATAAAGAAGTAAAAAGTGGAAACTAAACACCTTCCCTCCCCCTCTTTTTTTCTTTTCTACCTTTTCTACTACCCGATACCCAACATAGGATTCACATTAAGAAGTCTCTGGCAAGGATGGAAAAGATACTATGTACCTCATGGTACTCATTAGCAATATTTTAAAGACTATTTTTAACCTTAATAAGCTAACTCAATTCATGCTCAGGGAGTTTCTAAAATTACAGGATTTCAAAGTGCTAAACAAATACCCCTGACTCAGGAGGCATCTTTTTCTACATTACTAATGCATTACACATAAGCTTCCTAATACTGGTGCCACTGCGCAAACAGTACTGTCACTTAGAACCACGCTCACCTTTTGTAAACAAATGATTCAATTAATAAACCTCACCGGGGAATAGTACTTTTGACTTAAAGGTTGCCTTTCTAAGATTGCTTTATAAAACAGCCTTCACTTTCCTGGAGCTTATGACCTACGTGCATTCAAGGATTTGCTAATGAACTGCTAAGCTGCTGAGGTGAGTAAATAGAAAAGGCCATTTCCCTTGGCTCTTTTCACACCTTTTAATTGGAAGAAGTATGTTTTGGTCTGATTCATACTTTTACTTGTATGTGTCAGAAACTCGTGTAAATAAGAATTTGGTTAAAATTCTGCAGGCACTAGAGGTCATATTTTTTTTTTTTAACATGGGTGGTAGGGTTGCTTTAATTCTACCGGACGAGGATTAATAGATCCTGACTGACATGATGGATGGGTTTGAGCATTACATTCCAAGCTGTGTGAGTTTCAACTCTCACAACGTGTCTGTCTATGTTTCTAAAGCAATTATTTTCCAAGTAGAATGCACAGGGTGGCCCAAGGAGGTTAGGAGAGATTGTATTATTCAAGACTCTTTCCAGTTGCAGGTGATAGAAACACTTCTCAAAATGTATTAAGCGCAAAATGGAATGTTTCTACTCATGGATGTGAAATGTCGAGGGTTGGGCTAATTTCAGGCAAGGTTGGTGTATCAGCAGGTGTCTCAAGAGAAAACAGCTGGCACACTTGTATTAGAATAACAAGAATGGTTTATTTATACAAGGACTATCATGAAATTGTGGGAATCGTGAATGAAAATGATCTAATACAGTAACCCAGGTTTTGTAGGGGTACAGCTGTTACCACCTCTAGGCCCAATGATATGAGACAAGGGAGAAGTTACTTGACAAACCAGCCTGAGACAGTTCTGCAGAGAGACCCAAAGTATCTCACCTTACTCCACTAGTGCTCTCCAGTACTCCACCCCACCTGAAAGCCAGAAGGCACTCTACACTGTCTCCACAGGTCAGACACTGGGGTAGGGAGCTAGTGGAGAAAGGTGGAGAGTAGTTCTGAAAAGGCAAACGGAAGCCGGGCAGAAAAGGCAAACAGAAGCACAACTAGATATGATTCCGTCAGGGCTAGGCCTCCATCTACTAGACCTTCTTTATTCTTCAACACCATTAGACATGCTTTTCTCCCTGGCGGCAAAAAGACCACCAGTAGCTCTATGCCTAAGTCCTATCAGCCTGGCTAGCCCCGAGAGGGTTTCTTTTCCCTGAGAGTTGAACATAAGTCCCCAGATGGGCTCACAGACCCTTCCCTGAACCGATCACTGTAGGCAGGAGAGAGAATACACTGACAAGCCAGGTTTGCATTAGGTGCCAGACTCTGGAACTGAAGTGGATTCAGCCGTACTTGAACCAAATGAATTGAGTTACAGAAGACTGCATCCTCAAAGGGAAAGGCAGGGGTTGTGATCAGAAGATAAAGGGGAAATTGATGTTGAACAGGTAGCTATCCACTGAATAGATATCTACTTCAGACACCAAAGCTGGAAGCCGGGTGTGAGCAAATACCCTCACTGCATGTGTCAAGCACATCCCCGGTTATCTTTTTTTTTTTTTTAACCAAGATCCATCCTGAAAAAGGTGACTCTTTTCCTGGGATAGACCCACTAGATAATCTGAAGACCTAGTATTTCTTCATCTCTTCTGACATTCTCTCAGTTCAGTTCTTTAGTAATTATTCTTTCCTTGAAGGGAAAATGATGGTATTTTCCTTCGAGAGGCCTATAAATGAGGAGGTGTGCTACATTCTTCTGGAATTCTTAACATGGGGTCTTTGGAATTCTAGGGAGTTTAGTTATAGACTCTATGGTTCTCGTGAACACCTGTAATTATACATAAAACACATTATTTTCCTTTTCTAAGTGGGAGAGTCCATAGCTTTTCTTAGATTCTCAGAGTGGTGACCCCCAAATAGTTAATAGCCCCTGATGTTTCACCCCCTTTCGTGAATAAATATCCTTTCTGATGGCTCACAGCTCCCACAGAGAGCAGCTATAAGAGTGCTGCATCACGATCTGAGTTCCAGATAATCCAGACTGCTGTTTTATCTGGTTTGTACGTTGTAAGCAGACAGGCCTACTCTATAAAGAGATAACCATGTGTATAAAAAGAGAAAAAATATTTAATTTTAAAATACCAAAATAAATAAGTCAGATACTTAATAATGATGTCCCTGAAAGTGATGGTGGCTCTAGTAGTTAGCTATATAATGAAAAGAGGTTCTTAAAATTGTCCAGGGTTAATTCTATTTTAAAAATATTTTTTTCTTCCATATTAATTGTCTGTGTTTATAAATATATATTAGCATATTGGAAGTGCTGAGCAGTCCTAAAACCAAAACCCATTTTTAATCTTGCTTGAACCAGAGTTTTTTCAAATTGATTTGATCATGTAAACATTTTTTTCACTAACTCCTATTTACCATCTTGTAGAGCTAGTTCTATGTGCCACGCATTTGGGGAAACAATAAGGCAAACATTTATCAGAACCTATTCTAGATTCAAATTTTTGTTGCCTTTCAGGAGAAGAGGAACAGGGAGATTGAGAGGGGAAGTGACAATTAAATAATTCAGTTTCTACTTTAATATTTTTAGTCATGGGTTCTGAGCCCAGTTCTGTCTTTGGGAGGTAAACCATATAAGGAAGACTCATAGCTTAGGCGAGGCCCTATCTTCTACATGGGAGAATTTACTAAAGATATTGTATTATTCATGGCTGAATATCTATGGGTAAAAGGGACAGAGTACCTGCCACCAGGATGCTAAGCAAATACACAAATGATTTTAATGGAGCATGGAACAGGTCTCATTAGGAAAGTACAACATGCAAATCAAGTTGCAAGTGCAAAGCAAGGACAGCATACATAGAGGCCTCAACTTTACATGTATTTAATCCTTGGCATAACCTTCTGAAGGCAGTGGTATTATCCCAGTTTCACACATGACGATCTAATTCTCTGCAGCAGTTAGCAAGAGAGCTGGGATAGGAATCCAGATCTCTGTGTCCCTATAGTCTACGTCCTCACCATCACACACCGTTCTGAAAAGATCCTAAAAGAGAGGGATGTCCGGGACGAGTGAAAATTCCTTCAGGAAGGACAAGGAAAAGCGTGGGTTGGTCAGAAAGTCCTGTTCTTGTGCACAACACGTTCCATAATTTTTAGCGGGAATTTGTTGTCATTGTTATTGGTGCTGTTATTTTTAATAAACCTGAAAAATAGAAACTACAAAAATAACCTTCTCAGACCTAAGATCATCTTGAACAATAGAGTCAAAAACTATCACTGAACTCTGCAGTCTGTACCAGATTTATACAGCTGTGCTAATTAGCAAGAAAAACAAATGAGTTAAAAAACTCATATCCCATGGGACAGACCCCAATGTGGATCTCTGCAGTGGTTGGGTCTGATCTTCAAGATGCCTGCTATGTCTCTGACATGCCCTTGATGCCACGGCACATTCTCTGAAACTCGTTAATGTCACCAGCCAACCAAAATTAGCATAAAATAGACGATCTGGGGTCTCCAAGAAGCTTCTGAAGCCATCAGTCGAAAACAGCAGCCAATGTGGTTATATACCTCTGCTCCATGAGGGATACAGAATAAACATACAACAGCAGGAGTCCCAATGGGAGCTGAAGAGCAGGTGGAACAGAGAAGCTTTCTCAAGACACTGCAGCCCGATTTTAAGTTGCGTGATAGAGCCGGGAGTGGATTGGAAGCATCCCTGGCAGACAGAACAATATGGCACGGAGTATCACAGATGGGGTAACTTTTTGACTAAAGGTGTCAAACAGACTGCGAGGAAATGAAACAGATTCTTAGATGGTAGCTGCAGATGAAAATGAAAGGGCAATCTTTGCGTGTCTGCAGCGGGGAGAACACTGCTTTGCATTTTTCAGCGTCAGCAATACCCATACATCCAGATTGTGAGCACTGACAGGGCAGACTTTTTAAGTGTTTGAAAGATTTGACTCACCAGAAAAATCCTTAAAGAATATCGAGCATTCTAGCATTGTGATTTCCTATGGCGTTTTGTGCTCAGTGCAATCTAACCTCCAATTCATAGTTACTCTAAAGCATGCTATTATATTAAAAGTTTTTATCTTTAAACCACATGGGCTTTTTCTCCCAACCAGAAGAAGATAAATGGGGTAAGATGGGGGGAAGGGGGAGAAGTATCTCAAAATGTCATTACATAAAATTTTTAAAGAAGAAACTAGCGGGGTTTAGCTGGAAGAGAAAATAAAGACATTTGTTGAAGTAACTTGAACCCAAATGGGGACACAAGGGTCTTCACATATTGAAAAGGTTATCCTGCAAAAGAAGATTAGATTGTTCCTGATTCTAAAGATCAGAACAAAAATCAATGGAAAGAAACCACAAAGATTGCAGTTCAGTACAATGAAGAACTTCCCAATTATTTTTCAAACTTAATGGAAGAATAGGCTGCAGCACTTAGCTGGCAGCAGTCAGTGACTGGAGAGCCATTTGTATGGGATGATATAGAAATATCTCATTACTGAGTCAGATGTTAGAATAAATATTCTTTTTTTTTTTTTTTTTTTTTGTCTCTTATTCCTCCTACTGTGTTGTATACTCCTTGAAGACAAGAATTGGGTATTCTAAATATTTCTTCTTTTTTTTTTTTTTTTTTTGCGGTATGCGGGCCTCTCACTGTTGTGGCCTCTCCCGTTGCGGAGCACAGGCTCCGGACGCGCAGGCTCAGGGTCATGGCTCACGGGCCCAGCCGCTCCGCGGCTTGTGGGATCTTCCTGGACTGGGGCACGAACCCGTGTCCCCTGCATCGGCAGGCGGACTCTCAACCACTGCACCACCAGGGAAGCCCTCTAAATATTTCTTATTTCCGCACCTAACAAAGAATCCTGAACATAATAGGCTCTTAAAATTTATGATTAAATTAATTTTATGATTTACTTCACCTTGAGACTGCTATGACATAAAGAATTCAAAAGTATCCATTTAATTCAATCCAGCTAATTCAGTCCAAAAGTAATCAATCCAACAGCTTTACTCAGACAACTACATTTTCTAAGGCAGTGTGACTCTTGGTCAAGAAAGTGCTTAAAATCAGTTCACATTATGTGTATTAGGACCAATGTCAGGTGACTGACGGTATCTCTCACCTTTCAACCTATACTATCAATAGGCTATAACTATTTGCATGAGAGAGTAAAATTTATACGTTTAGGGGATTCACAACAGTCAAGTAAAAGTAAAATCAGACCACTATCAATACTTTCTAAACTTCAGCCACT
The DNA here is from genome assembly GCF_964270905.1 of Leucopleurus acutus. Lineage (NCBI taxonomy): Eukaryota > Metazoa > Chordata > Mammalia > Artiodactyla > Delphinidae > Leucopleurus > Leucopleurus acutus. The sequence continues at coordinate 66,214,555 of NC_139149.1, read as the reverse complement.
CCTGCATATCCTATTGCTTTTTAAATTCAAATGTATCAAATTATGAGGAGATTCCAGTTATATTCTTTTAACACTTAATATATGTTTGAATGACCCACTTCAAAATGTTATGTTGACCTTTGGAATTTTGCACTTGAGTCCATCTTTAAAAGTACGGCACTGACATTTGTGTCTTAATTGATGTTTCATTAATAAATAATAAATATTTATTATTATTATAAATTATATAATATTTATTATATTATTATTATATTATATTATTATTATATTATATTATTATTATAAATTATATAATATTTATTATTATTATAAATTATATAAATTATTATAAATAAATATTATTATTTATTATTTATAATAAATTAATAAATAATAAATAGAGGAGAATTAAGAGCTCATCAGCATTGTCATAGTACAACATTGAATAGACTGAATTATGTGCTTAAGGAGATGAATTGATGATTACTGGCAAACTCCGCTAAGGAAACTGCTGCCTTGAAAAATATCTCAAAGGAAAAGTATTTCCATGAATAGCTTTCCTCCTGCAGCATATTTTTATTTTGATAAAATATACTCACAAATTAGGGTTATCTTTTAGGGATTCATACTTGGATTCTGTGATTTAACTACCCTCTAATGAGCTCTCAGGGATCCCTGTCATAGCAGCGATGTCAAAGCATACTCTGCGAAAACCTGTTGTGAGTGCTCATTGAAAATATGAGCTGTTCTCCTGACCCAAGGGAGTAATCACATTGCTGTCTGGTTTTTTAAAAAAGGAGAAAACTCAAGAAATATTAAAATAATGAGGAAATATGCTATGTGTATAGTATGGAGGTATACTCAGAGCTATTTAAAATATCCTTTGTGTAAAATGAAACATCAATCTAATTCCAAGTGTGGAAAGCAAGCATGGCAAATCCAATGTAGCTGCAAGGCAGTTTACACTGTATCTTACCAATGTTCAATTTAAGAAAAGATTGAAGAACATCAGGCTGCTATAAAAACAATTTGTGACAGAATAAATCTGGTACTTGCCAACCGTTTTTCAGAGACAGCAGCTTTCCAGCGGAGCCAGGATGTCATGTGACGTGGGTTATTGGCACTCAAGCAGAATGATTACTAGGCATAAAATTAGTTCGAGAAATAGATCTACAAAAGTATTAAATGTTTGAAATGAGAGCAATACCCGCCATCTAAATGGATTTAAATTTTGTTAACTAAGAATAGGTAGTGAGAGAAGTTTGTTTCTTACTGAAGCTTAAAGGGTTTTCTTCTGTCAGATTTTTGCTACAGCAGCCTACAAAATAATGGATTAAGAAAAGACAGTCAACATCTATGAATTAAGCCTGTCTGTGCTCTTTGTAGGGTGTTACATGCTATTCAGAGGCAGGTGGGGTATCAGGAAGGAGTGGGAACCTGGGGTGGCAGCGGGAATACAAAAAAGTATATGGAATTATCCCTAATGCTAGGAGGTATTATGCAAATTAAGGGGCATGGAAATTCAGAGAAATTGGTTACAGGGAACTGAAGACATGGCTTTGAGGAGGATGTAGGATTTAAGGTATATATTTGAAAAAGTATAGCATTCAATAAAAGTAATAAAGTGCACTTCATTGAAAGCAAGGGCCGTGGGATCAGAATGGCTGGTTTCAATCCGCCACTTAAATTTGTGTATTTAGGCAAATCACTTAACCTCTTTGCATCTCCCTTTTCTCATCTATAAAATGGGACTAATGAGAGTATCTGCCTTTTTTGGTTGTTTGAAAGATAAAATGAGATAATACATGTATGTAAAGTTTTTAGAATGGTGCTTGGCATGTAATAGATACTCAGTAAAGTTAGCTATTGCTATTATTAATATCATCATCACCTTCTTCATCGGCATCATCTGGCTTGAAGTTCCTATTATTAATTCTCTTTACCTTCGTTTTTATCTTTAGAAATGTGACATATTATATATTTCTTTTCACAAAGAGTAAACCAAAGGATCTAGATTTGTTGGGAAATCAACATGGACTTAAAAAACATGCAGTTGCTTTTAAAAAAAAAAAAAACTTTATGTCAAATTCCTCTTTTCTTTCTCTGGACATACGAACAGAATCCAAAGTTTTCCTGTTCCTTTTAAATAGTAAAAAGTCCAACCCAGTTTAAAAATCAAATCTCACATACAATTCAAAGCTCTCCTCTTCTCCTGACCATGGTTTAGACCTTTGATTGAAGAGTACTGGAGTGAAGAGTCAAGTGTGGTTGCTCTTAATACATCTCTCCTCCTCTACCTTCTAGCTTCTCCAGTGTTGGGAGGTAGTTGGGGAGGATAGAGAGGAGGACAAACACAGCTTTCCCAACTGAATGAGGCCACAGCATTCCGTGTATAAGTTGTTGCTGCTTCTCTGGCTAACACTCACTGATCATCAGTGCTTTCTGTGTGGCTGGTATCAAAATGTTGATTCTCTTATGAGGTACATGATGTTTGGGCTCTTTGAAGGGCCCTGCTATTGTGTGGTCCACTGTCATGGAAAATTCTGCTTTGGCTGAACCTCTTTCACTCCCACCCCTGTCTTAGTTCTCGTCATCCATGGTCGATCTCACAGCCTGTTACTGCCTGGATCCTCAGGCATGGTAAACAGCCTTCTGGGGTTAGCTATCTGCTCTGGTAGCTTCTTGATAAAGGGGAAATTCACACAGCCAAACATGGGAGAGCAAACTACTTCTCATTTCTTCTCCAAACCCTACCATGTCTTTCTATTTCTCTTCAAGAGTACACAGACAGATTAGAGAAATGTTGTTTAAAGGTACAAACTTGCAGCTAGTAGATAAATAAGTCCTGGAGATCTAATCCATAGCATAGTGATTATAGTCAACAACAAATAAAAATATTATATAATCAAAAGCATTACAAACGTCAAAGTTGCTAAGAGACTAGATCTTTTATCTCACCACAAAACAGAAATAATAATTATGTGACACAATAGAGGTGTTAGCTATCTTTGCATTAGTAATCATATTGGAATATATAATTGTATCAAATCAACACACTGTACTCCTTAAACTTACACCAAGTTATGTGACAATTTTATATCAGTAAAAGTAGTATTACATAGTCAGAGGAGCAGATCTGGAACTCTGCTCCTAAGCATACATCTAAAAGGAGACAAGAAGCTGTCCCTTCTTGCATACACCCCCAACTCTTCAGAGTGACTCTCTTGGAAGGTGTTCCCTCGCATACCGCGAAGGCAGCCTATATCTCATTTCCAGCCAACATCCCTCCTTTATCCTTCAATCCTCTGCATGTATGTGGCCTGAAGAGGAAGAAAGATAGTGGGATAAGATGAAGGTAGGTGGCTGTTTCTGCTGCCTCTTTGAAAGCCTTGCAGGAAAGTGTTTGGTTGGTGAACTTCTTCAGAGTGTGAGGTTCTTGTTCTTACTTTGGGTCTTCCCTGCAATTCTGGGATAACATGAAAAGTCCTCCTGAGCATCCTGTAACACACAGCTAGTGCTCACTATCTGTGATGACCTTAACAGAGACTTTATCTTTGTGTTGCTAAATTCACTTTGCAAATTCCACTTCAAATAGCACCTGTTCAAAAATGCAGCCCTGACTCTAGGTAGTTGAAAATACAGTCTCTCTTATCTAAATTCTCATGGTCCTTTATTTAATAACTCTATGACTCATTACATATTCCTGTGTTTTATGATTGTCTTCATAATTTTTTTATTAACTTAGGTGATGAGATTCTTGGAAATAAACTTTATACCTGAATAACATTTATATTTCCCAGAGTACCACCCAAGCTCTTAGAATGAAATCATTCTTAATATGTGTAACCGAAGTAATTTTTATAAAGGGAACTAACCTCTATACTTAATACAATGTCTTAGAGTGCATTAATAGGCATTAATTTTAACACATGGTAGGAAAATTTTGTATCAGCTTAAGTGGTAGAATTGCTTACCAACATAGTAAATTCTGGAAGTATATCTTAAGGAAATAATTCAAGAAGAACAGAAGTGCATAAAGGTGCCTCCTCTAGCATGATGTTAGTGAGAATCTGAAAACATCTTAATGGCCAATGGGGGGGATGGCTGCAATTTTTACACGTTAATCAGATCAAAAATTGTGCAACCATTAAAGACAGTCATTTTGAAAAATATGAACTAAGAAGATATGGAACATATTTGGAAATAAGAATTGAAGAAAGAATAAAAATTTGAATAAACATGATTGAAATTGTTAAAACACATAGCATATGAACAACAATTGGAAGGGAAAATGAATTGAGTGGGGAAGAACTGTGTTATTTCTTATCTATTATAGTTTAATTTTAAAGTTAAAAATATATTTAACACACGTATTCATGAATAAAATAACCTGATGGATAACACAACAGGAGAAAGTAATTTCTTTCTGTGCATTTAATAATTAGCCTGGCTTTGTCAGTGGCTGAAAGGTCTCTATATCTTTTTCAAGCGATTATTATACCCCCCAGCTCAGTACCTTCTGTCATATAAAGAGGTGTCACTTTTCTTTGGATCTTATTGTCATTTTCCCTTGGATTTCTATTTACTGTCTATCTAAAGCAGAAGTGTCAAGTGACCTTGACAAGTCATAAATGAGAACTTGGCTAACAGAGAAAGCTATTTAATTCTGTCAATCCCTATTAGACACTAATGGCTGTCATGGTATCAATTTGAATCTTTTTTCTTCCTTATGTTTTGTCATCAATGTTTCTTTCACTGGTGTAGAATTGTGAGTTCTCTCAGAAGAACAAAGTTAATAAATTTGAGAACTGGACTAGCTGATACCTAGTCAACTGCTCAATAAATGAAAGCAGCAAAACCTATTAAGAACAAATTGTTGTGGCCAGCCATCTCCACTTCCATCCAGTTTAGTAATTTCTTAAACATACACCATTGTTTCGTTTTCTCTAAAATACTAATGTCACAATAATGTAAATGGGGGTCTATACAGAAACTTTCTCCATGTAGCTAATTGAGTTTCATGTACTGACCTACAGAAAACAAAATATTGCAGCATTTTAATACCCTCAAATCTTCATGCTTTTAGTTGTTTGTGTTAAGTTCTTCAGACCACTTTGTGATCCTGGGCTCACATTTCTGAGAACACTGACTTAGAGCATGATGAGAGTCTGCTGTCATAAACCATTAACAAATCTGTCTGGGAATCAAATCTGTGTCCTTGTCCTTAATTTAGACTAAGCTAACTAGCCACAACCACCAAATTTTAATGTTTTTTTCTCTTAAAAATATCATCAGGTGTAGTACTGTTCTGGAAAATTACCTTCTCTTAGTAGAGAAGAATCATTTCAATTATATTCCTACTTCTTCACACCACACTAAGCCCTTAGGTTCTCATGTCACTGGTTGTTGTCGTTGTTTGTTTGTTTTGAGACAGTTTATTATGCCAGTGAATTTACTTTTGCAAAATAAACCCCACCATGGGATATTATGTCATTACAATCCTTCCTTCAATTAACCTTCTTTCCAGTGGCTAAATTAACACAAATTAGATAGGATGTCATTCCAAGCTATAACCTTAGTGTTACAGTATTGGTCATCTCATAAAAGCGGTGTCTCTGTTAGAAAAAAAGAAAATCATTTTGAATGCATTACTGCACATAGATTTCATTTATCTCTTGCTCCTTATTACAAAGTGATATTCCTGGAAATCAGTAGCTACATAATGTCAGTTTATTCTGCTTTTTTCCTCCTCATAAACTGAAATGTTCTAACATAGCCGAAACAGCATTAGGTCTTCCACATTACATGCATTAGTCATGCAGGAAGTTAATCATCTGACTACAAATGAAAGCTTGTACCGGTTTCAGTAAGGCAATATTTACTTTCCTTTTATCCTTAGAGATATAAAGCCTAATTGGTAGAGGAAATTAAGATTGACAAGCCTTGAGATGGTCTGATTTCTACATAAAATATTTTCCAGTGTAATTTATCAGAGAGAGATGTCCAAGCTTTTTATGATAAAAAGGGAGTGAATGTATCCCTCACTTAAGACTTGGTGAGTCAAGAGGAGGTGATGGTCCATGAGTGAGAAATGGAGAAGAATTTCACATCTAACTTCCAACTCACAGTCACAGTCACAATTCTCTCTCCATCTTTCTTTGCAACTTGGAGAGATGTGGAGGGTGAGCCTGACAATTGCCAGTTTGGATTCCCTTCCTTTCCTAGAACTCCCTGAGAGAAATTCTGAAAATCTCTGGGAAAAGAAGATTGACAACCACCGTTAGCCTGAAAATAACTCTCTGGTTTCCTTATTGACCTATAGATTGAACCCAAGGGAGAATACCTTTATGTGTAGTAGGTATTACTTGTAAGTCACTGAACAGCAAAAGGCCCATCAAGAGATTCAGGCCCAATTTAGAGATGAGTTGGAAAACTGTTAGGAAATTATATTTTTTAAATTACCTTATAGGTTAAGAAATCACTAGAATTTAAGATCAGACTTTTCTAGTAGAAAAGGATATTAAGTAGAATCAAAACGTTTAGTGACAATAGTAGTAAACAGATTGTCTGGAAGGTTTCTCTTTCTAAAATGGCTGAGTAAGTAAAAACCTTTACTTTGCTTCTTTTGATAAAGCTCATTAAAGTGAAAGAAGAAATATACAAGAGGGAAGACATATGGGAACATATGTATATGTATAACTGATTCACTTTGTTATAAAGCAGAAACTAACACACCATTGTAAAGCAATTATACCCCAATAAAGATGTTAAAAAAAAAAGAATAAATGTGTGACGTCACAGAAATGCTACTGTCAACAGATCTGAAATTAAGAAATTTCTAGAAAGTAGAGAACAGTTGGGAACAGACCAAACATGAAACCTAGCATAGTTGAAGAGAAACAGAGGATCTCTCCCCAAAAGTAAATCTCCCCAACAGAACCAAAGAATAACGCCAAGATCAGGAATGGATATTGGAATAGCAGTGAGCTGTCTAGCGGTAAGCATGATAATTAATTTAAAGGCTGTGGAAGCTTGGTCCCAGTCTTCCCAATTTCAGCTTTTGGTTTCAGTGTTTGTCCCCAAGAAAAAACTATTATTAAAGCTCTGTAAAAAAAGTGAGATTTGTTGAAGGAAACTCTCAGAATTAAGATGGGAGTAAGAAAAAAAGTAGGGCAGTGCCCACAGGCAGTCATCATGATGGATAAAGGGCAAAGAGGGTAAACTCTCTGGACACCAAAGACCAAATACCCTCTGCTCCCACAAACTGAAGCCAGGACTTTTTGTGAGTATTTCTTGCCAGGGGAAGAAAGGTTTCCCTTTGTATTAGGGAGACTGCATTCAGTTAATAGTATTGTAAATATGAGTAAACCCTAGAGATCACCAAGCTTTTGAGGAAAGTTAAACAAAACCCCAGGTGAACAAACCCCACATGAGAATGTTGATGCAACAAGGTAGAAGAGAACTTTAAAATGAGTAATATTATTTTCTTCCGAGAAATTCAAAGAGCTATCATATACATACAATAAAAACAAGCCGCTGTGAAAAAAGAAGTAATTAAACCTTTTAGATGAGAACCATGATGGTGAAAATTAAAAAAAAAAAAAAAAAGTAAAGCAATAGCAGGACTGGATGACAGGATGCTTCTCTCTGTTTTTCTATGTAATCTTTCATGATCACTAATGTTTTATCCTCAGGCTCCAAACAGTGGTCCCTCACCCAGCTCCAGGCCTTCCCTTCATGGCCAAAAAATAACTACACCTGCTATAGGTCTCCAATTTTTTTTCACAAACATCCAGCATGAGAGAGAGATCTCTTCTGGTAGCTGCTGCATGAGTCCCAGGGTCCAGTCTCTCACAGGTCTGAGCCATTCAGGACCCGTGGTCTGCCTGTGGTGATAGGGGGTGGGGTCAATATTACCCAAAACACTTGAAGGAGAATGGGAGTGAGGGAACTTCCCCAGGGAAAAACAATTGGCTCGAAAAAGCAGAAATGGTTGTTGTGGAGCCAATAAACCATACAAATCAAACAAGTTAAAAAAGTAAGAATATAGAGGATCTGAGTAATTTATTTAACATGGTTCATTTTAACCGTCATATGCTTGTATGTGTAATCATTAATACTTATTTTGGGTAATACATAATAACTTAGTACATTTCGATATGCAGAATTTACACAGGTCATTTTTCTTTTTACCACAGGCCAGTAAACCTCAATATTAACAACAAAATTATAGAAAAAGTATTTAAACACTGAATGTAAAGGCATTCCTTTAAAAAGTGTCTAGAGTTAAAGATAAATTCAAAACAGAAATTGCAGATTATTTAGACTATGTGTGTAATGATAACCTGTTTATGTGGTAACTGAGGTCTGGATATCAGGGAACCCAGACTCTCATTTCCTCTTTTGCTAACCCGCTCGATGACTTTAAGCATGTCACCTAAATCCTGTCAAAATTACTAACTCCCCTTTACAGTCTCATTCTACTGCTCTATTTGTTAGCTTGGGAAGGAAAGAAAACTGTGCTTTTTAAAATGTTCTAATATCTATTTAGCCGTCTACCTACCTACCTACCTACCTACCTAAACATAAGTATATATCGCTATATATAAGGATATAGATAGACAGATATAGCAATAGCATATGTGTGGATGCCTTGTTGTTTTTAAAATAATTTGAAATTGTTGATCCTGAAGACACCAGATGTCATAACTTCTAAATTATATACAATAGCAGTAACCTAAGCAGGGTTTTAGTCTCTGTGTGTTTATATCGACTAACAAACTTCACAAATGTATGTAAGTTTCCACAGGAGCCTGCTCACTTGTTTCAAAGAAGAAAGATTTCACCCCAAAAGTCTCCAAACTAATTTTCTTGAAGCTATCTTTGATATCCCAAAAACGTGTCTGGAAAAATCCGTTGGCATCAACTAAACACTGGTAAGAATGATTACAAGTCATCCTTCAGATAGACCAGTTGATTTTTTTTTCGTGAAATTATGTTCAAGGCCCTGGTTCTTAAGAACTTTATCAATTTGAAAAATTTTAAATACTCTAATCTATAATATCCAAAATTATATTAAGTTATAAATATTTGCAGTATAGAATACAGAATAATGTTGGTGTCAGCCCCAAGGAAATTCTATATTTTCAAAACCTCAAATCTATCTGCTAAATATGTCAATTGCCACTGATTTTTTTGTTTGTTTTTGAAGATTTGTGTTATCCCTACTATACTAAATTTAGGAAAACTACAAGCATTAGTGCTTAAATATAGCCCAATATAATCTCCTTTTATAAGCAACAATCCTCAGTATGAATCAAAGGGCTTTATGACCAGGAGTCATTCAATATGAATTCATTCAATATGAATAAAATGATACGATATTTAACAGAACTTTTGCATTATGGAGTTCCTTGATGATGAGGTTAAGGCCATTTCACAGACGGATGAACATAGTTTTGAAGGTCAATGACTGAAGATGAACAATTAGTGCATCCCTCAAATCATAAAACAGAGTTGTTGGACCAAGATTACATTGCTTCCTCTAATCACTGCCCACCCTGTCCCCTGCTGCAGCTACATTTCCACATATTCACAGTGAAGAATGTTCATGCAGTTTCAATGATAGTGAAGAGCTCCAAGTATCAGGAAAAGAGAATTTTTTTCTCATGATAGTTTTAGGCACAGAATGAGCTTAAGTAAAGGTTAAGCATAAATTTCCTTCATGACAGACAATAGAGAAGGAGGACAATAATTTGATCTTTGGGAAACCGGGAATTTAATATTCTTATTTAAATCTTCTGTTCAGCTTTGACTATATATTTGGATAAGGAAATATTATAAAATATCATTTCAATTTCCTCTCCAAGTAATGTTTTAGCAAAGCACTCAGAATGCAAGGTTTCACAAGAATTTCTCAAATGGAATCACTTTTTCCCCCTAACAATTACAAGGGCTACATTAAACAAATTTTCACAGCCTTTAGAGACTGCTGTCATGTTTTATTACAATTTACTCCCATGTACTTCAGTGAGCTGCACTTTCTAAAAATTATCATCAGTAAAACAGTTAAAAATATGTTTTTATGCAGTCAAATGCTGCAATGGAATATTACTCAGCCATAAAAAGAAATGAAATTGAGCTATTTGTAACGAGGTGGACAGACCTAGACTCTGTCATACAGAGTGAAGTAAGTCAGAAAGAGAAAGACAAATACCGTATGCTAACACATATATAGGAATTTAAGAAAAAAAAATGTTATGAAGAACCTAGGGGTAAGACAGGAATAAAGACACAGACCTACTAGAGAATGGACTTGAGGATATGGGGAGGGAGAAGGGTGAGCTGTGACAAAGCGAGAGAGAGGCATGGACATATATACACTACCAAACGTAAAATAGATAGCTAGTAGGAAGCAGCCACATAGCACAGGGAGATCAGCTCAGTGCTTTGTGACCACCTAGAGGGGTGGGATAGGGAGGGTGGGAGGGAGAGAGACGCAAGAGGGAAGAGATATGGGAACATATGTATATGTGTAACTGATACACTTTGTTATAAAGCAGAAATTAACACACCATTGTAAAGCAATTATACTCCAATAAATATGTAAAATAATACATGTTTTTATGATTTTTATTCAAATAAGAAGGCCATATGGATCACTGCTCAATGCTTATAAACATAAAACTTGTTGAGAAATTTTGACTCTATCTTTTGTAATATATATGAGTCTAGATTTGAATCAATCACATTTTTTTTTGGCAAGGATCTTCAAAAAGCTGTCACTGTCTTACTGGCAGATCAATAAAGGCGTGTGTTAACTGGTGGGTGTGAAATATTCTAGACACCCAGGGATGTCTAAGACTCAATAACTGAAATTTAACCTCTGTATATACCTGTCTCTGCAGCCTAATATCTTACATCATCTTAGAATACTAGGGGACAGCTTCAAATGACTCAACTTTGATAGTGCCCTAATTTCTTCAGTTATGCTGATACATGCTACCTTAAGTTGCAGGTGAAACATAACATATAAAATAATGGACTTTTTAAGACTCAATGTTAGTTATTAGACAATCAAAGTGTAGATTTTTTACATTAAAGTATAACTTAGATACAGTGAAAGAGGAGATCTAATATAAAGTTTGATCAGTTTTGACAAATGTATATGCCAGTGCAACCCAACCCCCTATCAAAATATAAACATTTCCATCATGCCAGAGAGTTCCCATGTGTCACTTCCCAATCTATCTCACCATCTCCCTCCCCACTACCCCACTGCCAGAAGCAATCACTGTTCTGTTCTCTAGCACCACAGATGAACTTTGCCAGTTTTAAAACTTCATAAGAATGTATGTAATCTTTTGTGTCTGGCTTCATTCACTGAGCATAATTTTGTTTGAGATCCATCCATGTTTTCTCATGTGTCACTAATTTATTTCTTCTTATTGCTGAGTAGTACTCAAGTTTCTGAGCATGCACAGTTTGTTTATTCTTTCTATCACTGATGGAACGTGGGATGTTTTCAGTTTGGGGCTATTGTGAATAGTGATGCTATGCATACACTTGTAGAAAGCTTTTTGTGGACATGTCTTCATTTCTCTTTGACAAGTACCTAGATGTTGAATTGATTAAAGATAAGGAAGATGTATGTTTAACTTTTTAAAATAACTTTCAAAGTGTTTTCCAAAGGTGGCACCACTTTACACACCCAGAAAGAACATGAGAATCCTGGTTGGTCCACATCCTTCCCAACATTTGCTCTTGTAATCTTTCTGCATTTAGCCATTGTAGTGAACGTTTACTGGTATCTCACTGTGATATTAATTTGCATTTCCCTGATGACTAATGATATTCAGCACATCTTCATATGTTATTGACCACATATATATCTTCTTTACTTACATAACTATTCAAGGCTCTTGACTACTTTTAATTAGTTGTTTGTCTTATTTTTTGGTCTGTTTGTTTTAAGATTTTGCGGGGGAGCAGTTTTACGTTTACAACAAAATTGAGAAGGTAAAGAGACTCCCATATACTTTCCGTCCCCAGATAGCCTTCCCCATTATTAATATCACTCACCAGAATGGTACTTTTTTTTTTTTTAACCAAGGATGAACCTACATTGACACATCATAATCACTCAAAGTCCATAGTTTACCTGAGGGTTCACTCCTTTTTTATTAACCTTTATCCAGATTGATTTATTGTTAACCTTTTATTCCATTTTTGTAATTGAAGTACAATTGCCTTACAATATTATATGAGTTTCAGGTGTATAACACAGTGATTCGATATTTTTATACATTATGAAATGATCATCATAAGTCTAGTTGCCATCTGTTACCATACAAAGTTATTACAATATTATTGACTACATTCCCTATGCTGTAGTTTACATCCCCGTATCTTATTTACTTATTAATTGGAAATTTGCCTCTTAAACCCCTCTTGATGTTGTATATTCTATGGGTTTAGAGAAATGTAAAATGGTATATATCTATCATTATAATATCACACAGTATTTTCACTGCCCTAAAAATCCTGTGTGCTCTGTGTATTCATATCTCTACCATCATCATGTTGGCAAACCCTAACCTTTTTATTACCTCCATTGTTTTGCCATTTCCAGAATGCTGTATCGTTGGAATGTTAGAGCATTTAGCCTTCTCAATTTGGCTTCTTTCACTCAGTAATATGCATGTAAGGTTCCTCCATGTCTTTTCATGGATTGACAGCTCAGTTCCTTTAAGGGCTGAATAATATTCCATTGTCTGGATGTACTACTGTTTATTTATTATATCTATTAGACTACTGAAGGACATCTTGGTTGCTTCCAAATTTTGACAATTATAAATAAAGCTTCTATAAACACCTGTGGGGAAGTTTTTGTGTGCACATACATTTTCAACTCCTCTGGGTAAATACTAAGTACCACAATTGGTAGATCATATGGTAAAAGTATGTTTAGTTCCATAAGAAATTGCCAAACTGTCTTCCAAAGTGGCTGCACCATTTTGCATCCCCACCAGCATTGTAGGAAAGTTTTCCTATTGCTCCACATCCTCATAAGCATTTGGTTTTGCAGATTTGGACCATCCTAACAGATGCATATTGGTATCCTATTGTTGTTTTAATATGCATTTTCCTGATTACAAATGATGAGGAAAACTTTTTCATATGCTAATTGCCTTCTGTATTTCTTCTTTGGTGAGGTGTCTGTATAGGTCATCGGCCCAGTTTTAAATTGGGTTGTTTGTTTCTTATTGTTGAGCTTTAAGAGTTCTTTGTAGGGCTTCCCTGGTGGTGCAGTGGTTGAGAGTCCACCTGCCTATGCAGGGGACACGGGTTCGTGCCCCGGTCCGGGAAGATCCCACGTGCCGCGGAGCGGCTGGGCCCGTGAGCAATGGCCGCTGAGCCTGCACGTCCGGAGCCTGTGCTCCGCAACGGGAGAGGCCACAGCAGTGAGAGGCCCGCACACAACAACAACAACAAAAAAAGAGTTCTTTGTATATTTGTATAAATCCTTTATCAGATGTATATTTTGCAAATATCTTCTCCTAGTCTCTGGCTCGTGTTCTAATTCTCTTGATACTGTCTTTAGCAGAGGAGAAGTTTTTACTTTTAACAAAGTCCAGTTTATCAACTATTTCTTTGATGGATCATGTTTTTGGTGGTGGCATCACCATACCCAAGGTCATCTAGGTCTTCTCCTATGTTATCTTCTGCGGGGTTTATAGTTTTGCATTTTACATTTAGGTCAATGTTACATTTTTGAGTTAATTTTTGTGAAGGTGTGTATTTAGATTCGCTTTTTTGTATGTGGATGTCTAGTTGTTCCAGCACCGTATGCTGAACAGACTATTTTTCCTCCATTGTTTTGCCTTTGCTGCTTTGTTGAAAATCAGATGACTATATTCATGTGGGTCTATTTCTGGGCTCTCTAGTCTGTTCCATTGTTCTGTTTCTCTTTGTCTCTCTCTGTCTCTGTCTCTCTCTCCCTCTCTCCAAATACCACAGTTTGATTACTGTAGCTTTATAGTAAGTCTTGAGCTTGGGTCGTAACAGCTTTTCAACTTTGTTCTTCTTCAATACTGTGTCACCTATTATGAGTCGTATACCTCTCTCTATAAACTTTAGAACATTTCCTTGATATCTATAAAATAATTTACTTAGATTTTGATTGAGATTGCATTTAATCTATAGATCAAATTGGGAAGAACTGACATCTTGACAATATTGAGTCATCCTCACCATGAACATGGAATAGCTCCCCATTTATTTAGTTCTTTTTTGATTTCATTCATCAGAGTTTGTAGTTTTCCTCACATAGATCTTGTCTGTATTTTGTTAGGTTTATACCTAAGTATTTAATTTTTTTGAAATGTGCTAATGTAAATTGTATTGTTTTTAATTTCATTCCACTTTTCCATTACTGGTATATAGGAGAACAACTGAATTTGTGTATTAACCTTGTATCCTGCAATCTTGCTATAATTGCTTATTAGTTCTGGGAGTTTTGTTTCTTTGTTTGGGTTTTCTTTTTTTTGGTCAAATATTTTGGATTTTCTACATAGATGGTCATGTCATCCATGAACAAAAACAGTTTTAGGTCTTATTTCCCAATATGCATAACTTTTATTTCCTTTTCTTTACCTTTTGCATTAACTATAACTTTCAGCATAATGTTGAAAAGGAGTGGTGAGAGGGGACATCCTTTCCTTATCTTGATCTTAATGAGAAGGCTTCTAGTCTTTCACCATTAAGTAGAATGTTAGCTGTAGGTTTTTGGTAGATTATCAGGTTGAGAAAGTTCTCCTCTATTACCAGTTAACTGGAAGTTTTTATCATGAATGAGTGATGAATTTTGTTAAATGTTTCTATGTTCAATGATAAGATCATCTGATTTTTTAAATTTTAGTCTGTTGATGTGATGAATTACATTAATTTGATTTTTCAAATATTGAGCCCTATTTGCATACTTGATATAAATCCCACTTGGTTGTGGTATACAATTCTTTTTATACTTCTGTTAGATTCTATTTGCTAATAATTTGTTGAGAATTTTTACATCTATGTTCATGAGAGATATTGGTTTGTAGTTTTTTTCCTTGTAATGCCTTCGTCTAGCTTTAGTGTTAGGATAATGCTGGTCTCATAGAAGGAGTCAGGAAGTATTCTTTTTGCTTCTATCCTCAGAAAGAGATGTAGAGAATTAGTGTAATTTCTTACTTAAATGTTTTACAAAATTCACTAGTGAACCTATCTGGGCCTGGGGCTTTATGTTTTAGAAGGTCATTAATTATTAATTTAATTCCTTGAATAGATGTAGGCCTATTCTGATCATCTATTTCTTCTTATGTGAATTTTGGCAAATTGTGTCTTTCAACGAATTCATCCATTTCATGTAGGTTATCAAATTTGTGCCACAAATTGTTCATAGAATTCCTTTCTAATCCTTTTAATTTTCATGAGATCTATAGTGATATACCATCTGATATTAGTAATTTGTGCTCTTTCCTTTTTTGTCCTTACCTAGCCTGGCTAGAGGGTTAATAATATTCTTAATCTTTTCAAAGAAACACCTTTTGGTCTTATTGATTTTCTCTATTAAATTCCTATTTTCAATTTCATTGATCTCTACTCTAATCCTTATTATTTCTTTTTAATTTGTTCTTCTAGTTTCCTGAGGTGGAAACTTAGATGATTGATTTTAGGTCTTTCTGCTTTTCTTATATGTATATTCAATACTACAGATTTCCTTCTATGCACTGCTTTTGCTGCATCCCACAAATTTTTATTTTGTTTTCATTTTCATTTAGTTCAAAATATACATATTTTAAATTTTCTTTTTAGATTTCATCTATGACCCCTGTGTTACTTAGAAGTGTATTATTAAATCTCCATGTATTTGGGAATTTTCCAGTTATCTTTGTTACTGATTTCTACTTTAATTTCCTTGTGTTCTGAGAGCAGATATTGTATGATTTCTATTCTTTTAAATTTGTTAAAATGTGTTTTATGGCCCAGAATGTGTCTACCTTGTTGAATGTTCCATGTGAACTTGAGAAAACATGTGTATTCTGCTGTTGTTGGATGAAGTAGATGTCATATATATAGACATCTATAGATGTCTATATATAGACATCTATAGATATGATGACATATATAGATGTCATTATAACCAGTTGATAGATGGTGTTGAGTTCAGTGATGTCCTTACTGATTTTCTGTCTACTATATCTGTCAATTTCTGAGAGAGGGATATTTAAGTTTCCAACTATGATACTGGATTCATCTATTTCTTCTTTTTTCTATCATTTTTTTACTTCATGTAGTTTGATCCTTTTTTTGTTAGGCATATACATGTTAAGAATTATGTCTTAAAACATTGACTCTTTTATCATTATGTAATGACCTTCTCTACCCTGATAACTTTCCTTACTTTGAAGTCTGCCCTTTCTGATATAATATAGCTACTCCTGCTTTCTTTTGATTATGTTAGCATGGTATATATTTTTTCTCCATCCATTTACTTTCTTTTAAGTTTTTTTTTTTTTTTTTGATATGGACCACTTTTAAAGTCTTTGTTGAATTTGTTACAATACTCCTTCTGTTTTTTGTTTTGGCTTTTTCAGGCATGTGCAATCTTAGCTCCCTGCGCAGGGATCAAACCCGCACCCCCTGCATTGGAAGTTGAAGTCTTAACCACTGGACCGCCAGGGAAGTCTCATCCATCCATTTACTTTTAATCCACGTGTTCTTTATATGTAAAGGGAGTTTCTTTTAGACAACATATAGTTGGCTTATATTTTTTGATCCACTCTAATAATCTCTGTCTTTTAAGTGGTGAATTTAAACCACTGACTTTCAAAGTGATTATTGATATAGCTGAATTAATATCTACCCTATTTGTTACTGTTTCTATTTGTTGCCCTTGTTCTTTTTTTCATATTTTGGTCTTCTATTCTTTTTCTGCCTTTCTTGGTTTTAATTGAGCATTTTACATGATTACATTTTCTCTTCTTTATTAGCATATCAGCTATACATTTTTTTTCAACTTTTCAGAAGTTTTAATTGAATACCAGACATAGTGGGCTAAAGAACAGTAGAGACTGAAGTAAATTACATTTATGCATAAAAAAGGATGCACATCTCCTTCTCTCTGACCACTAGCATTAACCTAGTCTTTAAAATGTCATGAGTCTGGGTTTTTGTTGTTGATTTACTTTGATTCAGTTCACCACAGGCTTCAGATGATTTGATGGCTGGAACAAATATTTCCTTTATCAGAGCTTGGGGTCTGAGTGCCCGGAGCATTCCTCTCAGGTTTCGTGCCCCTTTCTCAGCCTTTAGCAGGCTCAATGTACCTGCATCTCAGAAGGGGTTTCTCTTCCATCCTCACCCCTAGCTACAGATAGTCACTATCTGGTCTCAATGTAAGTCTTGGAGTGCCTATTAGGTTTCCCTCAATTCCTCCTCTGACTTCAGCAAACCTGGTGCCCATACACCTCAGAAAGAGTTTCTTTCAGTTCTCCTGCTCTAACTTCAGTCTTTCTTATGAGTACTTGGTGAAGGAGCTTGGAAAAGAGTTGTGGGTAGACTCAATTTTTCTCTAAGGTTCCTGGGTATTCTAAATGATCATGCCTTCCCATTTTCAGCCTTTACAAATTCATCACAAGGTCAACTATTCTATTCTTTCTCACACATAGTTTCCTCCCTTCTCCCACTGCTCTGCCAAGGATGGATGGAACCATGGGTCTCTTCTTTCCTAGGAGGGATTCATTACTTTCTGAATTTCAGTTCACTAATTTTCTTTACAAACTCACACTTCTGATGGGCATTTTAAAAATGTGATTTTGTAGGTTTTTCAGCTTGTTCTCACTCTTAAGTTGGAATCGATGCTCTCTTGAGACTTCTAAGCAGAAGTGGAAGTGGTCTCAAACTTTATTTTTAAATGAAATACATGTTCAACCTCAACATAATGTATTATGTTTATGGTACATAACACGAAAAACAACTTAAATTTGCCTTATATGTTCCATATATATTACAGATAACAAATAAATGTGTCAGGCCTTCAATTAAATAAAAGGTTAATACATGTTTTCTTTTCTTTTTTCTTTTTTTTTTTTTTTTTTTTTGCGGTACACGGGCCTCTCACTGCCGCGGCCTCTCCTGTTGCGGAGCACAGGCTCCGGACACACAGGCTCAGCGGCCATGGCTCATGGGCCCAGCCGCTCCACGGCATGTGGGATCTTCCCGGACCAGGTCACGAATCCGTGTCCCCTGCATCGGCAGGCGGACTCCCAACCACTGCGCCACCAGGGAAGCCCACATGTATTCTTAATTGATCTCCTGAATATTGATCTTGGCAAGAAGATTTTAACAAACTTTTCCCTCAAGTCTTTTATGAAAATAATGGAGAGCCTTCATTTCCAAATAAAATTTAGTTCTAATATTGACTATGATTTTTAAAATTATACTACCTCCACCCTCTACCTACCTGAAAATTCTCATGTGACCCACTGATTAAAAGTATGGGTTCCAAATATGTTTTTAAAACCTCTACTTGGAAATTCATGAGACACATAACATAATATATCTCATTACTTATTGTCAGACTTTTTTTTTCTTAAGTAAACTTGAATATAGCTTGTTTAACCCCAAATGTCAAAAACTTTGAACTTTTATGACTTTCAAGTGTTTCTAAAAACTAAGCTAATTCTTAGCACACTGGCAACAGAGGCATTTCTAGATGAGTAATGGTAAGGTCAGCCCCATGAATGTAGTGCTCGAGCACTGCCTTATCCTAATGGGGCATTATAGACCTTCAGTCCTTCTGAATCTTTTTAGAATGCTAAGGTTTAAGAAGATTCGATTATCTATTGAAAGCATTGGTATCACTGTTTATTGAAATCGTTCAAAATATACACTACACCAGAGAGAAAGAAACAGCTTTGAAGACAGTTTCAAAATTTGAATTTCAAAACTGAGCAATGGAAACCACTGTAGTTAAGTACTTTGAGTTGAGGATCCTTCATTAGAGTAAGTGATTTAATAAAAAAATATCAGTCACATTTCTTTATAACCACAATTAAGCTATTTCAGTGGTCTCTGTCAGTGAAGAGACTCATGTTTTCCAAGTAGTACAGTGCCATCTGGTCTATTACTTTATTTGCATTTCACTGATAATGTCTTTATACAGAAAATTAAATAAAAGAGAAGAAGGTGCAGTAGTGAGTTATTTATGGGATATGGTTACTTGCAATCTGTTACTCTACATTCACCTTTTATCAGGAAATCATTTATCTAAATTGGAAAATTGCTTTTGTAGTTTAAAAAGTAATCAGAATCCATGTCAACACACTTGTCCAAGAGGCAGTATAAATTGAAACAAATAACAGAGCATAATCTTGAGAAACTGAAGTAATTTAGAATTTCTTGGAATTTTTTCCAGTTGACATACTTTAGAATTTTAGTATGAATTTAGAATTTTTTTTCCAGTTGACACTTCACTGTATTATGCTATATATTTTAGAATCCAAATACTAATTTGTCATATTGTTCATTTAAGTTTTTTTATCTTCATAACTTAAAGCATCATCTAATTTTGAAAGTAATCTCTACATACTACAAATATGAGAAAGAACAACACTTAAAGATTGTAGTGTTCACGACTGAAATTTGGCTATCCTCACCCTGAGAACTTATTCTGAAATGTTGCAAACACATGTACAACAAGGCACGTTGTTTTCATCTCTATTAACCTACATGATGGACACATAATATTTTATGTGCACCCACAGCAAACAGTGTTGAAACATACACATAAACATATATATACACACACACACACATACACAACTAATTCTACACACAATTTTAAAATGTATATATAAGTATTGATGCAGTCATAAAGATATGTTTCTCTACCCTACAGAATATGAATCCGTCTTTCAGGAACTAGGACAACTAAGGTGCAGGGTGCAACAATTACTTGATAGTTTGGGAGGAAAGGTTGTGATAGAAGCACCCTGACCATCACGTTACATGACCATTGATCTTTACTAAGTTACTGAAGTACTTAAAAAATGCACCCAGTTTCCTAGAATGAAATCCTTGAAAAGCAAACCATTCTAAAGGGTTTTCTAAGTAACTATGTCAGAACAACAAGAATAAAAAATAATGTACATCTTCAGTACAGATGATAAGACAATCATGTCTTGACTCTCTCAACCATACACTGTCCAAGAGTTACTGGCCCAGTTCACATTACCACAGACCTATTTTTATAAAGTTGGATTCAAAATATTTTTCAATATTAATATAACTGAAAGGGTACACACTCAAACACACAAAGATTAACATTAAGATTTCAGTGGCATTCATATTTCTAGCCATTTCCCCCCTTTAGCTTTAAAATTAATCACTTTCTGAATAATGTCATTACTTTTAAGGTGGAAATATATAATATTCAAATATTTGGACACAGGAGGCACAATCATTCTATGTGCCTCCATAGATATAGATGTATGCCCCTCATACCAGGCTGTAAAATGGCATTTTATTCATATAACACCCTCCCACCAATATACTGCAAGTTTGAGGGACAGGGATCATAACTCTTTTGATCACTATTGATCACTTTTGTAGCCACAGTGCTGGTATATATTTCAACAAAAATATATTTTTGTTGAACTTTGATTCATTCATTAAACAAATACTTATCAAACACATTCTATGGGCTCTGTGATGCAGTGAAGATTCTGACATGAACATAACTAAGAAGTTCATAGTCTAATAGGAGAAATAAATAAAATGCAATGTGACAAGGGCAACAATAAAAGAGTACATCATTTATAAAAGTATCAAAGAAGAAGGAGGGCTTAATTCTCGCTGTTGAAGTCTATAAAAGATTCCTGAAGGAAGTGACATCTGAGCTGGATTTTCAAAGATGAATGGGCTTTTGCTAGACAGATCATGGAGGGAGATGTGACAAAATTCTAAATAAATGGTACACTGTTTGAAAAGGCACATTGGACATGATGATAAAAAATCAACACAACCCATATTCCTAAAACATAAAATAAATCAGTTCTTAGAGTATAAGGCAGTTCTCACACCACAAAGAGTGAATTCTCACTCCAAAAGTCTCATCAACATCTCTGATATTTCTATTGCTTGATCCTTTTATAATATTATCCAACACTATTAGAGTTCCATTCTAATTCAGTCAATATGTCCCACTTACCAGCATGAGGGACAAAATTAAGTCACATTTCTTTTACTCAAATTAAACATTAAAGGCTCTATTCCATATCTTCAGAATCCTCTCATTACTGATTGCTTTAAGACCCCCAGGGATGATGTCTTAATCCAGAGGGTCCATCTTGGTTACTCTCACCTCAGGGAGAGAATCCAGGGAAGCACTCTCTGTCAGAGGAAGGGCCCTGTTCCTGCCTGCTGTACTTTGGCTGCTTACACTGGACTGCTGCTGTAACCTGGGCAGCCAGCCCAAGCAAACACAGTCCAGGAAGGCAAGGTGTTTCCTGGCAACAATGTACAGCGGCTTGGGCACACACTAAGCCCAATGTTTGGTGAGCCAGCATCCAGGTACAATTCCTGTCCTACTAAATAAAGTATTTCCTGCCTCATTGCCTGGCCCTAGTTGAAGGTATAAACAAGGTAGTTTCATGCTTATGTCTCACGGCTCCATGCAACCTTCTATTTGGGTTCCTGGCATGAAAGCTGTTTAATGACACAAATCTTTTTATTTATACACACATATACTACCCACATTTTATTTATACACCTTTAAAAATATTTTTCAACCAAAACAAGCCCAGATCTAGAGGGGTTTCCTATTTCAGCCACATGCTATGCCATGAGCTACCTTTTTGCATAGTTCCCAGTGTGCTGGAGTTCCTGTCTCTTCCAGGCACACTGCTAATCAGTTTCCTATCCTTGGGTAATGATATTTCTATCCGTGAAAATCTTGAATCCAATCCATCCTACACAATGCTTCCCAATTAAATTTCCTAAAGCATAACTTTTATTGTACTAGTTAAAAATGTCTAATGCTTCTCAATTGCATATCAAACTGTGGCCATAACCTTAGCCTGGCATCCAAGGGTTTCCATGCTCCAGTTTCATGCCTTTCCACCGATATCATAGCACTGTATATAATCATAGATTCTGATACTCTTTTATCATAAGGAATTAGGTATCATCGACTTCCAATTCAACCATTTTATTTTACTGATGAGGAAGCAGACATGGAATTTCAAAGGTATAATATGGACTCTGCATGTTCACTATCCTATATTCAATTCCGAGAAAAGTGCCATAGAATGTGCTCATTAAATATTTGTTGGATGAAGTTTCAATCCATTAATTTTTCAGTTTACTTCCAAGGTATATGCTGAAGTATATATATAGAATCTGACTCACAACACTCATAGTGAATATTAAAGTAAAAATAAAAATTATACATCTATCCATATTCACCCACCTAACATCAAAGTGCTTACATTTCTGACAGCTGTAATTACCATATTACTTCTATTTCAAAAAAATTAATATTTCTTGAACACTTTAGCATGTGTCAAGCATTGTTCTAGTACTTTATGTATATTAACTAATTCAATCTTCAAAACAATCCTATACTAGAGATACTATTATTATATCCATTTTACAAATGAGAAAACTGAGACCCCAAGAAATTATATAACAAGTACACTGAGAGAAGAATGAGGAAACTTTTGGCTTTATCTTGCATAGGAGCAGAGAGTGTCACAGGTAACTCCAAGTTGTCTGGCCTAAGTATCTGATTGGATGAAAATGCCAATAAGAAGATGGCAAACACTGGATGAACATTTGGATTTGGGAGTGTGCCTGTGTATTTTAAATGTTAGATTTGGATAATTTTTTGTTAGAGGGAGCTCTAAGACATCCAGGAAGAGATATTAGGATGGCAATTGGCTTAGAGGTCAGAAGAGAAGTCTTGAGTGGGGATATAAATCTTGGAGTCACTGACTTACAACATACATAGTATATAGATATGACATGTACATATACACGCCCACATGCTCATACACACATACATACACACATTCAGATAACTAATACCAGCTTCTGAATTCAGAATACACCATCTTCTGATACTAAAGCTTAAGGATCTGTATAAGTTAGGGTTGAGTTTAGCTATTTGTAACAGAAACCAGATTACAAATATTACTTAGGTAACAAGTCTGGAAGTAGGTATTTTGGGGTCAGTGAAAGTGTTAAGGGATCCGTTAGGAATTCAGGCTCCTTATAGGTTCCCACTCTTCCACCCTAACAGTGGCATTTGCATTTATTGTGTTGTGCCGTATTCTAGGCAGAAAGAAGAAGAAAGTGAAAAGGACGAAGGGTAGTGTCTGTATCAGGAAAATAAAGTATTCTGTTTTGTTTCCAATTGTCCGGAATGTGTTACATGGTCACCCCTATAAAAAAGGGCAGCTGAGGGGCTTCCCTGGTGGCGCAGTTGTTGAGAGTCCACCTGCCGATGCAGGGGACACGGACGGGTTCGTGCCCCAGTCCGGGAAGATCCCACGTGCTGCGGAGCGGCTGGGCCCGTGAGCCATGGCCGCTGAGCCTGCGCGTCCGGAGCCTGTGCTCCGCAACGGCAGAGGCCACAACAGTGAGAGGCCCGTGTACCGCAAAAAAAAAAAAAAAAAAGAAATAGGGCAGCTGAGAATCAAGTTCTTATCTGAATATTGTAACCCCAAGTAAAATTGAGGTTCTACTTTGTTAAGAAAGAAGGGGAGAATGAATATCAGAAATCAATTGGCATATCTGTCAGAGAGTGGTAGGGTTTTAGATCTTTACGAGAATTTGAAACTGCCTAGTATAAACCCTTCCATCTTCCATACGGAAAAACTAAAGTGACTTGCTCCAGGTTATACTGTGAGTAGGCAGAGTTGATAGTAAGTGAAGTTGGTAAGAACAAAACCTAAGTGTTCCGGCTCCTTGTTCAGTGGCACATCCATCATATCACCCCACAGTATCAACCACCTACAGGTATATCATACGGGTCTAACAACCTTATCCCAGAGCCTTCCATTTACCACTCAACTCTCATAGTTCTCTGTGCAAGTGGCCATCATAATACTTACCACACTCTACTGTAATTATTTGTTTGTCTATCTATTTGCCCTCTTAACTGGAAACACCCCCTGGAGCAGGCACTGTGACTTATTCATCTTCTTCTCCTTTCCCTTCCCTACCAGGGTTTCAGAGAACACTCAGCATACTGTAGATAGTTAACAGGTCCTTGCTAAATGCATTAACCTCACACAGAAGAATATAACCTCAGGATGATATTTTAGTGGTCTCTGATGGAAGGAGAATTAAGCATTCTTATGATGTTGCAGTTTGCCCCAACAGCCCCTGAGCCATTGGTTAAAACCATTATCACAATATTATAATCACAGATCTTAGGGCTGTGAAAATCAGTCCCTATGATCACAAAGTTTCTTGTTTTATCAGAGTTGACTAAGGACCAGAGATGTTACACAGCCCAAGTTTACTGGGTCAGTGGGTGGAAAGGAGGAAATAAAGCCAGGAGTCCTCCTTAGGGCATTTAGTGTTGTTTTTCAGTACATCACATTGCCAAAACTTTAAGGTAATGACATATTTCACTTATATATTTTGTATGTTCAAAGTCTAAAATGGGCTATGCAATTTTAGAATACTGACCCTCTGATGTATCTCTAGGTGAAGATGCAAAGATTTTCATATGTATGATATTGTAAATGAACAACAGCAAAGAGAGCCACAATTTATTATCAAGACTGAACTTGAGATTTTCCACTTGCAGGGATTGATACTCATAATACATTTTTAGCACCCCTCCAGGGCAGCTTAGATATTCTACTTTCTATTTGTAACTGGAAAAATAGAGGTTAAGATAAAGGCCAGAGCAACTGTCAGAAAGCATTAGTTTTGCTACTCTATAAACATAACCATTTGCTTAAATTACACTGGCTCTTAGCAGCCACACTTTTGTTATATGCAACATGGCCAACACTATTTTCTCAGCACTCTACTCATTTGAAAATGAAAACATGCATTTTATATGATTAAATAAATTAGACTGGGATAGGAGATGACACATAGTCCTTGTCCTCAAGGCCTAAATGAAATCAGGGAAAACTATTAAAAGCTAGAGAGTGGGCATAAAGACAATCAGGTGTGGAATTAAACATGAACTCATATTTATCATGTATCTCTCATATCACACATAAAATATATCTTATATGTTAATAATATTCTTCATATTTATGTTACATGTAGTCATATGAACTCTATTCCTCTGGAACATAAATTTCACTTAATATCAATGTGTTGAATAAAAGCAATTTATGTTTCTGCATCAATTATTATTATTTTTTTTTGCGGTAAGCGGGCCTCTCACTGTTGTGGCCTCTCCCATTGCGGAGCACAGGCTTCAGACGCGCAGGCTCAGCGGCCATGGCTCACAGGCCTAGTCGCTCCGCGGCATGTGGGATCTTCCCGGACCGGGGCACGAACCCGTGTCCCCTGCATCGGCAGGCAAACTCCCAACCACTGCGCCACCGGGGAAGCCCTGTTTCTGCATCAATTTAGCGCAACATACAGAGGGAGGGAAAATTTGGAAGTTGTTTGAACAATGAGAGATAATTGAGTAAATCAAACAGTATCATATGGAATTTGCATGTCAAGGTTATAGCCCCTGATATATCCAAAGGGTTAGAGGCTAGGCTTCTGTTTACAAAATACATTCTCATTTTCATACTTGAATCAACTTGATCCTTTCCAAAACTTTGTAATGTAAAAAAGAACAAGTTTTCTTACTTCTGGATGAGGAAAATGAGGTTCAGAGAAATTCTGCAGCCTGCCCATATTCTGATAGCTACGAAGTCCCAGAGCCAGGAATCAAAGCTCTAAATCCAGGGAGTTCCACTTCTAAACTCTGGCTTCTTCTACTTCATCCTCTTTTCCTGTTGTTAGAAGTGAAGCAGCCTGGGTGGGTTACATTGGGCAGAGCCAACATGCATTGTAAGAGCCAAGTTGATGTTTTATAGTTTTGTTTTAAAAATTATTTTTCAATCTAGTTTAGCTGCTAAACAACTACACTTGAGACCGGTAATCGCTTGAAACCTCAGTCATTTGATAAAAGTATGAAATACCTGAACAGTAATTAGTTCTACTACATAATTTCCTTGATATACTACATTTAATGATTATTATGCTTTTTAATTCATAATTGTCTAACATCTACCTACCTACTGCTATGGGACAAAGTGGCTCTTGTCTGTGATATGTGTGCCCTGTAATCCTGTCTTTATGGCGCTCCATGAGAAGCTGATTAGGAGTACAGCCCATTAAGGTCTATATTAAAGGAATGGTGGGAAAATAATGAATCAGAAAATCGACACAGGGAGTTACATGGAAAATAAATCCTTTAACACCTGTTTATTCTTTTTAAAAATGTATGCATTTCCTTTGCAGGAAAGTTTTAGAAGTCAATTAAAAACTTATTTCAAGTAAGATTTATTTTGAATCATTCAGAACCTTCTTCTACCCAGCACTGTACTCTTATAACTAAAGTGCCCTCCAAATGACAGTATTGTATATAGTACCATTACCTTTATATTTGTACCTCTTTAGTGCTTTATAACTGAAAAGATAATTTTCACACATTTTATATCTTTGATCCCTTTATCTGTGTTAGTTTGTGCATCTTCTTCCATCTACGTACTTACTATATTTCTCTAATCATCTCCTGTCTAAAATGTTAGCTCAGGAGTTATTCTTGCATCATGGTTTCAAGACATGTGTAGGTGTTCAGTTTTGAGAATATATAGGGCATATAAGAACTTTAGCTAAGCAAGGAGATAAATGTCCTAAATGTCATGCAATAAATTTCATGACAAAATATTTCCTAAATCATCTAGTAGCTCCTCATCTTCTTGGATCATAGAGACTTGAGAATTCCAGAAATGCAGTGATACTGTCATTGGACTACAATATTCAAAGATAACTCTACATCCCCATCTCTATCTGAGGTTGCACCTGAAAAATGCTTGGTCCTTCCCACAGACCAGGCCCCATTACTGTTAATGGCTGTCATCGAAAAATCTGGCTTAAGTGTGCCTCGATTTCTCATGTCAAAAGTTTTGCTTAAACTTTTGAACTCTATGTGCCAGGTTAGCTGATCTGCTGCCATTCTTCTTCCATCCTGTATCTCAGTTCCTCTGTTTAAAATTATGTAACCCTGGAATGTCTGTTCCACACATCCACATTGCTTAGTACTTTATATGTTTCTGTTCAGCTTCATAAATCTCTTCTACATCTAAACTAAGACCATGTACATAATGATAACGGACCTGGGCATGACAGAGAACCGGATGAAGCCTGACTTTAGGTTTCCTACCCTCCTCAGCGTGCTTGATCCCTCTCATGTCAGTATCTGTGACTTACCAATCACTCCTCCAATCAAAATCTGCTTTGAAGAAAGAGTACTATAAACACCAGTTAAACTCTTTTATAAATTTAAGTTACCTTACTGAAAGGTTTTAATATTTAACAAGTAACTCTACTTTTGGAATGAAAGACTATTAAAGATACTTCAGATCAAATGAGGAAGAAAAATTCATAGGAAGGTTGTGAGGAAAACAGTAAAGGGCAGAGATTTTGTTTCTGGAGTTTAAATTTTGCTGATTCTTTATCTGGATCAGAATCTGACTTTGTGACCCTAAGAGTAGTTTTCTCTACTCCAGTCCTCTGACAGACATTCTAGAAAGATTAAGGATGAGATCTTTGACATTTTAATTTAAACGCAAAGTGTAATATTTGGGTTAAGAAGAATGACATCAAACCCAGTGCCAAAAGCAAAACATTTCAACTCTTTTATTTCACCTAACACTTGAAAATATTTTGCAGAAGGAAATATATTCTTGAGGAGGAAAATTTGGGAATGGAGACATCTTTGGGAAAACAGGCAATATAATTGTTAAAGTACCTAATTTGTAATGACTCAGAAGGCACCAGAGTATTTCCCCCTATCATTTTGCCTACCTCCTAAAATGAAAGCTTGCCATTTTTATTGTACTTGGAACAACTACTGGATATGTTATTAAAATGTCAGCCTTAAGATAAAAATTGTTTAATAATCTTAGTAATGGGTTACAGAAATGCCAAGTACGTATATATCTCTTCAGTGGCAGATTTTCACAAGAAGGCTGCACTGATATATGTCCCATCTTACATATTCTTCATATAATGTGATAGCAACACCTGCTCAAGAGATGCGGTCTATATTTCCTCTATTCTTTCTCCTTCCCTGCCCTCCCTCTCTGTTTCCAGTCACTGTGGAAAGCAAGCCTCCACACAGTAAGCAAGCCCATACTAGCCCACGTGGAGAGACCATATAGCGAGTTCCACGTGGAGAAAAACTGAGTCCTCTAATAGACAGCTAGTCACAACGGACAGCTATGAGCCTTCAGATGATTCCAGCCCCTAGCCTTGAGCCTCCCAACTGAGGCCCCAGGCATTGTGGAGCAGAGATAAGCTGTCCCCTTTGTGCCCTGTCTAACTCTTAACTCTCATGATCCATGAGCATATTAAATGCTTGTTTTACTCAAATACATTTGCATAATGTATTATAGAGCCACAGTAACTGAAACATCATCATATTTGAAACAGTACCAATGTTTTTGTTTTCTACTCTTGGCTTCTGTCATTAGTGCATTCTTTTTTTTTTTTTTTTTTTTTTCCTGCGGTACGCGGGCCTCTCACTGCTGTGGCCTCTCCTGTTGCGGAGCACAGGCTCCAGATGCGCAGGCTCAGCGGCCATGGCTCACGGGCCCAGCCGCTCCGCAGCATGTGGGATCCTCCCAGACCGGGGCACGAACCCGTGTCCCCTGCGTCGGCAGGCAGACTCTCAACCACTGCACAACCAGGGAAGCCCCATTAGTGCATTCGTGATTGTTCACAGAAATGATGAGACAGCGCTGCGTCATCCACTCCATTCTTTAAATGTTCCCAAATTTCCTATGCAGGTTCAATACACTTCCAGAGGTAGGACAAGGTACAGCCATGTTCAAGATTAAATTAGCATTTTACAAGGCATATGGGAAGAACATATTCTTTAGCCCCATCTGTGATGGTACGCAGATGCAGAGATATTTAACTTATTTCAACAGATACATATTGAGTATCTGCATGTGCAAAACAAAAGAGGGAATTAATGTTTATTAAGTAACTTGTACATGACAGGCACTATTAGTTCTTTAACTATTTACAACAACCTTATGAGATAGGACACCACCACAGATAAGATGCAGGAAGGTTAAGTAACTTTCCAGATCTAATTCCAGTAGGTGGTTGAGTCAAGAGTCTAGCTTATATCTGCATTATATCAGATATATGCCTTTTGCAGTCTGCCTTATTTTTATAATGGGAGAGTAATAGTATAACTTCAACGGTTGTCATGCAAATTAAGTAAGACAGTTTGTGAAAATTGCCTAGAACATGGTAAACAATATTAAATATTATTATTACTGTTATTATACCATTTTGTCTTAACTTTTGACTTATACTAGATACTGTAAAAATACAAAAATGAGTAAGATATAGTTGTTACCTTCAATAACTTTACATTATAATTTTGGGGTGTTGAGTTGGTGCTCTAGTGATTTAGTTGTTGAGGCAAATACACTAAAAAACTATAATTGATTGAAATAAATTTTAATAAATAACTCAAGAAAGGTATAGGAAAGTGATTACATTCAGTTGAGATATCAAGAAAGGTTTCATAGGACTTCCCTGGTGGCGCAGTGGTTAAGAATCTGCCTGACAATGCAGGGGACAGAGGTTCGAGCCCTGGTCTGGGAAGATCCCACATGCCACGGGGCAACTAAGCCTGTGCGCCATGACGACTGAGCCTGCGCTCTAGAGCCTGCGATCCACAACTAATGAGGCCACGTGCCACAACTACTGAAGCCCGCATGCCTAGAGCCCGTGCTCTGCAACAAGAGAAGCCACCACAATGAGAAGCCCACTCACCGCAACAAAGAGTAGCCCCCGCTCATTGCAACTAGAGAAAGCCTGCGTGCAGCAACGAAGACCCAATGCAGCCATAAATAAACAAAAACAAAAAAGTTTATTTAAAAAAAAAAAGAAAGGTTTCATGGATATGGATACAATGATTCCAACCTTGAAGGTTAAGAATTTATTTTAATGTATAGGAAAAATGGCTAATTCCATTTGGAAGCAACTGTGTAGCAAAAGAATATGAAGGCACTGGGAATATTTAAAAATTCTAAGAAGTTCAGTATTCCCAGAGAAAAGAACTCATTAATTTTTTAAGATGGAAAAATTACATATGTTTATAGGCTTCAGGGAAGGAGTCAAGATTTTAAGGATAGATATAGAAGGATGAAGGCTGTCATGGAAGAGGTGAGAATGAGGTGGGTTGAACGAGGTGAAAATGGGGTTGGTTATGAACAGAAAGTGGAGCACCTCATTTTCTGGGGAGTACAGGAAACTATGGCCGTAGATTAGGTGACTGTGCATGAAAAGATGGGGAGTGGAGGAAGGATGCATATGGCGACCTCAGGTTCTCAGTTGGGTAGGAAAGGAGATTATATAAGTGGTGGG
The DNA here is from genome assembly GCF_964270905.1 of Leucopleurus acutus. Taxonomy (NCBI): domain Eukaryota; kingdom Metazoa; phylum Chordata; class Mammalia; order Artiodactyla; family Delphinidae; genus Leucopleurus; species Leucopleurus acutus. Next base: position 66,183,889 of record NC_139149.1, on the reverse strand, counting down.
AGTGAGAAGAGGGCTTGGAGAGGATGCGGGAAAGTTTAGAATGGTTCTGAAAGGGAATAGAAGAAGCAACTGAATAAGGACAAACGCAGGGATTGTGGACAGTGTTGCTCCCACAATAAATATTTACTGGTTCGCCTCCCATGCTAGATGCTGAGAGTATAATAATAAACAAAACAGATACTGACTCTGCCTTCAAGACAAAGATTAGGTAAGTAAACGGGAAATTACTATTCGGTGAGATATAACCAAGGCACAGCTTAGGAGGGACACTGAGCTTCGAATTTGCAAGTTACAGGAACACTTTCCAAAGCACATGACATCTAGATTGAAAAGAACAACAATAACAAATCAGTAGGTGTTAACTAAGCAAAGAGAGAGAGGAGTGGGGGAAGTGTTACAACACGTGTGCAATGACCCACAATTATTGGAAGTCTGGCATATTTTTCACTGAAAATAGTACCTTCTTTCTTTATACATTACATCAAGGAATGTGAACAAAACCCCAAGATATTAGAGAAGCACTATACAGTTTTACACTGGAGAGAAATCGGCTCAGATCTACATTCCGGCAAGACGTCTTAGTCAAAGCTCTCGGTGGTAAAAAACAGAATCCTACTTGAGCTGACTTAGGCAACAAGGAGAAAGTTCTTAACTGTATACTGTAGTGATTTTCCACCTTTTTAATGTCCTGGCACAGAAGGAAAGTGACAATCTTTATATACAGCACCCTGAAGAAAACAGATGAGGCTGCTTGTGGCAGGAAGCGATCAGCCTGGGGACTCCAGCTGCCCTAAGGGCTCAAGGGGTGAATATCGAAGTACACATCTTGAGCACAGTGGCTGGGGAGCTTAGATCCATTCTATGAAATTACAGACTCACGGATAAATCCTGAACCTGAAAGACTGGCTGAGCCTCATGAGGGGCTGAGGCTCGGAACTCCAAAGCCATCAGGAGTCAGGTTTGCCTCTCTCTCTTTCTGGGGCAATGGAGTATCATCTCTGCTCCTTTCTGTACACAGACTTCTTCCTTCATGAGCTGAAGTCTTGCTTCCTTGCGCGCATGGCAGATGATACTGCCTCATAACTACCACGTGTGCAAGTTCTTCCAGTTAAAATATTTAATAAAGCTAAATTTACAGCTCTTAGCGTTAACCCCAGGTTCCCACGAAAGAGCATCAGATTAGCCCAGGTGTCCGTCCTATTTGATTTTTGTTGTTGTAAGAGGTGAGAAACATAGGGCCAAGGAGGTCCACCATCATGTGGTTGCAGGCAGACATCTCCCGAGAAGGAGCTGCAGAAGCTGATGCTGGAAGGTCCCTCTGACTGGACTATGTCCCGAAGGGAAGGCAACATGGAAGTCACGGAGAGGGGTTGAGAAGCTGCTGCTGTGAGCTAAGAAAGGGTGCAGAATAGTCAGGGCTGGCGTGAGAGCAGCAGTACAGAAGTACAGGGACCTGAGCAACAGTGTAAAGGCAGAACAAGGCTTGGGGTTTGTCTACATGTGGGTAGGAGAGAAAGGGAGCCAGATTTGTGGCTTGAACCAGGTGAAGAGGACGTTATCTTTCACTGAGAAGGGACAAAAGAAGAATAACAAGTTTAAGAGATGAAAGAGCTTCAGTACTGGACACAAATTTAAAGTTTCCATGGGAAATCCAAGTGGCTATATCCAACAGGTGGCTGGTTAGGAGAGACTGGAGTTCAGAAGAGCCATCTAAGAGGATAGATTTAGGAGTTTATTAGATAATGACTGAAGTTAAAGATGAGAGGGGAGAAAATTGTACAGCTAGGGAGTTTAGGGTGACAAGGTAAGTGATTTAACAGTGGAAAGACCCCTAAGAAAACCCAGATTTTGCGGATGGTCAGAGTTAAAAAGGTGTCCAAAAGGATGGAGAAAGAACCCAAAAATCAACACGGGGTGGGGGTAGGGGAATGAACGGCAAAAGAAAGGACGCTTTTTCTACAAGTAGGAAGTAGCCAGCAGTGCCAAATGCTGCCAAGAAGTAAAAGAGAATAGGGAATAAAAAAGGCTCCGTGGAGTTAGCAAAAGGGCCTGGGCGAGAAGGCAGTCTAAACAGTGGGATGAGTGCTAAGGTCAAATTAGAAAGCATTTAAGAGTAAACGGGGGCTTCCCTGGTGGCGCAGTGGTTGAGAGTCCACCTGCCGATACAGGGGACGCGGGTTCGTGCCCCGGTCCGGGAGAATCCCACTGGAAGAAGTGAGGATCCCACCGCGGAGAGGCTGGGCCCGTGAGTCATGGCCGCTGGGCCTGCGCATCCAGAGCCTGTGCTCCGCAACGGGAGAGGCCACAACAGTGAGAGGCCCGCGTACCGCAAAAAAAAAAAAAGTAAATGGGAGGTGAGAAAGTAGAGCATGAATAAGATTTAAAAGAAGTTTGGCTGTGAAAGAGCAGAGAGACATGCCAGTAAGTGTAGAGGGTTATGGGCTGAGGGAGTGTTTTATTTTGTTCTTAAATATGTCACACGCATTCCATATAATGGGGGTAGCTGGCTGGCATCCTCAGACTAGAGTGCAATTTGAAATGGTGTCAGTGGCTCAAAAAGAGTGCTGAACCTTTGCTACATGCACCTAAAAATGCAGAAAATGATGAAGTTCACGTCAGGATTCAGAAGTGGATTCTCTGATCACTGAACGTATCAGGTGAACAAAGCCTCCAGGATGCTGACAGAGATCACAGTCACATTACCCATATGTGAGCAACCACAGCACATGGAGACGACCCTCACGGAAAAGCAACAGGTTGTTCCCTAAGCCAAAAAATGAGGCTGCTCAGAAGAAAAGATAACCCCAAAGAGGCTGATGAAGGAAAATTGAGGGCTATGAAATATACAGCACATGATGCATGCAAATAAAAAGAAAATAAAAGGAGAGGAGAAGGTGGTAACTAAAGGAACACATAAGATCAAGGAAAGGGGTGCGTGTGTGTGTTTTGTTTTTATGAAATGGGAGAGACCTAAGCCTTTAGTATCATATCCAGCACATAGTAGATACTCAATACATATAGTCATAAAGGAAAGAGAGAAGGGGGGAGAGAGAGGGAGGGACAAAGGGGAGAGATGGAGGGAGGGAGGAAAAGTGTTTGAAGGCTCAGTAGAGAGACTCCTTCAAAGTTGGTGTCATCGAAGATATAGAAGAAAGAATAAATGAATGACAGCCCATAGTTCCAGGGAAGTTTCAAAAGGTTGGGGTCCAGAACCCATGGGTTTTTCTTTTAAATTGATTGAAATGTGGGTTTTATAAGTAAAAGGTTTTGGAAGAGAAATAAATAAAAATAAGGATAGAAATATCTGAAAGAGTAGAACAAAGTCCCAGAAAACAAAGGCTGATAACACCAAAGATAACTGTAGCATCTTCAAAATGGTGCAAAAATTTAAACATAAACCCTAGCATTTGTTGATTATTTACACAAGAAACTAAACTGTAATCTTAGCTTTAGAGAACCAGATGTAACAGGATGTTGCAATGGACTGAAGCCCCCAAATAATTACTACCATGTTCTAATTGAGGTACAAGATAAATATACAAGATTTCAAAGGAGAAGGCCAAGGACCAGTTCTGTGATTATTAATCTCTTCCCACATTTAGCACATAAAACGTTTGGGAGTTTGAGGGGAAGGCTGGAGAAAAAAGAACTCTTGCAGAGAGTTGGTTTCCTCGGAGATTCCCTCCTAAGTAGAAGTCGGAGTTGCCTCTTGCTCACCTCATGTCTAGGAAGCAATGCTCCTCAGGCAGCACTCAGAGGGTTTCATGTGTGTCCCTGGAGCCCAGGGAGACTCGGTGGGTTGTTGTCTGCCTCATACCTAAGAAATCAAGGCTCACAACACTGGGGCTGCCCAAAGCCTGGGGAGGAAGCGAGGAGGAAGTGGCTACACTGGGATGGCCTGGTGCCACATGTCTCTCAAGGCAAAGGGGGCCAGTTTCTCCAGAGGGCCAAATGTCAGCCTCTTGTAACACAGGTAACAGGAGGCTTATTCAAACCCTGCCTTGAGGGATAAGAAAAGTTGAGCAGAAAGAAGGCGGAGGTCATCTGCTGGAGGCTGAGGAGCTCTAGGAGACATTGTAAGGCAGCAGTTTGAGAAAGATGTGTTACCTCTGTCCAGTCCACTGATAATGAGAGATCCCTACAGATGAGGCATCTCCAGGGAGCTCACAAAAGTAACATCACAGAAACTGTCACCAGGCCCAGAGAGTGTTGATGCCAAATCTCTAATGCTTTCTTCAAGTAAAACTTTCCTGCCACCCTTAATTTTACCTCCTCTGCCCCCATCCATATTCCAACCATGGAAGAATCAAAAACTATTAGAAAGATGAACGAGGGGGAGAACTAGACTGAGTGAGAGAGAATCTCACCAAGACTTGCCCCTCGTTTCCTACTACAGGAGGTCAGCCTGGATAGGTCCAAGGAGGGAGACAATTAATTTGTAAAGTTGAAGTGTTAATTATTACGCCAGGCTGGATATATTAATTATGGAAATGAGACTGTGATCTGTGCCTTGAAGTGGTTGGGAGAATTTTCACTATCTGTGAGTGACCGTGAAAGTCATGGGTTTGGCCAAGATTTCATCAAGGAGCAGGGTAAATGCTAACCTCATGCAATAGGTCTGAACAGTGAAAAAAAGTTGAGCTGTTTTCTGATTGCCCCACAATACCCTCTTGTTCATCAAGGTGTTTACACAGGTATTCATAACTACTTGCTCTCTTTCTCCAGGCAACAGAAAAACAGACATTTCTAGTTATCTTGCAATTTTTACCTGTCTTGCAACTTGAAATTTAAAAAAAGCAATAAAGGAATGGAAAGATCAGATGGAACCTAAAGTGATTTCACTTCATAAAATGCTGAAACAGTTTCTTTTCATTTATATGCTGGGAGAAATGACTTAGAAGTTTGAAGGAAAATTCCTTCTACCGACAGAACATAATCTTCGGTGCTGAATGTGTCCATACATTCCTGGATTAATTTACTCTCTTACTAGTGTTTTAATTCTTATTCTTGAAATATATTTTATTAATTACATGATCCCAGTGAAACATATTTGTTAGGAGAATAATGAAATCTGTCTTAGTGTTAAGGCCTATTTCCGTCCTGGCTGATTCTAGTTTGATAGACTGTAGATTACGTACTCCAGGTAGAGCGCTCTTTCTTGCTTACATTCTGAGAATTCATGACTAAACTGTGGAATGCTTATTTCCACAAGCAACACTTGAAGAAATGAAAGCCATCATTTGGAGGTGAACCAAACTCTATGTCCATGCGAAGCAACCCATAATACACTTAAGCCTAATATTAGAATTTGAGGAATCATCTCTGTCAAAATCACACATTGATTAGCTTAATAGTCAAGTAGTGCCTGACCCAGGCATTTTAAAATAAAGCAGGTTTGCACTGACTGAATAATTCTTGCAGTAGAATATCTCCACAACATATTCTCCACCAAAATCAATTTTTGGTTAATAGCTTGTTGGCATACGGATGATACATTTTTTATAGAGGTCTTTTCGAGGCTTTAAATTTTTGAGAAGTAAAAGGTAAGTTTATTTTATCCTGCGATAGGTAGACTTGTTCAATTTTTCATTTGAGGCATAATGTTTTCTTAGTTTTTTCTTAGTTGTTTTAGGATGCTGAAATTTTTGCTGAGTTTGAATGATAAATTGAAAGGGTAAAATATGGTAAAGGTGTTTCATAGAATAGTTTTACTTGAAAAATTCACAATAAATAGAAAATATTATATCTCTTAAAACAAAGGTTCACATGCCTTATTAAACATTTCTTTTAATATGTTTCCTTCCAATGGAAATAGTCCTATAATACTACAAAATGGAATAAAACAGATATTAACAAGGTCAAAGAGAAATCTGAATCATATGGTAGCTCTATTTTTGGTTTACTAAGTCAGACAGAGAAAGACAAACACTGTATGTTATCACTTATATGTGGAATCTAAACACTACAACAAACTAGTGAATGTAACAAAAAAGAAACAGACTCACAGATATAGAGAACAAAACAGTGGTTACCAGTGGGGAGAGGGAAGGGGGGAGGGGCAAAAGAGGGGTAGGGGATTAAAAGGTCCAAACTACTATGTGTAGAATAAATAAGCTACAAGGATATATTGTAAAGCACAGGGAATACAGTCAATATTTTATAATAACTATAAATGGAGTATCATCTTTAAAAATTGTGAATTACTGTATGGTACACCTGAAACTTACAAGCTATTGTAAATCAACTATGCCTCAAAGAAAAAAAAAATTTAAACTAAAAAGTTTAAAAAAGAGAAATTTGAGAATAGAATTTGTACTAATCTGAATTCAAAAGCCTGCTCTAAACTCCAAACAGGTGTTCTTTTTTACGGTCTACTGAATGGAAACTTCTTATTCACCACAAATCTGGAAGTCTCATATTTAGTCTCTAGCTCCAAAATACATTTCTTAACTTGGCACAGGGTCTAGAAACTACAGAGGCAGTGTTTCATACTAGAGAGCAGTGTCTCTGGGAAGGCATTAATAACTGCTTAGCTTGAAGTTTTTACCTTCTGCCAGAGAATGCCTTTGCACGGAAGCAATTTTAAAAACTTCCCGCTGTAATCATTAAAAATAAAATATACACACAGCATTGGAACTCAGAGCCCATTTGTTTACTTCTTCTCATTTTCTCAATTCATATTCCCCAGGAAAAGGGCATATGACTTCTGGAAGGAGAGTACGGTTCATGGCCAAAATGGAGCCAAGGTCCTCCTTCAAGACCAGTGTTGTTGCAAAGACAATTGCCTCCTTTGCTCAGTAAGTCATTTCATTCTTAGAATTTTGAGGAAAAAAATTACCTGACAAATGTTGATCCACACAAGTGGCGTTAGGAATTTCATGCCAGAAAATTGAGAATACTTTATTTCACATGAAGTTGGAACTCTTGACTATGTTCCCAGTATTTTATTGTAATTTATGCCCTGAAAGACTCGGGTTTTTTAATTTATTTTTTAAATTTATTTTTGGCTGTGTTGGGTCTTCGTTGCTGCGCGTGGGCTTTCTCTAGTTGCAGTGAGCAGGGGCTACTCTTCATTGAGGTGCGCAGGCTTCTCATTGTGGCTTCTCTTGTTGCGGAGCACGGGCTCTAGGCACAAGGCTTCAGTAGTTGTGGCTCGTGGGCTCTAGAGTGCAGGCTCAGTAGTTGTGGCGCATGGGCTTAATTGCTCCACAGCATGCGGGATCTTCCCGGACCAGGGCTCGAACCAGTGTCCCCTGCATTGGTGGGCGGATTCTTAACCACTGTGCCACCAGGGAAGCCCAAGACTCAGTTTTTAAAACAAAAATTTGATACGGCTGTGACAGTCCTTTGGGCTTCTTCCCTGTCTCTCTGCATAATGCATACCTGTGTAATGCATACCAGAGGGTTCATAGAAAATCTTGAGCTACAGTGCTGCCCTAGTTTTCATGCCCACCACCTGTTTGAATCCTGTGGCTTCAACTTGTTCACTGATTTGTTCATATATCCATGCAGTAAAATCCGAGCCACAAAAGCCAAGGTCAACATTATTCCTGGAGCCCTTCATCATAGTAAGGAGTGAAAATTTATCAGTTAATACAAGAGACTTGGGCCCTGCCATCATGCCATTTAAGTCTGAGTGGAAGAAAATGATGGTAAACCACCACTGGCATTACTAGTTACTCCAATGCAATTGTGATAAGTGCTAGGAATGGCAGTACAGGGAACTGTGAAAAGGCATAATGGGGGAATGTGAACTAATTCAAAGTCTCGAGTATCCAGGAGTTAAGGGGTTAGAGGCTTCCAAGAAGAAGAAATGATAATTGAAGAGCGTGAGTGGAGAGAACATGGTGCACACCAGGAAATGAAATAAATCAGGGTAACTAAGACAGGTTTCTCAACTGACCTTCCATGGAATTCTAGGGTTCTACAAGGTGTCACTAGGGGTTTGACTAGATTGGGGAAAGGGGGGGCATTTTTTTTAAACTTCACACACCACACAATGTTAGCACTTGCAGTAATGTCTAGTGATTGAGGGGCCCCAATAGCAATTTCATTAGCAGTCTTGCAGCTCTGTTTGACAGTGTGCAGTAGGAACGTGTCTCAGGTAGAGTGCATTCTCAGCTTTTGCATGAGCTATAGGAGGTCACTGATAAATGGCGAGCGCTGTGGTGCCCCAAAGGGAAGGTAGTAGATTGATGGCATCAGCCTCTCCATCCCAAATCTCCCACATTTTCCTCTTCTGTGCCAATGACTGCTTTATAGGAGTGACCTAGTTCTACTGGTATAACAGAAAATTATAGGGAAATTTTTATTCTAGAGAAGGTATTTTTATGTGTCATGACTCAGTTTCTCTCATGCTGTTTTGCTGTTATTATAAATGTTAGAAAACATGATTGTGTAGGTTAGCAGTGAATGATACTGTGGTTTCGTGTTTTTGTGATTTTTATCATTTATTATTCAGTATGTCATTCTGACATACTTTATCAGTGTTTACGTTTTCCAAAATGTCTGGTATTCCATCATGGCAATTTTTGAAGACAGACTGAAGTGGCAAAGGAATATTCTAGGCCTAGGTTTATGGATAATTACGATAAGATTAGTGAGAAGAGTTGCAAACTTCTGAGTCACCTCCCTGTCCTAATGTGAGAAGAGCTACAAAATAAGTTGATCTTCACAATAAAAACTGGTTATCAATGAGTTTTGAATGGGTTGGTTATCTAAGTGGTTGTACTGCATTATGCAAATGAATCCGTGGCTGCAGGAAAACTAAAAAGGCACGTGAGTACAAATCATAGCCATTTAACAAGCGACCGGTTGATTATTTTAGAGGAAAACTTTTGTTAAAAAGGTCACATTTAGTGAAAAGACTCAGGAAAAAATTATTTAGTAATAGAACTTATTGTCCAGAAAAATGAAAAAGATCATGCACTTGGTAAGAATCTAATAATACCAGCATATAAATATATAGTGAGGAAAATGCTGACAAGTAGAGAAATGGAAAAGATTCCATATAATACAATATGATAAGTTGTCATATTGATGACAGGTCACATGATGCTGAAGAGCTCTGGGATGATAAACTACAGAACAACAGCTTCCCGTTATAGACTGATGAGTCAACAGGTTTCATCAGTAAATGTCATGTTGTAGCATTTGTATGATCTCTAAATGGTGGTGAATTTCAAGAAAACTTTCTGTTGCATCTAGCCTGCCCAAACAAGCAAAGGCCAAAACTTAGTTAATGTGGCACCATCATATCTGGAAACAAAAGTCTTGGGGGACTGTTGGCATCTGTGTTGATGGGTGTCCCATCAATGAGCAACATGAAAGGTTCTGTGTTTATTGTAAAAAAAAAAAAAAAAAAAAAAAAGGAAATTTCAATGATGTCAGACGAGTTCACTCAAGAATTTTTCGGGAACCTGGACAACATAAATCTGTTACCTGCCGAAATCCACATATTTGTTGCATAAGAGGAGATCTATAGGATGTGGGAGCTGAAACGTAAATTGCAGGAATATTTGAAAGGATACAGAAGGCCAGATTTTATTAAATGCTTGGGTGATAAAGAATAACTGCAGACAAACCTGCTTACCAAACATTTTTCATCACATTGAACCAGCTGGACAAGTCTCTGCAAGGCCCTGAAGAAAATGTTTTGACTTCAGGTGACAAGATGTTTGGCTTTAAAAGAAACAGAATCATTGGGAAAAAAATCATGTTGCAACAGGAAACTGAAATATTTCCCATGCTGCTTGGATTTCAGGGTGAGAAAGATTATTAGCCATCTCTAGGCTTACTGAAATCCACTTGGTGAACTGCAGAAGAAAACTGCAGTTTTTTCCTCCCATTCAGCACAAGTATCGGGCCAGGTGAAGGACCCTTTCTCTGATTCGCTTGCTCAGTCAAAGACCTTCATTTTTTCACATTTATGGAGTGAAAAATAAGCACGTTTCACATTAAAGAGGTGAATTTTATTCTGCTTTTAGTTTATGCATGAACAGGCTTATAAGAGAGATCAAGAAAACAATACATGTGTATAAGAATTTCGTAACTGTTGAGGCCTATATTTGATCCTAACATGTGACTCAGCAAGAAAATGTTCTTCAAAGTCTTGTATAAAATCGTGCTTAAGCTATATTTTTCATTCATATTGCTTTAGCTAATGGCTTTGGTAGCTTTATTCAACACTGTTAATAAACTTTCATGTTGAAATAACAATTAAAATCAATTTATGACCTTTATTTAAATGAAATATACAGAGCCTATCATTAGAAAAATTAAATTCCATCTTGGTTCAAGGCAGTTATTTAAAAGAAATTTATTATGTTGTTTTATAATTGTTTTTGAATTTATATAAAGGAAAGTGATAATTTCAAAAGCAGTAAACAACTGTGTTTTTACGGAAATTTGGATAAAAATCATTTTTAGCTTTAAATAAGGAAAAATACAATTGTTCTTGTAAGTACCATATATCACATACCAACCAAACCTCATCTGCATTATATATAGTAGAAATTTATAAGATTTCTGTCTATTTGAATATCTTTTTTTTTTTTTTTTTTTTTTTTTTTGGTACGCGGGCCTCTCACTGTTGTGGCCTCTCCTGTTGCGGTGCACAGGCTCCGGACACGCAGGCTCAGCGGCCATGGCTCACGGGCCGAGCCGCTCCGTGGCGTGTATGGATTTTCCCGGACCGGGACATGAACCCGTGTCCCCTGCATCGGCAGGTGGACTCTCAACCACTGCGCCACCAGGGAAGCCCGTGAATATCTTTTAAACGTAAAATCAAACATAAAAATTTTGAATAAAGGAAAAGTTGGAGTTTCCTTTACCAGCAGGTTGACTTACATTAAAGATATGTATATATCATATACAGAACATTCTACCCAGTAGTATTAGGTCGATCTGATCTCATGCACAGTTTAAGCCCAATGTTTCCTTATTGATTTTCTGTCTTCGTGAGCTAAACAGTGTTCAAAGTGGGGTACTGGGGACTTCCCTGGTGGCACAGTGGTTAAGAATCTGCCTGCCACTGCAGGGGATCACGGGTTCAAGCCCTGGTCCGGGAAGATCCCACATGCCACGGAGCAACCAAGCCCGTGCGCCACAACTACTGAGCCTGCGCTCTAGAGCCCACATGCCACAACTACTGAAGCCCGTGCACCTAGAGCCCGTGCTCTGCAACAAGAGAAGCCACCGCAATGAGAAGCCTGCGCACCGCAACAAAGAGTAGCCCCCGCTCGCCACAACTAGAGGAAGCCCGCGTGCAGCAACGAAGACCCAACGCAGCCAAAAGTAAGTAAGTAAATAAATAAATTTATACAAAGTGGGGTATTGAAGTCCCCTAATAGTATTGCATTGCTATTTCTCCCCTCATATGTGTTGATATTTGCTTTATGTATTTAGGTGCTCCTATGTTGAATGCATAAATATTTACAAATGTTACACCCTCTTGATGGCTTGACCATTTTATCATTACATTCTGACCTTCTTTGTCTCTTGTTAAGTCTGTGGCTTAAAGTCTATTTCATCTGATATAAGTATAGCTACCCCAGTTTTCTTTCGGTTTCCATTTTCATGGAGTATCTTTTTCCATCTCTTCACTTTAGTCTGTGCGGGTTCTTAAAACTGTAATGAGTGTTGTAGGTAACATACAGTTGTGTCTTGTTCTTTTTTCTTTTTGTCCAATTAGCCACTCTACATATTTTGATTGGAGAATTTGTCCATCTACATTAAAGTAATTGCTGATAGGTAAAGGACCTACTATTGCCATTTTATAAATTGTTCTTTTTAAAAAAAAAAAAATTCATTTGTTCCTTTCTTTGTCTCTTGCTCTCTCCCCTTGTGATATGATGATTTTCTGTAGTGGTATACTTAGATTCCTTGCTTTTTATCTTTTGTGTATCTACTGTAGGTTTTGCTTTGTGGTTACTCTGAAGCTTACATAAAACATAACAATCTATTTTAGGTTGATAACAACTTAACTTCAAATACACTCAAAAGCTGTACATTTTTACACCCCCTATTTACATTTTATGTTTTTGATGTCACAATTTACATCTTTTTACATTATATATCCATTAAAAATTACTGAAGCTATAGTTATTTTCAATACTCTTGTCTTTTAACCTTCATACTTGAGTTATAAGTAATTTAACTACCACCATTATAATATTAGAATATTCTGAGTCTAACTGTATAGTTACTATTACCAGTGAGTTTCATATTTTTATATGTTTTCCTGTTACTAGTTAGTGTCCTTTAATTCCAGGCTGAAGAATTCCCTTTAACATTTCTTTTAAGGCCCATCTAGTGGTGATGAACTCCTTCAGCTTTTGTTTTTCTGGAAAACTCTTTAGCTTTTCTTCAGTTCTGAAGGACAACTTTGCTGGGTAGAGTAGCCTTTGTTGGCAGGTTTTCTTCTTTTAGCACTTAGAATATATCATGCTGCTCCCTTCTGGCCTGCATATTTTTTGCTGAAAAATCTGCTTACAGTCTTATGGGGGCTCCCTTGCAACTAACAAATGGCTACTTTTAAGATCCTCTTCTTCTCTTTAACTTTTGATAATTATTATGTGTCTTGGTGTGGGTCTGTTTGGAATAAGGTCTGAAGATTTAATATTTTACATGGCGACTATAGTTGAGAAATTCTGGTCTAGAGAAGAGGAAGTAAAAGACTGACATACACTGGATGAGGCTGGGGATGTAGGTTAGAACCAGATCTGGAGTGTAGCTTCCATACACTGTGTCCCCGCAAAATTTGTGTTGAAACCTAATCCCAATGTGATGATATTTGGAGATGGGGGCCTTTGGAAGGGATTAGTGCCCTTACAAAAGAGACCCTAGAGAGCTCCCTTGCCCCTTTCACCATGTGAGGACACATCTAGGAAGCAGGACCTTACCTAACCCTGAATTTGCAGGTGCCTCAACCTTGGACTTCCCAGGCTCCAGTAATATTGAATATTGCTAAGACTACAAGATTAGGTCTGAAGATCATATCCATTGGGTTTTTTAAATAAGCAGTAAGCAATGGGATAAGCAAGAGGAGATTTGTTGAAGTTTTAAGCGTCAAAGCAAAATCAAGTGAGGAGAAAAGTAAATACGGGATGAGCAAATGGGATGTAGCAAGTTAAGAAAACCTTGAGAAGTCTGTTTGTGAAAAAGGGTAGAGGATTAGGGTAATAGCTGGTAAGCCTGTCCTTAACACTGAAGAGCCTGGGGCAAGAGTACCAATGATGGCCCAAGAGTACCAATGATGGCCCAAGAGTACCAATGATGAAGAGCCTGGGGCAAGAGTACCAATGATGGTACTCATGACCAATGAGTACCATAGGCCATATGTCCAAATATTTAATGTTATAAGTTAAGCTGACACAATGTTAAATAAACGATCTATCTTCCTACCTTAAAAAATGTATATTTATAGCCATCAAGAAAACCAAGTTCAAATATGAAATTTCTGTACTTCTCAGAATTGTGCACTAGAATGTGACAGCATAGAGAGTACCTGTTCCAGGTCTGTATCCCTGTAGTTTGTTCTTCCTTCTCTTTTGGGCTCATGAGGGATGTCACACTTCTGTGTGAGAACACCCCAGCCTGGCTGTTCAAGCTCTCCCCAAACCTGCAAATTGCCCTCACTTGCCGATATCTTTGACCCAATGTGCAATGCGGTGCATGCCTGGGAGGAGGGACCTGAAGTCCTGAAGGTGGGCTCGGAGTCTCAGGTACTTGAAACACGGTCTAGAAGGAGGGAACATGAGCTCTGTGTAGATACATCTGGTTGCCCTGTGGACTCCTGGCCCTATGAAGTGCAATGCAGTGAAGTCAGATCCAGGTCTTCCAAAGCACAGGGTCCATTTGAGAGGTCTCTCTTCCTTAGTTCTGAGGGTGGTAGTGGTAGCTGGAAAGAGGGTTACTTTGAAAACTCCAGTCACATTTTTTCCTCTTTTGGAATTGAACAGGTAAGTAGAATGGCCTGCTTCTCTTTGAGTCTTTCCTATTCAACATTATCCAGAGGAGGAAATTGATAAGGCTGTAGTACAGTTTCAAATGAAATAGGCTGGTTACCAAATTCTTGTAAGACATTGATTTGTGAGTTATTTATTCAAGTTCACTGAATAAGCAATTTACAAATCACTTTTCATTGAGCTTGATTCAGCACTCTGAAGTAAATAAATATGGAATCTCTATCAGGCTTTTAGTGCAATGTCAGTCTTGCCTAAATAGACAAGGCTGAATTTATGTTATAAATCTAACTCTAATTTGTTATATATTTTTTAACATCTTTATTGGAGTATAATTGCTTTACAATGGTGTGTGAGTTTCTGATCTAATTTGTTATATTTGGATTCTATTTGCTGTTGTTGTTGTTGTCCTGAGATTCATATAAAGGTTAGATCTACCTTAGCAGAATAAAATGAAAAAGAAAAAAATCCCTGCAACATTATTTGCTGCAACAATATATTTCAAGAAGATGATTTAGCCTTAATTATCCACATAACCAGATTAATTTTCTTCTTCATTTTAATTGAGTAAATCTGTCTAAATATAGAGATTTTTCCTAGTCTTTCTCTCTTTAAAATTTTACAGTAATATCAGATAAAAAGCACTGTTTCTTATATTGTACCTCTAAACCTGAAACTTGCAGCTTTTCATGAAAAATACTTTCATATGATTTATATTTTACCCTATATCAATATAACTAATTCACTACATACTATATTCAGTGTATTGTTATAAACTGTACAGATTTGGGAAATACCTCATTTGTCATACTAAAAAAGACAATATTAATGTTCTATTATGCTATTTCCTTTCTTTACTTAAAGATTTAAAGAGGGAAATAGATCATCTAGAGAAACTGTATATCAAAGTGCTGTTCTATTGTTTAAGAAATCTTTAGAGAATAAGACAACTAGAAGAAATTATCTGGTACTTATCAAATAATTATTTTGATAATTACTAAACTGGAAGAATCAGAGGCTAAAGATCTTTGTTATTTAAAAATAACAAATTGACATAAAAGTTAATCAATGAAGTTTATTCCCAGGGATTCTCCTGTTACATGGATTTATACAACTAGATTATGTGGTATATAAATGCCTGAAGAATTATTCCCACAAGTTTCTTTCTATTTTTCCCATGTTTGATGTAGAGTATAACAAGAGGCCCCAAAGTACCATTTAGAACCCTTATGGGTTGTTTGAAAATCAGAAAGATTTCAACAATTTTGATCACATTAGAAATTGCTTTTCTTTCCTGGGATAAACCCAGCTTTTGAAAAATATTGATACTAAGGCAGTAGGCAGAGGCTGACTCATATAATAACACAGTTACAAGCAAAGGGAGCAAAGGTCCACAGCCAAGGGTCAGGTTTTACTGATGTCTCCCCAGGTTCATGAAAACAAATATGCCCACCCTCTTTTGGATAAGAAGTAAAAGATGAAGTAAATAAACAGGAAGATGGCAACAGAATCCTAAATTGTGTTAACCCACTATTTTCTTGATGCTGAATAATAGGGGAAATCTGTTTTTATTTTGGACCATACATAAAGTGATTTTTGCCCACAAAAGACATTTAAAGTTCCCTCACCACTCTCCTGACTGCAGATCCCCAATGGTGCATACAGAAGGCTGATCAGGTAGCAGGAAGACTCATCAATGAAAACACAAAGACTCTCCACTGAAAGGGGTAGAGAAGCAACACCAGGCAGCCATTCACACTAAGAACGCACACAAAGCATTCTGGGGACAAGCATCATCTACCAAGAATGATTTAGTGCTTAAAGGTTTCCTTTGTATGATTCTGTAAGCAAAGATAGAGGGGGGAAGAAAAGGTCCCAGTCATAAGAGACTTGAAACTAATGTACAGACATCATGGCACAAGAGAAGCATGACACCCACTAAAGGGGATTCTCTCCTGATCAGAATTTTCATGAATACTTTTGAGGTTATTATATATTCCTAAGCAAAGAGGAAGTGAAAAATAGATGTTGATAGTCAATCCAATACATAGCTTTTGCAAACAACTCTATACAATATGTGCACTAGACTGAATAGAGTTCTTATTACAGTGTATTTATTTGGTCACTGTAAAAAGAATCCTTTTGTTGTTTTTGCAAAATACTAAGCTAAAATCTCCTCTACGTATGGCTATAGTTGGATAGCCAAAACTAAAATATATCAGGCTGTAGAATTAGGCTTCTAGTGAACAGAGTGGGTACTCCATCTGAAAAGAGAACATCTCATAAATACTGCCTTTAATAAAAGGTTCAAAAGTAGGAAAGAAATGGATCAAAAGTAGAAAAGAAAATTCTAAAAGTTTTGCAACAGTCTTTAAGTCTTTTCTAGAACAATTCACAATATATAAATAATTTAGTTAATACGAATCTCAGTATACATGCTTAGATGAACTAGAAGTATAACTTTATATTTTATAAACAACTTAAATCAATTGCAAGCCTCCCAAGAGAAAAGAAATATAGTCAGTGCGTTTTGGGTTTCATTCTTCCTTCTTAAGATTATATCAAAGTGTCAGAGGGTTTATATGCCTCTAGTTCATAAGAGATGAGGGAAAGGAGCATGAATGCACAGATCCATGAACCATTTGGGCATAAGGTAAGGTCTAACCTTGAAATAATCCTTAACTCAGTCAATCTGAGGTGTGGGTGTCTCTGAAAAGCTTTCTATGGCTCCCAGTTACCCATAAGAAGCTCACAGTTATTTCTTCTCTGAAATACCTACAATATCTTATAATAATTATAATTGGGATACCTCTGAGCTCTGCCCAAGAGATGGACACAGATGATGCTCTCTCTAAGGCCTATTAACACATTTGAATCTCAATTCTTCTCTGCTATCTCTCCCAGTTGTTTTCTAGACTGCAAACTTGGCTTAGGAGACCCTATACTCTTCCCCTTGTTTTTCCCAAATATCTAATCTTTAAAAACTCTTGCTTCTACTAAAGGCTTAGAATTTTAGAAACCACAGTTAGGATAATGCATGGGGTTTCTCTTCTCTCTGTACTGTCACACCTGATCCTGGAGGGATTAAACACAGAGTCCACTAGTTACTTCAATGGGATATTTCTTTCCAAGAGAGAAAAAACAGAGGAGAGAAAAATAATACTGGTTAATAGCTTAAAAAAAAAGTTTTGTGGGGTCTTTTTTTTTTTCTTCCCCCAATAGCTTTTATAATGAGATAACCGAAAGACAACCTTTACTTTGAAATCCTCAAACATACCTCTCATAAAATACTGCCACATGTATACTACTACAGCATGATTTTGGCTTTATATCACCAACTGTCATAGGCCATAATATGTAAGTAATGAATAAATGATACCTGGAACAATACTCTGAGTTTAAAAACTTCGTATTTAAGATGTTCCAAGAATGAACATATTTTTAAAACTTTTAAGCTAGACTTCAAGAATCAAAATATTATGATTTCTACTTTTTAAATGTCATCTTGTTCTAAGTCTTTTGCTTTTAATGATGAACAGACATTTCTGAAGATGTCCAGTAGCAGTCATGACATCAGACAGGAAGAGAGAGCCCTCCATATAACATACACCCGGGAGAGATGTCCTGCGGAGGAAATGTCACGAACAATGTTATGCCGGGGATTTCTCTAAACCCATCACTGCCAAGCACCTGTGCTCCAGGGCATCCATCCAATCAACTAGAGAGCAGGCACCTTGCCATTTCAGCAGATGGGTATTAATGTTGAAGGCGAAGGAACCATGTACAGTATATATTTCAATTATGAGTGTGGAGACTTGGAGTCCCAGTTGGAATCATGTCTGTTCCTTTCTTAGCCGGTAACAAACTAGAGATTGTACCATCCAGAATGTGCTTTACACAGAATTAGCTTTCAGAAAAAATACACATTTTCAAAGGGAAGAACATATTTTGTATGACAAGTCGAGAATCAAAGGAAATAAGCTGAGTAACCCTTAAAGAAATTTCCTAGGCTTTTTACTTTTACCAAAACAGCCCTGAAAAGGCAGAGGGGAGGGAACATTTTCACCACATAAATATATTGTGGCAGAATTGACAGAATTTTGAAAGCCTATGTATTCCTAAATGACAGTGTGTATTTCAGTTTTTTGAAGTGTTCTAGTTAAACAAACCTCAGAGGTAAAGTGGCTTCTGGGACAGGATCATCTTTCATTTCTGGTCTGCATATTCTAAGACACAGATGTCTAAGTCTATCCTTCTAAGCCATACTGATTTCTACACTGTTACATTTTTAAAGGGTTCCAAGTAGAAACAGCTACGTTCTTATCCTGATTAATGCTATTCACTAGTTAATTATTATTTCAATTATTGTTAATATAACCTAGAATACTGTCTCACTTCCATTTAACTACTTACATCATTATCATCAAGAATTACATAAATGCTAACTAATAATTTAACATATTATTCTGGCTAGTGAGCATTACAAAGCAAGTGGCCACACCTGGGTGAATTATCTAAAGAAACATCTTCTAGATTTTGTCGCCTTGCCTTGGTATAAAAATCCATGGAAGACTTCTTAAATAAGGATTTTAATCTGTTTTTTCTAAAAAGAAAGAGATTTTTCTTACATTGACCAAAACTGTATCTATTATTGCACTCGGTATATCATCAGTTCTTATGAAATTGTTTTATAACACCTGGGGTGTTAGCCTATGGGCAGAAGGTTAGCATATCTTGGGATACCATCTACCCCATGAAATGTCTCTGAATTCTTGCTCAAGAATTCAACTGTTTATTTTATTTACCAAAAGTGCTGCAGATATCCTCATCCTGAGAAGCAGTCACAACTCAACAGCCAAATGGGAACTAAGTACAGTGGTAGGGCTCCTGCTGAGCCACTCTGGCGCATTACGGTTGTGGACCAGTTACAGTGGCACAGGCTTCAGTCCACTGCAGTCATTCCAAAAACTGATAGGTCTGCTTCTTTTCTAAAATGCTGCTTAAAGCTTCTTCTCCTTTAATAGTTAACTCTGGTAACACAGAAACTGCAACACTAGAAGGAGGGGCACAGGCAACCAGATGGCTGAACCAGTCCCCAGAGAATAAGAGTAATAGCAGCAACAAATACACCCACCATACTACTGTCTGTCCAATGTGGATTGAGAAGCAATGTGTTGAATCTAATTCCTAATCTTGCAATCATTTCCTGTCTCCCTCTTCTCTTAGAGTCTCGAGATTAAGTTCAGAACTCCCAAGCTGCTCTCGCCATCATCCTGAAATAGAGGTCCCAATGGGTACAATGGGGCTGGCCCAGCTCTGCATTCCCAGGCAAGAAACAGACTTCCTGGCCTGTGAACAGGCATCTTGCCCTGACTTACACTGGTATCCAATCCCACCAGTGCCACTGCCTCCTAATTAAGGTAATAATACCTACTATGCTACTACGTATGAGCACATACTATATACTAGATATTATGTTAACCACTTACTAACATTGCCTCATCTAATCCTCTCCAGTTGAAAGCACACCCAGCCTTCAGATATAACATCTCCTTTACACAACAATATTGTGTCATTCCACATTTACTATCTTGAAATGAAATTCATAGCTGATATAACTTACCTGCACACATAGTTTTTAAAAATTAGTATAATGTTCTAGCCAGAATATAAAGGAGAAATAAAAAAGAAAGTAATTTATATTAAAAAAATATTTTACATTAATATACTTCAGTTACTTTATTTGAATGAGGAAATGCCAGGCATAATTATTAGAAGACACAATGAGAGAGTCAGTGGTTTACACCCATAGGTAAGAGCACTGTGAATGCAGCCTCCTCAAAAACAGTCCGATAAGGCTGTTTAACTGAAGATCAAATATTATGCAGGGAGTTGCTGCTGGCTATGTGATTTCTTTTTTCCAAAAGGGTGAACAACTTTTGATAAGAAAGCACAAACAAAACAAAATATTATCGTCCCTCAATTTACATCATAGTAATTTACATTACTGGAAAAGTCAGTGTATTTTAAAATTGTGCAAAAATATGTTCGTACGCAAAACACAGTTAGGTTCTAGGCTTAGATAATTATGAAGATTTTCACTTATATAAATGTCTTGGGGACATTGAAAATTAGTGCAGGACATGGTACAGTCCTCCATGCTGAGACTGTCTCACACACTGCAAGGGGCCCAGCACCCCTGGCCCCTGCCCACTGAATGGCAATCCTGTGACCACCAAAAACTCCCTCCAAGGGAAAGTGCTGCCCCCTCCTCATTTGGGGAACCACCATCCTAAAGAGTAGGCAACATTAGCCCTATTTTATAAATTAAAAACCTGACTCTTGGAAATCTGAATAATTTGCCTAAAGTCACTAGCTAGTAAGTGAGATTCAGACCCATGTCTATTTTATTTCTAAAGAACGGGCTTTTCTCATTACACTACACTGACTTCTTAGGCCAATAATTCCTCCATTTAGAAAATGCACAGGTAACTGAATTAGGTAGGGCTGAAATGAGGACTAAACAGTGCCTAGACTCCAGATTCATATTCTAGAAATTTCTAACCACGTTTAACCTTGAGTAGGAAAATTCTTTAGCTTCTTTAGCACTTCCACTATCTGTTCATTTTCTCACCCAGTTTTCTAATTTCTATTTTGATTTTAAAACACTTTAAATTTACCATAATCCCTTAAAAGTTAAATTGAAGAAAATGAAGAATACAAGCTAGCAAACCAACTATTTTAATTCTATTTTATGTACCATAAGTGTTGCTTTTGTTACTCTAACATAATTCCAGGAGCAGCCTTCAACACCAAGGATTCTTCAAACAAACACTGAGCCCTTTGAGATGTAACCATTTACCTTTCTCCTGAATCTACCCACTCTCAGGTTCTTCTCTTTGGCCCACCCCACAGATGAATATTCACTTGTCAAATTTGTTCTCTCAGTAAAAGACTATAAAGCGGGATTATCTCATCAATTTAAAGGATTTTCCTCATATAATTTCTACATAACAACCATTAGTATCTCCAGCCCCCTGTTGCTAGAAACACTAAAGCAGTGGATCCCAAACTTTAGCGTGGATCTGGAATCATCAGGAAAGCTTGTTCAAACACAGCTTGCTGGGCTCCACCCCAGAATTTCTGATTCAGGAGGTCGAGGGTGGGGACCAAGTTCTAACAAGTTCCCAGGCACCTCTGATGCTGCTGATCTGGGAACCACACTTTGTAAACCACTGAAGAAACTTCGCTCCACTCTTATCTGACAAAGGAAATACTACATACAGTTTACATAATGGCTAAGAAACTACATACATATTCTTGTGTATGTTCCAAATTGGTGCTGAAACCTTCATCCAAGTTACTTTTTTAAAAAATCCCTGAACTCCTGTTGTGAGGTGATAAGGAGGTGTGACTATCTAAACGAAATTTCCATACCTGGAGTCTAGACACTTTAACTAGGAGCCTTATTACCCAGGGAAACTCATGCTATAGTTAAGGTAGCAACATCTAAAATTATAACAATACAATATTGCTAGTAATAACAACTCATATTTATTTAATATTTACTACAGGCAAGGTACTGTACTATGCACTTTCCTTGAATTATCTCATTTAATATTAGCCTTGTAAGATGCAGTTATTATTACATTCCTATTTTACAGTTGATCAAATCAAGACATAGAAAGGTCATACCCAAGGTATCAGAGGCAGAGAACTTGCTCTCTCTGGATCCAAAACATGAGTGCCTACGCACTCTGCTCAGCAGTTCCTCCTATTCTTCCTCCTTGCATTAGATGTTGACACTGACTAGAACACTTGAGCCATGAGATACAGGTGCTCATGAACATGACAAATAATACCACATATGGAAAACTTTCTAGTGCCCCACTGGTCCCATTACCAAATGGTTAGTTGCCAGACTGGTGCGATTTTAGGATCCAGAAGATCAAAAGATTATGGATTCTTCCAAATCGGAAAAGAAGAAGTTAAACTGTCACTGTTTGCAGATGACAGGATCCTATACATAAAGAATCCTAAAGATGTTACCAGGAAACTACTAGAGCTAATCAATGAATTTGGTAGAGTAGCAGGATACAAAATTAATGCACAGAAAACTCTTGCATTCCTATACACTGATGATGAAAAATCTGAGAGAGAAATTAAGGAAACACTTCCATCTACCACTGCAACAAAAAGCATAAAATACCTAGGAATAAACCTACCTAAGGAGACAAAAGACCTGTATGCAGAAAACTATAAGATACTGATGAAAGAAATTAAAGATGATATAAACAGACAGAGACATATACTATGTTCTTGGATCGGAAGAATCAACACTGTGAAAATGGCTATACTACCCAAAGCAATCTACAGATTCAATGCAATCCCTATCAAACTACCAATGGCATTTTTCACAGAATTAGGACAAAAAACTGCACAATTTGTATGGAAACACAAAAGACCCCGAATAGCCAAAGCAATCTTGAGAAAGAAAAACTGAGCCAGAGGAATCAGGCTCCTGGACTTCAGAAAGTCTACAAAGCTACAGTAATCAAGACAGTATGGTACTGGCTGAAAAACAGAAATACAGATCAATGGAACAGGATAGAAAGCCCAGAGATAAACCCATGCACATAGGGTCACCTTATCTTTGATAAAGGAGGCAAGAATATACAATGGAGAAAAGACAGCCTCTTCAATAAGTGGTGCTGGGAAAACTGGACAGCTACATGTAATGTAGAAATTAGAACACTTCCTAACACCATACACAAAAATAAACTCAAAATGGAGTCAAGAGCTAAATGTAAGGCCAGACACTATAACACTCTTAAGAGGAAACACAGGCAGAACACTCTGTGCCATAAATCACACCAAGATCCTTTTTGACCCACCTCCTAGAGAAATGGAAACAAAAATAAACAAATGGGACCTAATGAAACTTAAAACCTTTTGCACAGCAAAGAAAACCATAAAAAAAGACAAAAAGATAACCCTCAGAATGGGAGAAAATATTTGCAAATGAAGTAACTGACAAAGGATTAATTTCCAAAATATACAAGCAGCTCATGCAGCTCAGTATCAAAAAAAACAAACAGCCCAATCCAAAAATGGGTGGAAGACCTAAATAGACATTTCTCCAAAGAAGATATACAGATGGCCAACAAACATATGAAAAGATGCTCAACATCACTAATCATTAGAGAAATGCAAATCAAAACTACAATGAGGAACACACCAGTCAGAATGGCCATCATCAAAAAATCTACAAACAATAAATGCTGGAGAGGGTGTGGAGAAAAGGAAACCCTCTTGCACTGTTGGTGGGAATGTAAATTGATACAGCCACTATGGAGAACAGTATGGAGGTTCCTTAAAAAACTACAAATAGAACTACCATACGACCCAGCAATCGCACTACTGGGCATATACCCTGAGAAAACCATAATTCAAAAAGAGTCATGTACCACAATGTTCATTGCAGCTGTATGTACAAGAGCCAGGGCATGGAAGCAGCCTAAGTGTCCATCAACAGATGAATAGATAAAGAAGGTGTGGCACATATATACAATGGAATATTACTCAGCCCTAAAAAGAAACGAAATTGAGTTATTTGTAGTGAGGTGGATGGACCTAGAGTCTGTCATAAAGAGTGAAGTAAGTCAGAAAGAGCAAAACAAATACCATATGCTTACACATATATATGCAATCTAAAAATAAAAAAAAAGGTTCTGATGAACCTAAGGGCAGGACAGGAATAAAGACACAGATGCAGAGAATGGACTTGAGGACATGGGGAAGGGGAAGCTGGGACGAAGTGAGAAAGTAGCAGTGACATATATACACTGCCAAATGTAAAACAGATAGCTAGTGGGAAGCAGCCGCATAGCACAGGGAGATCAGCTCGGTGCTTTGTGACCACCTAGAGGGGTGGGATAGGGAGGGTGGGAGGGAGACGCAAGAGGAAGCGGATATGGGGATATATGTATACATATAGCTGATTCACTTTGTTATACAGCAGAAACTAACACAACACTGTAAAGCAATTATACTACAATAAAGATGTTAAAAAAAAGATTATGGATTCTATAATTAGCCTCCTTCTCTTTTATCATATGCAAATTTGACCTTTTAGGCATCATGCTTCAGGAAAAAATATGTTAGTGGTTCGTTAGTATGTCCCATTTCTATGAACTGTGATAAATTCAGAACAATGTTAGCATACTTTATGTTAATTCTTGCCATGATTACACAAGCTTGGCTTCAACTTAAATCAGGACTCCAAGTGACCATCATGCAAAGCATGGTTTGAATACTTCAGTAACAGGAAGCTGATGTGGGAGGTGTTTTAAAAGAACCTGAAAATTACAGTGAAAACCTGTCTTTATCTAGTCCCCTCAGCCACATCATGAGCTGAAGTGAGGGACTCTAAATAAAGAAAAAGAGTAGTCAGAATAAATCTTTGCTTCACAGTTGAAAAAACAACAACAAAATAAAACTTTTAATAAATGACTGCAAATGTTAATAAAATGTCAGTAGGGTAAGTGATCAACTGTTGTGACATTAAGAATAAGAATTAAGTAATACATATTCTAAAAGGTTAGCCCACAATTGGGGTGTCATTTTACCTCATTCACATCAGAGCCTATAAGTATATCATCTATAAACACAGCCTACAAACACACAACGATAAATAAAAACTACTAGTCCTTATATGGTAAAATATTTTTCAAATGAAGCCCTCACCTTTTTATTAAAAAAAAATCTATAGTGTGACTTGAGATTTTTATGGCAACACTGATGTTTTGTTTTTTAATTAACCATACCTTCTTTAAGTCCTTAGTATCACAGTTATCTCTAAATATTGAGGTTTTTAAACAACTGGGTCATATAATCTTTTGAAAAGTGTTTTCCTATTATCATTTTTGAGGAATTCACCTTTAATTAATACTGAAAAGAATTTGATTTGCCACTGTGTTTCCCTTGTGAGAATGAAGTTTTTACCTAAGCTACAGCTGAAAACAAAATTTTCTTAATTAGTTCATACTGGAGCAGTACACTAAAACATGGCAAGAAAGTCAAAGAAAGATTTGCAGTTAATAGCCTCCACACAGCATGACAATCACAAAATACTCACTTCTAAAAAGAAAAAGATAGCATTGAGATTATTTGATCATTTCAGCAGAAATTCAACTAACTTGGATTTACAAATTTAACAAGTAGAAAAATTGAAACAGTATTTCCCAGCTGTTTTTCTAAGAGCAGGATTAATTTTTCACTATATTTGAGCAAGGTGAAATAAAAATGGATAAAAAAGGGCATACACATTAGACAAAAATCAGATTTTTTTTTGCTTTGCCCAAGTTCTACTGGTTTAATTTTAAAGCAAGGATGTGGCAAATACTCTCTGTCTTAGTTTGCCAGTATTTTTGATGTCTGCTTAATCCTGAAAAATTTTGGATTGTGACTGAGGCCAGAAAGGGAGATAGACGATTGAGGGTTAGGAATAGAGTTGGTATTAGGGCTGAGGCCAAAGGAAAAGGAATACAGGGCAGCAGGAGACAGAGAGAAGTCAAAACAACTTGGGGCTGAAGCCAGAGCAAGACAGAAGACTGTCTAATGTAATAGGTTGAAGATGAATTAAAAGTGGAAACAGAAAAGTGAGATCATGACAAACTGCTTTAAGGATTCCAGAGCATCTAATACCTTGATGACTCTCTCTCCAGGTAGTAGAGGTGCCATTACATCATTTATAAAGCTCATATTTTAAAGTTCCAGCCAGATAAAAACACATGACAAAAAAAGTTCATTACATCTTTTTTTTTTTTTTTTTTTTTTTGCAGTACGCGGGCCTCTCACTGTTGTGGCCTCTACCGTTGTGGAGCACAGGCTCCGGCCATGGCTCACGGGCCCAGCTGCTCCGCGGCACGTGGGATCTTCCCGGACCGGGGCACGAACCCGTGTCCCCTGCATCGGCAGGCGGACTCTCAACCACTGCGCCACAAGGGAAGCCCATCATTACATATTTTAATGATTAACTGGAACTGAAAATACTGGAACACATAATAATAATACTTCCAGTAAACTAGAAAGGTATATAACGCATATTTATCTAACAACCTTTTGAATATCTACTTCTTAAATGCTTAGGAAAAGTGGTCATTTAAAAGTTATGAAAGCAAGTGTGAATTTTCTTCCTTCAACTTCTCAGTAGTTATTATCCACAAAATATTTGTGACACTATCATTTTAAAGCAAGTCACTTACCACATCCAAAAGTACAGCTATCTTTCCCAAAGGGCAAGTGTCTGCAAAAATGTCACTTCACCAGCACATTCAGTAAACAATTTCGTTCCCAATCAGGTTAACCAACTAATCAAACAATGGAGAGAAAATCATACTCAGCAACTCTGAATCTTGTAATTGATGTTGACTCCAAGGTAAATCTCAAAATATCAGAAGAACTGGTTTCATAAAATCTGTCCTCGATATGTTGTGATATTTTAAATTGTATATTTTCCAATACCTACGATTAGCTCTTGTCTGATCACAAAAACATAAAACATTTGTATATGCCCTTATACGAGTTGTCTTAGGATTTTTGTGAATTCAGATAAGGGCCAAATATGGATCCAACTCTGCCCTCACAAACTTAGGCAACAGATACAAGCTAACTATGTTCAAAATATTGAAGCAGAACATAAAATCCTTTTATAAAACTTTGATAACTATGATAATTAATATTAATATCTGAAATGATGTATATGCTTGTTAACTAATTTTCTTTTCTCATTTATTTCTATGTCCATTAAACTTTCATAATAAATAATGACTTTTGGCCACAGATCCTAGCTTTGACCTGTTGGTTTGCCCAAGGAAACCTTGGCATCTCATTCCCAGTACGCTGAACCACTGAGTAGAAATAGCCTGCAGCTGGTGTCAGATTGGTTCACAGCAGCCCATATGCAACAGGCAACCTGATCACAGTGCTTTACTGAGGTGCATTATTTAGGGCCCTTGGCAACTGCCAGCCAAACTACACTGCGTTACGCAAGTATTGCATCTGTGGTCCAGGACTGGAGGAGAAATAGATTTTATTAAATACAGGTCATATTCGATAAGGAAAAAAGAAATAAATCCTATGTGTACTCCACAAGAAGAGTGCTTTAACATCTATCTAAAAAGCTATTAATAATTATTCCTTTAGTGTTGAAGCAGTTGATGCTATTTTTATGCAGTTTTAGATCACACATCACACTGGAATGGGATTTAGATATTTCTGGCTCTGGCCAGGTCTGAGTCATTTTGTAAAATCCCTAATAAGAATTGCTTTCTTGAGAATCTGCCTGCTAATGCAGGGGACACGGGTTCGAGTCCTGGTCTGGGAGGATCCCACATGCCGTGGAGCAACTAGGCCCGTGAGCCACAACTGCTGAGCCTGCGCCTCTGGAGCCTGTGCTCCGCAACAAGAGAGGCCGCGATAGTGAGAGGGCCGCTCACCGCGATGAAGAGTGGTCCTCACTCGCCACAACTAGAGAAAGCCCTTGCACAGAAACAAGACCCAACACAGCCAAAAATAAATAAATAAATAAAGTAATACTGCGCGCTATCAAAAAAAAAAATTGCTTCCACTGCTGGCCCTGGCCATCTGCTGCGATGCCAACCTGGATCAGAGCAGCTCTGTAAGTGGGTGAGAGTGGTCAGCGGGGTTTGCCTGTAGTACAGCTGGTGCCCTTCCACAGTTCAAATACTGTGTCCCATGAAACAAATCCTAAAACCCCTCAGGACCTCCGTTAGGAATAGGGTGTTTCTCAGGATACAAATAATGGTAGATCTATACAATTTCTTCTCATTCTAACACTTTTTAATCCTCAATACCTCTAGGCACATCTGCTCAGAAAACAAAATCAGATTCTGCCCCCCCTCCAACCTTTACAACTCTTCCCTGCTAGAGGTACCAGGCTCTTGAAGTGTTTTGCGTGCATATTCTCCTAAAGATCACAATAGTTCAGTGAAGAGTTAATCAGAAGCAGTTACCAGCATTACACCCCTACCTCCTGTTTTGGTTACTTAGTTTGGTGTTTTCGTGATAGTGTGTGCCTAGGCAGGCATATTTTTCTCTAAGCAGATTTTGTGTTTCTTAAGGAAAGCTAAAAGAACCCAGAAGGAAACTGGAAGGGAAAAGGAAGAAAAAGGAAAAGAGTAAATACTGTTAAGAAACCATTTAAGTTTTGTAAGCCAAACACAGTTTTTGCAAGCACAAATTGTACTAAAAGTGATTTAAACAAAACATCAAAAAGATCTTACTCTATTTTTCGTCTCCATGCACTCTCTCCATGCATCTATTACAGGGTACAGCAAAATATACTATAATTCTAAATTTTCATTATCTTCCCCTCTATGAAGACAGGGACCAGCCCAATCAATTCTGTATTTATAGTGGCCACAGCGTAATGTCCACTGTTTAGTAGATACACAAAATTACTTTTTGAATAAATGCCAATTGAAAGAATGAATCAACAGTCTTAAAGCACCAATGTTCTCAGTATCCTCAAGGAGCTTAGAGTAAGCCCTTGGAAACCGTTCTGGAAAAGAAACTTCTTACCAAGGAAGTTCCTTAAAAAAGACTAACATACAAGCACGTGTATTTGGTTGACCCTCTTTACCAGCCCGGGATATAAACTGTCATATCTGTTTTAATACTTAAAAATAATTGCTGGAAAACCTTCTTTGTCAAAAATAGCTGGCCCTCTAGTATCTCTCCCCTCTTCACCCTTCCTTGTACAGCATATCTGGAAGGCTTCCTCAGTTTTCCTTTGAAACAAAAATGAGGTGATTACCTGAGGCTGTAAGAAGTTCCCCAGAAAGCCAGACTGGGAATGATTTGACTTTTTGGCTAGAACTAGATGAGTTGAAAACTTGCTCTACAAAAAATTTTTTAACAATTTTACTGAGATATAATTCAGATATACTATAATTCACCCATTTAAAAAGTGCAATTCAGTGGGTTTCAGTATATTCACAGAGTTGTTGTTCTGCAAATTTTAATGCTTTCCTATCCACTGGCTTCAGAAGTAACCTTGCTGGCCCATATATCTGCACAGATCACAGTGATTTCTTCAGGAAGGAGAATGCAACTTCTAGTGGTACCCAAGGTCAAAGGTGCCCGATGCTTAGGCAACACAGATTGTTACTCCATGCTTTAAACTCATAAGCCCATTGTTTCCAAAATACAACCCTTACCCCAATGCCAGTTTGCCTGAGTGAGAAGTAAATTCAGGTCTTGAAACAACCATCCACCAAGACCTGGCTATTGAACTCCAGTTAACAGTGCAGATTCTCTGTGGTATACACTGAGATGCAACACACAGAGCTCCCTTCAAAGAAAGACAGGCTGCCCAGCTGCAGCAAGATTGGTCAGCAGATGGCTGCCAGCTCTCAGTGCTTTGGGTTGTCTGCCTCGGCTGCGAAGAGTTGCTTGGCCCCAGATCCCGCCCTTCTTGGGGCAACCCACATCCAGTCACTGAGTGAGCCAGAGATATAAAAGCCCAGCCATCTGCTCTGATGGGCAATACTCATTCCAGAACTTTCTGCAGGGTGGGCTGAGATTTTGCTGGGCTGGTTCACTGTTCTTGTTTTTTCTCTTTCCAATACTGCTTCTTCTCCCTTCCTTTTACAAGTGTTGATCCCTAATAAACATCTTGCATCTCAGACTCCATCTTAGTGTCTCAGAAGTGACGGCTGTTTTCAGGAGTGGTGTGAGAAAGCAGGCAATAAGATGGTTTCAAAGCTGGATCACTTATGCCCAGCTGGCAATGAATGTCTCATCATTGGTGGAGGTGAAGCACCAACAGCCCCTGGCACAAAGTGGTAGACCAGTCATTAAAACTTTCATTGGTGGTGAATTAGGTGGGTGTACAAGTGCACTGGGTACAGCCTATCAGGTATTTGAGACATATAGAAGAAATAGTAGCTATAACACAATTAGATGACTATTTCTAAGTGCCATTGATACTCTAAAGAAAGATATTATACAGTGAAGGGTGAGTGACAGCCAACTGAAATCCAGGTATGAAAGGAGTGAACCTCTTTGGTTACATACATACAAAGAAGTTCTCATTATTCACAGGGAAGGGCAGAAAAAAATGAGGATCAAGCTTAGTACTTAATAGTATGAATGACTTTATTTCAAAGAAGGCTAAACACAAAACCAAGGCAGGTCTGTTATGTGCAGTTCGGTGAAATGTGTGGGTTTGTTGGAAAAACCCCAAAGTTGCTAGAAGACCTAGTCCATGGGAACTGATAGGAACAAGGAGAATAAGCATGGAAGTGGGTCTGAGGTATTTGATCGGGGGACCAGAACATTAAGTTGCATAGGGAGGAGTCTATTGACCTTGGAGCTCTCTATTCAGATACACACTAACAAAAACCCCAAGAAAAAGAGTGAAGTCGCTACTAGGATGGATCCTAGAAGCATGGAAAAAGTGATGGCTCATTCTGAGGGAAGTCAATATGTCATAATTGTCATGGCAGACAGTGGAGGGAGGGAATAAAGTGCTCAGGGAAGTGGGCATTTGGGAATGAATATATCATGTGAGGTTGGAAGACACACCAAATGATCATGTCCCACGGGAATGCCCAGAAGACACACTATATACCATGGCTATAGGAATGCGATGGCGACAGGGACAACAGCATCACCAAAACGTTTTGTGGTGGCTCTCCTCTTAAATTCAAGATTGACAATAGGAAAGTTGTTATATAAACTGGTTTGTTGATGGCAAAAGAGGTAATAGGACCCTACAACCATAGAGCTAGGTAGCAGTGCTTAATCTCCAGAAGTCAAGGAGTTGCAATCATTGTAATGACCAAGCAGGTCAGAGTTGCAGCCAAGAAGGCCTGAGCTGCACAGAGTTATAGAGATAGTAACAGAACACAACACCCTAAGGGTCACAAAAATGTGTAGCCAACAAGGGTACTTCTCAATTTGTAATAGCAGAAGAACTCAAGCATGAATAACCAGAGGGCCGAAAACTGTTGTCCCAATAAAAAGTTACAATCCTTTATTCATTTTTCAAACTTGAGCTATTTCACAGACCCGTAACACAATGACTGAAGAGGTGGCTGGATTCTTAGAAGGGAGGACCCTGCACACTACATCAAGTTTACACAATAATGATTCCTCCATTCCTTCTCCAAAGGGACCTATGGTCATTTACTCAGACAACTGTACCTTGCAGAAAATAAGATATGTCCAGACATTTTAAGGACAGTCACACACAAGGTCAGAGTTGACACTGATATCTGGAGAACTGAAACATCAAGGTATCCCTGGAAGAGTGGGCCATGTGCCAGATCAGGTGCTCTGAGAAACAGATGCTAAATTATGATTAGAAATGAGAGAGATTTATTGGGAGAAACTCCTGTGACAGACAAAGGAAGAAATGGGAGTAAGCAAGGAGAGTCTTCAGTTTTTCCCTAGAACTATGTCATTTCTCTAGCCTTCTTTCATGCATGTAGGATGATCTGGACATCATGCAAAACACCACTTGAGCCATTATACTGGTGACTTTTTGTTGGTTGGGCCAGATGAGGAAGAGACAACTAGCATATTGAAGGTCTCAGTAAGTCACATGCACTCCAGATGGAAGGAAATAAACTTTATTAAGATACAGGGACCCACCACAACCATACATTTTTAGAAGCCCAATGGTCAAGGTATGTCAAGACATCCTCTTCAAAGTAAACAACAAATTAGCACATCTTGTGCATCTTACCACGATGCTCAAGATGTGATCATTTAGATAAAGAATCACCATGATGGTGGGCCTCTTCCATCTCTGGAATCAGTGCATTCCACATCAATATCCAGGATGATAAGACTACCAGCTTTAAGTGAGTTGCAAAGCAGGAAAAAGCTCTGCTGCAGGTCTCGGCTACAGTACAAGCAGCCCTCACACTTGGACCATATTATCTGGTCCACCTTGTGGTGTGGGAGGTACCAGTGGTGGGAAAAGACGCCATATGCCAAGTCCCGATGGGAGAATCATAAAGTGGGTCCTCCAAAGTTTTGGGGCAAGGTACTGCCACTTGCAGTATGAAGTTATACATCTTTTGAAAAATAATTCCTGGCATGTTACTGGGCTTCGATAAAGATGGAATGTCTGACTATGACTCACAAAGTGAACATATGGCTGGAACTGTCCATAATGAGTTGAGTCCTAGAAGATCCACCAAATGACAAGGTACTGTGGACCCAGAAGCAATCCATAATAAGGTGAAATGGTACATCTGCAACTGAGCACAAACAGAACTAGAATCAACCACTGTTACACCATTTCCCTCTCCTCTGGCTCATTCTTACAGCTGTATGGGGAGTCTTGAATGATGAGCTAGAGAAGGAGGAAAATCCTCCAAATGAACAGATAAGGTGCAGTGTACCTTGTCTTCATTTTGGATAAAATGAGTGAGGTTATAATACATTCAGACTTATAGGCAATGGTGAAAGGCCCAACCAATTCTTCAGGGATATGGAAAGAAAAAGATGAGAAGTTTGGGGATAAGGAAGCTGGATTAAACATGTGGATTATGTATGAGATGGACATATGTGAGTGGGTATAAAGTATGAAGATGCCCACTAAAGAACATCTATTACAGAAGATGAAGTAATCAACCAAGTAGGCAAGACAGCCAATTAATGTCAGCCAGGCTCTGTCATCAGCCACCTCAGTGCTGACTTGAGGACCAGATGAATAAAGTAGTCACAGTGGCAGAAAAGAACTTGGCCCAACATCATGGACTCCCACTTATCAAGGCCAGTTTAGCTACTGATTTCCAACCTGCCAACAATAGACATCAATGTGGAGCCCCTGATATGGCATTGTTGAAGGCGCCCATCTAGCTACATGAGCCATCTCCATCCAGAAGGGACCATTAGTTTATGTTCATAGGACAAGATACAACATGTATTCCAGGTACGGGTTTGCTCTTTTTGCCCAGGGCCTCAGGCAGCACTCTATATGAGGGATTATGAAAGGCCTGATCCAAAGTATGGAATCTATTAAAAAAAAAAACAAAACTAATAAATAAAAACCTCAACTAAACAGAGTTAGGAGACCAGAAGTGGAAGTTCTCATGCCCCATGGTGACCGCAGAGCCCAACAGGAAGAAGAAAGACTCCTCTTCCTTCCCGGCAAAGACTCGGCCAGTGAAAAGCCAGAGACTGTTTACTACAGCCCTCCCAACTTCTTTCTCCTCTAAAAGCATTCTCCTTCCCTTGCTGTGGGGGTCCTTGCATGTGGCTCAACACAGGTGCAGACCCGAAATTGCAATTCTCTGCTGATTCTGTATAACTCCATCTTTGCTGGAGAAATATCTGGCAGCCTATTTGTTTTAGGTCAACATTTTGGTGGGACCAGAGAACATTCCCGATGGCTCTGGGGCTGGTGAGCAAACAGGTGTGGTATCTACAACTGAGCCCGTTGTCACTCACTGTTTTTCTCTCTGACCCTGGAATTTGAAGATAGGGCTTCCTCCTGGAATTGAGGCCATGCTCTCCTTGCATTTGAAGCTCTCCAGGCTTTATTCAAGATTTATTTAAAGGTTTCGTCTTTCTGGTTAAGGTCTTGTTCTGTATGTGAGTACTAGTTTGGCACTTCAGTCTGATCTTGAGATCAGACTGTTTCAACTAAAGCTGGCTGAAAATGCCTTCAGCCCAACTCCCTCAGGAAGGGGCTGCTTCAAATGAAACTGTGCCGGTACAGCTGCTGGCCTCTCCTTAGGGAGGGCTATTCTCTGGAAGCTGGCTGATAAAGCCTTTGACATGGCTCCTCCAGAAAAAAGCTGTTTCCTTTGAACTGGCTGGTAGTCAGGCTTGCAAGCTGTTTGAACTGAGCTGGTTGTGCTTTAAGCTTTTCAAGCCATTTGAAAATTGTTCTTTACTCTAGAGGAAAAACCTCTAGAAAATGGGATCCCAGTTATCTAAGTATTTTGAGCCACCTACAGGGATTCCAGCCTATTTTGTGTTCAAAACCGGCAGTCCTTCTTTATGTACATTTCTAACCAAATGGACCGACCTGACCAAAGGCAGTTTAGAATACCAATGGCCATTATGGGGAAATTCCCAAACTTAATTTCCTTGAAACTGAATTGGACTGTAATAGCTCAAAAATTTCCAGAACTGAGTGGAATGTTTATTTCAAATGGTAATTTGAGGTTTCTCAACACTATCAGGAATCTAAACTTGCCTCTCTGCAAAATACTATTTTAAGATTAACTGAGGGGACCTTCCCTGGTGGCGCAGTGGTTGAGAGTCCGCCTGCCGATGCAGGGGACACGGGTTCGTGCCCCAGTCTGGGAAGATCCCACATGCCACGGAGCGGCTGGGCCCGTGAGCCATGGCCGCTGAGCCTGCGCATCCGGAGCCTGTGCTCCGCATTGGGAGAGGCCACAGCAGTGAGAGGCCCGCAAAAAAAAAAAGAAAAAAAAAAAGATTAACTGAGGCAAACTAACGATTGAAGAAAGATAAAATGACTCCTGAAGCCCGAGGCTCTTCTTCCTTGGCTTTTTTGTCTCGGGTTGCACCTCTGGTGCCACCTTGTCTCTCTCCCTTAGCTCCTCGTGTCAAGACTCTGCCTCCATTGCCACCTTCTTCCATTCCTTCTACTCCTGTGTCTCCACTATAACCTCAAGTCCCCATACTAATTATTTCACCAAATTTCCCCTTTTCTCTGAAACTCTCCCCACTCCCTTTTCCTCTGAACTTGTCAGAATCTCTTCGTTTAAAATTAAGCCTTCTGAGGATCCAGAAGCTAAACTCTTAATTTCTTATATTCCCTGGACTAAAGTTGAACTGCAAGCCACCAAAAAAGATTCTCCTAAAGTAACCTAAGATCCTCACAGATTTTCTGAGGAGTTCAATATAGTCATTCACATTTATCAACCTGGGTTCTCTGACTTATATCAGCTAGTTCATATGCTTGTCAGTGAAGGCCAGGCCCAGCACTGGATGAAAACCCTAATTGGGAAAATCCTGAAAGGTATCTAGAATTACAACTGGGAAACCAGCCAGCTAACTTATTATATTATTAGGCTTAGACAGTCTCTAGGCGACTTCATCAAGCAATTCCGAGGGCCTTTCCAAAGCCTGTTGATTGGAACAAACTTCATGCTTGTACACAAAAATCTGACTGATCTGTTCATGATTATCACAATCGACTTCAGAATGTTTTTAAAGAAAATTCTGATCTTCCTTAAGATGTTGATTCCACCTGGGTAGCTTCTAACTCTTTATTAATAGGCACAACCAGGACCTTTCCCTTTTAATACAAAAGACCACGATCAAATGGGAAACTATGTCCACTTCAGATTTAGTTAATCTGGCATACCAGTTCTCTCATACTCCAAATGAGTTACCTCCAAGGAAGACGGATAAAATTCTTAATCTTCAGCTCCAACAAATGAAGGCTTCTAAACGAAACCAAAACCCTCCAAGTTTCTGCTATTATTGCGAAGAGCCAGAATGTTAGAAAAGAGATTGTTATGAATTTAAGAGCTTTAGGTACCTTCAGCCCTCTAACGAGCCTTTTCTTTGTCTTCCCAATTCTCAATGACAGGGCTCTGAGGAACTACAGGGGCTCTTCCCAACCCTTCTTCTTAATCAGTTTAGAGAAACGTTTCTCCAGATTGGAGATGAATCTCTTCCACTTATAATTGACTAGAACTACACTCTTGGTGCTCAACCCCACTACAATAAAACAGCCCCTGCCTCGGCATACTAACTCAGTTCAAATAGTTGGGATTTCTCATGAAACTCAAGAGGTTCCTGTCTCTGAATGTATTTCCTTTTTTTTTAGGCCCTTTGAGAGATATACACCCTTTTCTCCTTATTTCCTCTGCCCTTATCCATTTATTACATCAAGACTTCTTAGAGAAGTATAATGCTAGAATTTCTTTCTCCCAAAAGGGGGAAGTATTCAATAATTCTAGAATTTGACAGTTGTCATCAAAGTAACCAACCAGGTGAATTAAATGACACTCTGACAACTTTTATTTGTTTCATCTCTGATGGTACTAGAGCAGATTCTGGAAGCACTGATCATTTGACCCTATTAAATCAGCTACCACTTTCCTTATGGGCAAAATCTCCAACTGATGTTGGAAAAATTCACAGTATACCTCCCATCAAAATTCAGATAGGCCCCACAAACCTCTCCCCAGAATTAATCAATATCCTACAAGTGAAGAAGCCCTTCAAAGCATAAAACTCATAATAAAAGATTACAAGGCTCAAGTCTTCATGATCCCTTTTACTAGCCCCTGGAACACTCTCATTTTACCAGTGAGAAAACCTAAAGGCCAAGGGTGGAAGTTTATCCAGGACCGTCGAACGATAAACAGCATTGTTATCCCTCAACACCCTGCTGTTCCTAACCCACACACATTACTAACATCCATTCCCACCGGAAGTAAATTCTTTACTGTTATTGATTTACACAGCGTATTCTTTAGTATTCCAGCTGATAAAGCTAGCCAATACCTTTTTGCCTTCACTTGGGAGGAAAAACAATTCACCTGGACAGTAATGCCTCAAGGTTATACTAAGAGTCCTTATTTTTTGCAAATTCTAAAGGCTGAACTGGATGATATAAAGTTCCCTAGAGTTTTACTTTGTTATAATATGTGGATGATTTGCCTTTTTGCTCTTCTTCTCAAGCCTCCTCACAGGAAGACACCATCTACTTGCTAAAGCTTTTAGCCTTAAAGGGACATAAGGTTGCCAAAAAAATTGCTATTTTCCCAAACTCAGGTTTGATATTTAGGGCATCTGATATCACAATGAGATCTACACCTAGATCCAGATAGATTTCATGGTGTCCTAAGTGTCCCCAAACCCAAAACTTAGCACCAACTGACAGGTTTTCTCAGGCCAGTTGGTAATTGCTGAACTTGGATTCCAAATTTCTCTCTTACAGCCAAACCTCTGTATATTTTGCTCAACAACAACAACCCCAACCTAATTTTACAGGAAGAACTGAATGACATAGTCATCGAGGCCTTAAAGGAAAGTGTGATGAAACCACCTTTCCCTTAGGCATCCCAAGGGATGTCCCTTTTTGTATATGAAAAGGAAAGGAATGCCCTAGGGGACTCACTCCCAAACCTGGGGACCACCATCATTAACAATCAATTGACAACTGAGTCTTCATTGCCCCATTTACAATCATAACCAAAGATCCATGGGGAACTTTGTGCTCCCTGTCCCTTCAACTCTGCACTCCGCAGGGTTAAAAGTCCTGATCTACAAAAGGGTGACAATTTTACCAAAGGAAAACATGCAAGCCTATAAGCTATGACTGCTGTCTAGGGATCTGGGGCAAG
This sequence comes from Leucopleurus acutus, assembly GCF_964270905.1. Classification (NCBI taxonomy): domain Eukaryota; kingdom Metazoa; phylum Chordata; class Mammalia; order Artiodactyla; family Delphinidae; genus Leucopleurus; species Leucopleurus acutus. Next base: position 66,146,547 of record NC_139149.1, on the reverse strand, counting down.
CAGAGGAGTCATCATCTTGGCAGGAATAACTGAATTAGATCATCAGGAAGAGGCAGAACAGCTGGTACACAACGGGGCCGGAAAAGATACCTATATAGGACCCAGCTAACCCACTTGGGGGCCTTGTGGTAATCTCTTGCCAAACTAAGTGTAAATAGACAGATACAGCAATGCAGGTATGAGAAGAACATGGCGACCAAGAGATTGGACCCCTCAAGAATGACAGTCTGGGTAATGCTACCAGATGAGCCACCAAGACCAGCAGAGGTGATGGCTAAGGGTGCAAGAAGTCTAAAAAGAATAGTACAGGGGAAAGAAAGCAGCAGTTGTGGCCCTGAGGTCAACTGCAGCAGTGGGGCTGGAGTTGATTCTGCTAACCTCCCTCTTTTAAATTTCAGGTCCACAAGAATCCTGGAGGAGCTGCTCCTCAAACATATACAGAAAAGGGGATACAAGAGACCAATGCGGGGGTGGGGGGGAGGCTATACTGAATATTAAGATGTGCCACTCAGATTCTCCTCCAGGGAAGGACTAGCTGCCTTCAGGGTTTGTCACCGCTGTATGAGCTATCAATTGCTGCTATCAAGCTATCCGCCAAACTTAGCAGCTTAAAACAAGAATTTTATCTCAAATTTTTATAGGTCATGAATCAGCATATGGCTCAGGTCACTCATGAGGTTGTATCAAGCTGTTGACTGGGGCTGCAGGCTCATCTGACGATTCTACTATGTGGGGGATTTGGAGCATCATTTCCAAGCTTACTGATGTGGACCCACAGCCCCTTACCAAGTGAGCCTCTCTGAAGGGCCGTCTCACAACACAACAGCTGGCTTCCCCAGGGTGAGTGAGCCAAGAGAAAGTGTGATTAGGAGCCTCACCCCAGAGCAGCCACACCCAGCGACTGAATGAGGCACAGATAAAAGGGCCCAACAAATTCACTTTAACATGGGTTGTTGACAGGTAACACTCACCTCCAGGATCCATGCCAGGCTCCCTGCCAGGTTGGCCTGGGCATTGTCAGACCTGAATCACAGTTCAAATTTTTCCTCTGCCCAGTCCTACTTGCCTCTCCTTCCTCTCATAAGAGTTGACCCCTAATAAACATCTTGTACCCCAAACTCCATCTTCTTTGTGTGTGCGTGTATGCATGTGCGCACAGGAGGTGGCATGATTTCCTTTCCTGTTCTTGCTGAGTGTTTTCCTCCCAGGAGACTCCAAGTCCCTTTTCTAAATCACTACTTCCTCCCCACTGACAAGATCTATAGGACAGTGGACAGGGAGGGTCAGTCACCCTTAAGCCATAATGGTCTTGTAATACTTTTCCCAAGGTAGCAGCTACTGCCTGGTCTTGTATTTAACATGGTTTTGGTTGTAACGATGGTAGATGAGATGGAGAGAAGTTCTCAATTTTCTTGAATTAAGAGGTCTATCCTACACTTAGAAATTTAACCTAAATAGACATAATTAACTTTCAAATGGTGATTTTCTTTAAATTTCACAAAATCTACTTAGTAAACAAATAATGGTATTACCATGTGAGAGGTTCTCTTGTAGATATACATGGAAAGTGGCAAGAGGCACATCAAACAAAGCAAACAACTTAGTTTTGTTTTTACTTTTGTTAATAATCTAGTGATTTAAATGTTTTAAAATTTGGAATGTACATACTACTTAGGTTCCATCTCAAGATATATATTCTTCAATGAAATAAGAATTCTCCAATTCTCTTGAGAGTACATACATGACCAAATATAATACATATAACTTAGAAGCAGAGTTATAATGAAAATGCAAATTAATTCGAAGGTCCGTAGTGAGATCATTCGGCCATATGGTCACTAATGAAGTTCCTAATTGTTATAGAGTCAGCACCCCAGTCAGAAGACAAGATGGAAAATATCTGCTGTCTTTTGATTTCCTTATAATATTTTTAAATTTTTAATTAAATTTTAAGAAGTAGTTTCCATCTTAGAAATGTTTTTTTTACACCATGGAGCATTACAAACTTTGTAACTACAAAATGTTAAAATTTTTTGAATAATTATTTCCCATGTTGTATAATGAAATCAAAATACTACATTTGTAATTTAGCATATAAAATATACACCAATGGAGATTCATTAATTTATTCATTCAGCCAAGACATATTTATTAGCAACCATAATGTGCCAGGAATTGTTCTAGGTCTTGGAGAGATACAGCAGTAACCAAATCAGACAAGATTCCCTGCCTTTGTGGTGTCTCCCTGGGAGACATAAAGTAAAAATAAATAAAATATGTAGTACATTAAATAAATTAAAAGTTCTAAAAATAAAAGCAGAGAAGAGTGACATGAAATGTGGGTGAAGGGTGGGGAGTGAGAGTTGAAAGTTTAGATTCTGTGTTGAGGAAAGACCTCACTGAGAAAGTGACTTGAGTGAAGACCTAAAGGAAACGAGGAGATGAGCCTCACACACATCTTGGGGGACGAACACCCTCAAGCAGAGACAGCAATTGCAAAGTCCCTGAGGCAGGAGTCAATCTTGCATGAGTAAGAAACAGCAAGGCGGCCAGCGCTACCATTGAGGAGTGAAGAAGGGCAAGATACCAGAGATGAACTCTGAGATGGGGAGGCGGGAAGGACACTTTGAGGGTCACAAGGAGTACTAGAGCTTTACTCTGCGGGAGACGAGGTCTTTGGAGGGTTTTGAGCACAAACAACATGGCAGGATCTCACTAAGTTTTAACAGAATCACTCCAGCTGTCCTGGGGAGTGGTAAATGGAGCAAAATTAGAAATGGGGACCCAAGTTCAGAGTTATATCAAGGAGAGAGGTGATGGGGACTTGTCCAGGATGATGACAGCAGAGCTAGTAAGAAATGGTCACTTTCTCAGGTAGACCTCTTCATTCAAGGACTTCAAATACTCACGGCATTTTACTTTACTCTGTAATCCTTGTCATGTACAGAGAGCCACCTAATTGTTCTCTGTTTCAAAACAGACAATACATGGGACAACCTAGGACAACCCTTTGCAAATTAACCCAAGAAGCCTTAAATTTCCAGTCATTTTCTCCATGCTGCTTCTGCTAATCTCTTAGTCTGTCATGCCTTTTCTGTCCCCTTCCTCTTACTCTATCCTACCCTTGATCTCTATTTACAATGGTTAAATTTATGTGTTAACTTGACTGGGCCAGAAGATGCCCAGATATTTGGTCAAGCGTTATTTTTGGTGTGTCTGTAGGGTGTTTCTGGAAGAGATTAGCACTTGCATTGGTGGACTGAGGAAAGTAGATTGTCCTCCCCAATGTAGGTGGGAATCATCCAACCCATTGAGTGCTCAAATGTAGTTTAAAAAGTGAATGCAACTGAATTCTCTCTCTGCATGACTGTTGAGCTGAGACAATGGTCTTCTGCTCTTGGACTGGTACTACACTCTTGGTTCTCAGACCTACAGACTCAAACTAGAATTTACATCACTGGCTTTTTTGGGTCTTCAGCTTGCAATGTGCGATTTCTCAGTCTCAATAATTTTATGAGTCAATTCCTTACGATAAATCCCATTTAATATTCTTCTTCTCTCTCTCTCTCCCTCCCCCATCCCCGCCAATTGGTTCTATTTCTCTGTAGGACCGAGAATATTAATACACTATTCAACCCCATGCATCAAGACTCATTGTTGAAGTGATACTTCTTATATTATTGCTTTCTTATTTTTTCCAACTAAAAAGGAATCAATTCGTCTTTGCTCCAACCACGGTGTCTTCTATTTCTCTCATTTCTGCCTTTGGACTTGTACCATGGTACCATCCTTACCACAGCCATTAGAATACAATCTTTGTGCCTTCTGGTTTCCAGAACAGTGCTGTGAATATTTCTTGAACTTACTTAATACCCAAAGGGCCTTTGTTTATAATTAGACCTAGCCAAGAGTGAATGCCACAATTCTTTACACACTTGACATTATGATAGTTGTTAGGGATACTGGTATCAACTGTATTAAGTTAGCTCAGTGATTTTTTTTCCTAGGTAAAAAGAGCCAAATTATTAGCACCATAAAATGGCAGGAAAAGAGAAGACTAAAGAGAGAAGAATAAAGTGATGTAGTCATTGGATACCAACCAGGAAAAAGAGGAGGGTCTCCAGACAAGAGCAGAATATAAGATCTGGACTAGACTTAGACACATGGAAGCAAAAATGGGAAAGGACCTTGTCTATAGGACTTAATACCAGAAAAACAAAATAAAATTCAAAATTCAGGGAGGGAAAATGAAAACAATTGAAATTAAAATGATTCTAACGATTTAAGAAGCTTACACAAACTTACCAAAAAAAAAAAAAATGGATACAGAGTCCATTAGGAGCAGCTCATTTATTGTTCAAATAACAATTATGGGAATAACAAACCAAATGTATGTTGGAAACATTTATAAGCACTTAATTGCAAAAATGGAACCTACAGATGCCTTTCCCAAAATAGAAATATAATGCCAGTCATGAATAAGTTGAAATCAAGGTCAAGAATATATCAGTATGACACATTTTGGAAGTAGTCACAAAATTCCTAGAAAAAGTTCATTGTTATTAATGTAGGGCAATCTAAAACAAACCTCTTAAAAGAGAAGTTGAAGAAATGAGCCAGCACACAGGATCAGATTGTCAAACCAGATTCATATGACTCATATTTTACTCAATATCAAAGCTTGCTAAATAATTATAAGAATATTAGGCATTCAAGAGGCTCAGATGAAGTAGAGTGAGCTTTAGGACATCAACAGTGGCTCCCCAGGTCCTTTCCTCCCACATGGGACATGCATCTCTAGCCCAGGATAATAAGTTCTTAAAGGGAGGCTCTTGGGTTCCTCATGCAGCAGGCCATGTTTAAATTATGAAATGTCTCAGCTTCATACTCAGTAGTGCTCTGTAGCCTATGCAACATTTTCCAAGGAGCCATGTCATTTATCCTGGGTTCCATTTATTGTATGTAATCCTTAGTTAGGGATATCCTACTATGGCATTTTAGAGATAAGGTCTGTTCCTCCTAGCAAATAGCTAGTCTATTTACCCAGAGATCCATTTGTTAAGGAGATTAGACTGGGTCATCTGCCTTCTTTTCCTTCCCTAGGCGACCTTCCTCTGGTGAAGGAAGAGAATGAATCCCATGGATCCTGGCCAGCCGCTTTAACATCTTCCTCCCAGGAAGTTTAAGACATTGTTTCTTATGACAGTGTAGTGTTTTTTGTAAGAAAAGGCAAAGTTAGTTTTGGAAGGGGGTGGGATGGAATGTATCTTAAAAGAATTAAGGTAAATAAGTGTTTATAAAATCCCTGAGTCTCCAATTTAAAGACAAGGAAGTGAGAATGGTATTTGGAGGAAGGGTAAAATAAATGACAATTCTATTGAGGATACTTTTCATAGCATCTGGGGAAACACAGGATAATGTGTTTAAAACTACAAAGAATGTGGAATGTTCTCACATTATTGGTAGCAACAATGATTCTCAAGCTGGCTTTAGCCATGAACTAGATCACCTCCCTTCACAAACAACTTACATATGTTGAAAAAATAAAAACCACATGTGACAGAATATTAAAATGAGATTCTTCCTGCTTCCTGCAGCTGAACAAGAAGATAACAGATGCTCTATCCCTAGGTGAGTATTACCCATCATGACCTAGAACCCGTTAGAGGATGTGAGATAACAGGACCCCAACAGCAAAGACTTTGAGGAGTGTCCTGCCAAAAAAATCAAGGGCCACTGGAGAAGCTGTAGCAAAGCTGCAGCCTGAGAGAAATGCAGCACTGCAACCCAGGAAGTTGCAGGGGGATGTTCTTAGTGAGAGTGGAAACCCTGAATGTGTTCCCCAGAAAGGGGCAACTTCAAAACCTGCAGGCTCACAGAGCACCAAGTGTCTTAGGAAAAAAACTAATCAGGTAATAACTCTCCTGTCCTGTCCCTTTCCTTCTCTCCTTCCTCTACCTCCAAATTTTTCCCATTAGCAGCCTAAGAGAAAAGTAGAAACACTATAACAATGAGGAAACAGAGAGGAAAGATCAATTTTTCTGTATTTAGGTTCTGCCTGCTGTCAGTCTCAAAAGTTTATTATCTGGGACAGGACCTTCTTAATTACCGAGTTGAGATTTGGGGTGTGTCTGTGTGTGTGTGTGTCTGTGTGTGTGTGTGTGTCTGTGTGTGTGTGTGTGTGTGTGTGTGTGTGTGTGATTTCTATTACCTAAGAGTAACCAGAAGAAAATTTTATCCAGTTGTCAAGGTGGGGATAATACCCACTGATTAGATTTAAAGAGACTGTGAGAGACAAAATGAAATTGCTTTTCAATTATACCTTGTGAAAACTGCTTGTTCAATGTATTGGTCACATTTATTTACTAACTTTAATCTTAATATCCCTGCAGAAACATAATTAGTAGAGTTGAAAGTACCTTAATTGGGAAAAAAATGGAAGAAATCCAACTGACTCTAAAGGAAGAGAGTATGATTTAAACTATTGTTTCTATTTGTTAAAATAATGAATCAATAATTGGCATGTAATCAAAAAGTACACATTTGTTATTTTACAAACTGAGGAAGTGCATAGAAGCAAAAACAAAAGAAAAATAATTGTATTTTATCTTGCAGCTAATAACCACTATTAAAACTCTGGATTATATCTTTTCAAGTGTTTCATAGATGGAATTCTCTGTGAATATTTTTTCTACTAAAAACGTATCAAAATTCCATGTCAACAAATATAGCTTTTTAATTTTAAGGGTGGTAATATAGCCCATTTTAGTTAACCACTTGCTAATATTAGATATTCTTTACAATTTTACATTATTATAAACATCACCCTTTATACTCATTATATATTTCCCCCACTTTTCCACTCATTTTTAGGATGAATTCCTAGCAATAGAACTGGAGGTTCAATATATATGACTTTTATTTATGCCAATAAATATGGTTCCAGATAACTGTTATATTAACTCCCACTTCATCCTCAGCAATTAGGAAGGTAATCTTGATATTTACCTGAGAATTGGAAAATGGTACCTTATTTCTGTTTGTACTAGGTTCATAGGGCGGCCATAGCAAAATACCACAAACTGGGTGACTTAAAAACAACAGAAATTTATTTTCTCACAGTTCTGGAAGCTAGAAGTCTATGTACCAGCACGGTTAACTTTCTCTGATATTGACAAGAGAGAAACCTTTCTTGCCCCTTTCTGGTTTTTACTGGTGGTTGGCAATCTTTAGCTGCTCCTCGGCTTTTGCAGCCACATCCCTCCAATCTCTTCCTCTGTGGTCACATGGTATTCTCCCTGTATGTCTCTGTCTGTGTCCAAATTTCCCTTTTCTAGGAACATCAGTCACATTGGATTAGGACCAACCCTAATAACTTCATCTTACTTGATTATATTTGCAAAAACCATATTTCCAAATAAGGTCACATTCACAGGACTACGAGTTTGTACTTCAACACATCTTTCTGGGAAACACAATTCAACTCATTACACTGTTCTAATCTATATTCCTCTGATTACTAGTAAAGTTGAGAAATTTCATATTTTATTTGAAACATTTTCATGCTTGATCCTTTGTCTATTGTTCTAGTAGAGATATGTATTTTTAAAAATTTACTGGCAAAGTCTTTTCATAAATTAGACATGTTATTTTATAGTTTATATGTTGCAAATGTTTTCCCATTTGTCATTTGCCTTTTAACTTTCCTTACTATTTTTTTCCTTTACTACATAAAAGTTCAAAATGTTTTCTTAAATCTAGCAACACTTTCCTTTGTGAGCTCTGATATCAGTGATAAAAATCTGTCTGAATAAAATATTACATTGATAATCATGTAATTTTATTCTAAGTACATTTCCAATTTCATTTCATTAAATATTTTTAATTTATCTGAAATTTATCTTAAGGAAAGATGTTTATATAAAGTTCCAACTTTGTACATAGAAACTATGAGATATATAATTATATTGTTAAAGTCTAATCAGCCAAAGACCAGTACAGGAACAAGCCTGTAGTCCAACAAAATCAAGATTTATCGACTCAGTGTGACAAGGCACTCCAGAGGAACCATGGAATGCTGCCCTTCACCAGAGACAGAGAGAAGGAGAGAAAATTCTTCTGTAAGCTTTGAGTTCCTACACAAGTATTCTGAAGAGGAGATAAGGGGCTCTGGGATCAGTTCTGAATTGGTTACTATTTCTGAGATGGGATTGGAGAAGCTGGATGAATTCAGATTGGGTGCTGTCACCAGACAAGGATGGCTTAGCAATTGTGTATCCCAAGTAGCAGACGGGTGCAGCAAAGTGGTCTGGGGGCATCATTAGTACAAAAACGGTAGTTACACAAAGAGTATTGTTCTGGCATTTTTCAGGTGTTGTATCACCTCAGAAGAGACAGTGGTTCCTGTCAACTTTGGAGCAGGCTTTTTCTGGGTCTGTACCCAAAGCCTGATGAATGGTAGGACTACTTTTTCCTTTTTTTTGTATAAGCTGATTTTCACTCTTTCAGTCGCAGAAAAGTTTCTACTCTTTCAATATATTTATTACATATTTAATATACATATTTATGTATTATATGTATATATTTTATAACAACCCATTGGTCATACTTTAACCCACTGATCTGAACTGCATTATTAATCACATTTCTATATATATTTGAACATTTCTATTCTGTTTATTTCATTCTAAGAAGGTTTCTGATTATAGTGGCTCCAGAATTCTATTGTTTTGATTTAAAAAAAAGAGAGACATAATATTCTCTTTCTTAATCTAATGTCTGATTCTTATTTTCATTTATCTTGAATTACAAGTTTAATATTAATATTGCAAAATGTACTTAACAGTTAGGATTAACTTCAACTGTAAGTGTGAGAAACCCCAAATAAATGTTAAGTCTTTTAGAAGGTTAGTGGTCTAGGACAGATAGGGTGCTCCCCTGTCAGGGAGCCAGTTCCTCCTGTCTTTATTACTAAGTTGTGAGTAGCCTTAAGTTTATGGTCCTGGATAGTAGCAACCATGTTCCCAGCTGCAGAATAGGGAGAGGAATGAAGACTGAAGAAGGGATGAAGAAGAAAGCAAAGAGCACATATATATTATTTCTTAAGGAAGGCTTTAAGAAGCTGGTATGGGACAATGCTGCTTACATCTCATTGGCCAGAGATGTCACATAGCTAAACCTACTAGCATAGAAAGCTGATAAATATGGATTTTATTCGGGGATACTATGAGATTAGCTAAAAATTCCATTATCATGGAGGAAGAGGAGAGGAGACATATGGGAGCAGCTAGCAGTCCCTACAGTAATGTACCCAGTATCTCTTCTCCAATTCTTTTATAATATTTATTTTTTCCTTTCATTGGTATCAAAATTTTTCTTTTTTATATTTGTTTTTTAATAAATTTTTATTGAAATATAGTTGATTTACAATGTTGTGTTATAGTCAGGTGTACAGTAAAATGATTCAGTTTTATATATATATAAATATATACATTCATTATATATATATTCACTTAGATTCTTTCCCATTATAGATTATTACAAGATATTGAGTATAGTTCCCTGTGCTATACAGTAGGTCCTTGTTGGTTACCTATCTTATATATAGAAGTGTGTATATTTTAATCCCAAACTCCTAATTTATCCCTCCCCCCTTCCTCCTTGGTAACCATAGGTTTGTTTTCTATGTTGGTGCGTCTATTTCTGTTTTGTAAATAAGTTCATTTGCATCATTTTTTTAGATTCCACACATAAGCGATATCATATGACATTTATCTTTCTCCGTCTGACTTACTTCACTTTGTATGATAATCTCTAAAGCTTTTGCACAGCAAAGGAATCTATAAACAAAAAGACAACCTACAGCATGGGAGAAAATATTTACAAAGGATGCGACTGACAAGGGCTTAATTTCCAGAATATACAAACACCTCATATAGCTCAACATCAAAGAAAAACAAACAACCCAATCAAAAAATGGGTAGAAGATCTAAACAGACATTTCCCCAAAGAAGATATACAGATGGCCAACAGGCACATGAGAAGATGCTCAATGTTGCTAAATTATTAGAGAAATGCAAATCAATACTACAATGAGTTACCCTCACACCAGTCAGAATGGCCATCATCAGAAAGTCTACAAATAATAAATGCTGGAGAGGGTGTGGAGAAAAGGAAACCCTCCTACACTGTTGGTGGGAATGTAAATTGGTGCAGCCACTATGCAGAACAGTATGGAGGTTCCTTAAAAAACTAAAAATAGAGTCACCATATGATCCAGCAATAGCATTCCTGGGCATATAGCTGAAGAAAGCTATAATTTGAAGAGATACATGTACCCCTATGTCCACAGCAGCACTATTTACAATAGCCAAGACATGGAAGCAACCTAAGGGTCCATCAACAGATGAATGGATAAAGAAGATGTGGTGTATATACATAATAGAATATTACTCAGCCATAAGTAAGAATGAAATAATGCCATTTGCAGCAACACGGATGGATCTAGAGATTATCTTTTTTATATTTGTTACAGAAGAATATACTAGCAATAATTTTCTAAGTTTTATTACTGTCCCAAGGATTCTCTCTATATCCACCACAGAGGCAACCACTATCAAATCTTTGACTATTACATTCCAAAAATCATTTTACAAAACATTAGGTTTATGCTGCCATTTAAAAAATGTTTCTGTTTACTATAGATGATAAGGAGTTAGCTTTTTCACCACCACTCTCCCTCACCCACATATTTCCCAACCACCTAGGATCCAGTTAATTATAATTGGTTAGATCAGCATTCATTTTTAATGTAATTATGATTAGGTAAATGTTAAAAGCTGAGCCATGTAGTACAAGCTGATTTCATTTTTTCTTTTATAACCTCTCCCAATTGTTTTGTTTAGTTTTCTAATTCTTCCCTAAATTATCTACTATCAGCCATTCTCTCAATTTCACCTTCTTAGACGTCTCTATATCCCTCTGCTCCAATCTGTAGTGATGTATCACTAGTACACATCTCTCATCCTTGTATTTCCCTTCACTATCACTAAGAGGATTCTCCTTGTCTCTCTCCTGTATAATATTCTCTGATTCCTGATACCAGGTTCCTCTTTTTGGTTCAATCCCACTTTTTGATGGGATTGAACTCTTCCAGTAGGTAACTAAGATTGTTGTTCAAAAAATGAAGTTTTTCAGAATTTTCTTTTTTGAAGGTATGATAGAAACTTGTTCTTAATCTTAACTTCATGTTTGAAAATATATGTTGAAATTCTTGATATCTAAAGGATAGAAATAATTTCTGGACTTGTTATATGCTACGAACTCCTTATAAGTCTCTTACTTGGATACAAATATCTCTAAGAATAAATGAAAGGTTTTATCATCTCTAAAATCCTAAAATAGAGATTTTTAAATATCTTGACCTGAATCTACTTTCTAAATGATATATATAAGTAGTTTCAGTCTTTGTGTGAGATTGAATCTGGCCTCTTTGTTGGCACTTTTATGTCTAAGGTAGAGAGGGCACCAGCTCTCTGGAGAGACAGACTTCAGATTCAGAAAAGCGTTTTCCCATATTCGGGGGAACCCATCAAAAAAAAAATGTTAGAGAAAAGCCCACCACTGACAGGCTTTCCATTTGGGTTAGCCATGTACTTGATCTTTTCCTGCTGAAACAGCTGAGTGAGTGCTGGTATGGATTTCTGACAGGACGAGGGTCTACACTAGAGGGCTCTTATCCCTCCTATGGACGATATGTGCCTTTCCACGTACAGAGTTTGCTTAGATTTCCATTTCTTACTTCTCACAACAGCACATGGTTTCATCTGGAGGAAAAACTGGAGTTAAGCTGGTTCCACCTGTATCCACGTAGCCATATTTACTAAAAGTTTATGACATATTATAAGTATTTTTTGCTTGCTTCAGCAAGTGGCTTCGATTAATTTTGTTTACCCTGATCCCACCACCCTTTGACAGTTGTACTCTTTTACTGGAGGAAATTTTTAGAAATTTGCTCCCCTTAGAGTTCCCTTTATCTCAATTTTTCCCCCCTAAGGTAAAGACAGAATACTATCCGTACGATAAATTAGAAATTCATCATTTTGATTTGAAATTTTGGAGAAAAAATACAGCACTACTTTTTAGAAATTAACAGAATGGTAATAGATTTTTTTCCTATTTCACCAGAACTGGTTACTAGGATCCAGAGTTGAGGACAAAAATTTGCCAAGTTTCTGATGTTCTCAAGAGAACAAAATTAAAGAGGAAAGAAAAACCACTTCAGAATTCATTAGAAGACAGACAAACTATCTCTATTACCTTCTACTGTTATCCCAGAGCTTCCTAACCCCAGTCTATACACATTGAAAACTAAATGGAAGAGAGATGTGAAAGGAAGGGAGTCACAGGAGTCTTGAGATATTGGCTGTATTCAGAGGAAGAGTCCACAGAGTTGAGGGAAAGGAGATCCCAAAGAATCACTCACAGAGGTTAAGGATGCCAGTGAGTAAGGAAGACTGGCATTTCATTCCCCATTAGAATACTTCTGCAGCAGCAAATTTTCTGATCTTCTCCTGCATTTATCTGAACTAGTGAGAAAAGAAGAGAGAGACAGCAGGGCAGAGAAGAGTTCAACAGTGTAGCAACCTGCAGTTCCATCATGTGGCATGGTAAGTTTGTGGCTCAATTAGATACAATGAAAGTTAGCCTGACCCCTATCCAAGATGACCACCTGCTGGAAAAATAACCCTAGTAACGAGCAGCTATGGGTACCCTGCTGGGGTATACATGAAAAAGCAGAAGTGGAAAAATCTTGGCAGTAATGAGGATGTCCCCATAGGGCACCTGAAGAACTCAACCATGCCTTCAATGAAAATGATAGCATTTGTGCCTGCTGGCAAGAGAACATCAATGGCCAGTTAGGATTCTCCAAAAGAACAGCAATATCAGAGAGAAGACCACAACACTAACTATGAAAGAGACACCTGTCCCTTTCCACCTTTCTTATTCCCTCCTCCCAGACTCCAACCCCAAAAGAGATATGGTTTCCGAAGTAAGAGGGGGGAAATGAGTGGAGGAGTAGACTGTGCCTCCTTTCCACTTCAGGATGAAGTTCAGGTATTCCTGGGAAGAGGGGAAGAGATGATAATGAAATTGAATATAAGGTAGATGCTTTTAAACTGGGTTAGCCATGTTTTAACTAAAAATATCTTTTTAATAATGATCAAAGAGTTATGGGATCTGTCTGCGATAGCTTTAGGGGATGATAAAGGGAAAGTCTGCATGGTCCAGTTGGGACAGCAACTGGAGTAAAAGATTAGACAAGCATTGTTATGCTCATATCCTACTGGATTTAGCCTATTAATAGGAATAAATGTAGAAGAAAACAAATATGAAATAATATAACTTTATAAATAAGTCCAAAGAGGAAAGAATATAGATAAATTTTGGTTTTATTTGGAATTATAGGGGTGTGGGCAAGGATGTCAAAAGAGATGCTGAGGAATTTTAATAATTTACAATTGCCAATGAACAATTTTATGTCATGATTCTTAGAAATCAGCTTATGGTGGTCATAAAGTGAAAAAAATAACCTCAGAAACATTTTCATGCATTCTTTTCTTCAACTGATTGAACATCTCTATGTACCAAACACTGGCTAACTCCCTAAGACTCCTCCTGCTCTCCTGAAATCTATGTTTTTTCTTCTAGATGCTCAGAAGAAAGAGCTTCTTAGGACACTTAACAAAGGCACAGAAATCCCTACGATCCATGATCTTTCATGTAAGGGAAGAGAGCATTGTCTAAGCACCTGTTATGTGCTAAGTGCTTTTATGATCATTATATAATTTAATCTTTAGTGTAAATATGAAGTATTTGTCCCTATGTGGGGAATGAACAAATTGAGGCTTTGAATCAGTAACTTGCCTAAGTTCACTCAGCCACATAAATGTCAGAGCAGTAATAAGACACCAGCTTTATCTGGTTCCAAACCCTGTGCTTTTTCTACTACGATCATGCAGCCTCTCTATGAAATAGCTTCTTCTACGAACTAAATCTGTAGAAGAGATATTGACAATTTACAATTTGGAGATCAGAGCATTATGGGACCACATTTCTCATGAGCATTATGGAGAAAATTCCATGTAATATGGGGTCACTTTGGATTTTATCCGTAAGGTGTAATTCCCTACTAAAGACCCATAATAAAATGAGTGCACGTGTAACTAAAATCATATAACTTCGACAAAAGCATTTTGAATTATTTAGAGGAAATGTACTTATTATTTTAATAAGAACTTCCATTTATTGTAGAATTTCCTAATATAATTGTTGTGACCCCATGATTTTCAAATATTTACAGAAATTAATTTCCTTTGTTTTATTATCATATTGCCTAGACAATTTACAACTGTTCCCCAAACATGAAAAAGAAGAAAAAAGCAATAATAATAAGAAAAAAGCAATAATAATCTTCCCAGGATAAATATTACTATAACCCCCAGCATGTAATAACATATATCACCCTTTTGTATTGTCAGAGAAGAATTATCATAAGGACAAAGTAGTTAGAAAGGCTACATTCTGACCTCTGGTATATACTGATGTTCCCAAATATTAAATGATGCCAGAGGAAAATGCTTAAACAAGTTATTGTTATTCTTATCTATACATTCCTGGCATTTATAACTTTAATTAGGATGTACCCAATTTCAAACATTTATTTATCCATCAAGCATTTATTAGGAAGCTACTCTCACTTGGGTTCTATGAGACATGAGAAATAAGAACAAATAGAATCTCTACCAGTAGACGATTAAAATGAAGCAAACACATGCAATATATACACAATTTCTATAAGATATAGTGTGAAAAGTGCAAGAAATAAATGCAGAGATATGAGAGTTCAAAGCAGTGATTACTTTCAGCCAAAGGAATCAAGGATGACTTTTTGAAAGAGGCAGCGTTTGAACTAGGCTTAAAAAAGAACTTTGAAATTTATCACATGCTTTTTAGTGTTTAAGTGAGATTAAATTGTTTTCCTCTTTTGATTAAATTTATATAACTTACTTAATATCTTAGTAGTAAGTCATCTGTATATTCCTGTAAGGAAAAATACATTTAAAAAAATATTATGTTGGGGGCTTCCCTGGTGGCGCAGTGGTTGGGAGTCCGCCTGCCGATGCAGGGGACCCGGGTTCGTGCTCTGGTCCGGGAGGATCCCACGTGCTGCGGAGCGGCTGGGCCCGTGGGCAGTGGCCGCTGGGGCTGCGGGTCCGGAGCCTGTGCTCCGCGGTGGGAGGGGCCGCGGCAGTGAGAGGCCCGCGTACCGCAAAAAAAAAAAAAAAAAAATTGTGTTGGATTCAATTTACTTGTATTTTGTTCTGAACTTTTGCACACACTTATTCATGTATATTCCAGGAGACTGATGGGTGGTTTTCTTTCAATGTACTATGTTTACCAAGCTTTATTATCAGGTTGACATAAATCATGTAGCATCCCATTATTTTCCATATACTGGAAGAATTTATCATGGGAAATCATAGTCCCTTGGAAAATAAGAAAGGATCCTGGTAAACCTATCCTGCTTTGGATCCATTTTTCTTAAGGTAATTGGAAACTCTGACGGAATTTTCAGTTTCCTCCATGGCTATGGACACACCAATAGCTCTGTTTATGTTTGTTACTTTTTCCTAATTGTAGTAATCAATATTCTCTAGAAAGTGGTCCAGTTCATTTCATTGAGATTTTAGAATTCATTTTCATAGAACTTTACACAGTTTTCTTCCTCCTTACAGTCTTTTAATAGACTTCTGTCATTGTAACATTGTTCTTTCTCTAATTTTGTTAACTGAGTCTTTTTGAAGGTTCTTGGTTTATTTATTTTCACCAAGAAGGCTGGTCCTCAACATGACTGAGATTGGGAGGCACAAAGGTGGGCAGGAAAGGATATGCTAATTGGCTGGAATAAAGACATTAGAGGTAGAAAAAAGGAAGATAATATTTTTATTAAATGAGATACTTCTTTAGCAGTAAGAGAAAGAAAAACAAGATTGGGTCTTCCATGGATAAGAAATATTGTTTCTATTGATAACATAATAATGTTTTTTAAAGTACTATTATCCCCACTTAAATGAGTATTGTATATTAATAGGCAAGCACATTTATCAAAATAAATGTCTTCAAATATAGGTGGTGTGGACTAAGGCTTATATTTATCCAGAGAAAAGTACACTGAAAATCAAGACATGTGTGGGCTGGTAATGATATAAGGCTGGGAGAACCGTTTTTAAGTATTTTAACTTCCTCTTGCTCATCATATACCAGTAGGGGATGATACTGGCTCCATCTTTAGCTTCCAAGGGTATTTCGATGATGAGTAAGGAAACACACAAAGTATTTTGAATCTTTATAAATGGGTGGTTAATTAGAAAAATGCAAAATTTTCTTTTAAAATATATTTAAAGACACATCTTTCCTGGCTAATGTTAATACATTTGCATCTTTACCAGAATACTTATGACATGCTTTAATTTCAGTGTTTCTGACCAAATTGAGTGAAATCAAGGTTATTGAAGAACTGCAGCCTCAGTTTGAAACATCTCAAAGCAGCACTGTAATTCCTCTCGTAGGTACAGGCAACTGGCAATGTTCAATGTCAGACTGTCTCCATACTGAAATAAGTAGAGCCATTTCCCGAGGAAGCCTCCCTTATTTACATTGTTGGCCCTCTCCCCCTCTATCAGCAAGCACAAGTACAATGAGATCCCGGAACAAATGAGCTTATTAAGATCATGCTTAGACATATCGTTTTTCAAATCACACTCTACAAGACAGATATGCTGGCAAAGCTGTAATAAACATCAAGGCTCAAGGCATCCACCATTGTTTTCAGCAGCCCGATGGCTTGGCTAGAAAAGCTTTTCATAAATTTTAGTGCACACCTATCAAGTGGCAGGTGTGATAGTCTGCTACTGAGGAATCTAAGCTGTGATTTCCGGGCTGGCAGCACCGTTATCGTTTTCAGCACAATCATGAGCTTTTCTCTGTTTGTGACCAATGAAATCTATATGATCACACTGAGAATCCGCGAGTTTTGGAAGACCTGCCAGGGGTATTCATCACATAGAGATTATTTTAGATTGGCTGCCATGAAGTCTTATTTCCCATTTCTTAACACAATGGGGTTTCATGACGATGACAACTGAAATACATTCATTTGTATATGGGTCTTGTCCTTGTTGCAGTTACAAACCCATTCCACCTTTCCTGTACTCCTTTAACCTATCACAATCAATCTTCTACATGAAAGGACTGCAGTGCTAATTAAGTCACATTTTATGTTGGGGGAAAAAACTTTTATTTTAATAAGCTAAATTTGTGAGTTAGAAATAAACTTTTGATTCAAATTATGTGAAATAAAATTGTATGTCATATACGTGTGTGTGTGTGTGTGTGTGTGTGTGTGTGTGTATGTGTGTTTAGAAAATTTCTGAAAGGAAATTCAAACTGTTCATAGTGACACCACTAAAGAGAAAGGAAGATTTGGAGACAGCTGAGTCAAAAATCTTCCATTTTCTTCTCTGTATATTATGGTAATACTTGGATTTCTATGATAATATATTCATATATTCCTTGTGTAATAAAAAAGTAAATTTTAAAAGAAAAACCTAAATATTGATATCAAGAAGAGAATAGGGCCCCAAAAGACCATACTTAGATCAATAGCACCATATGTTTATAGAGTGCTTTCATATATATTGTATTGCTAAGTCCTCACAGACACTTAGTGGGATGACTGAATAAGATAGTAGCATTCTCATTTACATAGGTAAAATCTGAAACTTCATGAGGCTCAGAGACATGGTTAAGTTTTCAGTTAAGTTTCTAAGTGGGGAATAAGAACCTGGTTCTTCCAACATCTGGTTGAAGTTTCCATTGCCTCAAGCCGTACCCTCCACTACCTCATTTTCTGCTCTGAAAACGATGTTAACAACAAATATATTCTTAGTGTTCCTTCTATTTGCTATAAAACATTTTTTCCCATTTTTAAGTACTTCTGACATAGATATATACACTGCGTAGATATTTCAAGTTACCAATAGAGTCACAGTTTTATATTAATCAAACAGATCAATCATTTCATAGAATTGCTTAGACATAAACAGATTCTGGAACATGAGCAAAATTTTAATACTAAACTTTCTGATGAAGAAAAAAATAATTATGTATAGCACAACTTTTTTTTTTTGCAAAATTATGGCAAATGCAAGGCCTCTGGTTTGTTTAGTGGATGTCTGCCATAAATACTATTTAAGAAAATAACTCTTAAGTGGAAATATTAGTTTGCACTGATGGCATAGTCTACTCTACCAGAATTAATAGCAATTCAGCAGTTGAGAACAGGCACATTTTTAAAACATTAACCACTAACGAATAATTACTTAGAGCAAAAGTTTCATGTGAAAATTTTAGGAAAATGCTTACCTTCCCTGTATATCCAAGTCACTGCCCTTTTATGGTAATAAAATAATCTATAATTATTTTGCTTTTCTCAATCCCTTTTGCAAATGATTTAGAAGAGAGAATAGATATTGGGAAAGGACTCACATTTGTTTTGATACTAAAACATAACAAATATTCCAAGCTATATACACAAGGACTGCATTCACATACTAAAGATTCCCTGTGACCTAGAAACCTCACCTGCAACCTTGGCACTGAGTTTAGTGATTTCCAACTTTGTTCCTGGCCCTCTCAGGAACTACAATTGAGGGTGTGGTTGAGAGAGAAATGTTTGGGGGGGATTAAAACTCTCCAGACAAAGTAAAGGAAGTCAGCCATGACAACCATCACAACTACCAGATAGCTGTATCTCACGTGCTTTATCAAAGCACCATGCTGCCCTTTAGCGCTGTCACTGTTTGAAACTGTCCCCTCTGAGCTTTCCTCACAAGATCAAGTACAAGCAAATACTTGACTTCCCTTTGGGGCTGCTACCTGTGCCTCTGAAGCGGAAACATCAGCTTACTCTCTGCCAACTCATAGGGTACGCTCGGTTCAACATTCACTCTGGCAGACATTGACCAAACTCATTATCTATTGAAGAAAAAGACAGTGTTATGCTTTGTAATATTGGAAACACAACTGTAAAGGGGAGATGGTAAGTGACTGCCATAAAACAATGGTTATCTACTGCTCCATTCCTTCCCCAAGTGAGCCCACAGCTGCTGCTGGCCCAGTGACTCTTGGGAGTGGCCAAGCATTTCCCACGACTGCCTGCTGAAGTGGAACATCCATGCCCTGGAGATGACTGTGATTTCTGCATCCTGTACCTTCCCCTGAAGTTCCTAAATCTGCACTAGCAGTTATCCATCTAGGGCCTTCCTGACTTACTGAATGGAAGAGCTACAAGAGTCCTGTCTCCTGTATCTGTGAGTTTAGCGGCAACACAAATTCATCACATTTAACAAGAAATGGCCATTTTGATATATGTCTTTATTTCCAACATTTTTCTGTCTTCCAATAATTGCTAAGATGTGTTTAATATGTATGAGGTACACTTTTAAGAGCTTTACATTGGTTAATTAAATAATTTAATCCTCAAAACAACCCTAAGAGAAATACACTACTATTATCCACATTTTATAAATGAGCAAATTGAGGCACAGAGAGGTTAGGGAATTTGCCTAAGAGCAGATATATAGTAAGCGTCACCTCGCTCTTGAGTCTGGGGTCTGAACTGCCACGTGATGGTGTTTCATTTCCCGATTTCTCTGCCCACTGGTTCTTCCTCTGCCTGTATTTCCATCTGGACCAGGGCACTCAAAATTTCTAGGTTCCCCAGGCATCTTATAAAGCCTCATGTACTGAAAAATAAACTAATTAAACCACTTATCTTGAAATTAAAAGCTTTGAAATTTTATTTTATTGTATTTGAAAACCTAAAAAAGTGACTAAAAGCTGGGCTTAATAATTATAGTATTTTCCCCTAGAATGCTTAGGTGGTATACTTCCAAAACCAAGCACTTTTTTGAGAATTGATATATTTTATAAACTATCTTTTACCTCAGAGTCCTAAGAAAATGGGAGAAGGCACATCTAACCTTGAAATCCCTGCTGACCTTCTTAGCTCCTTGTAAGAAATGGTCTAGTTCTGTGCACACGCACCTTTTCTTTCAATAGCTATTGAAGTTGTCACTTGATGAGGGATTGAGAACGCTTGTGAATAAAGCAGAAAGGACACTTGCACTAATTCCATCTCCAGACTGTGACATTCTATCTCAGATGAAATAATGCAACAAATTATGTGTTGATTTTTAGAAAAGGTTTAATGGAAGCTCTGGCACTTAAATGAATCTACAGCTTGTTTCCACCATTAAAGGGATGTTTCAATTAACGTCTTACTCTGCTACATTTTGGTCGAGCATTTTCCTCTTTCCTTTTACTCCCCCGGGGCTAGAAGCCCAGCACTGCTCTGGGTACCAAAAGTACAGAAAGAGTGCCTATGGCATTGTCCCTGCTCTCCAGGATTTCAATTGGTTTCTACAGCAATTTCAGCTCGCTGAGACACATGGCTTCCAGGGGCAGCTTCACGTTCATATTTTAGCCTGCCAACTTCCCAAGCTCGAATTTTAAGTCACATTAATTGTTCCATTGTCCTCTCTAGCTGTCATCCCAATGGTCTCGGAAACAAATACCTACATCTTACCCTAACTGGTGATCAAAAACTGTTGAGTAAATGAACAAAGCAGTGGAGACTATCAATCCAAAGGAAATGCTCATTAAATGCTGACAGGGAAACCATTAATACTTGAATAGTTGCAGAGAGTATAATCAGACTCCTGATTAATTCAAAACTGTGTTCTGCGGGCAGACTATACAATCCTGAACAAAATGGGGCTTTTCCCAATCTGGCTTGATCCCTATGAGGTAAGGATTTAAAGGGGATATAGGACCTATAAATAGTCCCTCTGCTGCAAGGATCAATAGTTGAGAAATTGAAGCAGACGGTAAGTAGCTCAGCTGGTTCATTTCTCTGTTGTTCTTGCAATAAAGACTTGGCTGACTGCCTTTAAAAAAATATTTTAGGGCTTTGTTGCATTCAATTTGACATGAAACTGTAGTTTTTACCTAAGGAAGGTGTGGGATGATTTTTCTTCATTTGTAAAATATAACCACTGTGATAGTTGGTGAATTGTAAACATGCTAATCGTCCCCTAGCTGCATTGCTAGAGGTTTTCCTCACACGTTAAGTCATCTACTGGCTGCAGTTCTAATATCCTTCACTGAAGGTAGGCAACACTAACTATGTAAATACTGCTTTATGGGCACCCCAACGTCCTGATTCCATTGCTATTTGACTGCATTGTGTAGGGAAATAATATAAAAATCTAAGATACCTTTACAGACAGCTAGGTGAGCAAAATACTATTTAAAAAAGGGAAAAAAAAAACAGCTATCATGTACTGAGCCCGATCACAGAGTAAATGCTCAGTAGATGTTCAGTTTCATCATCAACACCATTATTGACTCTGACAGAACTGCGCTAGTACATTATATATTGATACTTTGTGAAAATTACTTTTTACAAATGTGTGAGATAAGTACTATTGTTGGTTCCATTTTTACAGATAAGGAACTGAGTCTAAGAAAGACCAAATGACTTGCTCAAGTTCACTCAGCTATTTAGCTATCCAAACAAGATGGGAACTCTGGTCTGTCTGATTCTAAAGCTAAACTCTAATGTGGACCAAGCTGCTACTGACATTGAGATGCTGATTAAGCTGTTAGTTTCGCAGATAGCATGGAAAACCAATTTGCAGTCACTTTGGGGTTAAATAATACATTCAAACCTTACTTGCTTATTGTGGCAGCTCACAATAAGGTAATTATATATATATTATGGTTCTTTTTTTAAAATAAGAATGGGGTCACTTTTTATATTACATCTGTAATTCTTTTACTTACTATCTCACGCACATCCTTTCAAGTTAGCACACACTGATCAACGTATTATTTCTCATAACTTCATCCCATTTCATAGTAGAATAAACCACCTGCATCTGAACATTCCTCTGTTAGAGGGCATCCAGATTGTTTCCAGGTTTTGCTCTGACAAAAAATGCTACTATAAAGAGTCTCTATAATGTGTACACGAGATATATATATACAGTAACAGACACACATGTACATATGTGTGATTATATATATATGTGTTTGTATACATACACACACACACACACACAGATACATTGGAGACTTTATTCCCACTGATAGATTCCAAAAGTAAATGGCTGGCCAAATAGGTATAAACAAGCCCAACTTTTTCTAAACTGTTTCATTACATTTTACATCCACCAGCAATGCATGTGAGTGTGTTTCTGCATTTCTTCTCTACATCCAACTTATTACTATTTTTGGTTTTTGACAATCTGATGGTAAAAAAATGATTTCAATATTATTTTTATTTTATATTTCCTGATTAATCAAGATGTAAAGATATTATAGTTACATTTTACTATTTTCTACTAAATATCATTATATTAGTTGTCCATTTTTCTATCTGGCTGTGCTTTTATTAAGTTGTGTAAACTCGTGGTATAATACTGCTAAGGGCTCTGAAGATCTGAGGTTTTACCCTACTTGCAAGGGAAAGATTAATCTGCTGTAGTTTTGTGGATGCTGGCAGAAGACACAAGATGCCTCGGCCAGAGACAAAGGGCACTATTTCTAATATCACAGGAGGCCTCGTGAGTGTCACCATATTTGTGTCAGTTCTCCTGCCTCCCAGTCCCTCAGGGGTGCCCAGATGATGCCTGCACAGTCAGTGGGCTGTGCTACAAGAAAGAGATCCAGGCCATAAGCATGTCTGCCCTTTGCTCTGGAGGGAGACACTATCTCTATCTTCTTAGGCTATCTGCTAGACATACACCTTTGAAAAGATTAGTCCTGAACAAAGGGCAGTTAATGTCTCATTCATAAGATGTACAGAAATGCAAAAGACCCATGGAGAACTGGCTCCTAGCCATTAGGGAAATCAGCCTTTGATCAAATATACTGCATATGTTTTCTCTTAATCACTACTTATAATAGCATTTCTATTTTGTCCTTGTCTGTCCTCCTTCCTATGGTCCTTGGTCTGCTATGTATACTATTCTCATGTTAGATCTAGTATAATAACATTGAAATGATTTCCCTAATTTTGGATACAAATTACTGCTTTGTCCCTGATCAAAATGAAAACAGATATTGTCTAATTGCCACTTTACGAAAACTGCCATTTTATATGTCCATTATTTCTGTTCTGTTTTTGCCCTGATAAATGAGGAATAAAAGGCATAGAAGGGAAAGCCCATGGGGACTTTTTCCCAATAAAAGTAAAAACTTAAGGTTCCTAACTATTTTCTATCAACTGAATTGCTGCAAATTCAAAGGATTAGCAATATCAGAAGAAGATATAGATGCTGCATAGAAGAAGATACAGATGCTGGAGCAGATCGATGTTTTGTGGCACTTGAAGCTTCTATAACTTTGCGGGGGGTAGTGTTTGTAATTTTGTATTTTCATACTTCAAACACAGCATCGCTCTGGCCTGTACACATTTATATGGGTAGTACAAACAATGTCCTGAAATGTCAGCCAAGCTTGTTCAGATTCATGGTAAGTCTGCTCTATCTGATAAAGGATGTAAAAAAGAAGGTTGAAGCCAATCACAATATGAAGTTTTTGCTTTTCTAGGCCATAGTGCTGCTTTATCGTTCAGCTCAATATGCAGCTTTGGCCCCTCATGGAAAACATTCCACAGCCTCTGTCCTTTCTGACCTTAGGTTATGCTGAACTGCAGTTCAAGATGAATGACGTTTTGTGGAGTATATCCACTGAGTGCAAAAATTATCACATCAGATCCAGCAGGATTACCTCAGTACTTGGGGCTGTGGTCCAGGGGAGGGATGGATCCTACAGCAATTCATCCTATCAGGTGCCTTCCTGTGACCTCTCAAAGGTTTGTAAGGTGAAGTCTGTGCTAAATGGATTTGGAAGGCAAAGAAGGAAAGCAAAGAGTTGCAGAAGTACCACAATATAAGGAGTGACATTTAGAAATGTGCATGAAATGAATTGGGATAAAGTATTTTCAGATAGCCTTCGTTCTTCCTGTTTTATCTTTCTGATTGTTTATATCTGTCTCATATATATATTTTTAATATAACAACAACTGGCAGAGCTGCCTCTTTTTCTTTGAGTTGCCCTAGTCACTTGGTTCATGTTTCATAATTAGCTTTAAAAAATAAATAATATTAATTGAGTGCCTAATATGCACATGATAGTCTATAAGCAATAGACACATTAAAAACTATTACAACACTCCCAAGTCTTACAGAGTTTACAGTCTTCTTACAGAAATAAAGCCAGTACACAGATATATCCAGTGCTGGGTAGACTATGCCTAGTGGCATGAGAGAGCAACAGACAGTTATTTGAGTTTAAAGGAGAAATTTTTCTTAGAGGGAGTAGCATTTAAGATGATACCTGGGGCTTCCCTGGTGGCGCAGTGGTTGAGAGCCCGCCTGACAATGCAGGGGACACGGGTTCGTGCCCCGGTCCGGGAAGATCCCACATGCCGCCGAGCGGCTAGGCCCGTGAGCTGTGGCCACTGAGCCTGCGCATCCGGAGCCTGTGCTCCACAACGGGAGAGGCCCCAACAGTGAGAGGCCCGCGTACCGCAAAAAAAAAAAAAAAAAAAAAAAAAAGATGATACCTGAACGATGAGGTTGCCTACCAAGTAGACACAGAGAAAGTGTTCCAGGCAGATGAACGGGCAAACCCTGGGGAGCAGCAAATTGCAAGGAACAGGAAATAGTCCAGCTTCAGTTGGAAGATATACTAAAATTAAAGAGATTGAGCAAGAAAAGTGGTGGCACTGCATCACTGAGATCTTTGCACTCCTGCGAAGTGTAAAAACACTAAGGCGGTATAGTCAATGGGGAGCCATTTTCTGCAGGGGAACAGACTGAACACAGAAGTAATTCTGGAAAGTTAAACTGAAAGAAGTATGTAGAATAGGGGAAAGAGATGGGAAAGTACTTGGAGGCCAGGTTAAGACCTCAATAGAGTACACAAGGCATTGTATTGGGTATGGAGGTGAAAAGGCCATTTGTAGATCTCCTTACAGAGATTTAATGCCATGGCAGGAAAGGGAGGGGCAGGGAGAAAGAGGATGACAATTTTCCGGGAATCTTCCAGCTCTGAGATCCTAAAGGGCAACTTATTTTATTTGTACGATGTTACCATGTTGACTATGCATTTTCTCTCTCTTTTCTTTGCCACGTTATATATACCACTGCCCTAATGCTCTCTTTCTCCCTCCTTCTTCTGTGACTTCACCTGTCAGGTGCACCTGCCATCTGACTTAGCTTTGTTAGTGGCAAGGTGGATTAAAGCCCCTTAACAACATAGACACTGTACAATTTCACCAAAGAAAAAGAAAGTCAATTATTCTTAAGGGGTACATGACTTCCTTGAGATTTCATGCTAAGGAAGTAAAAGTGACAAAAACATGCAAACATAAATACCACCAACTACCTCCATGTGTACAAAAACAGAGCACCAAGGGATAGCTCCCCGGGGAGCAGGGAAACAACACAAATGTGGAGAGAATGATGAGGTGGCTGATGTCAGGTGGTGGTGTTGTGCAAAACCTTCATGACCAAAAGGAGTCAAAGGGCTGCAGAATTACTATGACGTTTGGGAAGGTAGCAGGATATTAAAGACGGACGCATTGGTAGGGGGCATGGTTTACTAAGGAGTTTCACATCAACTCTGAATTTCTTGGTCCCCTGTTTTCACCTCCATCTTGCTTTCATCATCATAGTCATTCTCACATGGAAGTGACAGATTCAACAGGAAAGATAATCTAATGTTATAAAATATTATACAACATCGTATCCCTTTGAAGTACACCTTTCCATGCATTTTAGTACCTCTCAGTTCTGTAAGGCAGAATCATGCAATCTTGATTTTGCCCAAAAGCTATCAACAGATTCAATTATAATTAGAGACAGTATATGAGTGAAGGGTTCACAATAATTTATTTGTGTGCCATGAAAGTACACACTGAGAAGTATGTCTGGAATCATCTGGAAATGACTTAACATTTTGCCACTCAAACTGGCAGATTTGTTCAAACTTTCACTGTGCCCTTATGTGGTGGGAATAACCGCTTTAGGCCAGGAACTAGGATTCTAGGAGGGCTCCCTACATTACTGAGTTTGTGATATTCTGCAGAGCCGTTTTGAATATCTAGTGAAGCGAAGTAAATGAAAATTTCCATAAACTGTAAAGGCGCATATAAATGAAAGCTCTTGTACTATTATTACTAAAGATTCCATCATTTCCTATAGCACTCAGATCCCAGTTTGGTGGAACGCTGGAGAAGGCTGTCAGGAGTGGCTGTTTTTAGAAAATGCCTGAAGCATCCAGATCTTCTCTAGGACCTGGCTACTGTTTACCAGCAGCACATGACTATTCAGGGGCCAGCAGGCAGTTTTCCTTCACAAGAAACTAAGTCAGAAAACTGTTAGAAAATGTATCCAAAGGACATACCCAGGTTTTATCTGACCTAAAGCCTATAGTTGAGAGACCTTTTCTTGGAAAAAAATATAAATCACAAGTATATACTTTGGTAAACAATGAACACGCACTTAGAATGAGGAAAGCAATCATAAGAAATCACAAATTTTAAAAGGCTGCTGAATGGCTCAAACATACAAATTCCAGGAAAATAATAAAAATTTAATAAATGCCTGACACACATCTCAAATTCTTTTGTAAAATTTTTGGCTCATACTTTTATTACCTTTTCATGTAACCATAATTTTGTGATACCATTTTCCGTAGAGAAAGCATAATGACAATTTAGGCTTTTCTCTAATATAGCTGATTGAAAACTATTTTTTACTATTGATAATTGACATGTATAAAACATGGTTCTTCACACGTAGATGTACTCCTTTTGCTACTTCAGGTTTGTGCTTTCATACTAGGAATTCTAATAAATTTCATGGTCTCTTTAAAATATTATATGCATAGTACATTTGTAATTATGGGTATTCATTATTGAGAACATTTCTGACAGGAGAGAACTTCTGTTTAGACCCGATGTCAGTAAGAACTGTGTCCTGTGCTTACAATTTCACACATCAGCTTTCTGGAAGGATTTACCACAGATAACTTCTGGCTCTGTACACTTCCACCCTTGTTTCCCTTGTCTGCCCACATATATCCCTTGATGGGTTCTGTGGGACCTGTTCACACTGAGATACAACCTCCAGCCCTATACACTTCTGACATGACACCAGGTGAGTTGGCACCGTCGGCAACTTACAGAAGCAAGTCTTACTTTGATTCACAGATGTGACAGCATATCTCTTAAATATATCTCATAAACTACAAACAACAGAAATATGTCTACCCAAACTAAATGTATCCCTGACTCTACTTTCCTTACCTGCATCTCCAAAATTCCTGTAGCCACACAAACACTGTCATAAAGGAGGGGATAGAATTAGGATCCTAGTGGAAGGAGAGCATTCTTCATGGGGAGTAGTCAAAATACCTTTCTTTGCAAATATTTTAAAACCATACGCCATACGAACACACTGCTAAGGTCATCTCTGGTCCTTGGAAGCGGCCCAAGCAAATGAGGAGTCTGAAGCTTAAGCTCAATTAGCCTCATAGTAAGTCTGTCTCTGAATCAATGATGTATGAAACCAAGGAACAAATATTGATTTCATCCGCCTTTTCTATGTGTATCGCAGGAGAATAATGTCAAGTGTAGATTAGTGATAGTCAAATTATACTTCTTCGAGCTTGAACAAGGATTAGGATGTGAGGTCAAACAGATACAAAAGAACAGGAAGTTTAACCAGGAAAATAGGATGACAGAGTTGAAATTTAATGGAGCTGCAGGGAGTATCAGATGAAAGAGATGGGAATAAGATGACAAGGATCAGAGTTCAGGATCAGTAAGTGAAACCACAGAAGCAGTTATACCCAGAGATGCCTTCTCCATTGAGCACTGGTTTTCTGATAACACCTGGACACAGCCAAACACATCCAATGTAAGAACCTGTCCATCCAGGAATATGAAAGGGAAGGCATGCTGGTGTTAGTCTAAGTGGTTAAACAGTGACATACATCTCTAATCACTCTGGTTTGGTTGACACTCCAGTGGCTTTACGAGGAGTTTCTTTCAAATGAGTTACTCTGTGAATGAGTAACCCAGCTGAGGAGATGCTGTGTCATTAGTGCTTGAATGGGACTATTAGTAATGGCACTGACTTATGTTAAGAATTTGTAAACATTTTCTTTTAGGACTATCAGGGTTTTTTGAGCTTGGGAATTTACAGTCACTTGGGAGGGAGGAACTATCAGAGAGAATTTTTTTATTACCAAAAAATAAACAATCTCCCCTGAACACCCTTCCCCCCAAAAAAGCACCTCACATTTCCAGAAAAACATCACCATACTCCTTGAGTTTAACGTCAAATCTGGGAAGCGGATACCAGTAGTGAAGTTTAGATTAGAGGCTCAACGCTTAGTGTGGGTAGTCTTAACTGCTATTCTCCTTGAAATATCTTTCATGGAAAAACTACAAAGATTCACAGGATTCAGGTAGGAGCCAGACAGCAAACTGAACTATACCCTCCAAAACAAGGTTGCCCAAAGGGTGATCCTAGGTCCACCTGTAGTGGAATTCCTAAGGGTGCTTGTTTAAAATGTAGAATCGCCAGCTCACGAAGAGACTTAAGGAAATGGAAACTCTGCGCGTGGGTCTCACAAATACGTGTGGCTGACAAGCATCTCAGCGAATTGTTATAACCATGGCACTAACTCCTGAAAAGTGGTAAAGGCTGCCATCAAGAGGTAGGGATGGATCGAAGGAAGGGTCCTTAGCCACCATCAAAACAGTTCCAGGAATTGCCTCAAGTTACAAGGCCAGAGTCACAGAGAATTTCGAACTAAGGACACTCATACATTTGAATCCTCTCTTCCCTCCTCCCAGAGTTATCCTTACTGAAAATGAATGCTTTACTCATTAGAACGCCAATTTAACTTTGCTGTTTCCTATTACTGCTCCCTTGCCTTTTATTCTTTGCTTCTTTTGCCTGATGCAACTTCATTTTGAGTGTTCCCATGACCCTCCTGTTCTTTCTGGACTCACAGGATTGAATGGAATCTCAAATCCAACCAATGCTTTGTGATATTCTCTCCCTCTGTGATATTCCTAAAATGCTACCATGTGATTTTGGCTTGACTGACAATTGAAAGGGAACTCTGGGGCCACTTGTTCCATTTTTAGACCCTGCTAATCATCAGAACCATGATCCTTATCACAAATCAAACTATGTCTCGCTATAATTAGCACCATGGGTCATAGGTCTGCCTTCTGGAAATATACTCCTGGCAATTGAGTTCCTCTTCCACATGACAGCTTTGGCTACATTCTCACTGACGAGTATTTAGCTTTGAATGTTTTCTAACGTATCCAGGATGAAGGTATTCTGTGAATGTGAAATGGGAATTAATCGTCTCAATTGCCATCCCTGTGATTATACCTTCACGGCCATGCCCTCATTAGATAAAAACTCCAACAAAACTGTCCTCAGAAGAATAACCTGTTTCTAGAATAAATCATCCAAAAGCCTCGGGAGACTTTTTTTGTTTGCGTTGTTTCAGTAGTGGTTCTCAAACCAGGGCAATTTTCTCCCTCACCCCCACCCTGAGTGCAGGGAACATTTGGCAATGTCTAGAGACATTGATAGTTGTCACACTTGAGAGAGGGGTGCCACTGCCATTTGTGGACAGGTGCCAAACATATAAATATCCTACAATGCCCAGAACAGCTCCTTACCTTCCCCTTCCATCCCTACACCAAAAAATTATCCATACTAAAATGTCAAGCGTTGAGGTTAAGAAACATTTGTTAGAGAATCTCAAAGTCAACGTAGAACAACGTGTACAATGTTTGACTTGCTACTCACTCTTTCTTGAGATTCCTTTCAAAACAGGCAAACTTTTCACACGCCGTGTCATCTTTCACCTGGAAAAGAGTTAAAATATATTTTTACAACTTAGGACTATCATTGTCAATGTTATCAGCCACTCAGACATTGATCTTAGTGGAAAAGTGGAAAATTCTGGCTATTTGGACATATTTCATTGGATGTTTTGCCTATACATAGTCTCTCTAACTGGCCTCAATCATTCACCCTCAACTTCTAAAACCAAACAAATGTCAGCACATGAGAGTCTGGCTTTAAGATACTCAAAATCAGCCTTCTATAAACACTATCTTTAACTCTACTCCAATAAAATAAACATAAATATGTTTAAATCACCTATTATGTAAAGAGGAAGCCAAAAGTAGTTTTTAAACATTAATGCATTTGCATTTTACAATCATTCATGAGGTATTTAATGTGTGCCGGGTACTGGGTCAGATGCTAATAATATAAAGATAGCGAATATGATGCCTAACTTTGACAAAAAGTCTGCTGAGGGAAACACAAATATAAAGTGTTTTCTCAGAGCTGATGACCTTCTTGTTCCATTTAAAACATGAAAGAATCAGAAGAGCCCTTCTTCATCCTCGACCACCGAAAATCTTCCAACCCACCAGCACCTGTTACCTGCTTTGCCTCAACACTGACTCAATGGATTCACTGTCCATGTTCTACATGGACCAACTTTTCTAACACACTGGGCCCCCATCTCTGCCTAGTCAAAGACTTTTCTCAGGCAATCATCTCCTTTCTCTTCTCCCTCATCACATCATCATTTCCTCCTCATTTCTGTATCACTGACATCATCATAAAAGCATGCTATACTATTGATCAGTTAGCCCTAGTTTCATCTCTCTACCCTCACTCCTTCCTGCTCTCCCATCACCCTCTTAGCTCAAACTTGCAGCATCATTTGATACAGCTCATCACCCCCTCATCTTTTAAATCCTTTTTTTTTTCAACTTGGAATTTGGTACACCATATTCTCCTGATTTTTTTCTTACCCATGTGGTTGCTACTTCTCAGTCTTCTCAGCTGTAGCTGCATCTCCCCAACCCTGAAATGCTAGAGCACCCCTTACTCTTAGATGACCCTATCCACCCCAACAGCCCGTCAACACATTCTATATGCTGATGATGCCCAGACTTCTATTTCCAGAATGAACCTTTCCTCTGAATAGTCATACTTTGTTCTAGGATGTCTAATGGGCACTTCAATCCTTGCAAATCCAAAACTGAGCCCTTGATTCTCACCCCTACCCCTTGCCAAACATGTTTTTCTCTAGAGGTTCTTATCACAGCCGTTACTGCCATAAAGCATCCCAGGTCAAAAATCTGGTGTCACACTTGATTCCTGCTTATTTCTCAAAACTTTTCTTCCAGTCCATCAAATGAATCCCAATAGAATTACATTTGAATAATACCCTGCCCCAACCTAATCCAAGCCATCTCTGTCTCTCTCCTGGATTCATCACCTGGTGCCCCAAGAAGTCTTCGGCTTCTGCTCTGGTAACTCGACAGCCAGTTCTCCCCACAGTAGCCAGAGTAAATATTCTTAAATGGAAATTATGTCACATCACCCAGCTCCTGCACACCATGTGGTAGTCTTCCAACACTCAGAATTAAATCCTAAATCTTTATTGCAGCCTATTAGATCCTACCTTATCGGGCTCAAGATAAATTCTCACTCTCATTTCCTGTCATTTTTCTCCTTGCTCATGACACTTTGTTGGCCTTTTTGCAAGTCTCAAACACTCTTCTACCTCAGAATCTTTATAATCACTGTAACTACTTCCTGAAACAATCTTCCCCCAGGAAATCGCAAGGCTCATCCCCTTACTACATTCATGTTCTGCCCAAATATCATTTCCTAAGAGACAAGCCTCTCAATAACAACTCTTCTCTAGCCATGTAGCTTGCTATAATTTTCTTTCTAGCATTTATTACTACTTGATTTTATATTCTAATTTGTGTATTTCCTGTTTATTCCACTATTATATTAATGCCATAACCACAGGATTTTTGTTTTGTTCTCAGCTCTATCCCCAGTGTCAAGTACTGTGCTTGGAGTATCATGGGCGCTCAAATATTTACTTGACTACTGAATGAACTAGTCTCCATATTAAGCCAGATACCACCTAGAACATACAATCTTAACTTCTGTAATTACTCGTTTCACTTATTTACTGACCTTATACTTTTGGAAGCAGTATACTATCCCTATGTTGTTTATAGTTAACTGAAAATAAGCATTTATTTGTAATACCTCCTGTATTTGGGCACATCTTACCCTGAGCTGGGATCAAACAACATACGACAGAGTGAATACAGTAACCACAGCACATCAATTAAATACAAATAAATGATTAAAATAATTACCAATACATCACATTATTTAAAATAATCTAATTTTTAATATTTTCAGTAATTAGCCAGAACATGTTTACAAGAGTTTGTGTATTTTGGGGATGAAATAGGATGACACCAATATGCCATCTTAGAGATTGGAACAATCTGAGCTCTTCAAAGAGAATTGCAGTATATCTAATGGCCTTAAACAACATTTGATACAAGAAGCACTATCTCTGTCTCTTCTGAATTAGGTTTTGATGTGTTCCCTGACATCTAGGATTTGAAGTTCAACAAGCTGACAACACTGGTCTTTACTTTCTCAATAGCAAATGGAAATATATATTTGAAAATCATCCTAATAACTGTGCAACATTAAAAAAAAAGTCTGAATAACAGTAGCAAATCATAACAGGCAGAGATAAACAGACTGATGTTCCCACTGTTCCTAAGTAGACTCAGATTAATTGTCAAACTTCCAGAAACACTAAAACTGGGGAGTGAAGAGCTGCTTGCTTCAATCTTGATGAAAATAAAGATTCTGACACTTCTTATTTGGCATTAGAAAGGTAAATAAACATACTTAATGCAGTACTAAAGCACTGGATGGGGCGGAAGAGGAAGGTGGTTTCTAGATTTTGCTCACCCACTGAGTAGTTGTAAGGCCTTGAGCCTCAATTTCCTCATTTTTATCATTAATTAATAATGGGGGGGGAGGGCTTCCCTGGTGGCGCAGTGGTTGAGAGTCCGCCTGCCGATGCAGGAGACACGGGTTCGTGCCCCGGTCCGGGAAGATCCCACGTGCCGCAGAGCGGCTGGGCCTGTGAGCCATGGCCACTGACCCTGCGCGTCCGGAGCCTGTGCTCCGCAACGGGAGAGGCCACAGCAGGGAGAGGCCCGCATACCGCAAAAAAAAAAAAAAAAAAAAAAAAAAAAAATAATGGGGGGGGAGTGAGACAAAATAGTTCTACTTTGCGTCTTCTACTTGGGACCAATTTGTAATATAAACCACAAAGCCATTTACTGGCCGTTGAAGAGCTGAGATTTGAATTTGTATCTGTCAGGATAGGCAAGCTTATGCTGAGATAACAACCAACCTCCAAGTCACAAGTGGGGTAAGACAATAAAAGTCTATTTCTGACTCATATTACATGTCAGCAGGCATGGTGCGCTCCTGATGATCACTCAGAGACCCAGTGAAAGGAGTCGCCATCTTGACAGTTTCCACAATCACTGAGGCAGGAGGAAGGGAACATGATGCTTAAAGCTTCTGATCAGGAATAGCACACATCACTTCTCCTGACGTTTCATTGGTCAAAGTCACATAGATGCACTTGGCTTCAAATGGAGTGGGGAAGGAAAAGCAGAATATTTGGGGGTAGCTCTAATGACTACCACAGAAACCAGTCTGGGTTAAGAGACCATATTGTTTATTTGTATGTTAGAGGCAAGCTTGTTAGTAGTCCCTGGTATACAAAAGATCAGCAGTGCCTGTTTCTCTAGAAAGCTTAATGGGGAAAATAAAGGAAAATAGATACAAACAAACAGATTATACTGAATGTAAAATCATTTTTGTGCCTTCTACTTAGACACATGATATAAAATACATTCGTGACATAAAATTGTTTCATAAAATCAATGAGAACAATAGGAAAAACCCCTCAAAATTAACCAATGGTCTGCAATAATCCAAGGGTATGAAAAAACCCTCAAAATCAACTCCTTCAAAACTATGAAAATTAACCAATGGTCTGCAATAATCCAAGGAGCATTTATTCAATAAAATTGGCTGAATCTTGGTAAAGAGCAGTGAGCTCTGTGGTGTTTTAACTTGCCTTAATCCCATCTGCTCTTACCACCTTTGTGATATCCTTGAAAACCCACAGCCTTGCAATCTACTGTGAAAACCAGCAGCTTAGCAGCCACTTGGTAGAGCAGAATGGATTTGGAGCTCTCCACAAAGTCGGAGAATTACTGTTAGTTAATCTGTCTGACAGCTCCCTGAAAACCACCACTCACAGGACTTGTATTTATTTGACCTGATTCAGAACTTACTCAATGAGAACAGCCCTTTCTTTGGGGGTATTTGTCTAAAATGATTAGGGGCAATTGTTTAAGATTTGTCTAAAATGATTAGGGGCAATTGCAGCGAGGCAGTGATAACAGTTGTGGCAAACAAGAGGCTCACCAGAAAATATAAAAGGAAATGCTAGAAATTAGATGTCCATATGGGGTTCTAATGTATTCCTGGAAAAGAAGGCCACCCACGTATGCAGGGCTGCACTCAGGAAAGACTGTACTCAGGGCTGTGCAAGTGCTGGAGAAAGCCTCAAAAAAGTCCTAAGCTCTCACCTACAGCTCTGTGTAACTGGGAAGTGAAGGCTAAGACATAGTGCAAATTGCCAGAGCGCTGAAGGTGTGTCCCAATACGCACATAAATCCCCTTAGAAGAGACTAGGAGAATTATTGATTCAATATATTTAAGGAAATCTCTATCCCATCATCAGCTGACCACTGAGCTAACTAAACAGAGACATCAGGGGCTACACATGACAAAGAGTACTGAATAAGTTCAGGACAAACAGAAAAACAATAAACCCTTATGAAGACAGCAGGGGTGGGTGGGATGTGATTTCCAGAGTAACCACATATTATTAAAGATGTCCAGTTTTCAACAAAAAAATCATTAGATATGAAATGAAACAGTAAAGTATGTCCCATAGGCAGGAGCAGTTAATAGAAACTGTCCCTAAGGAAGCCCAGATGTCAGACTTAATAGAAAAAGACATTAAACCATTTATTATATGTTGAAAGAACAAACGGGAACTATGTCTAAAAAATGAATGGAAATGAGAGAAAGATGTCTCACCAAATAGAAAACAAAAAAGAGATGTATTTTTTCTTTTAAAAAACAGGATGAAATAGAAATACTGGAGTTGAAAAGTCAAACAACTTAAATGAAAAAATGTACTAGAGAGTATCAAGAGCAGATATGAGCTAGCCAAAGGAAAAATCAGCAAACCTGAAAGATAGGTCAGTTAAGAATATCTAGTCTGAGGTACAGAAAATAAAAAAGAATGAAGAAAAATGAGCAGAGACTCAGACTTGTGGGATAACATGTACAAAATGAGAGTTCTGAAGGAGCAGAGACAGGGAAAGGGGCAGAAAGAATATTTGAAGAAATAGTGGCATAAAACTCCTGAAACTTGATAAAAATATTCACCTACATATCCAAGAAGCTCAATAAATTCCAAGTAGGATAAACTCAAAGAGATCCACACCTACACACATCACAGTAAACATTCTGAAAGCCTAAGACAAAGAGAAAATCTTGAGGGTAGCAAGAAAGACATGACCAATCACATATAAGGGACCCTCAATAAAATTAAGAGATGATTTCTCATCTTCAACTATGGAATCCAAAAGGCAGTGGGATGACATTTTCAAGGTGCTGACATCAAGAATTCCACATCCAGCAAAACTATTCTTCAAGAATGAAGAAGTTAAGATATTCATGGATAAACAAAAACAGAATTAATTGCTAGCAGATGTGTCCCACAAAAATGAACACAAGGAGTCTTTCAGACTGAAATAAAAGGACACTAGCAAGAAATCTGAATCCACAAGAAGAAATAAGAGAAAAAGTTAACTATAGAGGTTCAAATAAAAGTGAGACCAAGTGTATTTTTTGTTTCTTACTCTTTTCTTCTTTTACCTTATTTAACAACAGTTGAATAAAGCAATAATTATAAAACTGTGTTGATGCTTGTAATGCACAAATAGGTAATGTATAAAAACTTGTAATGTATAAAGATTACAATAATAGTACAAATGAGGGAGAAGGAAATGTAGATATATTAAAGTTCCTGCATTCAATTGAAATTAAGTACTTTTTAACTTGAACTAGATCATTAGAGTTAACATGTTGATTGTAATCCCCAGGGGAACCACTAAGAAAATAACCAAAAATATATTAAAACAAACAAGGGAATGAAAATGATATATTAGAAAATATTTATTTAACACAAAAGAAAAATGGAGGTGCAAAGGAAGAAAAAAGACATATGGCATATAAAAAAATCAAAGAGCAAATTAGTAAAGTAGATAAGACACAATTTCCAACTATATGCTGTTTAAAAGAAACACACTTTAGGGCTTCCCTGGTGGTGCAGTGGTTGAGAGTCCACCTGCCAATGCAGGGGACACGGGTTCGAGCCCTGGTCCGGAAGGATCCCACCTGCTGCGGAGCCCGTGCGCCACAACTGCTGAGCCTGCACTCTGGAGCCCACGAGCCACAGCTGCTGAGCCCGTGTTCTACAACTACTGAAGCCCATGCTCCTGGAGCCTGTGCTCCACAACAAGAGAAGCCACCGCAATGAGAAACCCATGCACCGCAACGAAGAGTAGCCTCCGCTCGCCACAACTAGAGAAAGCCCGTGCACAGCAATGAAGACCTAATGCAGCCAAAGCTAAATAAATAAAAAATAAATTTATTAAAAAAAAGAAACACACTTTAAGGACACAAATGAAAATTATGGAAATTAAAAGGATGGAAAAAGATACCATGCAAACAGTAAAAGAGGTAACATGGCTATGTTACTATCAAACAAAAGAAACTTAAAGACAAAATTGTTACTACAGAAAAAGGAGAATATTTTATAATAAGAGGGTCAATATAGTAGGAAGGCAAAATTATAACCAATATGCATCTAACAACAGAACCTGAAGATATATGTAACAAAAATGTTTGAACTTAATGAGAGAAACAGACAATTCAACAGGAATAGAGACTTCAAGACTCCATTTTCAATAAGTCTTGTACTACATGATTATAACAGAAAAAATAAGGAATAGAAAACTTGAACAACACTACAAATCAACTAAACTTAACAGATAATCTATGTAATACTCCACCCAACAACAGAGTAAACATTCTTCTCAAGCACACATGGGCTATTCTCCAGGAGAGAATGTTTATTAGGCCACAAAACAGCCTTAATAAACGTAAAATGTTTAAAATCATTCACAATATGTTATCTGACTACAAAAATTGAATAAAACTAGAAATCAATATCCAAAGAGAACCTAGAGAATTCATGAATATTTGAAAATTAACACTCCTAAATAATCAATGGGTCAAAAAGAAAATCAGGGCTTCCCTGGTGGCACAGTGGTTGAGAGTCCGCCTGCCAATGCAGGGGACACGGGTTCGTGCCCCGGTCCGGGAAGATCCCACATGCCGTGGAGCGGCTGTACCCGTGAGCCATGGCCGCTGAGCCTGCGCGTCCGGAGCCTGTGCTCCGCAACGGTAGAGGCCACAACAGTGAGGCCCGCATACTGCAAAAAAAAAAAAAAAAAAAGAAAATCACAATTAGAAAATATGTAGGAATAAATGAAAATTAAAACACAACATGCTAAACTTAGAGCATGCTGTGAAAGCAGTATTTAGTAGGAAATTTATAGCTGTAATACTCATATTTAAAAATAAGGAAGATGTAAACCAAAATATATACATTATATGGTGCTCCTGTTTCTGTAGTTTCATGAGGATTTATACATCAAATTTATTGTTCTCCATAAATCTGCCTTCATTTTCATTTATTAACCCTTCATTCGAGAGAGTACCAGCAATTGTGATTAACCATTAACTCTTGTACTAGCTACTGAATTAAGCACAGACTCATCAGATCATTTTTTTTTACCATGAATGTGTGTGTCTTGTTATAATTCAACAATTTAGCAAGCAAGTGCTACTACCTTCACTGCTCAAAAACTGTAGAAGAAAAATACAATTTTTAAAGTGAACTTTTAATGGCAAAATTGACACACCTATGAGGTGTATTTTGTTGTTGTACATTTGCAATCACTCCTATATGAAAGATCACTTTTTATTTACTGTTCTACACTCATAAGTACCCTTCTTGTTAGTTCTGTTAGAATTTAAATCAAGACTGTTTATTTAAAATATATATATATATATCAGTATTTTTCCATCCTATTTCATTGCAAATATTGAGATTTGTCTTCTCTACCTAGTTAACTGATATTTCATATTTTTTTCTCAAATACTTTGACATGGTGAATAACCATACCTGAGAAGTTGTACTTCATTGTTTCAATAATATAACCTAAGTTTTCCAAACCCCCTTTATCAGATTAAAATTAGCATACTTTCAGTTATTTAAATGTTAAAAATTTGAGGGCTTCCCTGGTGGCGCAGTAGTTGAGACTCCGCCTGCCGATGCAGGGGACACAGGTTCGTGCCCCGGTCCGGGAAGATCCCACATGTCGCGGAGCGGCTGGGCCCGTGAGCCATGGCCACTGAGCCTGCGCGTCCGGAGCCTGTGCTCCGCAACGGGAGAGGCCACAACAGTGAGAGGCCCGCGTACCGCAAAAAAAAAAAAAAAAATTTGAGTACTTACACTGAGGCCACTGATGGTCATAGCTGATGCAATAATCAGTTCTACTCCTGTATCATTCACACTCACTATATATACTGCCATGATGATAATGTGGAGGAAAAAATACTACAGAAATCATACACTTGTACAATGTTTTATACTCTGATTCTGTAATAATTGATTTTTTATAGGAAAAAAAACTGTGATAAAGCAACAAGAAGACTAACAGTTTTACTATCAGTGTTTAGGGTCATTTAAACTTTGCTGGCCTACCAATTATACGGCCAAATTAATATATTAAGAGTAACAATTTTTCAAAACCTATTCTTTTCTATAATTTTGATATTAAAGTGACAATACCATGAATAATAAGGGAGAATTATAAAGGAGAAAACCGGCAAGTTTCAGTTGTGTTTGTGTTACCTAAAGAAGCAATGTGGAGGGAGATGCAATCAGCCAACTTTATCACTTGGATAGTGTTGATTTACAGGCAGCCATATTTGCATTTTGTGTTTTTCACACATAATCGTATTACTAAAAATGAACTATTTCATTATTTAGTTAAATAATACTTTCTCCCAGATATACTGGGAAGTTCCTGTAATATATTGTCTTTTAGTTGCAATAAAAATGACTGAGTTGCATTTATCGAAGAAAAGAAGAAAATCTTAAATCAATAATCTAAACTTACACCTTCAGAATCTAGAAAAGGCAGAGGAAAGCAAGCAGAAGGAATGAAGCAAGCAGAAGGAATGAAGTAATAAAAATTAGGGCAGAGATAAACGGAATCGAGAATAGGAAAACAACAGAGAAAAATCAACAAAACCAAAAGTTGTTTCTTTGAAAAATCAAAATTAACAGTTAACACATTACATAACATAAATAAATTTAAAAGTTCCCATTAAGGGATAGCTATGGACAGATTCAAGAGGAAAGAGAAAATCCCAATAGACCTATTAACAAGTAAAGAGATTAAAGTTTAAAAAAAAATCCCACAAAGAAAGCCCAAGCCCAGATAGCTTTAGTGGCGAATTCTACCAAACATGTACAGAATAATTAAAACCAATCCTTCACAAATTCTTCTGAAAAGTAGAAGAAAAGGGAACACTTCCCAATTCACTTTTATGAGGCTAGTATTACAGTGATAACAAAAACAAAGACATCACAAGAAAACTATGGACCAATACCTGTTACAGATGCAACAGTTCTCAAAATACTAACAAACTGAATTCAGAAACATGAAAAAGGATTATACATGATGACCTACTGGGATCTATCCCAGGGAGGCAACAATGGGCTAACATCCAAAATCAATTAATGTAAGTCACCATATCAATAGACTAAAGGGCAAAAGTATATGATAATCTCAGCATCAGTAGAAAAAATACTGGTAAGTATTCAAGTCTCAAATAAATGGAAAGATATCTTATTTTCATGTATCAGAAGAATTAATATTGCTAAGAAGGCAATATTTGCCAAACCTATCTACAGATTCAACACAATTCCCATCAAAATTCCATCTGACTTACTTGTAAACATTGACAACCTGATCCTAAAATTCACATGGAAATTCAAGGGTCAAGGGTAGCCAAAACAATCTTGAAAAATAGAACAAAGTTGGATAAATCACATATCCTGATTTCAAGCCTTACTATAGAAGGACTTCCAGTTTCTGGCTCTGCATGTAAGGAGCTTGAAGTCACCAATCCATGCTAACAAGTAAAATGCTGACTAGAATGAAAAGATCAGTAACTCTCCTAGAATCCATAAGAGAGGGCAAGACACAGGAAAAACCACTACCCTCAAGACTGGAGAAATGAATAGGCAAATACAGCAATTGTGGCTGATTAGAGCAGAGTCTGATGAGTAGAAAATCCCACGGGGGTCAGTGCTGGGGTAGGAAAAGCTGAACTATAACTTATAAATTGCTTGAACAAGTGAACAAGGCTCAGAGCTAAAAACTCCAGGAGGACTCAATCATGGGGGGGGTGGGGGCTCCACAATATTATGAGATTTATCTCCAGGAGATCAACCAGATTTCCACAGTAAATATCAGAGAAAAAAATTATCTCCTGCTTCTGGCAGGGGGAGGGGGAAAAGGAAACATTTTAAAATCTGCCTGAGCACTCTGATCTTAACAAGACCTGCCCTCAGGGGAAACTACTTAACGAGAGCTTAACCTGCTGAGGTATTATCAGAGCCTAACTGAGCTAGGGACAGAAAATACCCAACTCTAGCTCACTACTGCCATCCTGTCCCATCTAAGCTGAGAAGAAGAAATTGAGAAACACTTGCTAAGTTCACAGTTCAAAGGCACAGGCTTATTAAAAGACTGACCTAATCAAAGACTACAGAATGTTTCCTTTATCTCCATATCTCACCACCATATTAGTAAAGGCTTATTTACAGCAGTTTCTTTTACCCAGTACATAATTTCCACCTATTAAGAAAAAAATTTAAGACACACCGAAAGGCAAAAAAAAGTGTCATAGGGAAGAACAAATCTGACTACACACTAGAAATGTTTTACTTTAACCTTTGTATTTTATTGCTTTTGCTGTAAGTTAAGAATGTCGCCTATAGCCTGAAATATACAGGATAGCCCATTCTCAAGGCTCTGACCTTCAAAGGTATAACATTTTCCCATTCAAATAGACACAAAAAGTTTCAGAACAGAGAATAACATTTGTCTTGTTGGAGGTTTATAGGAACACTGTGATTGGACCTATATGGACAACTGAGAGAACAAAAGATTCTGGCATCAAGAAGTTTGCAGCAACCAACCGCACCCCCTCCCCTTTTAGTATAAAAAAAAGCCTGAATTCTAACTTGGGTAAGATGGTTCTTTGGGACCATACTTCATCATCTTCTCAGTCTGCTGGCTTTCTGAATAAAGTATTCCTTGCCACAAAAACTCATCTCTCAACTTATTGGCCTGCCATGCAGTTGCAGTACAAGCCTGGACTCAGTAACAATAGCAAGCACTGGAACCAGACATGACAGGGCTGGTGGAATTATCAGACTGGAATTTTAAACAACTATGATTAATATGCTAATGGTTCTAATGGATAAGGTATACAGCAAGCAAAAAAATATGGGCTATTAAGCAGAGAGAATGAAAATACTAAGAACAAACTAAAAAAATAATTCTAGTGATTGAAAAGGAAAAAAACCGTACCAGAAAAGGAGAATGCCTTTAATGGACTTATTACACTCTGTATATGGCTAAGGAAAGAATCTTTCAACTAAAAAGGATATATCAATAGAATCCTCAAAAATCAAACAGAAGAAAAGCAGGAAAAAACCACATCAGATTATCCAAGGACTGTGGAACACCTATAAAAGGTGTAACATAATGTGTAATGGGAAGACCAGAGGAGAAGAAAGAGAGAAAAAGAGTATCTGAAACAATGACTAAGACTTTCCCCAAATTAACGTCAGACACCAAGCCACAGATCCAGGAAGTTTGAATACGCCTATATCTATTAAAGAAATTGAATCAATAATTAATAACCTTCCAAAACAGAAAGCACCAGGCACAGATGGGGTCATTGGTGAATTCTGTGAAATATTTAAGAAAGAAATTATACCAATTCTGTACATTCTCTTTCACAGGATAGAGCAGAAGGAATACTTTCAAATTCAATCTATAAGGCCAGCATTATCCTAATACCAAAGCCAAACAAAGACATTACAAGAAAAGAAACTACAGACCAACACCTCTCATGAATATAGATTCAAAAATCCTCAACAAATTAGCAAATCAAATCCAAAAACAGTATAAGAAGAATTATACACCACAACCAAGTGGGATTAATCTCAGGTATGGAAGGCTGGTTCAACATCAGAAAATCAATTAATGTAACCCATCACATTAACAGACTAAAAATTGAAAATCTTATAATCCTATTAATAGATGCAGAGAAAAACAATCAACAAAACCTAACACCCATTCATGATAAAAACTCCAAGTTAAAAGGAATAGAGGAGAATTTTCTCAACTTGATAAAGACTATCTACAAAAAACCTACAGCTAACATCATGCTCAATGGTGAGAGACTAGATGCCTTCCCATTAACACAGGGTATAGGAAAAGGAGGTCTCCTTTCACTGCTCCTTTTAACATTGTACTGGAAGTTTTTACTAATGCAACAAGGCAAGAAAAGGAAATAAAAGGTATACAGATGGGGAAAGAAGACACAAAACTATCTTAGTTCACAGGTGACATGGGTAGAAAATACAAAATAATTGACAAAAAACTCCTGGAACTATGAAGCAGTTACACCAAGACTGCAGGATTCAAGGTTAATATACAAAAGTCAGTTGCTATGTACCAAAAATGAACAAGTGGAATTTGAATTAAAACAATACCATTTACATTAGCACCCAAAAATGAAGTACTTAGGTATATATATATATATATATATATATATGATTTATATGAGGAAAATTACAAAACTCTGATGAATGAAATTAAAGAATAACTAAATGGTGAGATATTCCATGTTCATGAATAGGAAGAATCAGTATTTTCAGGATGTTAGCTGTACCCAACTTGATCTATAGATTCAGTGCAATCCCAATTAAAATCCCAGCAAGTAATTTTATAAATAATGACACATCTAATTTAAAGTTTCCGTGAAGAGGCAAAAAGACTCAGAAATAACACAGTAAGGAAAGAACAAAGTTAGAGTACTGACACTACCCAATTTCAATTACAAAGCTACAGTAATGAAGACAGTTTGACACTGGTGAAAGAATAGATAAATATATCAATGGAACAACAACAACAACAAAAAGAGCCCAGAAACATGTCCCATAAATATAATCTATTGATATTTGACAAAAGAGCAAAGGTGATACATTGGAGCAAAGACAGTCTCCTCAACAAATTGTGCTAAAATAACAAGATACTCATATGCAAAACATGAATATAGAGACAGATATTACAGCCTTCACAAAACTTAATTCAAAATGGATCATAGACCTAAATGTAAAACGCTAAGCTAAAAAAAACTCCCAGAAGATAACATAGGAGAAAATCTAGATGATCTTGAGTATGGCAATGCCTGTTTATATACAACAAAGACACTATGCAT
Organism: Leucopleurus acutus; assembly: GCF_964270905.1. Classification (NCBI taxonomy): domain Eukaryota; kingdom Metazoa; phylum Chordata; class Mammalia; order Artiodactyla; family Delphinidae; genus Leucopleurus; species Leucopleurus acutus. Next base: position 66,102,637 of record NC_139149.1, on the reverse strand, counting down.
GAAAAAAATAATTTATGAGCTGGCCTTCATTAAAACTAAAAACTTTTGCTCTGTAAAAAACTGAGAGAATGAGAAGACAAGTCACAGACTGACAGAAAATATTTGAAAAAGATACACTTGACAAAGGACAGTTATCCAAAATATACAGAAGATGCTTAAAACTCAACCACAAGAAAAAAACCACCCAATTAAAAAATGGCCAACATGAACAACTCACCAAAGATGATATACAGATGGAAAATGAGCACAATAACATGTTCCACATAATATGTCATCAGGGAAATGCAAATTAAAACAACAATGAATGGTCAAAATCCAGAACACTGGCAATACTAAATGTTGGTGAGGATTTAGAGCAATGGGAAGTCTCATTCATTGCTGGTAGGAATGCCAAATGGTATAGTCACTTTGGAAGACACTTTGGTGCTTTCTTAAAAAACTAAACATACTCTAACCACGGAATCCAACAATTATGTTCCTTGGTAATTACCCAAAGAAGCTGAAAACTTATGTCCACAAAAAAACCTACACACAAGTGATTATAGTAGTTTTATTCATAATTGCCAAAACTTGAGAGCGACCAAGATGTCCTTCAGTAGGTCCTTCAGTAGGTGAATGGCTAAATAAATGGCTAAATAAATTGTCCATCATCTAAGATGATGGAATATTTATTCAGCATGAAAATGAAATGACCTATTAATTCATAAAAAGACATGAAGGAAACTTTAATCAATATTACTAAGTGAAAGAAGCCAGTCTGAAAAAGCTATATATTTGTATGATCCCAAATACAAGACATTCGAGAAATGGCAAAACTATGAAGTAAATAAAAATATCAGTGGTTGCTGGGGCTGGGAGGAGGGGATAAATATGCAGAGCACAGAGATTTTTTAGGACAGTGAAAATACTTTGTGTGGTTACGATGGATACATGTCAGCAAATGTTTGTCAAAATCTGTATTATGCATAACACCAAGAGTTAACTTTAAGATAAATTATGGACTTTAAGTGATTATAATGTGTTAACATAGGTTTATCCTTGATAAATACACCAATCTGATGATTGATGTTGATAATGGGGGTGACTATGCATGTGTGGGGGCAATGGTTATAGGAAAAATCTCTATACGTTCCTCTCAATTATGTTATGGACCTAAAACTGCTTTAAAAAATAAAGTCTTAAAATATAACTTATTGATATTATAAAACTACAGTAATCAAGATTCTGTTGTACTAGCTTGAGGACAGATACATAGGTCAATAGAATGGAATCAAGAGTGCAGAAATAAACCCTTACATTTATGGTCAACTGATTTTTGAAAAAGGTACCAAGATAATTCAATGAATAATGAATGTGTCTTTTCAAGAAATGCTGCTGGGACAGCTAGATATCCAGATGCAAACTAATACATTTGGACCCCTACCTCATACCACATACCAAAGTTAACTCAAAATGAATCAACCCAAATGGAGGAGCTAAAATTACAACACCATTAGAGAAAAAGTAAATCTTTGTGATCTTGAATGTGGCAATATGATTCTTAGATATGATTCTAGAAGCTCAACAAGCAGTAAGGGAAAAAATACAGCTGACCTTTGAACAATGCTGGTTTAAACTGTGTGGGTTCATTTATATTCAAATATTTTTCAATAGTAAATACTACAGTACCACACAGTCCGTAGTTGGTTGAATCCAAGAGTATGGAAGGACCACAGATACAGAGGATGAACTATAAGTTGTGCAAAGATTAACCCCTACGTTTTACAAGGTTGAACTGTAGATCAAATGAACTTCATTAAAAGCAAAACGTTTACCAAGGATGCAAGAACAGTTCAACATCCACAAATCAATGAGGTCCACAACATGAACAAAATGAAGAATAAAAATCATATGATCATCTCAGTAGATGCAGAAAAAGCATTTGACAAAATTTAACATACATTCATGATACAGAAAACAAAAAAACCTCTCAGGACTTCCCTGGCAGTCCAGCAGTTGAGACTGTAGTTCCAGTGGAGGGGGCACGGGTTCAATCCCTTGTTGAGGAACTAAGATCCTGCATGCTGCACGGTGCAGCCAAAAAGTAAACAAAAAACAAAAATCTTCTCAACAACTCAACAAACTAGGTACAGAAGGAATTCACCTCAACATAATAAAGGCCATATACAACAAGCCGACAGCTGACATTATACTCAATGGTGAAAAGCTGAAAGCTTTTCCCCTAAGATCAGGGAAAAAACAAGGCTGTTCACTCTTCACCACTTTTATTCAACATATTACAAGAAGTACTAGGCAAAACAATTAGGCAAGAAAACAACATAAAAGGCATTGAAATTGGAAGTAAAACAGTTTCTATTCGCAGATGACATGATATTATATATAGAAAAGCCTGAAGGCTCCAAACAGAATTAATAAATTCAATAAAGCTGCAGATTATAAAATCAATATACAAAAATCAGTTATATTTCTATACACTAATAACAAACTATCAGAAAGAGAAATTAAGAAAATGATCCCATTTACAACTGCATCAAAATGAATAAATTCCTAGAAATAAATTTAAACGAGGTAAAAAAAACAAAATCTCTACACTGAAAACTACATGACATTATAAAGGAAACTGAAGATGACACAAATAAATGGAAAGACATTCTGTGCCCATGGACTGAAAGAATCAATATTGTTCAAATGTTCATACTACCCAAAGCAGTCTACAGATTCAATGCAATCCCTATCAAAATTCCAAAGGCATTTTCATAGAAATAGAAAAAACAATCCTAAAATTTGTATGAAAACACAAAAGACCCCAAATAGCCAAAGCAATCTTAAGAAAGAACAATAGGGCGATCCACAGCCACCACCCGACTCCGCATAAGACCCTCCAACACCAGCAGGTGCTAAGAAAGAGAGGATCATAGAGACATCAGAGAGATGATCTTTCTGTCTGACATGTGAGGATACAGAGAGAAGACTGCTGTCTGAAAACCAGGAAGAGGGTTCTCACTAGGAACTGAATTGGCCAGCCCCTTGATCCTGGACTTTCCCTGCCTTCAGAACTATACACCAGAAATACATCTACACGTGGAACAACTCCTACAGAACACCTACTGAACGCTGGCAGAAGACCTCAAACCTCCCAAAAGGCAAGAAACCCCCCACGTACCTGGGTAGGGCAAAAGAAAAAAGAATAAACAGAGACAAAAGGATAGGGACGGGACCAGCACCAGTGGGAGGGAGCTGTGAAGGAGGAAAAGTTTCCACACACTAGAAGCCCCTTCGCGCACGCAGACTGCGGGTGGCGGAGGGGGAAAGCTTCGGAGCCGCGGAGGAGAGCACAGCAACAGGAGTGCGGAGGGCAAAATGGAGAGATTCCCACACAGAAGATCAGGGCCACAGGCACTCACCAGCACGAGAGGCTTGTCTGCTCACCCGCCGGGGCGGGCGGGGCTGGGAGTTGAGTCTCGGGCTTCGGTCGGGAGAGGACTGGGGTTGGCGGCGTGAACACAGCCTGCACGGGGTTAGTGCACCACGCTAGCCGAGAGGGAGTCCGGGGAAAAGTCTGGACCTGCCGAAGAGGCAAGAGACTTTTTCTTCCGTCTTCGTTTCCTGGTGTGCGAGGAGAGGGGATTAAGAGCACTGCTTAAAGGGGCTCCAGATATGGGCGTGAGCCGCAGCTAAAAGCGCGGACCCCAGAGACGGGCATGAGACGCTAAGGTTGCTGCTGCCACCACCAAGAAGCCTGGGTGCGAGCACAGGTTACTATCCACACCCCGCTTCGGGGGAGCATGTCCAGCCCGCCACTGCCAGGATCCCAAGATCCAGGGACAACTTCCCCAGGAGAACACACGGCGCGCCTCAGGCTGGTGCAACGTCACGCTGGCCTCTGCCGCCGCAGGCTCGCCCCGCACCACGTGCCCCTCCCTTCCCCCGGCCTGAGTGAGCCAGAGCCCCCGAATCAGCGGCTCCTTTAACCGCGTCCTGTCTGAGCGAAGAACAGACGCCCTCCGGCGACCTACACGCAGAGGCGAGGCCAAATCCAAAGCTGAGCCCCTGGGAGCTGTGAGAACAAAGAAGAGAAAGGGAAATCTCTCCCAGCAGCCTCAGAAGCAGCGGATTCAAGCTCCACAATCAACTTGATGTACCCTGCATCTGTGGAATACGTGAATAGACAACGAATCATCCCAAATTGAGGAGGTGGACTTTGAGAGCAAGATTTATGATTTTTTCCCCTTTTCCTGTTTTTGTGAGTGTGTATGTGTATGCTTCTGTGTGAGGTTTTGTCTGTATAGCTTTGCTTCCACCATGTGTCCTAGGGTTCTATCCGTCCATTTTTTTAAATAATTATTTTAATAACTTTATTATATTTTATCTTACTTCATTTTATTTTACTTTACCTTCTTTCTTTTTTTCCTTCCTTCCTTCCTTCCTCACTCCCTCCTTTCTTTCTTTCTTTCTTTCTACTTCTACTAATTCTTTCTTTCTACTTTTTCTCCCTCTTATTCTGAGCCATGTGGATGAAAGGCTCCTGTTGCTGCAGCCAGGAGTCAGTGCTGTGCCTCTGAGGTGAGAGAGCCAACTTCAGGACACTGGTCCACAAGAGACCTCCCAGCTCCACATAATATCAAACAGCAAAAATCTCCCAGAGATGTCCATCTCAACACCAGCACCCAGCTTCACTCAACGAGCAGCAAGCTACAGTGCTGGACACCCTATGCCAAACAACTAGCAAGACAGGAACACAACCACACCCATTAGCAGAGAGGCTGCCTAAAACCATAATAAGTCCACAGACACCCCAAAACACACCACCAGACGTGGAACAGCCCACCAGAAAGACAAGATCCAGCCTCATCCACCAGAACACAGGCACTAGGCCCCTCCACCAGGAAGCCTACACAACCCACCGAACCAACCTTAGCCATTGCAGACAGACACTAAAAACAACGGGAACTATGAACCTGCAGCCTGCAAACAGGAGACCCCAAACACAGTAAGATAAGCAAAATGAGAAGACAGAAAAACACACAGCAGATGAAGGAGCAAGATAAAAACCCACCAGACCTAACAAATGAAGAGGAAATAGGCAGTCTACCTGAAAAAGAATTCAGAATAATGATAGTAAAGATGATCCAAAATCTTGGAAATAGAATGGACAAAATGCAAGAAGCATTTAACAAGAACCTAGAAGAACTAAAGATGAAACAAACAATGATGAACAACACAATAAATGAAATTAAAAATACTCTAGATGGGATCAATAGCAGAATAACTGAGGCAGAAGAACGGATAAGTGACCTGGAAGATAAAATAGTGGAAATAACTGCTGCAGAGCAGAATAAAGAAAAAAGAATGAAAAGAACTGAGGACAGTCTCAGAGACCTCTGGGACAATATTAAACACACCAACATTCGAATTATAGGAGTTCCAGAAGAAGAAGAGAAAAAGAAAGGGACTGAGAAGATATTTCAAGATATTATAGTTGAAAACTTCCCTAATATGGGAAAGGAAATAGTTAACCAAGTCCAGGAAGCACAGAGAGTCCCATACAGGATTAATCCAAGGAGAAATACACCAAGACACATAATAATCAAACTGTCAAAAATTAAATACAAAGAAAACATATTAAAAGCAGCAAGGGAAAAACAACAAATAACACACAAGGGAATCCCCATAAGGTTAACAGCTGATTTTTCAGCAGAAACTCTGCAAGCCAGAAGGGACTGGCAGGACATATTTAAAGTGATGAAGGAGAAAAACCTGCAACCAAGATTACTCTACCCAGCAAGGATCTCATTCAGATTTGATGGAGAAATTAAAACATTTACAGACAAGCAAAAGCTGAAAGAGTTCATCATCACCAAACCAGCTTTACAACAAATGCTAAAGGAACTTCTCTAGGCAAGAAACACAAGATAAGTGAAAGACCTATAATAATGAACCCAAAACAATTAAGAAAATGGGAATAGGAACATACATATCGATAATTACCTTAAATGTAAATGGACTAAATGCTCCCACCAAAAGACACAGATTGGCTGAATGGATACAAAAACAAGACACATATATTTACTGTCTACAAGAGACCCATCTCAGACCTAGAGACACATACAGACTGAAAGTGAGGGGATGGAAAAAGATATTTCATGCAAATGGCAACCAAAAGAAAGCTGCAGTAGCAATTCTCATACCAGACAAAATAGACTTTAAAATAAAGACTATTAGAAGAGACAAAGAAGGACACTACATAATGACCAAGGGATCGATCCAAGAAGAAGATATAACAACTATAAATATTTATGCACCCAACATAGGAGCACCTCAATACATAAGGCAAATACTAACAGCCAAAAAAGGGGAAACCGACAGTAACACATTCATAGTAGGGGACTTTAACACCCCACTTTCACCAATGGACAGATCATCCAAAATGAAAGTAAATAAGGAAACACAAGCTTTAAATGATACATTAAATAAGATGGACTTAATTGATATTTATAGGACACTCCATCCAAAAACAACAGAATACACATTTTTCTCAAGTGCTCATGGAACATTCTCCAGGATAGATCATATCTTGGGTCACAAATCAAGCCTTGGTAAATTTAAGAAAACTGAAATTATTTCAAGTATCTATTCTGACGACAATGCTATGAGACTAGATATCAATTACAGGAAAAGATTTGTAAAAAATACAAACATATGGAGGCTAAACAATACACTACTTAAAAACGAACTGATCACTGAAGAAATCAAAGAGGAAATAAAAAAAAATACCTAGAAACAAATGACAATGGAGACACGACAACCCAAAATCTATGGGATGCAGCAAAAGCAGTTCTAAGAGGGAAGTTTATAGCAATACAATCCTACCTTAAGAAACAGGAAACATCTTGAATAAACAACCTAACCTTGCACCTAAAGCAATTAGAGAAAGAAGAACCAAAAAACCCCAAAGTTAGCGGAAGAAATCATAAAAAGCAGATCAGAAATAAATGAAAAAGAAATGAAGGAAACAATAGCAAAGATCAATAAAACCAAAAGCTGGTTCTTTAAGAAGATAAACAAAATTGATAAACCATTAGCCAGACTCATCAAGAAAAAAAGGGAGAAGACTGAAATCAATAGAATTAGAAATGAAAAAGGAGAAGTAACAACTGACACTGCAGAAATACAAAAGATCATGAGAGATTACTACAAGCAACTCTATGCCAATAAAATGGACAACCTGGAAGAAATGGACAAATTCTTAGAAAAGCACAAACTGCCAAGACTGAATCAGGAAGAAATAGAAAATATGAACAGACCAATCACAAGCACTGAAATTGAAACTGTGATTAAAAATCTTCCAACAAACAAAAGCCCAGGATCAGATGGCTTCACAGGTGAATTCTATCAAATATTTAGAGAAGAGCTAACACCTATCCTTCTCAAACTCTTCCAAAATATAGCAGAGGGAGGAACACTCCCAAATTCTTTCTACGAGGCCACCATCACCTTGATACCAAAACCAGACAAAGATGTCACAAAGAAAGAAAACTGTAGACCAATATCACTGATGAACATAGATGCAAAAATCCTCAACAAAATACTAGCAAACAGAATCCAACAGCACATTAAAAGGATCATACACCATGATCAAGTGGGGTTTATCCCAGAAATGTAAGGATTCCTCAGTATACGCAAAACAATCAATGTGATAAACCATATTAACAAATTGAAGGAGAAAAACCATACGATCATCTCAATAGATGCAGAGAAAGCTTTCGACAAAATTCAACACCCATTTATGATAAAAACCCTGCAGAAAGGAGGCATAGAGGGAACTTTCCTCAACATAATAAAGGCCATATATGACAAACCCACAGCCAACATCGTCCTCAATGGTGAAAAACTGAAAGCATTTCCACTAAGATCAGGAACAAGACAAGGTTGCCCACTCTCACCACTCTTGTTCAACACAGCTTTGGAAGTTTTAGCCACAGCAATCAGAGAAGAAAAGGAAATAAAAGGAATCTAAATCTGAAAAGAAGAAGTAAAGCTGTCACTGTTTGCAGATGACATGATACTATACATAGAGAATCCTAAAGATGCTACCAGAAAACTACTAGAGCTAATCAGTGAATTTGGTGAAGTAGCAGGATACAAAATTAATGCACAGAAATCTCTGGCATTCCTATACACTAATGATGGAAAATCTGAAAGTGAAATCAAGAAAACACTCCCATTTACCATTGCAACAAAAAGAATAAAATATCTAGGAATAAACCTACCTAAGGAAACAAAAGACCTGTATGAAGAAAATTATAAGACACTGATGAAAGTAATTAAAGATGATACAAATAAATGGAGAGATATACCACGTTCTTGGATTGGAAGAATCAACATTGTGAAAATGACTCTACTACCCAAAGCAATGTACAGATTCAATGCAATCCCTATCAAACTACCACTGGTATTTTTCACAGAAGTAGAACAAAAAATTTCACAATTTGTATGGAAACACAAAAGACCCCGAATAGCCAAAGCAATCTTCAGAAAGAAAAATGGAGCTGGAGGAATCAGGCTCCCTGACTTCAGACTATACTACAAAGGTACAGTAATCAAGACAGTATGGTACTGGCACAAAAACAGAAAGATAGATCAATGGAACAGGATAGAAAGACCAGAGATTAACCCACGCACATATGGTCATCTTATCTTTGATAAAGGAGGCAGGAATGTACAGTGGAGAAAGGACAGCCTCTTCAATAAGTGGTGCTGGGAAAACTGGGCAGGTACATGTAAAAGTATGAGATTAGATCACTCCCTAACATGATACACAAAAATAAGTGCAAACTGGATTAAAGACCTAAATGTAAGGCCAGAAACTATCAAACTCTTAGAGGAAAACATAGGCAGAACACTCTATGACATAAATCATAGCAAGATCCTTTTTGATCCACCTCCTAGAGAAGTGGAAATAAAAACAAAAATAAACAAGTGGGACCTAATGAAATTTAAAAGCTTTTGCACAGCAAAGGAAACCATTAACAAGACCAAAAGACAACCCTCCAAACGGAAGAAAATATTTGCAAGTGAAGCAACTGACAAAGGATTAATCTCCAAAATTTATAAGCAGCTCCTGCAGCTCAATAACAAAATAACAAACAACCCAATCCAAAAATGGGCAGAAGACCTAAATAGACATTTCTCCAAAGAAGATATACAGACTGCCAACAAACACATGAAAGAGTGCTCAACTTCATTAATCATTAGAGAAATGCAAATCAAAACTACAATGAGATATCATCTCACACCAGTCAGAATGGCCATCATCAAAAAATCTAGAAACAATAAATGCTGGAGAGAGTGTGGAGAAAAGGGAACCCTCCTGCACTGTTGGTGGGAACGTAAATTGATACAACCACTATGGAGAACAGTATGGAAGTTCCTTAAAAAACTACAAATAGAACTACCATATGACCAAGCAATCCCACTACTGGGCATATACCCTGAGAAAACCGTAATTCAAAAAGAGTCATGTACCAAAAATGTTCATTGCAGCTCTATTTACAAAAGCCCAGAGATGGAAACAACCTAAGTGCCCATCATTGGATGAATGGATAAAGAAGATGTGGCACATATATACAATGGAATGTTACTCATCCATAAAAAGAAACAAAATTGAGCTATTTGTAATGAGGTGGATAGACCTAGAGTCTGTCATACAGAGTGAGGTAAGTCAGAAAGCGAAAGACAAATACCGTATGCTAACACATATATATGGAATTTAAGAAAAAAAAATGTCATGAAGAACTTAGGGGTAAGACAGGAATAAAGACACACACCTACTAGAGAATGGACTTGAGGATATGGGGAGGGGGAAGGGTAAGCTGTAACAAAGCGAGAGAGAGGCATGGACATATATACACTACCAAACGTAAGGTAGATAGCTAGTGGAAAGCAGCCGCATAGCACAGGGAGCTTTGTGATCGGTGCTTTGTGACCCCCTGGAGAGGTGGGATAGGGAGGGTGGGAGGGAGGGAGACGCAAGAGGGAAGAGATATGGGAACATATGTATATGTATAACTGATTCACTTTGTTATAAAGCAGAAACTAACACACCATTGTAAAGCAATTATACTCCATTAAAGATGTAAAAAAAAAAAAATGAAAGAACAGTAAAGATAGAGACATCACACTTTCCAATTTCAAAATATATTACAAAACTATGGTGATCAAAATAGTTGGTATTGGCATAAAAACAATCACACAGATGAAGGATGCAGAACAGAAATCCCAGAAATAAACCCACACATATGTAATCAATTAATTAATGAGAAAGGAGCCAAGAGTATTCAATGGGGAAAGGAAAGCCTCTTCAATAAATAGTGTTGGGAAAACTAGACAGTCACATACAAAATAATGAAACTGGATTGCTATCTTATATCTTACACAAAAATCAACTCAGAATGGATTAAAAACTTGAAGGTAAGACCTGAAGCCACAACACTCATAGAAGAAAACATAGGGAGTAAGCTCTTTGACATTGGTCTTGGTGACAAGTTTTTGGATTTGACACCAAAAGGAAAGGCAATAACAGCAAAAGTAATCAAGTGTGACTACATCAAACTAAAAAGCTTCTGCTCAGCAAAAGAAACCAAGAAAAAGAAAAGGAAACGTATGGAACGGGAGAAAATATTTGCAAATCATATATCTGATAAGGGGTTAATATTCAGAATAAATACTCATACAACTCAAAGAAAACAACATGATTTAAAAATGGGCAGATGATCTGAATAGACATATTTCCAAAGAAGACATTCAGATGTCCAACAGGCACATGAAAAGATGTTCAACATCACTATTAGGGAAATGCAAATCAAAACCACAATGAGCTATCACTTCGCATCTGTTAGAATGGCTATTATCAAAAAGACAAGAGTTAACATGTGTTGGCAAGGATGTGAAGATAAGGGAACCCTTGGGCACTGTTGGTGGGAATGTACACTGGTACAGCCACTATGGCAAAAAGCAGGGAGATTCCACAAAAACATAAAAATACAACCACCATAAATCCCGCAATTCCACTTCAGGGTATTTATCTTAAGGAAATAATTATTATCCCCACGTTCACTGCAGCATTATTTACAACAGCCAGGATATAAAACAAACTAAGTGTCCTTTGATGGATAAATGGATAATGAAAATGTGATATATCACACATATATATATATATAAATGTAATATATCACATTTTTATATATATATACACACACACATATATATACACACACATATCACATTTATATATAAATACGAATATGAGTATTATTCAGCCATAAAAAAAGGAAATCTTGCCATTTGTGACAACATAGATGGACCTTGAGGGCACTGTGTTAAGTGAATGAAGTCAAACAGAGAAAAACAAATACTGTATGATCTCACTTAAATGTGGAATCTAAAAAAAGAAATCAAACTCATATATAGAAACAGCAGATTGTTAGCTGCCAGAGGCAGGGGTAGGGGGTGGGCAAAATGAGTGAAGGGGATCAAAAGGTCCAAACTTCCAGCTGTAAGATAAATATGTCCTGAGAATGCAACATATATCATGGTGACTATGGCTAACAATACTGTACCATATGTTTGAAAGTTTCAAAGAGAGTAAATCTTAAAAGTTCTCATCACGAGAAAAAATAATTTTAACTATTTGGTAAAAAAGAAAGAAAAATAGTGAGACACTATTGAGTGAAAAAATGTGACAGTGTGAACATTTACTTACCATTTAACTCTGGCTCTTTTCTGAAATATATGGAACTCCAAACATGAGAAATAGTTGTAATTAACCACTGACAAAGGGCAACACAGACAATGGAAGTAATCAACTCTGTCTACTAAGTAAAGCAGTTAAAACTACTAGGATCATCATAGACACTGTTAGACTGGGCAACATTAAGTAAGAGTGGAACCAATGTTTCTAGGAGTGAAGAAGCAGCACTCTGGATTAGATCTTCAATGTTTACTTCTTGGAGATATTTCAGGTACTTCTGCAAACACATTAACTCCTTCTCTTTACAGGAAACAGCATGATTGGAAAGAAAAAGTAAGTCTTTGGAGGCCCCCCCACTCCCCCACCCTCCCCACCACACCCCCTTCAGGTTCAAATCCTCACAAACTGGCCCTGGGGCAAGCCACTTAACCTCTCAGAGGCTCAGATTTTTCATCTGCAAAATGCATTTAATAATATATTATTGAGGAGTACATGAAGCTTAAATGATATTTTTTGAGTATGTAAAAGGACCTGACATCAAATAGGGGTTAAATAAATGTATGTTGAATAGACTTATCTTATTAAATTAAATAAATGATGCCTGGTTTGGTGTATTATTTCAAGATACTAGAATTTATTTTAAAAATTCCAATTCTTATACCAATTCTTGCACTAAACCCTAGTGGTTTGAAAAAGTACATGCTTAATGCAGAGATGTCCAAAGTAGTTTACCTATTGGGAGAACCTAGCTGAGTGACCTGTGAAAGCATTCCACAGTCCTTGTTGAACATTGATGGGTTTTATATCTATACCTTCACATACAAGAGGTTCTTGAGAATACCAGGTTTGTAGGGCAAAATCTCCTTCTCGAGGACAAAATGTCAACTTTCCAGAACTAAGTTAAGGTTTCTCCACAATAATGCTGGTCCCATTTAAAAGGAGCAACAAAAAGAGAGGTATATAGGGACTTCCCTAGTGGCGCAGTGGTTAAGAATCTGCCTGCCAATGCAGGGGACTCAGGTTTGATCCCTGGTTTGGGAAGATCCCACGTGCCATGGAGCAACCAAGCCTTTGTGCCACAACTACTGAGCCTGCACACCACGACTACTGAAGCCCATGCACTCTAAGGCCCATGTGCCGCAACTACTTAGCCCACATGCTGCATCTACTGAAGCTCATGCGCCTAGAGCCCATGCTCCGCAACAAGAAAAGCCAGTGCAATGAGAAGCCCGTACACCACAAAACAAAGAGTAATCCGCCCCCACTCACCACAACTAGAGAAAGCCTGCACACAGCAATGAAGACCCAATGCGGCCAAAAAATAAATAAAATTTTTAAAAAAAGAGGTAGAGAATTTACCTATCTTAAATAGGTGTTTTTTGAAATATGTTCAAAGCTTTAAGTATTAATAGATCAGTCAGAAGCTGACCTATGTCCACTTGAGGGTTTGTTTCATTATTTGACAAGTCTATTTCAATCTTCCAGATATATTGATATTTCAAATAAACATTTTAATAAAAAAGAATGAAATATTGCCATTTGAAACAACATGGATGGACCAGAGATTGTCATATTAAGTGAAGTAAGTCAGGCAGAGAAAGACAAAGTATGTGGAATCTAAAAAATATATATATATAAATTAACTTATTTACAAAACAGAAACAGACTCACAGACATAGAAAACAAATTTATGGTTACCAAAGGGAAAAGAGAAGGGGGAGAGATAATTTAGGTGCTTGGGATGAATAGATACACACCACTATATATAAAATATATAAACAACAAGGATTTAGTGTATAGCCAGGGAATTATATTCAATATCTTGTAATAACTATAATGGAAAAGAATCTGAAGCTGTATACCTAAAAATAACACGATCCTGTAAATAAACTACTGTTAAATTTTTTAAAAAGCAGAAAGAAAATATCTAATTTACCATAATTCATATTTGACATTGCAGCAAAATGACCAAATATATCAAAAAAAGCTACATGAATGAATGAGAAGAGGATTTCTTAAATATAGGGGTGATAATCATAGGAAATAAGGTCAATTAATAGAAGCCAGTTAAAAGTTCTCAAAGTTTAACTTAATTTTCATCCAGTCTTAGAGATCTATTATGATCCTCAACTTCAAGTCATTTCAGTTTAACAAATGTTGCAATGCTTACTACGTACAAGGTGCTGGTGCTAGCTGGTTAACTTCTCTCTTCCCCCACTCTGAGTATTGTCAGATGTGGTCCATTTAAAAATCCATTATTGTCTTCCAAAGGAAACAAAAACAAAAATAAACAAATGGCACCTAATTAAACATAAAAGCTTTTGCACAGCAAAGGAAATCATTGACAAAACAAAAAGACAATCTACTGAATGGGAAAAAATATTTGCAAGTGATATGATCTATAAGGTGGTAATATCTAAAATATATAAACAGCTCATACAATTCAACATCAGAAAAACAGACAACCTGATTAAAAAACGGGCAGAAGACCTGAATAGACATTTTCTCAAAGACATACAGACAGCCAACAAGCAAATGAAAAGATGCTCAACATCGTTAATCAGAGAAATGCAAATTAAAACCACAATGAGGTATCAATTCACACCTGTCAGAATGGCGATCATCAAAAAGAACACAAATAACAACTGTTGACAAGGATGTTGAGAAAAGGGAACCCTCGTACACTGTTGGTGGGAATGTAAATTGGTGCAGCCACTGTGGAAAACAGTATGAAAGTTTTTCAAAAAACTAAAAGTAGAACTACCACATAATCGAGCAATTTCACTCCTAGGTATATATTCAAAAACCACAAAAATACTAATTTGAAAAGATACATGCACCCCAATGTTCATAATAGCATTATTTACAATAGCCAAATTATGGAAGCATCCTAAGTATCCATCAACAGATGAATGGATAAAAAATATGTGGTATATTTATACAATGGAATACTACTCAGACATAAAAAAGAATAAAATTTTGTCATTTGCAACAACATGGATGGGCTTGGAGGGTATTATGCTAAAAGAAGTAAGTCAAACAGAGAAAGACAAGTACTGTATGATATCACTTATACGTGGAAACTATTATAAAAAATAAAATAAACTAGTGAATATAACCCCCCCAAAAGAGAGAGACTCACAGATACAAAGAACAAACTAGTGATTACCCATGGGAAGAGGGAAGGGGGTAGGGGCAAGATAGGAGTAGGGAATTAAGAGGTACAAACCACTATGTATAAAATAAATGAGCTACAAGGATTTATTGTACAGCACAAGAAATATAGCCAATATTTTATAATAACTATAAATGGAGTATAACATTTAAAGTTGTGAACTGCTATATTATACACCTGAAACTTATGTAATATTTTTCATCAACTATACCTCAATAAAAATTTGTTTTAATTAAAAAAAAACATTATGGCTTTTCACTTGCCTCTCAGAAAGTGTTAAAGATAATGAATCATCACATCTAAAAAAAAACAAAAAGTTTTGTGCTTCAAAAAACATCTTCAGGGCTTCCCTGGTGTCGCAGTGGTTGAGAGTCCGCCTGCCAATGCAGGGGACGCGGGTTCGTGCCCCAGTCCGGGAAGATCCGCGGAGCAGCTGGGCCTGTGAGCCATGGCTGCTGAGCCTTCACATCTGGAGTCTGTGCTCCGCAACGGGAGAGGCCACAACAGTGAGAGGCCCGCGTACCGCGAAAAAAAAAAAAAAATCTTCAAGTAAGTGAAAAAAAACCTATATCTGATAAAGAACCTGAAAAGGGGTTCTTTAAAATATAAAGAACTCTTAAAACAATAAAAAGACAATCCAATTAAAAGACAGGCAAAAGATTTGCATAGACATTTCACCAAAGTAGATATGTAAATGGTCAATGAACATATGAAAAAATATGCAACATCATTATCACTTAGGAAATGCAAAAAGAAACACAATGAGATACAACTTCACACTCAGTAAGATGGCCAACATACAAAAGATAGAGAGTATCCAGTGTTGGCAAGGATATGGAGAAACTGGAACCCTCAGTACATCGTTATAAATGTAAAATGGTGCAGCCAGTTTAGAATACAGTTTGGTGGTCAGTTAAAATGTTGAACAAAAAGTTACTTTATGACCTAGCAATTCCACTCATAGATATATATCCAAGAGAACGGAAAACATGTCCACACAAAAATCTGTACATGAATGTTCATGGTAACGTTATCCACAATAGCCAAAATGTAGAAACAATCCAAATGTCTACCAACTGGTGAATGGATAAACAAAATAGTATATACATAAATACAATATCATTCGGTCATAAAAATAAATTGTACTGCTATATACTGTAACATAAACTTTAAAAACATTATGCTAAATCAAAGAAGCCAGACAGAAATGGGCATATGTTATATGATTCCTTTTATATGAAATTTCAGAATAGACAAATACACAGAAATAGAATAATTTTTGCCAGGGCCTGGGTGACGAAGAATGGGTTACTGTTAACAGTCACAGGAGTTCTTTTTTAGGATGATGAAATGTTTTAAAGTTAGTAGCAATGGTGTACAACTCTCTGAATATCTCTGAGTTACATGCTTCAAAAGCATGAATTTTATGGTATGTGAATTATATTTCAATAAAGCTGTTATTATGGAAAACAGTCTAAGAGTCATCTTTAGCTTCAAATCTATCCTATAAAAATGGACATTTTCTCTCATAACCACACACACACATGAACACTCAAGCCCATGGTTTATGAGTATTTGGAAATATGTATATTTGATTTTTCCATACTGATGAAAAAAATATCCTGGTGTTAAAAATTAGCAAGTCACTTCTATGTACATGTATAGATCCCTGGACTGTCATAAAACTTATTTAACTATTTCCAGTATTTATCCAACATAGTATCATGCATATGGATTATTCCTGGAAAGGTTCACAATACCTTCCTAACTAGGAAGACATTAATAATTTATATTGATTTTTATCAGGCCAATACCATTATATTAAAAATTTATGTAAAATTTGTCAGCCAAAGGCATATCTTTATATCATTTAAAATGTGCCACTAGTTAGATAGCTATGAGAACTGAAAGAAGTTCAAATTAAAATATTTGCACTGTAATTCTTTTCCCCAAAATAACCCAGTCTGGACAACAGTATTATCACTTCTGCCAACAAACAGTGGATTCATCAATTTATATAGGTCATGATTATTTTTCTCTTCTACAAATTTCTTAACTATTTCACACAGGCCCTCTGTGGGAAACCACTGGTATGAGAGAGCAACAGACGTGAGAATTTTCTAACACCTCTTTCTGTCCATATTTTCCTTTAAGTTCTCCCTTGTTCAATTACAACTTTGGAGCTCAAGTCATTTTCTATTCAAGAGCTCTTTGTATCTTTTGACTGAACCAAAAAATAAGGAGACTCTCTAAGGAAAATCAAGTTGTGATTAGCCATTACAAAAGAATCCATTTTAGTCAGAAATATACCAGTTTGTTTCATGTGGCAATTAAAGTAGTGCAAGAAAACTAGATTGTAAATACTGTGGTTGACATAGTACACACTGAGAACAACCAATTAAACTGTCAACTTCACATGAGCAAATAGTACACTACTAATTAATATTTAGGATCTTGTGTTCCATATCATACAATCCACAATGTATAGCAGAATAATTTAAAACCTATTTTAATATTAAATCTAAAGAATTATTATCAACTTTATTCTAATATTTTCATTATACCTCATAATGAATATTAAGACTCCTCATTGTTATATGAGTGGCAAAACCATAGACTTGATAATAATAATATAGATCACTTTGGGAAATTTTTTATATATATAATTTTTATGCATAGGAGAATTATTATAAAAGTGGTTGCATTTAAGAAAGTATCATTAGCTAAACTTTTATAAAAGGAAATTAAAATACTAAAACTATGACCTTATTTTCAACATACAATTAACTCTTTAAATCAAGTGCTTTAAATACATCCCATCCAAATTGTTCTTTGTAAATGTAATCAATTGACTTATTAGTTGGATATCCTGATTTCCTCCATGTCTTAAATTATTGAGACTCCTATCTTATTCCAATAGGTAAAACTGAGGGTTTTTGTGTACAAAGAATAAAATTCTCCATTTGACCTTCTGAGATGCTTGAAAGACAAAACAAATTGACTGACTGTCAAAAAAGGGATTTAAGTTGACATGACAATTTTAAGGTTGACCAGCTGTGTGCTAACATATTTGGAAAGTATATCACAACATTCTGAATATCTTTTTTTTCCCTATGCTAAGTGCCCTTTGGTTAGTTAAAGGCAAGAGGTGGCAAACTAAAACTGTGGCTACAAAAAATACAACAATAAACTTAACAGAAAAGTGAACACTCCAATAAACAAAAGTCAAAATTTAGAACAAAAGTCATAGGCTGAATCTATAAAGACAAATATTCTCCACAGAAGTGTTTTTGCCCTATAAAGATTTTTTCACAATTTTATCTATAATTAAAAATTGGGATATTTCACAAAAAATTTTGAATATCTGGCTTTTATTTAAAAAAATCACAATCTGGCAGCCCTAGGTCCAGTTTTTGCACATAGCAAGAAATTAGAGACGAGTAAAGCATGCTTTTTAGATGGGGGCATGACAGAAGCATTGTTTTCAGTCTGTTTGTAGGATTTACAGCACTTGTAACTTCTTGGCTTTGCTGATTTATATTACCTACCCCTCTAAGCATCTAAATTTATGACCCCCATCAAAATAGATTTAAATGCTTCTACTAAAATAACAAACAACAAATAAAATTTAGATTCAAAATGTCCCAGAGTATATCTTCAATACTTTTATTTTGATATAGGTAATGACTTTGATCACTCCTTTTAGAAGTATTGGTACACATAGCTTGTCATATATCTAGCTTTCAAAGCACTATGGAAAGGAAGCCTTGAAAACTTAAGTACATTGTGCTCTCTGCTTGCTAAAAATTCTGCTCCCCTCAATCTCTAGAATCCACCATTATGGCTGATGAAGACTACACACACATGAAAATGAGTGGGGTTAGAGAAGACAGAAAGGGAAGCAGTCCTTTCTAATCAGTTATATACAATATTTGCCCAAAGTCAAAACTGCCTTATTTCAAGATCTAACCCGGAATATAAACTACCTATAATGTTAATATATTAAATATTGATATAAATATTGATGAGATGACATGCTGGAAGTTTAATAAAATTTTCCCTAGAACTAAGTTGATTCTTTTCAAAAAGGCATAAACACACCCAGTCTACTTATCTGCCATTCAGAATATCAAATGGTGTAAGCTGAATATTACTAAAAGTCTTGGGAAAAATATACACTCTTGGACCAAGCAATTCCATATGTAGCATAGGACTTCACATCATGGAAACAATCACTGATGCATCCAAACATTTATATACAAGGAAGTTCTTCATAACCTCATTTGTAATAGCAAAAAGGAGAAGGCAATACAGCAACATATTCACCAAGAGAGTATTGGCTGAATTAACTTGGCACACTGGAAGTGTAAGGTGTAGATAATTAGTCAATGCCATACTACAAATTCACAGTATCAAATGAAGTAAGCAGGTCCAAAGTGGTATGTGCATCAAGATCCCAATTTCATAATAGATATGAAAAAATTAAAAATGAAAAGATGTGCATCAAAATATGAACAGAAATTAGATTTTAGGTATAGTGGATTGAATAGCGTCCCCTCAAAAGTCATATCCACCTGGAACCACAGACTGTGACTTTATTTGGAAATAGGGTCTTTGCATACGTAATTAGTTAAGATGAGGCCAGACTGGATTAGGGTGAGCTGTAAACCCAATGACTAGTGCCCTTAAAAGAAGAGATGCCATGGGCTTCCCTGGTGGCACAGTGGTTGAGAGTCCGCCTGCTGATGCAGGGGACGCGGGTTCGTGCCCCGGTCCGGGAAGATCCCATATGCCGCGGAGTGGCTGGGCCCGTGAGCCATGGCCGCTGAGCCTGCGCGTCCAGAGCCTGTGCTCCACAACGGGAGAGGCCACAACAGTGAGAGGCCCATGTACCGCAGAAAAAAAAAAAAAAAAAAAAGAAGAGATGACACACAAAGACATGCAGAAGAAGGACATGTGAAGACAGAGGCAGAGATTGGGGTGATGCAGCTACAAACAAAGGAATGCCAAGGATTGCTGGGATCTACCAGAAGCTAGGAAGAAACAAGGAAGGATCCTTCACCAGTGCCCTGCTGATACCTTGATTTTGGATTTCTCATCTCTAGAACTGTGAGAGGACACAGTTTTGTTGTTTTAAGTCACCAAGTTTGAGGTCATTTGTTAAGGCAGCCCTAGGAAACTAAAACAGTAAGTGATCTTTATTTTCCTCTTCATGTGTATGGTTTTTGCCCTATTTTATAAATTAATATGTTACTTTCATAATGAGAAAAATGCAATTAAAGACATATTGTGGCCTAATAATTAAATATCTAATAACTGATAATTATATATTCTTTTGAACAGAAAAGCTCTAATCCACGTATTTTGTAGAGAAAAATCTGTGTTCAAACACACTCTAAAATACTGATGAGCATCTGAAGCCCCAATACTTTTATTATTTATATTCTACATTTACGAGATTTGGAGATAAGCAAGGGAGATCTCTCTAAGCATGACCAAACATCACTAAAATTTATTAATAATAAAATCAAAGTAAACTAAGCAGCTCTGTAAAAGCAATAAAGAACTTCCGGAACAGCAATCGTGTTTGGCTCATATAATATTGATGTGGTTTTAGTAAATAGAGCTATTTCTCAGGTGGGCATTGAGAGAATTCAATATGGAACAAATATGAGAAAATATACTTGGATACAAGACAGACACAATCCAAATAAACCTTAGAACTGGAAGATTTAGACTTCATCTAGTACATCTTCCAATAATTCAAGAATCCTTCAAACAACATTCCTGACAGGTGATAATTCATTCAACAGAATGAAATTTTCCAACTACCCATCACTTGCCAAGGATGCATGACTACATCATCCAGTGACTAGTTCCAAAGGCAGAAGCTCACTTCTTCAGAAAGCAGCCTATTCCATTCTTCGACAATTCTAGTTCTTAGAAAACTCATTCCAGAAAGAAGATTTTATCTCAACATAACTAAATTATTTTTATTCTCCTTCTATACTTTTTCTTCACTCTTCCATTCATCCTTCATAGCCAACTTGTATCATAACTTGAAGTTATAAATTTTAAAAGTTCTAGAAAGGAAATCAAGAGATTACTAACTTCTCACCAATGACAACATTCTCTTTACAGCATTCTTTACCCAACTGCTATCTCCTCTGATTTTGAACACAATCAATTTAAAAAGAACAAGTTCCCTAATCTGTGAGCAGGCAGATCTACTTTAGGCATGTTTTATGTAGAGTTGAACTTTGCCTTTCTATGAATTTCACTGAGTGGTTCTATTCCTTCCTGCCACAGCACAGTGAACTCATCCATGTGAAGGTTACCCAGGCATCAGAAAATCACCATCAGATCTCCCATTAGATCTTTACTTAACTAGGTAAAACACTCCTGGTTACCCTTCCTGGTTTTGAGATTCTTCATTATTCAACCTCCTTCATATTTTTTCTGAATAAATCTCAATACATTCATATGTCTATCTATAGCCTAGTACCTGGTACTCAATATATTTCAGATACAGTATGGCCATGGAGAGTGGCAGCACTAATATGGCAACTGTGGCAAAAACCGTATTAACCACAGAGGAAACAGTACACACCCTGTTGATTGCTTAGCTAAAATCCTGGAGTATTTTTCACTAGAATCCCTTTTAATTTTTGTTTTTTTTCCCATTCCTATAAACGGAGTTTCTTTTTTTAATCTTAACTAAAATGCAGAACTTTGTATTTATCCTTATTGAATGTCATTGCATTAGTTTCCACCTTTCTTGCTAGCTTTTCAATGTCTCTCTGATCCCTAACTCTTCAATCCAAATAGTATCCTTTAGAGACATGCATCCTTCACAAATTTACCAAGATCTTCCCTGTCTTCCCTTAAGCAGAGGGTTTTAAGCATTTTAACTGTAAAGCTCTGGAGTTCCCTGGAAGCTCTTCAAGTATTAGTCACAACGTTGCTGCTACTGCTAATGATACCTAATGAGTACCTCTTTCTACCAAACATTGTTCCTAGTGCTTTATTTACATTATCGCATCTAATACTCATAAAAATGTTATGAGATAATGAGTACTGCTACTGTTCATTTTACAGATAAAAACATGGCTAGTGAGTGATAGAGCCTGAGCTGGTTATGAGCCAGTGTGGCTATATCGGCTCTTTATAGGCTCTGTCTATTCTGACTGGGCAATGCCCTGCATTACCAGTTGTTAAATATTTTTAAAATAACTCTTGTGTAGAGCAAGGATTTGGACCCCAGCTGCCTGATTCCAGAGTCTGTCTTCTTAAGCAGATTCCATTCTGGCTCTCCATGATGGATGAAGGCAAAGCCAAATAATCCTGCCTACCATGTGTGCTTCAACTACAGATACTCTACTTTTATCTCATTGAGCGTTTTCTCTATGAGTGTTTTCTCTATAAGTATTTGATGTGAAATTCACTTTAAAAATATCTGCTGCCAGAAGTTTTTAAAGAACTAAAGGATAAATGAAAATACAGTAAATAACTGAACTTAATATGTATAGCTCCCCCCATACCACTATAAATATCAAATATATCATTTAAAATAACACTGAAATTACATGCAATACTATGTGTATGTGTATGTGTTTGTATGTAAGTGAGAGAAAGCATTTCTTCCCCCTGTAAGATGTGTAGCTTTTGTTATATTCTTAGATAGGTTACAGATATACAAAAGTCAGCATAGTATAGGATCACGTCTGAACGGATGTACAACTAAATTTGTCCATTTTTTTCCAAGGACATGAGACAACAGAAAAAAAGTCCTTGTTGAAATCAGATGAATTGTGATTGTAATTCTCAAACTCAAGAATTTGATCTTGAGTAAATTTCATGTTGCCTTTGAGTCTCAGTTTCACATTTGTGAAACGGGGGAAAACAGTACCTACCTTAGATTATTGCAAGAACAAAATGAAATAATATATGTAAAGTACTTGGAACAATTTTTGGTAGGCAGCTGGTACTAAATATAAATTAATAAATTTATAAGGAATGTTTTGTGCCAGAATTCTCAAAGCTAAAGGATGAACAAGAAACATATTCCTGTAGGAATTGTATGTGAATTGGGGAAGTTATTTATATAGTAAAACAAATAACTTAGAAAAAAAATCATCTGCTTGAATATTCAAGACAAAATGGGGGACTTGGAAATTCCTTCCTGAAGCAGACCTCTTCTATGGAATACCTTAGTAGAAACCTTGATGAGTACTGGTGCGGGAATTCTCCACTTCAGCAGTTTAATAACACTCTCCAAAAAGGGAAAAACCTCTTCAGTCTAATAATAAAAGGAACTATCTAAGAATGATAAATTTTACTATATAATTTTAAAATTAATTATGGCACTTACTATCAGAATACAATTATCCATCGGTCCCTCATATTCCTGCATATCTTGGGAACCAAGGCACTGACAAGATTTTCTGAATTAGCTTTTCAAGGACGTTTATTCAGCAACACCCTTAAGAAATAGAGATTGGTAGGTTTGTCTGCTGTCCAGCATAATAAAGGTAATATCTAGCTCTAGGGCAAATATTGGTCAGAGTTCCTTGCTGGATATCATAAAATACTGGGGTTTCCTGAGCTTGGGGTTACTATCCTATAATGCAACCCACTGCATGTGCAAACATCACCTGGCCCTTGTAATGTTGCCCTATGGGAACTGGAGGTTGGAAAATATGCTTAAGAAAATGCTGACATTATAGACAAGCTTCTTAGATAGCCTAATTCACCAGAGGGCAGAGAGCAGAAGCAAGAACTACAATCCTGCAGACTGTGGAACAAAAACTATGTTCACAGAAAGATAGACAAGATGAAAAGGCAGAGGGCTTTGTATTAGATGAAGGAAAAAGGTAAAACCCCAGAAAAACAACTAAATGAAGTGGAGATAGGCAACCTTCCAGAAAAAGAATTCAGAATAATGATAGTGAAGATGATACAGGATCTTGGAAAAAGAATGGAGGCAAAGATCAAGAAGATACAAGAAATGATTAACAAAGACCTAGAAGAATTAAAGAACAAACAAACAGAGATGAACAATACAATAACTAAAATAAAAAATACACTAGAAGGAAATGAATAGCAAAATAACTGAGGCAGAAGAACTGAGGCAGAAATGAATAGCAAAATAACTGAGGCAGAAGAACTGGAAGACAGAATGTTGGAATTTACTGCTGCAGAACAGAATAAAGAAAAGAGAATGAAAAGAAATGAAGACAGCCTAAGAGTCCTCTGAGAAAACATTAAACGCAAAAACATTCGCATTGTAGGGGGCCCAGAAGAAGAAGAGAGAGAGAAAGGACCCGAGAAAATATCTGAAGAGATTACAGTCGAAAACTCGCCTAACATGGGAAAGGAAACAGCCACCCAAGTCCAGGAAGCACAGAGAGTTCAATAAAGGATAAACCCAAGGAGAAATACGCCGAGACACATAGTAATCAAACTGGCAAAAATTAAAGACACAGAAAAATTATTGAAAGCAGCAAGGGAAAAATGACAAATAACATACAACGGAACTTCCATAAGGTTAAGAGCTGGTTTCTCAGCAGAAACTCTACAAGCCAGAAGGGAGTGGCATGACAGATTTAAAGTAATGAAAGGGAAGAATCTACAACCAAGATTAGTCTACCCAGCAAGGATCTCATTCTGATTTGATGGAGAAATCAAAAGCTTTACATACAAGCAAAAGCTAAGAGAATTCAGCACCACCAAACCAGCTCTACAACAAATGCTAAAGGAACTTCTCTAAGTGGGAAAAACAAGAGAAGAAAAGGATCTACAAAAACAAACCCAAAACAATTAAGAAAATGGTCATAGGAACATACATATCGATAATTACCTTAAACGTGAATGGATTAAATGCTCCAACCAAAAGACACAGGCTTACAAAATGGATACAAAAACAAGTCCCTTATATATACTGTCTACAAGAGACCCACTTCAGACCTATGGACACATACAGACTGAAAGTGATGGGATGGAAAAATACATTTCATGCAAATGGAAACCAAAAGAAAGCTGGAGTAGCAATACTCATATCAGCTAAAATAGACTTTAAAATAAAGAATGTTACAAGAAACAAGGAAGGACACTACATAATGATCAAGGGATCAATCCAAGAAGAAGATATAACAATTACAAAAATATATGCACCCAAAATAAGTGCACCTCAATACATAAGGCAACTGCTAACAGCTATAAAAGAGGAAATAAATAGTAACACAATAATAGTGGGGGACTTTAACACCTCACTTACACCAATGGACAGATCATCCAGACATAAAATTAATAAGGAAACACAAGCTTTAAATGACACAATAGACCAGAGAGATTTAATTGATATTTATAGGACATTCCATCCAAAAACAGCAGATTACACTTTCTTCTCAAGTGCGCATGGAACATTCTCCAGGATAGATCACATCTTGGGTCACAAATCAAGCCTCAGAAAATGTAGGAAAATTGAAATCATATCAAGCATCTTTCCTGATCACAACGCTATGTGATTAGGAATCAATTACAGGAGACAAAAACGTAAAAAACACAAACACATGGAGGTTAAACAATACATTACTAAATAACCAAGAGATCACTGGAGAAATCAAAGAGGAAATTAAAAAATACCTAGAAACAAAAGACAATGAAAAGACAACAATCCAAAACCTATGGGATGCAGCAAAAGCAGTTCTAAGAGGTAAGTTTATAGCAATACAAGCCTACCTCAAGAAACAAGCAAAATCTCAAATAAACAATCTAACCTTACACCTAAAGGAACTACAGAAAGAAGAACAAACAAAACCCAAAGTTAGCAGAAGGAAAGAAATCATAAAGATCAGGGCAGAAATAAATGAAATAGAAACAAAGAAAACAATAGCAAAGATCAGTAAAACTAAAAGCTGGTTCTTTGAGAAGTTAAACAAAATTGATAAACCATTAGCCAGACTCATCAAGAAAAAGAGGGAGAGGACTAAAATTAATAAAATTAGAAATGAAAAAGGAGAAGTTGCAACAGACACTGCATAAATACAAAGCATCCTAAGATACTACTACAAGCAACTCTATGCCAATAAAATGGACAACCTGGAACAAATGGACAAATTCATACAAAGATATAACCTTTCAAGACTAAACCCGGAAGAAATAGAAAGTATCAACAGACCAATCACAAGGAATGAAATTGAAACTGTGATTAAAAATCTTCCAACAGGGCTTCCCTGGTGGCGCAGTGGTTGAGAGTCTGCCTGCCGATGCAGGGGACTCAGGTTCGTGGCCCGATCCAGGAAGATCCCACATGCCGTGGAGCGGCTGGGCCCGTGAGCCATGGCCGCTGAGCCTGCGCATCCGGAGCCTGTGTTCCACAACGGGAGAGGCCACAACAGTGAGAGACCCGCGTACCGCAAAAAAAAAAAAAAAAAAAAAAAAAAAATCTTCCAAGAAACAAAAATCCAAGACCAGATGGCTTCACAGGTGAATTCTATCAAACACTTAGAGAAGAGCTAACACCCATCCTTCTCAACCTCTTCCAAAAATTTGCAGAGGAAGGAATACTACCATTCTATGAGGCCACCATCACCCTGATACCACTACAAAAAAAGAAAATTACAGACCAATATCACTGATGAATATAGATGCAAAAATCCTCAACAAAATACTAGCAAACAGAATCCAACAGCACAGTAAAAGTATCATACACCATGATCAAGTGGGATTTATCCCAGGGATGCAAGAATTCTTCCATATATGCAAATCAATCAATGTGATACACCGTATTAACAAATTGAAGAAGAAAAACCATATGATCATCTCAATAGGTACAGAAAAAGCTTTTGACAAAATTCAACACCCATATATGATAAAAACTCTCCAGAAAGTGGGCATAGAGGGAACCTACCTCAACATAATAAAGGCCATATATGACAAACACACAGCAAACATCATTCTCAAAGGTGAAAAACTGAAACCATTTCCTCTAAGATCAGGAACAAGACAAGGATGTCCACTCTCACCACTATTATTCAACGTAGTTTTGGAAGTCCTAGCCATGGCAATCAGAGAAGAAAAAGAAATAAAAGGAATACAAATTGGAAAAGAAGAAGTAAAACTGTCACTGTTTGCAGATGACATGATACTATACAGAAAGAATCCCAAAGGTGCCACCAGAAAACTACTAGAGCTAATCAATGAATGTGGAAAAGCTGCAGGATACAAAATTAATGCACAGAAATCTCTTGCATTCCTATACACTAATGATGAGAAATCTGAAAGAGAAATTAAGGAAACACTCCCATTTACCACTGCAACAAAAAGAATAAACTACCTAGGGAACAAAAGTCCTGTATGCAGAAAACTATAAGACACTGATGAAAGAAATTAAGATACCAACAGATGGAGAGATAATACCATGTTCTTCAATTAGAAGAATCAATATTGTGAAAATGACTATACTACCCAAAGCAATCTACAGATTCAATGCAATCCCTATTAAATTACCAGTGGCATTTTTTTACAGAACTAGAACAAAAAATCTTAAAATTTGTATGGAGACACAAAAGACCCGGAATAGCCAAAGCAGTCTTGAGGGGAAAAAAAACAGAGCTGGAGGAATCAGGCTCCTGGACTTCAGGCTATACTACAAAGCTACAGTAATCAAGACAATATGGTACTGGCACAAAAACAGAAATATAGATCAATGGAACAGGATAGAAAGCCCAAAGATAAACCCACGTACCTATCATCAACTAATCTATGATAAAGGAGACCAGGAGATACAATGGAGAAAAGGCAGTCTTTTCAATAAGTGGTGCTGGGAAAACTGGACAGCTACATGTAAAAGAATGAAATTAGAACACTCCCAAACTCTATACACAAAAATATACTCAAAATGGATTAGAGACCTAAATGTAAGACCAGACACAATAAAACTCTTAGGGGAAAACACAGGAAGAACACCCTTTGACATAAATCACAGCAAGATCTTTTTTGATTCATCTCTTAGAGTAATGGAAATAAAATAAAAAATAAACAAATGGGACCTAATGAAACTTAAAAGCTTTCGCACAGCAAAGGAAATCATAAACAAGATGAAAAACCACCCTCAGAATGGGAGAAAATATTTGCAAACAAATCAACGGACAAAGGATTAATCTCCAAAATATATAACTGCTCATACAGTTCAATATTAAAACAACAAACAACCCAATCCAAAAATGGGCAGAAGACCTAAATAGACATTTCTCCAAAGAAGACATACAGATGGCCAACAAACACATGAATAGATGCTCAACAACTCTAATTATTAGAGAAATGCAAATCAAAACTACAATGAGGGGGACTTCCCTGGTGGCACAGTGGTTAAGAATCCTCCTGCCAATGCAGGGGACACAGGTTTGAGCTCTGGTGTGGGAGGATCCCACATGCCGTGGAGCAACTAAGCCCGTGCACCACAACTACTAAGCCTGCACTCCAGAGCTCACGAGCCACAACTACTGAAGCCTGCATGCCACAACTACTGAAGCCCATGTGCCTAGAGCCCGTGCTCTGCAACAAGAGAAGCCACCGCAATGAGAATCCCGCGCACCACAAGCAGAGTAGCCCCCTTCGCTGCAACTAGAGAAAGACTGCGTGCAGCAACTAAGACCCAAAGCAGCCAAAAATAAATATAAATAAATTTATTTAAAAAAAAAAAAACTACAATGAGGTATCACTTCACACCAGTTAGAATAGGCATCATCAGAAAATCTACAAACAACAAATGCTATAGAGGGTGTGGAGAAAAGGGAACCCTCTTGCACTGTTGGTGGGAATGTAAACTGATACAGCCACTATGGAGAACAGTATGGAGGTTCCTTTAAAAACTAAAAATAGAACTACCATATGACCAGCAATCCCAATACTGGGCATATACTGGGAGAAAGCCATAATTCAAAAAGACACATGCACCCCAATGTTCACTGCAGCTGTACTTACAATAGCCAGGTCATGGAAGCAACCTAAATGCCCATTAACAGACAAATGGATAAAGAAGAAGTGGTACATATATACAATGGAATATTACTCAGCCATATAAAGGAACGAAATTGAATCATTTGTAGAGACATGGATGAATCTAGAGACTGTCATACAGAGTAAAGTAAGTCAGAAAGAGAAAAACAAACATTGTATATTAATGCATATATGTGGAACCTAGAAAAATGGTACAGTTGAACCAGTTTGCAAGGCAGAAATTGAGACACAGAGGTAGAAAACAAATGTATGGACACCAAGAGGGGAAAGCGGCGGTGGGGGTGGGGGTGGGATGAATTGGGAGATTGGGATTGACATGTATACACTGATGTGTATAAAATGGATGACTAATAAGGACCTGCTGTGTAAAAAAATAAATTAAATAAAATGCAAGTATTCAAAAAAAAAAGAATTAATGCTACATAGGAAATTATTAGTCAACTAAAAAACTGGCATATGGTTGTTTGCTTGGATAAAAATATTGTATCAATATTAAATTTCCTGAAGTTGAAAAGAAAAGAAAATGCTGACATTCTGGCTACTGCTATTGCTGTAAGTATCCAGAAGTCTCGTGTCTTTTGCCAGCATCTATGAAATTGTAGCAAGCTAACTCATTAGCTTCCAAGTAGGATAAAATCTTAGACCCATCAGTTATCTCTCTCTCTCTCTCTCTCTCTCTCTCTCTATATATATATATATATATATATATATATATATCTCATAAATAAGTTTGAAACATAAATGATAAACAAGAAGATGTATTTAACTATATAAAAGACAATGGGCTAATAGCTTTTATAAACTTTTTTAAAAACTTCTGAAAAACAGTAAGAAAAAGATGAACATCTGAAAATATGGGCTAAACATATGAACATATAATTACCCAAAAAATAAATATAAATGTAAGATGTGAAAAATATATAAATTTTTAATAATCAAAAAATATGTACTTAATTACAGAAAAATTTAAACTTGGAAAAAATTTCTAAATTCAATGACAACAGTGAATTTAATTTAGGTGTTCAGAAAATGTCTCCATCATTACCAGCTGGCAGGAGTGTAAGTTGTAAAACATTTTTTCTAGGGAAACTTGTAATATATGTCATAGTCCCTAAAAAGAATGCATACCCTTTGACACTATGATCCCATTTGAGGAATATATCCTACGGAAATAATTAGATAATGTATTTCATCATTTTTCACAATAGGAAACAGCACAGATTTCCAATGACAAATGAATTCTTTACTTTTAATTATGATATAGGAATATAGTATAATACAGTGTGCTACTAATAATTTAAATACACACAAATATGAAAGAAGAGGGCATTTATGTATTTTGAAGTAGAAGAAGAAACACTATAGGAAAATTTCTATAGTAGAATCTCAATTTTGATAAAGAAAAATTTGTATGTATAATTTCTCGTAAGGAATTTAAAAGCCAATAATCAAAATTGTTAACAGTCATTTTCTCTAAACAATAGTAATCAAAGTAATTTCACTTAGACTTTTTTGTGTCTGATGTCTTTGTGACTTTTATAAACTTTTAAAATTCTAAAAGAAGAAAAAAAGAAAGTTACCTTCTCAAGATTCTGTTTTGTCTGTCTTGGCCCTTGTCATCTCTATCTCTTTACTAAGTGGTCTAAATACATCTGTTAACAGAGACGTCTTAGGTCTCGATACACAGTCTTCAGTGTTACTTGTCTGAACAATCTGCAGTTTGCCTTTTCCCACATTTTAAAAAATACATGAGTCTTTATCATTTTATGCTCCTTGGAGTCACAGAGTACAAGTGTACACTCTCAGATGTATAAGAGCTCAAATATTTGCACAGCAAAGGAAATCATAAACAAGACGAAAAACCACCCTCAGAATGGGAGAAAATATTTGCAAACAAATCAACGGACAAAGGATTAATCTCCAAAATATATAACTGCTCATACAGTTCAATATTAAAAAAACAAACAACCCAATCCAAAAATGGGCAGAAGACCTAAATAGACCTTTCTCCAAAGAAGACATACAGATGGCCAACAAACACATGAATAGATGCTCAACAATATTTAAATATTCAAATATTTAAAGGCCTTGCCTATTTCCCTAACCCGTTTCCATCTTCTCTGGTTAAAACATGGCTTTGTTAATCATTCCTTATATGATTTAATTCCTAGGCCCTTCTCCATCGCAGTCACCTGTTCTCACATTTCTTGGAGCGCTCACATTTCTTGGTCAACGTCTTTTTAAAACTTCAGAGAAAACATCCCTCCATACCCAGTTTGACAAACAGAGTACAAAATACCACAGTTTCCATCACTGGTACATTTCTATTAACATGCCTCTTTTTGCATCTTTTTAGAAGTAGTCATATTGCTCTACTGATGCGTACTGAACACCGTCTTCATAAAAATACTACCAAATTATAGCTCTATCATCTTGCATTTCCTAATTAACTTTGTATGTAGGTATTTGAATTTGTGTATTCATACCTGAGTAAATCTAGGAGTTCACATATCCCCCTATTATAGCTCATTTTATTAACTCTGGTTCTTAACCCAACAGAAAACAGGAATACATCTTTCAAGCTTAACAAATCTAGATGAATTTTGTGTGCCTCTAACTGTGCGCCTTTGTATATTTCTCACACACATACATCTTTACAAAATGTAATCAAGTGGTTTGTTTTCTCTCAGAGAGTAAGTTGTCATCTTGAGAGGATCCTAAGTGAAGGGTATTGGAAATTTAAGAGGCTGGGGACAGATCATTTTAACAAGAAAGAGCCTCAATCCTTTGAGGGTTCTCATACTCAGAAGCAGCTAGTATAAATGAGTGAAGCATCATATGCTGGAGAGCACTTGAGCATCCAGAGGGGCCACTTCTGACCTCTGCCATAGGGGAACATGGCCCATATTCTGACTTTTCATGAGAATCCAGAAAGCTGAGTTTTTATGGGGATCATCCAATTTTCAAATTGCTTCATTTAATTTTAAAAAAGTTTAACGAGGGCTTCCCTGGTGGCGCACTGGTTGAGAGTCCACCTGCCGATGCAGGGGACACGGGTTCGAGCCCTGGTCTGGGAAGATCCCACATGCCGCGGAGCAGCTAGGTCCGTGAGCCACAGCTACTGAGCCTGCGCATCTGGAGTCTGTGCTCCACAACAAGAGAGGCCGCGATAGTGAGAGGCCGGCACACCGTGATGAAGAGTGGCCGCCGCTTGGCACAACCAGAGAAAGCCCTTGCACAGGAACGAAGACCCAACACAGCAAAAATAAAAAAAATTAAAAAAAAAAAAGTTTAACGAGCTCTGTCTTCCAAATTAAATATACCCACAAACCAAATATATTCTGTATGGCTGATGGTAACCCTAGAGTCGGTGAAAGCTATGAGAAGGAAGCAAGAGTCTTAGTATCCAACTCCCCATGATTGATGGCATGCCACGATTGGCAATTTCATAGTTTTGCATTTATTAACAGTCCACGAAGAACTCTGGATTCTTTACTGAGCATTAATTGTAAAAGTACTTATTGAACTCCTTCTATACTCTTTAATACTATCAATGAAAAAACATCAACATAATCAACTTATTAGCATCTACTGCAAATATAGAATAATTTCAAGAAAGTCAGATTCAGAGTTTCAAGTATGAGTCCCTCTAAAAGCCTTAATAAAAATCGTAGGATCAGGATTTAGCATGGAAAATGTTTACTTAGTATCTCATAATCACCATAAGGAATTTTAGACTCATAATATGAATCTGTCATAATCAGGAGACATTTCAGTGCTTTAGGATTTTTCATGAGACTTTCTGGGAACCACACTTTTGTTAAATATAACTAGTTATACAACCCTTGACACAAAGTCAAAATACCAAGGGCAAAAATGCTCTCTCCTTTGACCTATAGCAACTGTACAATTCTATTCCATGCCTGACAGCTGATTCTCACAAGGCCTCTGACATACCAAACATAATCCATGACAGCTGATTCTAGAGAACAGCAGTCACGGCAGACAATTATTTTTGATTAGTTGTCTGAAAGAAGCAAGAATAAATTATATATTTGATCTGATCATGTATAGAGATAGCCTTTCATTAGATCCAAATCTGGAATTACTAAGTAAACGTTTACTTAGTAAACTGACATAGGCAAATACACAAGAGTAATTTGATGCTTTATATTCCGATACCATTGCTCAGGTTTTCCTCCACCCCTCTCTAGCAGTCATCCTTTAAGATAAAGGGAGCTCTGTTTAACATACAGGTTCACAGGTCAAAAGCCCAAGAGTTTCACTCTTCAATCTACAAGTGGCCCAGGAATCTGCATTTTACTGGCTCCCTAGGGGATTAAGAAGCAGGACATCTGCAAAGTGTATTTTGAGAGACGCTGCCTAATTCTTATCATTTCCCTAAGTGTTACTCATATCAAAACTGTACCCACCCTCAATTCTCTAACCCACCCTCAATTCTCTAACCCCTTAATTTGCACATTACATAATATTCATATCACTTTCAGAAAATATAATATATGGAAGACTAGACAAGACATAGGCACCAATTTGTTTAGTGACTGATAGTCTCTATTAGCCAACCTCCAATTTCTTCTGTTCTCACCTCAGAAACTGACTCCAAAAAAACTGGCCAAACTCTGATTGTTTTCCAACACAAGGGCTTTTTATTTTTAACCGATATATAGAGATATGCAATGAAAGTTGCTACTCTCTCCTATATGAGTGGCCTTGAAGCTAGCCCAGGCTTCAGCTCCCACCATACCTGAGGGTACAAGGAGCTCAACTCTCAGTCACACTCCATGGCCAGATGGCACATTGCCAAGCCTCCAAGAAAGATAGCTCTAAAATGTAAGAGTTTTGGCCCTAACCTACCAGACCAATTACTTAAGGTCGGACTTCATGCATGAGTTCCTCTGGCAAATAGTATTTACCAGTTGTGGGCAGTGATTTGACTGTGGATCCAAGCCCCTTTGATTGGATTCCTCCAAAGAAAGTTCAGCACTGGGAATAAGCACCTTTAACTGGAAATGTTGGCTTATCTGCTGGTAAACAGAAAATAGGAGTCAATTATGTAGGTAAGGACGTGTGTGTGTGTGTGTGTGTGTGTGTGTGTGTGTGTGTGTGGACACTGAGCATTATAAACTTCTCTGAAAAATATGTGACCCAGTCATGATACTAACTAACCATTTTACCTTAGCAAATACTTTAACAAGGGTGTCTACTATCACTACTCTTATTCAACATAGTACTGGAAGTCCTGGCTAGAGCAATCAAGCAAGATAAAGAAAATAAAAGACAATCAAATAAGAAAGGAAGGAGTAAAACTGCCTTTGTTTGCAGATGACATGATCTTATATATAGAAGATCCTAAAGACTCAAATAAAAAATTGTTGGAACTAATCAACAAACACAATGGAGTTGCAGAATATAAAATCAATATACAGCAATCAATTATATTTCTACACACTAACAATGAAATATCTGAAAAAGAAATAAAACAATCTCATTCACGAGAGCAACAAAGACAATAAAACACTTAGGAATAAATTTATCCAAGGAAGTGAAAGATTTGTACAATAAAAACTACAAGACTTCAATAAAAGAAATTGATGACACAAACAAATGGAAAGATATCCCATGTTCATAGATCATAAGAACTTGGACTTCCATTTTCTATATAAAGAATGGAATTAGAATCAATGATGGCAAAAGATTCCTCCTCTGATGCTCTGTTTCATTCAAATACAGATTACCTTGCAGTATTATTTAAATATCTCATTACTGTATTTCAACAACAAAACTGTAAGCTTCATGATATTATGTCTTATACTTCTTTTTCCTTTATCACATCTGAAAGCACCCTGTTCTTTTCATTCATACGTTTTAGTAGATTGGTTAAAATGTTCTCTCCTCCTCTGGGGGACACAACTAGATTCTATTTTCTATCCTCCCCTTGATCATGTGACCGAATTGCGAACAACAGAATGTGAACAGAAGTGAGGTATGCCATTTCTAAGCCAGGCCCATAAAACCCTCCCACACACAGTCCTCCACTCTTTTCCCCCCACATTCCAGCTAAAAAAAGAAAACTTGAAGGTCTAGAAAAGAACTGAGCTGCAAGATGAAAGGAACTTCTGTCCCCAAGTTGCTGTCCATGTAGAGATACCTAGATTGCTACCTAATACAGGAACAACTATGCTGAGCTGTAGAGTGAGTAAGAAGTAAACTCTATATCTGTAAACACGCTGAAATGCAGTTTTTTAAATATGAGCATTTAGGCACCTAATACTAGCACTTATCTAAATTGTAATAATATACTATTTATTTATTTATTTATCCCTCTAATAGTCTAAAAGCTCCTTAGAGCCTGGAACTATGCCTGTTTTTTCTCACCAGCAAGTCTCTAGCTCCTGGCCCAGTGCCTGGTATGTAGCAATTTCTCAGTAAATCCTGTTGAATGTATGAATAAAGAAAAACATGCTCAACAGGTATAAGTTAATAAATGCTTACAGTAAGTCTCCTACATACAAACGAGTTCCATTCTGAGAGCGTGTTCGTAAGTCCAATTTGTTCGTAAGTCCAACAAAGTTAGCCTAGGTACCCAACTACCACCATCAGCTATATAGTACTGTGCTATAACAGGTTTATAATACTTTTCACACAAATAATATATAAAAAACAAACACAAAAGATAAAGAAAACATTTTTAACCTTACAGTAAAATACCTTGAAAAGTACAGTAGTACAGTACAACAGCTGGCATACAGGGGCTGGCATCAAGTGAACAGGCAAGAAGAGTTACTGACTGGAGGAGGGAGAAGAGGTGGGAGATGGTAGAGCTGAAGGATCATCAGCAATAGGAGACGGAGGGCAAGCTGCAATTTAACCATGCCTGACGATGATGGCACAGGTTCTGGTTCCTTGCTGGATTCAATTCTGTCTACCCCTTGAAAAAAATGATTCACTGATGTCTGGGTAGTAGCTCTTTTTTTTCTAGTCACAGATGATACAGTAGCACTGGATTGTATTCTGAACAGCTGCTGCAACCTCTGTGTACCGTTCTATGTTCAGATCCTATGCCTCAGAAACTAACAGTGCTTCCTCAAATAAAGAAAATCCCCTTGCCATTTCCCATGTCATAAATCTCATCAGTTCTTCAGTTACTTCTTCTTCCTCTTGTCTCTTTTCATCCTTTCTCTGGGCCTACAATTCCATCAGGTCTTCATTAATAAGCTCCTCACGTTGCACAGCAAGGAGTTCAGTGAAGTCATCCTCTTGCAGATCTAGCTCCAGCTTCTTGCTGAGGGTCACCAAGTTGCTCGTTATTGCTTGGCCCTTCATAGCAGTACCAGCTACATCACTGATGCTTTTACACTTGCTTCCAGACATCCTAGGCTGGAAATAAAGATAATGTGCTACTGTACTCTATACAGTACTGTACAGTACAAAAAAGCACAACCACTTATCACTTATATGCACATGA
Source organism: Leucopleurus acutus (assembly GCF_964270905.1). NCBI lineage: Eukaryota > Metazoa > Chordata > Mammalia > Artiodactyla > Delphinidae > Leucopleurus > Leucopleurus acutus. The sequence continues at coordinate 66,066,205 of NC_139149.1, read as the reverse complement.
CAATACGCCAGACACGTGAACTAATTTACGTGATTGGACACGCAAACAGCACATTCACATCTTTGAAAGTTCTCGGTGGGAGATTCAAGATGGCAGAAGAGCAGGTGGATGTGCGGATCATCTCTCTTCACAGATGCATCAGGAATACATCTATAGATAGAACAATTCTCACAGAACACTGGCTGAAAACTAACAGAACATCTTAGACACCAGGAAGGACTATAAAGATCCTTGCATAACTGGGCAGGACAGAAAAAAAGAAGGGAGGAGGAGGAGGAGGAGAGGAAGCGGAAGGGGACCTGCTCCCCAGGACGGAGGAGCTGAAGCAGAGGAGAGACTCCTGAATTCTGGGAAACCCCCTCTCTTGTGGGGAAATTGATTGGGACAGAAGGGAAGCATTAGAGGCTGTCAGAAGAGGATGTAGAGGTCGATCTGTGGCAGATGGTCCATACCATGGCCCTATGCGCCCCGGACTGGGATGTGGGTTCACAGGCATGCAAGGGGGCTGGGAGCTGGTGCATGGGGATTGGAGAACAGGCCCAGAATGAGAACTCCTGTTGGCTGTGAGGAGACGAACTGAGGGGATAGAAGGGAGGCAATCTGCAGCAGGGAATGCCTATGGAGGAAGACCAGACTGCCATGGAAGCAGGGCGCTATTGCTGAGTCACATGCAGGGGGAGGAGCTGCTATTGTAGCCTCTCTGCCCACACGCCGGTGCCTGCCAACAACAATAAAAGAAGCCCACTCAGGGCAGGCTCTTGCACGCTGGGCGCTGAGCAATAAAATAAGCCCCCTCAGAGCTGGCCCTCATGCGCTGGCTGCAGGGCAATTAAAAAAAAAAAACAAAACCGGGCTTCCCGGGTGGCGCAGTGGTTGGGAGTCCGCCTGCCGATGCAGGGGACGCGGGTTCATGCCCCGGTCCAGGAGGATCCCACGTGCCGCGGAGCGGCTGGGCCCGTGAGCCATGGCCGCTGGGCCTGTGCGTCCGGAGCCTGTGCTCTGCAGCGGGAGAGGCCACAGCGGTGAGAGGCCCGTGTACCGCAAAAAAAAAAAAAAAAAAAAAAAAAAACCCTCAGGGCTGGCCCTTGCGGGCCTGCTGCTGCATTCCAGAAAAAGCTGGGCCAGGGCTGGCCTTCACACACCTTACACCAGGCACCAGAAAAGGCCCTCACTAGGGCCATAACTCTTGTGCCCATGGCTGCTGGCTTCCCTGCACATTTGGCACTGCCAGGGCTCCACTGGAGATCCAGATTCATACCACCTCTGTGCCTGGTCCTCACAGGGGCAGACCAAAGAGCTCCAAGGCAGCCTCAGGACCAGAATCCTGTGGGTGGACCACATGCAGATGTGGGGATAAAACCAAAGCTGAACCCCAGGGACAGGGTGACTAAGGAAGAAGATCAAAAATCTTTCCATCAGCTATACAAGCCACAGATTAAATCCCTGCAATCAGCTAGGTAGACCCTGCATCTATGGAATATCTGAGTAGACAATGAGGGTTCCCACAAATGAAAACGGTCTAGCTGTGGAAGCTGTGGACTTTGGCGGCAGCACACACAGGAATTGGGCCAGATCAGAGTCTGAGTGGTCCCCACAGGGCCCACAGCAGGTCCAGAGACAAGCCCAGAGGCAGAGGAGGGCCTCTTAGGGAGGCGAAGGTGGGCTGTGGCTCACAGCATGTGCAAGGACGCTTACAGCAGAGACCCCAGGGAGGCATAATTATTACTATTAATTTTATTATGTTTTGATTCATTCTGTTGTTGGTTCTAGCTTTTTGGTTTTTTTTTTTAGTTTCTTTTTCTTTTTTTGTTTGTTTGGTGATGGTATTTTAGTTCTTTTTTTTTTTTTTTTTTAGTCTTTTGGGATCTCCATGTTTTATTTTTTCTTTTATATGTTTCTATTTTTACGTTGCTTTGCTGTGGTTCTGTGTTCTCTTCCATTGTTTTTTTCTTTTTCTTTAATATATTTTGTTTTTTTAAAATATTTCCATTTGTACTTTGCTTTTCTGAGGTTCTGTGTTTTTTTCCCATTTTACTTTATTTTATTATTATTTTTTAATCATTTTTATTGGTTTGTTCTGTTTCCTTGCTTTATTCTTAAGTTGGCACGCTGCTTTGGTCTTCTTTTTTAGGTTATGTGTTTCTGTTGTTTTAATCCTAATTGTTTGATTTCATTTTTGAGTTCTATTTGTCTGGTTGTTCTCTTGCTTTCTATTTGGTTGTTTTTGTTTCTATTACGTGTGTTTGTTTCCTTGTCTCTGTTTTTGTTAGCTTGATTTTGTTTTACCATTTCTCTGGGTTTTTGTCTTTTTTAAAAAATATATTTTCTATTTTATTATTTTTTTTAATTTCTGTTTCTATGCTGCCTTTCTGTTGTGCTGTCTTCTTTCCCCTTTCTCTTTTTCTGTTTTTTCTTTTTCTTTTTTTTTTTTTATCATTTTTGTCAGTTTGTTTTGTTTCTTTGCTTCATTATTCAGTTAGCACTCTGCTTTGGTTTTGTTTTTGGTTTTTGGTTTTGTGTTTTTGTCAGCTTTCTTCTCAATTGTTTGATTTCATTCTTGGGTTCTTTTGTTTGGTTATTCTCTTGCTTTTTGATTTATTTGGTTCTGTTTTTGTTTCTTTTGTGTGTGTGCGTATTTCGTTTCAGTTTGTTTCATTTTACTTTTTACCATTTACCTGGGGTCTTCTTAATCTTTTTTTTTAAAAAATCCCCTTTATTGATGGGATGAGTGACATGCGGGGCCTTGGTCCCTCAACCAGAAGTTGGGCCTGAGGCTCTGAGATGGGAGCACTGAGCCCAGGATGCTGGACCACTAGAGAATTCCAAGTCCCCGGGAAGATGAATCACCGAGAGCTCTCACGGAGGCCTCCATCTGAATCCAAGACCTGGCTCCACTGAACTGCCAGCAGCTCCCAGTGCTGGACGCCTCACAGCAAACAACAAACAAGACAGGAACACAAACCCACCCATCAGCACACAGACTACCTAAAGTCACAGTAAGCTCACAGACTCCCCAAAACACACCACGGCCCTGCTCATCAGAGGGAAAAGATTCAGCCTCACCCACCAGAACACAGGCAACAGTCCCTCCGATCAGGAAGCCTACACAAGACACTGGACCAACCAAACCACCGGGGGCAGAGAACAGAAGCAAGAGGAACTACGATCATGTAGCCTAGAAAAAGGAGACATCGAGCACTGTAAATTAGACAAAACGAGAAGACAGAGAAATATCTTACAGTCAAGGAGCAAAATAAAAACCCACAAGACTAGACAAATGAAGAGGAAATAGGCAAACTACCTGGAAAAGAATTCAGAGTAATGACAGTAAAGATGATCCAAAATCTTGGAAACAGAATAGAGAAAATACAAGAAATGTTTAAAAAGGACCTAGAAGAGCAAAGAAACAATGATGCACACCATATAACTGAAATTAAAAGTACTCTAGAAGGAATCAATAGCAGAATAACTGAGGAAGAAGAACAGATAAGCGAGCTGGAAGACAGAATGGTGGAAATAACTGCCACAGAGCAGAATAAAGGAAAAAGAATGAAAAGAATGGAGGACAGTCTCAGAGACCTCTGGGACAATATTACACGCATCAACATTTGAATTACAGTCTTCCCAGAAGAAGAAGAAAAAAAAGAAAGGGCCTGAGAAAATATCTGAAGAGATTAGAGTTGAAAACTTGCCTCACATGGGAAAGGAAAGAGTCAATTAAGTCCAGGAAGCACAGAGTCCCATACAGGATAAATCCAAGGAGAAACACACCAAGAAACACATTAATCAAACTAAAACAATTAAACACAAAGAAAAAATATTAAAAGCAGCAAGGGAAAAGCAACAAATAATATATAAGGGAATGCCCATAAGGTTAACAGCTGATCTTTCAGCAGAAACTCTACAGTCCAGAAAGGAGTAGTAAGATATATTTTAAGTGATGAAAGGGAAAAACCTACAACCAACATTACTCTACCCAGTAAGGATCTCATTCAGATTTGATGGAGAAATCAAAAGATTTACAGACAAGCAAAAGTTAAGAGAATTCAGCACCATCAAACCAGCTTTACAACAAATGCTAAAGGAACTTCTCTAGGCAGGAAACACAAGAGACAGAAAAGACTTACAAAAAAACCCCAAAACAATTAAGAAAATGGCAATAGGAACATACATATCAATAATTATCTTAAATGTAAATGGTTTAAATGCCCCAACCAAAAGACACACAATGGCTGAATGGATACAAAAACAAGACCCACATATATGCTGTCTACAAGAGACCCACTTATGACCTAGGGACACATACAGACTGAAAGTCACAGCATGGAAAAAGATATTCCATGGAAGTGGAAATCAAAAGAAAGCTGGAGTAGCAATTCTCGTATCAGACAAAATAGACTTTAAAATAAAGACTATTACAAGAGACAAGGAAGGACACTATATAACGGACAAGGTATCAATCCAAGAAAAAGATATAACAATTGTAAATACTTATGCACCCAACATAGGAGCACTTCAATACATAAGGCAAATGCTAACAGCCATAAAAGAGGAAATCGACAGTAACACAATCATAGTAGGGGACTTTAACACTCCACTTTCACCAATGGACGGATCATCCAAAATGAAAATAAATAAGGAAACACAGGCTTAAAGTGACACATTAGACCAGATGGACTTAACTGATACTTATAGAACATTCCATTCAAAAACAACAATCTTCTCAAGTGCACACGGAACATTCTCCAGCATAGATCTCTCAAGGGTCACAAATCAAGCCTCGGTAAATTTAAGAAAACTGAAATCATATCAAGCATCTTTTCTGACCACAATGCTATGATACTAGATATCAATCACAGGAAAAAAAACTGTAAAATATACAAACACATGGAAGCAAAACAATATGCTACTAAATAAGCAAGAGACCACTGAAGAAATAAAAGAGGAAATCAAAAAATACCTAGAAACAAATGACAATGAAAACAGGACAACCCAAAACCTATGGGATGTAGCAAAAGCAGTTCTAAGAGGGAAGTTTATAGCAATACAATCCTACCTTAAGAAACGAGAACAATCTCAAATAAACAACCTAACCTTACACCTAAAGCAATTAGAGAAAGAAGAACAAAAAATAACCCACATTTAGCAGAAGGAAAGAAATCATAAAGATCAGATCAGAAATAAATGATAAAGAAATGAAGGAAGCAATCACAAAGTCGATAAAACTAAAAGCTGGTTATCTGAGAAGATAAACAAAGTTGATAAACCATTAGCCAGACTCATCAGGAAAAAAAGGGAGAAGGCACAAACCAACAGAATTAGAAATGAAAAAGGAGAAGTAACAACCGACACTGAAGAAATACAAAGGATCATGAGATACTACTACAAGCAACTATATGCCAATAAAATGGACAACCTGGAAGAAATGGACAAATTCTTAGAAAAGCACACCCTTCTGACACCAAACCAGGAAGAAACAGGAAATATAAACAGACCAATCACAAGCACTGAAATTGAAACTGTGGTTAAAAATTTTCCAACAAACAAAAGCCTGGGACCAGATGGCTACACAGGCGAATTCTATCAAACATTTAGAGAAGAGCTAACAGCTACCCTTCTCAAACTCTTCCAAAATATAGCAGAGGGAGGAACACTCCCAAACTCATTCTACGAGGCCACCATCACCCTGATACCAAAACCAGACAAAGATGTCACAAAATAAGAAAACTACAGGCCAATATTACTGATGAACATAGATGCAAAAATCCTCAACAAAATACTAGCAAACACAGAATCCAACAGCACATTAAAAGGATCATACACCATGACCAAGTGGGGTTTATCCCAGGAATGCAAAGATTCTTCAACATATGCAAATCTATCAATGTGATACACCATATTAGCAAACTGAAGGATAAAAACCATATGATCATCTCAACAGATGCAGAAAAAGCTTTTGACAAAATTCAGTACCCATTTATGATAAACATTCCAGAAAGTGGGCATAGAGGGAACTTACCTCAACATAATAAAAGCCACATATGACAAACACACAGCCCACATCCTTCTCAATGGTGAAAAACTGAAAGCACTTCCACTAAGATCAGGAACAAGACAAGGGTGCCCACTCTCACCACTATTATTCAACATAGTTTTGGAAGTATTAGCCTTGGCAATCAGAGAAGAAAAAGAAATAAAAGGAATCCAAATTGGAAAAGGAGTAAACCTGTCACTGTTTGCAGATGACATGATACTATACATAGAAAATCCTAAAGATGCCACCAAGCTGCTAAATCTAATCAATAAATTAGGTAAAGTAGCAGGACACAAAATTAATGCACAGAAAACTCTTGCATTCCTATACACCAACAATGAAAAATCAGAAAAAGAATTTAAGGAAACACTCCCATTTACTATTGCAACAAAAAGAATAAAATACCTAGGAATAAACCTACCTACCTAAGGAGGCAAAAGACCTATATGTAGAAAACTATAAGACACTTATGAAAGAAATCAAAGACGATACAAACAGATGGAAAGATATACCATGTTCTTCGATTGAAAGAATCAACCCTAAAAAAATGACTATACTACCCAAAACAATCTAAAGATTCAGTGCAATCCCTATCCCACTACCAATGGCATATTTCACAGAACTAGAACAAAAAATTTGTATGGAAACACAGAAGACCCCAAATAGCCAAAGCAATCTTGAGAAAGAAAAATGGAGCTGGAGGAATCAGGTTCCCTGACTTCAGACTATACTACAAAGTACTGGCACAAAAACAGAAATATAGATCAATGGAACAGGATAGAAAGCTCAGAGATAAACCCATGCACAAATGGTCACCTTATCTTTGACAAAGGAGGCAAGAATATACAATGGAGAAAAGAAAGTCTCTTCAATAAGTGGTGCTGGGAAAACTGGACAGCTACATGTAAAAGAATGAAATTAGAACACTTCTTAACACCATACACAAAAATAAACTCAAAATGGAGTCAAGACCTAAATGTAAGGCCAGACACTATCAAACTCTTAGAGGAAAACATAGGCAGAACATTCTATGACATAAATCACAGCAAGATCCTTTTTGACCCACCTTCTAGAGTAATGGAAATAAAATAAAAAATAAACAAATGGGACCTAATGAAACTTAAAAGCTCTTGCACAGCAAAGGAAATTATAAACAAGACCAAAAGACAACCCTCAGAATGGGAGAAAATACTTGCAAACGAAGCGACTGACAAAGGATTAATTTCCAAAATACAGAAGCAGCTCATGCAGCTCGATATCAAAAAAAACAAACAATCCAATCCAAAAATGGGCAGAAGACCTAAATAGACATTTCTCCAAAGAAGATGTACAGATTGCCAACAAACACATGAAAAGATGCTCAACATCACTAATCATTAGAGAAATGCAAATCAAAACCACAATGAGGTATCACCTCACACCAGTCAGAATGGCCATCATCAAAAAATCTACAAACAATAAATGCTAGAGAGGGTGTGGAGAAAAGGGCATCCTCTTGCACTGTTGGTGGGAATGTAAATTGATACAGCTACTATGGAGAACAGTATGGAGGTTTCTTTAAAAACTAAAAATAGAATTACCATATGACACAGCAATCCCAATACTGGGCATATACCCTGAGAAAACCATTATTCAAAAAGATACATGCACCGCAATGTTCATTGCAGCACTATTTACAATAGCCAGGACATGGTAGCAACCTAAATGCCCATTGACAGATGAATAGATAAGATATAGCACATATATATACAATGAAATATTACTCAGCCACAAAAAGGAATGAAATTGAGTTATTTGTAATGAGGTGGATGGACCTAGAGTCTGTCATACAGAGTGAAGTATGTCAGAAAGAAAAAAACAAATAATGCATGTTAATGCACATATATGGAATCTAAAAAAAATGGTACTGATGAACCTAGTGGCAGGGCAGGAATAAACACACAGATGTAGAGAATGGATGTGAGGACACATGGGGGGAAGGGTAAGCTAGGACGAAGTGAGAGAGCAGCACTGACATATATACACTACCAAATGTAAAACAGTTAGCTAGCGGGAAGTTGCTGCATAGCACAGGGAGATCAGCTTGATGCTTTGTGATGACCTAGAGGGCTGGGATAGGGAGGGTGGGAGGGACACTCCAGAGGGAAGGGATATGGGCATATATATATACATATAACTGATTCACTTTGTTTGTTGTACAGAAGAAACTAATACAACATTGTAAAGCAATTATACACCAATAAAGATATATATATATATATATATATAAAAGAAAGTTCTCAACTTGAAGGTTTGTGTGTAGGGTACTTACTGTATTGTTTTTGTTTGTTTTATATTGGAGTATAGTTGATTTACAATGTTGTGTTAGTTTTAGGTGTACAGCAAAGTGATTTAGTTATACATGTACCTATTCTTTTTCAGATTATTTTTCCATATAGGTTATTACAGAGTACCGAGTAGAGTTCCCTGTGTTATACAGTAGGTCCTTGTTGATTACCTATTTTATATATAGTAGTGTGTGTATGTTAATCCCAACCTCCTAATTTATCCCTACCCCCACCTTTCCCCTTTGGTAACCATAAGTTTGTTTTCTAAGTCTGTGTGTCTGTTTCTATTTTGTAAATAAGTTCACTTGTATCACTTTTTTAGATTCCACATATAAGTGATATATGATATTTGTCTTTGTCTGACTTACTTCACTTAGTATGATAATCTCTAGGTCCATCCTTGTTGCTGCAAATGGCATTATTTAATTCGTTTTATGGCTGAGTAATATCCCATTGTATATATGTATCACATCTTCTTTACCCATTCATCTGTAGATAGACATTTAGGTTGCTTCTGTGTCTTGGCTGTTGTAAAGAGTGCTGCAATGAATATTGGGGTGTATTTTTGTTTGTTTGTTTGTTTGCGGTACGCAGGCCTCTCACTGCTGTGGCCTCTCCCGTTGTGGAGCACAGGCTCTGGACACGCAGGCTCAGCGGCCATGGCTCACGGGCCCAGCCGCTCCGCGGCATGTGGGGTCTTCCCGGACCGGGACACGAACCCGTGTCCCCTGCATCGGCAGGTGGACTCTCAACCACTGCGCCACCAGGGAAGCCCCCGCATGTATCTTTTTGAATTATGGTTTTCTCCGGATATATACCCAGGGGTGGAAGTGCTGGATATGACAGTTGTATTTTTAGTTTTTTAAGGAACCTCCATACTGTTTTCCATAGTGGCTGTACCAATTACATTCCCACCAACAGTGTAGGTGGGTTCCCAATGAATACTTATTGAATTGAAGCACAGAAGCAGAGAAGGAAATCCAAAAGTAAAATTTAGAAACTACCTTTCACTTCTCATTTTGTCTTTCCTCTTCTGATACAAAACATTTTAAAATACTGAGAAGTGAATCTCAGGAGGCTTTGTAAGTGCTTGAATAAATTCACCTCTGTCAAGGCTATCTAATCAATAGTCTCTGATATTTTCTGTTCTCACACCTTGTCTATGTAACTTTTTCTTCCTTGACTGAGTGTGACTGTGCTGCTATGTGACATATTCTAGCAGTCAGCCAATATTACACCTGTATTGGCACCGTTTGACTGCTACGCTAATTTTGCCTGACGTGTTCTGATTTTCAATAACTTTCTTCCAGCCAGACAGTTCCAGATGCCTGCCTAATACAACTTGCATCATTATATGAGCCCCTGTGTAGATCAGATTAGATCAACAACCCCAACACACGATGCTGAAAGGTAATCCCTTTTTGTCTTCTGATTATAAAGCCAAATCAATGCCAAAAGGCATCTTTCATGTTCTCGCACTTATTGTCAGTCAGTGCCACAACAGACAATCTTAACAGGGTTCGGAGAAGCACCGTGGTGCTTAAAGTATGTGTGCTGCCAGGACAACAGGGTGTATTGCATCTGTTGCCTGAGATACACATTTACAACATCCAACAAAAAAGCTATAAAGTTTAGTGTTTGAGAAAAGCCAAGAATGTGCATATTGAGCAAATAATTGAGGAGGAATTGCCTTAGATGACGAGGGCAATCCAAGCAGTTACAAAAGGAATAGAGGCCAAGGCACTAGTGAAATACCAGTTCGGTACATCAGATTTTCATAGGGAGAAATCTATAAAGATCTCTTACTTTTTTGTTCTTTGACCCAGTGATAATCTGCTCTAGACAGCACTTGTTCAGCAGGACTGCATTTGTTCACCGAGACGAAGGAACAGTTTGACCGTAAGTAAAAAATTTCCAGTGATCTGTAAAGGTCATGTAACTAGACATATTCACAGTTTTGGTTTTCTGCAAGATTCACTTCTGTAGTATATTCTGCTTGTGCGTGAAAGGGTGGATTGAAGAGGACCACAGATTCTTGGATATCCTTCTCATCAAGAGGTAAATTCTATTTACCCTCCTTTTCAATCTGGGCTGCCTTGTGACTATTTTTACCAACAGTGCACAGTGGAAGTGTTGCTATGTCAGCCTCAGACCTAATCTTTAGGATGACTGGCAGCTTCCACATTGGTCTCTTGGAGACCTGACCCTCCTTGTAAGACGTTTCATAATCCCACTGGAGAGACTACATGAAGAGGTCCTACAACTACATGGAGAAAAAGAGTCGAGCTCAGCCTTCCAACTGCCACCATCAAAACACCAAGCTTGTGAGTGAAGCTGTCTTGCTTTCTTCAAACTGGCCAAGACACCAACTGGGTACCACCAAGGGACCCCACATGATATCATATGAAGCAGAAGGATCAGCCAGCCAACCCCTGATGGAATCCTGACAGACAAACTTCTTAGATGTAAGGGTACTAAGTTTTGAAGAATTTTTCCGTACAGCAATACAACAGACAACTGAAACACATGGACATCAAACACAAATTGGGTGGTGTGGCTTTTGTACGAATGTAGGATCTATATGTTGGTGATTACACAATAAAATTAAACCATTAGGAGAATGAGGAAAGAATCTAGGTAGACAGTTACCTACTGCAGGGGTAGGTCACCTCAGAGCTGGCCTACCAGGATTACAGCCTTTCCAACACTCAGCTCAGTCACCGTTCCTTAGCTTCTGCTGACTGGCCAAGGGAATTTTATTTCCAAAAGCCATAAAATTAAATTAGAATTCACTGCTTAAGCATAATGACTTCCCACTGTTTATGTGGGTTATCATTTACAACCAACTGGCATTTAATCCACCAGTATTTTCTTTCAGGACCAGAGGCCACGATATTGTGTTTTTTTCTCTTCCTCCCTGTTGGGCCAAGCAGCCGAGCAGCTCCATCCAAGCTATGAAGGGATATCAAGTTGTTTATGAAAAAATCAGCATGTGGTATTGTTTTCAAACATATTTATGATTTCACACCAACTCAGGAAGGATTTAATTCATTTTGTTGATAGACACATAATTTTACATTTACATATATCATATCAGAAACTGCTGGAGAAAAAAAAGAATTAAAGGAATATAATCACATTCTGATACAAATTTACCTATGAGAAAAGTTTTGTCTCCAAATTCGGATTCTGCCCTGAGTTGGAAGTGTAGAAAATACGCACATGATTGCCTCACCCAGGTGAACAATGTGTGTTCTCCCTGAAGCCTCCCAAGTCCACACTCTTGCCCCTACCGCTTCTTCCCCTAGATTCCCTCCCTGCCTCCTTATTTCTGCCTCTTGAAATCAATGAGACAGCTAAATACCAGGTGTGTAATGCCCACCCATGGGTTTGTCTGCCTTGAACACCTCCTTTTTTTTTTTTTTTTTTTTTTGGTACGTGGGCCTCTCACTGTTGTGGCCTCTCCCATTGCAGAGCACAGGCTCTGGACGCAGGCTCAGCGGCCATGGCTCACGGGCCCAGGCGCTCCATGGCATGCGGGATCTTCCCGGACCGGGGCACGAACCCGTGTCCCCTGCATCGGCAGGCGGACTCTCAACCACTGCGCCACCAGGGAAGCCCGAACACCTCCTTTTAATTCTGAGAAACACTGCTCTCTTTCTATACAAGCCCTGTCCCCCTCCTCACTCTGACTCCTAAGTATCTGCACAACTGCAGCAAAATAAATCACATTTCTTTTAAACTAACCAGGGTAGATTTCTGTCATCACTTGCAATCACATAAGTCCTGGCTTCTTCCTTTGGAAGCTTTTCCTGTCTCAAACTGCAAACTGTCACCTTTGAATACCTATAGTTATATAGTTATATTCCAGTCTTAAAGTTCTTATTTCAAGTTAACATGTAATAAATTAGATGTTCCTTGTGGCAGGTACCTGATTCGTTTACTCTCCCTGAGACAAAGCACCGTGTCTTCCTTGCACTTAGTAGGCATTTATTTAGCAAATAATGTTAAATAATATAAAATCTGTCAAAGTGTAAAAGAGTGAACTGCAGGGGATCTACTCTTCCTCTTAATAGACTGTAATGGCAGTGGAAATGCAAAGTTGGTAAGATACTAGTTGGTTATTATGAAAATCACCTATGTAACCCCTCTCCTTCTATCGTTCCTTGATGGTACTAATGCTGGGGAAAAGGGAAAACTTCTGCCTACTGAATAACTGTTTAGTTAATATTAGATTTGCAGCATCTGTATAATATGAACCATGGCATGACCAATCTCATCTAACTACATATTATGACAAACCATATTAATTAATTTATTTAAAAGAATTCATTGGCTTCAAAATTTCTTAAAAGCTCAAAAGGTAAAACTTTTGAAAATGTATAACGCTTGATGGTGTTTCAGGTAAATCACTAATTTAAAAAAGCAGGTACAGTAAGTAGGATATTTACATATATGGGCAATCTCAGTTCAGAGAAACACATTTTATTTTACGTGTTTTGGTGTTGTCATGGTCATGCCACAGCTGTTAGAAATTACAGGTTTTCAGTAACAAGCGTCAGCCATTGCCGTAATTATTATTATTTTATCAAACACAATGGCAGGGAGTATTTTAGGCTGACAAAAGCCTTCTAGGTTTTTGTTTATTCACCGCACCGTATGTTCTGCCCTCCACGCCGACTGAGTTAAAGTTCTCTTACCCCTGATTTAAAACCTATTATTAGAGAAAGCAAAGGCTCCCATCTTTAACACAAAGGAAGATTGGTGCTTGCATGGAGAGAACACTAGTCTGGGAATGTAAATAAAAGAGCACAACCTGAGAAGCCTTATTTAATGGGCTCTCAGCAACATTCCCAGATAGGGACCGCAGATCGCCCCGTAGTGTCAAGAAATAAGAAGTGGGGCAACACGCAAATGCCAGGTTAAACAGATTTATAGCCTCAGATGCAACACTAGCAGCTCAAGGAGGTCAAGCTTTCTATCTAAGCAGCAGGCACAGCAAAAGCTCCACCTCCATGCCTCTACTAGGGGATGATTAGTGTCATGAAGTCTCTCATGACCAGGAGGAACTTTTTCTCCTTTAAACTCTTCAGTGAGCCTGTGGAAGTTCTATGCATCAGTCAAGGTAGACAGCTTAGTGATGTAGGAGAAAGGAAACAGAGGGTAACACCTACTTGCTGCAGAAACCAGCCGGTGCACAAAGGACCAGCCAGCTGGGGGTTGGAGGTCGGAGTAGGGCATTTCTAACAGTCTACATTATAGCTCCTATCAGCAGCCAACATTTTAAACTGTGTCTTGCACATTAAGATTACACATACTTTTAATGCCCAATTATGCCAAGGTCAGGGTAGGGAGATGATGGAGGTTTTATTTCGTAGTACCTCACCTAGTAAGAGGGATGTTCCACCACTGCTTATTGAGTAAAACAGAAAAGTTCTAACGCCCTTAGTCCATGTTTTGCAATGAAGCTTCAAAGGTTTCAATTAATGGCGTGTAGTCTCTGAGGAGCTGATGCTATGGGAGAAGTATGACATCATCCCTAGAAGGTTGCAGAATAGTATCCTCATCATGTGAAGTTGGATGCCATTCTTTGGCTTGTAAACTCCCAAACTCATGAATAACAAGACAAGTTACAGTCCTGCCGTGATCTTTTGAAATGTGAAGCGCGTTCTCCACATGCTTTTCCGTATAAATTAGGCACATTTTTCTAGTAGAACTCAGTTTTAGTATTAAAGTTAATAAGTGTTTACAAAGATGAGATTTTATTTGTGTACCTAACACAGCACTAGAGAATAAATAATCCATTCAGATGCCGAAATGCCATAATACATTTGCCAAAGCTTAAATATCATTAGTTTCATTAAAGTATTATATTAAAATGTAATGTGCATCATTATATTTCAAGCTTATATTTGCTCTTATTATTTGCTTCTCTTAAGAGCTTCCCACTTAATCCTATTACCCTACTCAAAGTAGAAAGTTCTAATCGAGGCTCAGTTACTACACAAAGCCAAAGCTGGGCCTACTTAGAAAGAACATTCTTGCCCTTAAGTTGGAAAGGATGGTTCTCAGCAAAATCACAATTTAACTCCATTAGTCCAAAGAAAATTTTTAAGAAGAGTCCAATTTGGGTCACTGGTCTGTCTTTTCAGTGCCAAATTGAAGGGCTATTCTACAAGGTCACAGTTGAATATTTAACCCAGTCTAATTTTCTTTTATTTTCACAGTCCAGTAGCCTCACCATTAATTTCCCCTGCAAATTAACCTGTTGACATTTCTCCAAATGATTCTATTCTAAAAGTAGCAGTTGCTCTCCTTCTTTGTTTTGTAATTTAAAAATCTGTTAAAAGGCTTTGCAAAGTAAAATTCACACATCACAAAAGTAGACATCAATAGCATGCTTTTGGTTTTAGGAAAATATTCTAGCGAGGAGGAAATGCACCATTTCTAAAAAGCATCTAGAAAGAAAGGTATGGGGGACACTGACACTTTCAAAAGTAAGAACTGAAATAAAAAAACGATTCAAAGAAAAAATAGCATACGCTTTAAAAAACACTGCAGTCAGCAATGAGAAGGAGTAAAGCTGTATACTTCTCAATTTATATAAAGAAAAACGCCACAAATATCCGAAGTGCCTCCAGATATAAAATGTTTATTGTTAGCAGTTTGACGAGATTCAAAATCTGTGGAGAGGAACTGCACAACCAACTTGTTATATCAAGGTAAATCTAAAATAAGTGCTCAAATGTGCCCAGAGCACTAGGAATAAAAATCAGGTCTTTTCCCCTCTTCTGCAGTCAGAGGACAGGCATCATGCATCATTTTCTCAAGCTTCCCTACATAGAGACAGTTAACATACACAGATATTCCTGCACAGAAGATGACAAACCCACATCATGGCTGCTTTCTAGTCACCTAGTCTTAACTGTGTGTAGAAACAAGAGATGAAAACACAATCTAAGATAGAGAAGGAGAGGAATCCCATCCAGACAACATTGGAAGGTATCACCAAGATGAAAATATTATTTTTCCTCCTGATATTTCTCTAAAGAAAAGTGTTTGAGAAAGGAAAAAAATATTTTGGGGGCAATTGGGAAAGTTTGGGTTGCACTAAATACTAAATGACATTATGAAAGTATCATTAATTTTCTTAGGTGTGATAAAATACTGAAATTATGTACAAGAATGTCCTTACACTTAGGAAATGTATGCTGAAGTAATCAGGGATAAATTCTAGGGAAAAAAACAGGAAGCAAGAAAGGAAAAAAGGATAAAGCAAATGTAGCCAAATGCTAACTTTTCTGACGACGTGACTATTTTCAGAGTAAAAATCTCAAGAAATAAATATTGCATAAATAGAAAAATGTAATGGACTTTGTTGATCTGAATTCTTGTGATACAATTTCTAGTTATAACTAAGCTCCTGATCATTTCTTTTTATTGAGTATATGAGGCAAACTCAGCATAAAGCACGATTTCTGGCATGTATCTTTCAAATGACCAACCACGTCAGCTCTCAATCCAATATGCACCTTTCAAGCAACCACTTTAGCCTTTTGGTGGCATGCCTGCTGAGAGGTGACTGGGGACAGCTCTCAACTCTGTGGAGCAGAATTGCAAAACCAATTTGTTCTGTTAAGGTCAATCTAAAATGGCACAGAGGGACAGAAGTGCTGAAGGGCTCAGAGGCTCAGGAGAGGGCTGCTACGTTGTGGACTGAAGGAAAAGTCACTGAACTCTTAGGAAAACTCTAAATGAGGAATGGAATACATATGGCTTGCTAGACAGGATGAGGTGTGAAGGGGCCACATCAGAGGGAAGAGCGCTAGCTCTTTGAAATGTTTTGTTTTTTAGCCACAATATACATATCACTCATTTATTAATAATGCACATGCATGTGAAAATCAGTATCTCAAAATGTTAAGCTTTAGCCTCACCATACATTTAGGAACACTAATTTAAAGCATGAGCGAAAGGAATCTACAAATGCTCTAAGAATAGATATTAAAATGACAGATATGCTCTACATTGGATACCTAGAGTACAGATGAGAAAGGAGTGGGTATTTCATTTTACTCTTTCATCCTTTAATTCAATAAACCTTTGAGTTTCAAGCACAATGTGTGCACACACTTCTATCCCTCTTCTTTTTTCTCTTCCTAGACATTATTTACATAGGCTTCCACCACCTTAATTTCCTTACTTGTAGATAGAGCCATCTGTTGATAACAAATTCTAGGAACTCCTCTCATCTAAACTTTTTTCAGGATATATTGGACTTCAGGGTACCTGCGACTGCAAAGTGTTGGAATTACCCAGATTCACCTAGGATATTTTCCAAAGCTAATGAGCAAGTGTTGAATATTATAAGATGCCAAGAGCTTACACATATGAGACCTAGGACAAAAATCTGAACCAGGAAACTGTACAAAAAGGTCTCATTTTAGGCTTATTCCTTCAGTTAGTTCTTCCTGTATGCCCATAAGGAAAGGAAGCTTTTTATGATGATAATTGCCAATTCCAGAAGATATTATGAAAGACTTCACTACGCAGGAAGTCAGTATGACCTACAAAACCTTGTAAAACTGTTTTGCTTTGAGAGGGCTGAAATATCATGCTGTTTGCATCCATGATGCAGTGATATCCTGAGGTTAATAATTTTCTAAGACCTTGCAGACCACATTAGTCTTTATCTTTTCTATACTATTCCAGGATCCCAAGGAAGCCATATTTGCTAAGGACAGAAGGGAACCAGGTAGTAGCAATGTATTTGACATCAAAGGGAAAGGCAAACACCTGACCATATGTGTAATTCTCAATTGCTGACAATCCCCAGTGAAGCATGCCTCACGTGGGGAGGGTTAAGCTTCCCCACAAAATGGTGGCTGGAGTGTCTCAAGGGAGCCAGGTGGCCGCTATGTCACTGTTCATCATGCAGCTTCAAAAGTTATACAGTAACTTCCACTGTAGTCACAAGCTCTTTTAGGTTCAAGGAGGAAATAGGGACACCACTTCTTACTAGGGGGAGTATTTAAGTCACATTGTAAGAAGACTATGTGGGTTAGAAGGTATTATTGTGGCCATTTTGAGAAAATACCACCTGACACACTCACACAACAGAATTTTCAGAGGTAGAATGCAATGCCAGATCATCTATTTTCAACTTGACATCATCCCTGATCCTACCTGTATTCTCTACTGTATTACAGAGTAAAAGTCTAAAATTACAGTTTCCCCATAGAGTCTGGCTTGGATTCTCCCATGAGATGTAGCTGCAGGAGGCTTAGAAAGAAAAGAAATAGAAGACATTACCTAGCAGCATCTGGCCCTAGCTGAGACCAGCAGCAGCCTGTGAAAGTCTTCCTGGGTAACATCCACCACGGCATCATGAGTGGGAGCCCGTGACCAATGGGGAGTGGTTATTACCATTCTTTCAGGTGAAATTTATAATCATATTAGATTTTCTTTAAAAAAAAAAACGAACCTGGGGTCTTGAAAGAGATGTAAATACTTAAATGCGTAGATTAATTTGGGGATGATTTAAGTGTTTGAAATGTTGAGGTTTTTCCACCAAGGAATGTTTTCTTTTGTGCCTCCTAAAGTTCTACAACCATTTTTACATAGGTCCTGGCCATTTTTGTTACGTTTATTCTGACATATTGTCGTAATTGTTGTTGATGTCATTACTAAAAATGATTAATTTTTGCCATTATATTTTTTAGTTGGTTATTATTTTTGCAAGTAAATTGTTAGAGATTAAGCTCAGTAAGAGGAGAAAGAAATCCAGAGACGTCTGCCAGTTTGTTTACCCACCCCCCCAATAACAGAAATCATAATATACCTAACCCCCAACCTTGGAGAGTTGTGTTTTTCAGGAATAAACAAAAAATAAATACCAAATGAAAAAGAATATGATTATATTCTAAGTGCAGAGGTAATGTTTGTGTTATTAATAAACAGTATGATCAACCCTATAAAAGAAATTCCAAGAAAAGTTTAACTTGAATTACTGAGGCGAATATTAGGAGCACATTTTCACACCTGAACTTAGCTCATTTCAACCTCATTTCCTTAATTTACCTATCACATCTTGTCAAAAGCCATGTATTCACTCATTCTGACCCCACAACTTAACCTCTGTTATACAGGCATACCTCATTTTATTGTGTTTTGCCAGTCATAGGGAACCTGCTTTTGCTTCAATTAATGTGTTGTGACTATGAGAACTCGGTTATGTCTGGAAGCTGGTGAGGGATAATTTTCCATTGCAATGGCTGACATCAGCCTTCTGTTTGTCAGCCCTGGATTTTTATTATTATTATTTTTAGGCTAAACAGGTTAAGCGAAACCCTAGTCAGCTACCTCTCTATTTCATTCCTAAAAACATAATGCTCTATTAGTCACTGACACAGCTTCCAGCAAGTCAAGGCTCCTGGTTGCCACTCTAGCTTTACTGCCTATATTATACCTTGTGGCCATCAGGTAAATTCTACCATTTGATCCTTTTCTGTTTTAGAACCCTATCTATCCAACTAATACTAAAGAGTCTAGTTAAATGGCAATATTCCCTACTGTCAATACTGGCTTAGCAGTAGAAGATGACAACCCCCAGTGAGCTTTTCAAAAATGCAAGTACTCACCAGGACTTTATTTCCTGATGGCTTAATGAAGGAAGTTTCTTCCTGGCCTTGCCGAGGCATCTAGTCAGCTAGTGGGTACTCTGTTCTCACATAATCAACCCAGTGTAAAAGCTTCCCTCCTCAAGCCTTCAAATCCCTTTCTTAATACTCTGCCAAGGCAGTTCTAGAATCTCTACCCAATTAACTGCACATAATTGTGGCCATGCTTCAAGGAGTCCCAGCAGCATATTAGGGCCAACTCCAATTGTCCTTGCCAGGACATTAAACCATGAGTCACAGGAGACTGCTGCCAATACATTCCTCCCTACCCAGCCTTATATCTCCCCTCTCTGGTCCAATTCCCTCAACACCCTCTCCCACATGTGTTTCCCCAGTTCCAGCTGGTATGCATTAGCCAGACCTTACAGTCCTTTGGGTCAGTATATTGTTTCCTTCTGGGCTGTGCTATTATCTGGTCCTAATTAATGATCTTGAGTCAGTTGGGGGAGGGGAGGGGACAATGTTGACAATAAGCATCATTTGTGAGGCAGCCATTCACTGCCAAGGTTGTTGTAGGTCTCTAGGCAAAGGCAGGAAGTTGCTGTTCCTAACCTGGAGGGCTTGGCAGAATATGGGGATTGTTAGGTTACGTTGTGTGCAGTCAGTAACAGCCATGGCAAAAAGGTAGACTGAGAAGCTGTAAGGCAGAGTATAAATATCTGACACACTGATGAAGCATTTAAGGTAGGTTTTGGTTGTGAGGTAAGCTGTCAGTCCATTACCAAGGATTTAATTAAAGAGAGCACCCCACAGTAAGTGGCAATGAACACAATCAAGTGTGAAAGAACAGGAGGCAGACCCTACTAGTGAACTGGCTGCTTACTAAAGTGAAAGGCAGAGCAAATAGCAGACAATGCAAAAAAGCAATCCTTGTTCAAAACAGTAATAGAATCTTTTCTATTTAGTATTCATTAAATCATCAGAGAGCAAGTCTGAATTAACAAAGAATTAGCAAAAGCATCATCATGGAGCAGTTCTTTTGATAAACATGACATTAAAAGATTAGGAAATTGCACAAAAATATGTATTTAGGGGATTGAAATAGCTCTGACTTGCCCAACAATTTCAAATCCAGGTTAAAATAGAGAAAGAAAAAGAGAGGCCATTTTAGAAAGATAAATAGATTTACAACCTGCACATCTACATTTCAACTGATGTATCCCTAATTAAAATGGTCCAATTATAGAAATAGTGCCTATCATTTATTTTTAAAAATAATAATCAAAAGAGGAAGGAGGGGGCTTCCCTGGTGGCGCAGTGGTTGAGAGTCCACCTGCCGATGCAGGGGACACGGGTTCGTGCCCTGGTCCGGGAAGATCCCACATGCCGCGGAGCGGCTGGGCCCGTGAGCCATGGCCGCTGAGCCTGCGCATCCGGAGCCTGTGCTCCGCGGCGCGCATACCGAAAAAAAAAAAAAAAAAAAAAAAAAAGGAAGGAGGTTGGCTCTAGTAGGATGGCATAGCACACTAATGTCCATCCCTCCCTCTGATTCAAACTAAAAATTCTGCACAAAACAGAAAACCAACAACTAACTACATGGCTGAAAATTCTACAAGTAAACTGAGACAGGAAGACTGTACAGGGGAGTGAAAAACCTAGAGAAATGACTGTTATGTTATTTTCTTCTCTCCCAACTTTGCCTTGAGAAAGGTCCCAGTTGCAGAGCAACATGTCATTGTGGGCTTTAAAAAACTGGATAGGGGGCTTCCCTGGTGGCGCAGTGGTTGAGGGTCCGCCTGCCGATGCAGGGGACGCGGGTTCGTGCCCCGGTCCGGGAGGATCCCACATGCCGCGGAGCGGCTGGGCGCCTGAGCCATGGCTGCTGGGCCTGCGCGTCCGGAGCCTGTGCTCCGCAACGGGAGAGGCCACAACAGTGAGAGGCCCGCGTACCGCAAAAAAAAAAAAAAAAAACTGGATAGAAAATTCATCTTTTTTTGTCCAGAATAATCAGGAAAAGAGTCCTTATGGACAGACAGTTGGGGGAGGGGGTGGTTAGGAAGTCTGAAGGAGAGAAACCTCCACAAGGAGATTGCCTAATTCTGTATATGAATCCATGCAAGGCTCAGCCTAACCCCTCAGTAATGCATTCATAAGACAGACCAAAACCGTCATAGAAAAGACTTAGAGAAGTTAACTGAAATTTGAATGACTGCCCACAGAAGACGCAAACAGATGTTATGACACAACCCTAGCCAGGTTGATGGCCTGGTTAACATGAAAACAATAATATTTTCTAGAGACCTATATTAGCATTCAGAATCTGAACAATGTCCAAGACACAATCCAAAATGACTTGACATAAAAAGCAGAAAATGTCAATGGAAATCTCAACGGAAAAGATAATCAAGAGATAAAAACCCTGAGATTTCCCAGATATTAGAACTATTAGTCGAAGTCTTTAAAATAGTCTATTATAACTGAGCTTCATGAGATAAAGGAAAAATACTTAAAGTGAATGAAAAAATATGCATTCTCAGCAGAATAACAGACATTACAAAGAGAATACATGGAGTTATGATCCAATATGGTAACATGGGAAGCTCCTGGAATGACCTAGTCTTGTGGACACAGCAAATCAACAGCTACACATGGAACAAATTCCTCTGAAAGAAATCCAGAAAATAGCCAAGAGCCTCCTACACATTGGGTAAATGAAAACATACCTACATGGATATGGGTGGGAAAGGCTGAGACACACTCTTACCAAAAACCCCACCCCCAGTGCAGTGATATACAGTCGGAGGAGACACACACAAATCTCAGCTTCTCCATGAGGCCAGCAGGTGTCGTCTCCACATTCTCCCTCTGGCCCACTCAAAGCAGAACCTGTGTTCAATATAGTCCCATAAGATTATAACAAACAAATGGTTATTAACTGGCTATCCCCCAGAACTCAACACAGAGGGAACAGACAGAAGTGGCCATTTTCCAGTCCTCCTCTGAAACAGGTGTATTTTTATACTTCCAAAGCTGCTGCCTGAGGGTCTGGCTTGAAATCAGCCTGCATCTAAGTACTGACTGAGATCCTCTCCTTTAAGACAATGACGGGTCTTGGCCCACCTTCAACTACTGGGAGCCACTGAAACAAAAAAGGCAGTTTAGACAATCAAAAGATTCGAGAGACAACCTAGAGCTCAGACTGGGCTAAATAATAGCGTTCAACTCTACACAAGATGATTCTATCAAGACTGGGAGAGGTGGCTGTTTTACCTAAGGCCAGAAACCAACCAAGAGAGTCAAGGAAAATGAAGAAACAGAGAAAATGTTCCAAACAAAAGAACAAGATAACACTCCAGAAACAGACCTTAATGAAATGGACATAAGTGATTTACCTAATAGAGAGTTCAAAATAATGGTCATGAATATGCTCACCAAGGTCAGGAGAACAATACATGAATAAAGTGAGAATTACAACACAGAAGTAGAAAATATAAGAAAGTATCAAACAGAAGTCACACAGCTCAAGAATACAATAACTGAACTGAAAAATTCAAGAGAGGGATTCAACAGCAGACTAGATGATCAGCAAACTTGAAGAAAGGGCAGCTGAATTCATCCAATCAGAGTAGCAAAAGAAAAAACAGTGAAAAAGGGTGAAGATAGCTTAAGAGAATTATGGGATATCAGCCAAGAGATCAATATTTGCATTATAGGGATCCCAGAAGAAGAGAGAGGGAAATGGGCAGAAAGTTTATTCAAAGAAATAATGTCTGGAAACTTCCCTAACCTGGGGAAGAAAACAGACATCCAGATCCAGGAAGCCCAGAAGATTCCAAATAAGAAGAACCCAAACAGACCCACACCAAGACACACAGATTCTGAAAAGTTAAAGACAAGGAGAGAATCTTAAGAGCAGCAGGATAAAAACAACTTGTTACACACAAGTGAACCCCCATAAGACCATCAGCAGATTTTTCAGCAGAAACTTTGAATGACAGATGGGAGTGGCATGACATAGTCAAAGTACTGAAAGAAAAAACCTGCCAACCAAGATCTCAAAGAGGTACCTGCACTCCCATGTTCATAGCAGTATTATTCAAAATAGCCAAGATTCGGAAACAATCTAAGTACCCATCAATGGATGAATGGATAAAGAAGATATGGTGTGTGTGTGTGTATATATATGTATAAAATGGAATATTATTCAGCCACAGGAAAGAAGGAAATTCTACCATTAGCAACAATATGTATGGACCTGAAATAAACCAAAGAAATACAATATTACATGGTATCACTTACATGTGAAATCTAAAAAAATAATAATAATAAAATAAAAAGTGAAAATCAAACCCAGAAACAGAAAGTAAAAAAGTGGTTGTCAGGGGCTGGAGAGGGAGAGGGCAGTAAAAGGATATAAACTTTCAGCCGTAAAATGAGTAAGTTCTGAGGATCTAATGTAAAACACAGTGACTATACTTGATAACACTGTCCCATATAATTAAGATTTGCTAAGAGTATAGAATTTCACCAAAAAAAAATAAGTATGTGAGGAGATGGATGTATTAATGAACTCAATGGACAGAATCCTCTTACAATCTATATGCATATCAAAACACCATGATGTATGACACATAAAACTGTAAGGTAAGTGTACAATTATACATCAGTAAAACTGAAATTAGAAACACACAGTAGAAATTTTAAAACTGAAAAATAGTTGGTGAAAGTTTTAAAAAGCTTCTAGAGTAAACAAAGCAATTTTAGAATATAACAAAGTTGAAGGATTTAGACTACCTTATTTCAAGACTTATTATAAAGCTATCATATAATCAAGACAGTTTGAAATTTTTGAAAATCTGTTCCATAGATCAATGCAACAGAATAGAGAGTCAAGAAACAGACGAATACATGTATGCTCAACCGAGTCGTGACAAAAGAATCAAGGCAGTTAAATGGAGAAAGGAAAGTCTTTTGAAAACAAATGATCCTGAATAAACTGGATATTCCAGTCGCGGGGGGTGGGGGGTGGGGCTGCGGGGAAGAACACAACTCACACAACACACAAAACTTAATTCAAAATGGATTAAAGACCAAAATCTAAAACTGTAAAACTTTTAAAAATAACATGGGGAAAATTATTGCTTTCTTGAAGCACACAATGGTTTCTTAGAATACTGGAAGTATGAAACTTAAAAAACAACTGATAAATTGGACTTGATCAAAATTAAGAAATTTTATTCTTCAAAAGAGACTACTGTTGAGTAGCACAGTCATACACACTTGGTTGGATTTTAAAGGCATTATGCTCAGGAAAAGAAACCTGTCTCAAAGGTTTCATACTGTATGATTCCATTTATATGACATTCTAGAATCTATAGTGATGGAAAACATCAGCAGTTGCCCAGACTTATGAGGGAGAGAAGGAGCAACTATAAAGTGATAGCATAAGGGAGTTTGGGGGGATGACTGAACTGATTTTTTTCTTGAATATGATGGTATTTTCATGAATCAATATACAAGATCCATAGAACTCTACACACACACAAGTCAAATTGGTTGTATGATAATTTTAACAATTAAAAATATACCCCCAGAGTGGTTGCCCAAATAAATAACCCCACTGCATTTCTATTAACAGTGTATGATATGAGAATGTCTCCTTTTCATGTTCTGGTTAATGTTCTGGTTAACACTGGAAAATAGAAAAATTTTATAATTTTCCAATGTGAAGTGAAAATGAAATCAATGTTTTGATTTGTATCTCTTTAACTTTAAAGTCTCTTCAGATGTTGAATGGGAACTTACTGTGCTGTGTTGTCTTATTTTGTTTAGAGGAAGGGTGTGTGTGTGTGTGTGTGTGTGCGTGTTGAAGCAGAGTGTGGGGAGTTCTCTTGTTAATTTCCTGTTTATATTCCTGGATCAATTTTCCTATCTATTTAAAATATTGCTTTGTATAACCTCCATATAAAACTTCAGAATAAAAAACGATTGAGTAATTTATTTGGCAGGACTATAGAAAAGGTTAATGAGAGTAATTGGAGCTGAGATTAGAAACATTCCGTTTTGTTTTTTTTTTTCCAAAGATCATAAATGGCCTTGAATGTCATGCTAAGGAGTTCAGATATTTAGAAATCAGAAGCCGAGCTGGTATTGACCTATATTCTAAAACTATGACATCAGAACTGCTGGCATGACTACTGAGCTAGATCTGGGCACTGAAATAAATTTCACAGATATTTATTAAGCCTAAGAAGTCTAAAAGGAACAATGCCTAGAGTAACATATGGGCTTACCATTATTTTAAAAGGATGTGGATAGGCAATCTAAGTGGAAAAATTGTAGTTCAATTGATGGCATACCCTTGATTAAATTTCTGTCCCCGACTATCAAGAAATGTTTCTCTATTTGGTATTGTCACTGGATCATAAATTCCAATAGGAAAGAGACTTACTGCTATTAATCCCACTACTAATGTGAATATCAGTTACACCCTTAACCACCTTAGAGCTCCCTTTGGTATTCTATCATCCTCTGTGCTTCATCCAAATGCTTATCTAGCATAGTGCCTGGAACTTTATCTGAAGTTTTTTTTTTTTTTTTTTTGAGAAAAAAAAAAGAGTAATACCACCTCCCTCTTTCACCAGTAAGTATTTCAACCACTGCTTTTTATTGTCCTCCTCTAGATGAATTGGATTGTTTTGAACTATTCTTTTTTAAAAACAAGATGGGGTTTTAGTATCCCCAAGAGCTGTTGAATTGGCCTATTTATTGGTCTAGCTTAGTCATTCTTTCTTAGTTCATTCTGACTTTTGTATGAACAGGAGTGGACCAGAAGAAGATGGTAGGAGGAACGCTGCAATTACCCCTACCCACCTCGGAATGAACACTGTATTGCCAACTCTGACTGTTAAAGTGGGCAGGACATTAATCAAAATCAAATTCTAAATCAAAATCAAAGTATTTAATTGCTGACAACCAATACAGTCATATTTAACCACAGAACTAACAAAATAAAATAATCTATATTTTTTCAACTAAAAGAATAAAAAACTTTCTTCTTTAAAATTCTATATAATTGTAAGCTTAAATACACATTTTCCCTGCACACCATGTAAATTAGAATAATGGAATGCTTGGGGAATACTTTCAACCTAAGTATTTACTCAGGGAAGTGAGTTACTTGTTGTTTGTATAACCAACTTGTTTAGGCATCATGTTTATTTCTAAGTAGTAAAGTAATGATATAAAAGTCTTTGGAGCTGAATTCTGCAACTGTCTATAATGTTTCCCATTTTAGAGTATATTACTTTTTCCGTCCTGTAAACATTTTTAATGAAGAATTTAAATGCCTGCAACCATATGTCTCTTTGCCAAGCAACAACTACTCAGAGGAAACTAAGTTCCCAGTGATCAGTTAGCTTATGTACTAAGTAAAATAATATCTTAAGGAAGACACATGCTAGAGCACTTGAAATATAATGTAGCCTTTACCATATTTCATGTAAATATAAACCCTATACTATTTCCACAATTATGTTATTAAAAAAAGAATAACTGCATATTTTTATTAGAAAATTGACTTCAGAAATTAGACCCATGCCAGGCACTAAACTCATGGGATGACTCAGAGGATACCACATAAAGCATTAAAACTTGAAGAGAAGGCTTTAATAGACCACCTCATCCAAGTTTCTGTTACTACAGAGAGACTCCTAATAGCCCACCCCTCTGCCAAGGGTATGTTTTTTTCCCTCTAGTGAGAGTTACACACAGATCTTGCATGGAGAGGTCTCTTTGCTTCCCTCATAGTTTCTATCATGAAGGAGGACTGCTACTGAAACTTATCACAGACATTTTCTGTTATAAAAATCTTGGCAGTTTTCACTCTAATTTGGACATTCTTACTTTACAGATGGTCCAAATATCAATAGCAAGTGGCAGAAAATCTTCTATCGGGGTCAAGAGTATTTGACTAGCATGTTGCTTTGTGTTGACAATTTTCAGTTTACTAGTTATGATTCCTTTCCAAAAGCCACTGACCTTGTTTACACATTAGTCTTTTACTAAGTGGCATAGATAGAACTTGATGGTATATACTAAAGTTAAATTTTATCTTATTTAAGAGTCTATATTTGTATCTCAGATGTGTCTAATAAAGGCTCAAAAATCTGCTTCTTTCCTGATCTGTTGGATGCAATAACTCATAATATTCATCTCTTATCAGACTTTTAATTCTTCAGTCCTTGAAATTATATTTGTAGTGTTCTAGTGGAAAAATGGCGTACCTTTGATTTGGTAATGTTTCTCAAATATTATGTTTATATTATTATTGAAATTTATTGTTTGTGTAATATTATTGATCTGCCGTGAACTTGTCTCTATAGTCCTCTAGTTACTGTGTCATTATAGAATTGACTAGTGTCCTGATTTTCAAGTCAGAATCCTGTTGAAATACAATGGCTATGAATATAACCAGTAATCTCTTTTTAAACATAATAATATTGAATTGCCTCCACCAACTTCTGAACTCAAATTTTTCTTTGACACTTTACACCTGAATGTAAATTGGCATTGAAGAGCATAAATCCTTTTAAACTGAGATTGGTAATAATCTGACTGCTGAGTATCTGAAAGATTGATTAAAAAGAAGCTTGTCAACAGAACAAGATCAGTAGAGTTTTCCGGTAATTCAAATAGACCATTAGGCTATTTGGAGAAATCAATACTGTAACACGTCAATAGAGGGTTTTTTTAAAAACTCACCATTAATGTATAAATGGTAAATTAAATACTAGTGACTATATAACAAAAAATACACAATAAATAAGAGAAATTTTCAGAAGTAGACATGGGTAATTCTTTTGGGGTAATATCATTATCATCAACTGTTTTTCAAAATAAATGTTATAATTTACATAATGTACTGTAATAATAATAGAATGATGACACCTTTTTTGTTTCCTAGTAGCATCACTACATTCCTGTTTATTTTCAACTTTGACCAATGGTAAATTTTATTGTATTAGCTAAGTATATACTAATTAATAATCAGCCAACAAGAATTTTATTACACACATTGTTTTCATTCAGATTGAAAAAGTGAGGGATAAAAAACTAAGTTTTAGAAGTACTCACAATGTATAAGATAGTAAAAACAAAACAGAAATATTCATACATCAAGTAAAAAACTGTGTAAAACACTACGCAGCTAGGACTGAATTGTGTGATTCAGACTATAGCAATGTTGGATCAGTGAGTGAGAAATATGGGGGAGTGGGAGACAGCACTATGGGCTTGATGGAGAAGGAAAGAATTAAGTTGAGACTTGAAAATGGGAAGGTTTTGAAGCAATGGGACTAACGCAAGAGTGATAGAAATAGGTAAGAAGGATACTGGGCAGAGGGATTGTAAATAAACATGATTTATGAGGAAAAAAACAGTCAAATATTAAATTATTACTAAAGATGATACACCAGGTAGATGGGTGTTGGATAAATATACAAATTATATATATATAATTATATATACACACGAATTATATATAATCTCTCCCTCTCTCTCTCTCTCTCTCTCTCTCTATATATATATATATATATATCCTAATAAAATTCACAGGAATCCTAATAAAATTCAGTTACTGTACTCAATGGCCATTTTAACTCCATGAATTAAAACTATTGTTGAAAGATAATGTGAAACAGTCTATTAAGGCAAAAATTAATTTCATGGTTTCAGTCTTCTTATTCTAAATAGTGATTCCATTGAGATCCACTGGTGTAATTTAAACTCCTTTAGTCAAGCCCATGAGAGTTTAGAATAAAAAAGAATACTGATCTATTAGTTTCAGTGCCTATAGCTAAGATTAGAGATATGGGGGACTTCCCTGGCGGTCCAGTGGTTGGGACGTCGCCTTCCAATGCAGCGGGTGCGGGTTTGATCCCTGGTCGGGGAGCTAAGATCCCACATGCCTCATGGCCAGAAAACCAAAACATAAAACAGAAGCAATATTGTGAAAATTTCAATAAAGACTTTAAAAAAATGGCTAAAAAAAAGATTAGCGATATGAATACTATCAGTTTAATCATGATATATGGTATTTTCCTATGCTATCCTTTCTTTATTAAAGAACGTGGAATTGCCTAGGTGGACATTATATGGATTCAATTCAACAAATAGTTATTGAGTGTATTAAGTACATTGATTGGGGTTCTTAGTAAGTGCCAATATGATAAAAAAAAAAATGCAAAGGAAGCACTGAGATATTTCTCCTCCCTAAGGTCCAAGATTGCAGATATATGATATTCAGTAGGTGAGAAGGACGTGGAAATTGAGTTGTAAATGAATGTAGGACTCAAATAATCAGCGAGCGAATTCCAGGCAACAGGAAAGGCAGGAGTGGAGTAACAAGGTGGAAATGAGTAGACGATATTAGAGGAAAAATGAGAGGCAGTGCTCAAGGGTGTGAAGGTTTCTGTGGTTGAGATACCTAGAGATGGCTAGAGATCACATGGCCTAAACAAAATGGAAGCAGATTTGGGGAGTTTTGGAAAACAAATCAACTGAGAAGAAATAACATATAATGTGAAAAGTAGACTTTGATTCAAGATTTGAACTCTGGTATTGGTAGTATTGGCATTGATATTAAAGGGGGATAAAAGGTAAGTAAAATGTATTTCTCTCCTTTAATAGCTTAACCTAGGAGTAATGAATACATCTGAGAAGATACAATTAAACCTAAGAGAGTTTATTATCAATAAAAATGTGCTACAAAGAGTATGCTAGGCATTCTAAGTCTTCTGGATATGAAAAAATATATTTTTAATAAAAATGGAAAGTTTGAAAGGTAATTCTGAAATCTCTGATCTCAAGTATCCAGTTTTCTAAAGGTAATCTTTTCCCCCAATATCCAAATCAGCTATAATTTAAATTGAACCCTGTTCAGTAAGAAGACTGTTTTCTCCCCAAAGCCATCCTCATCAGATGTCATGCTCCAGATGAATGCTCTGGGAAACCCCCAGCCCCAATCACCTCTGGCCATTCCATAATTTCTTCTCAATGAAGCTACTCCTCTCTTTAGTTCTCCTTGGTCCCAATGCCTACACATCAATCACTTGCTTTAGTCTCCCAAGCACACGTAGATTTACAGTAAGATATAGGGATGAAAAGGAAATTTTGAAACTAACTATGAGATATCATTGCCACAAAATTCATGGCCCCAAGGGTCTCCTTACTATGCTCTTACACAGAAAATTCAATAAAAACCATCACTCTTCTGAATTCCAACCTCCCAGCCTAGTCTTTGGGCCTGCATTTTCCATAGACCAACTTGACTGTACCTATTTATGTGCTTTTTCTCAAGGCCCAGCATCCCAGCCAGTCTCTAAGCCTTACCAAAGAATGCAAAAATAAGTTAATATTGTAATACCTGCCAACTATGAAAATAAGTAATATTTTAGATAACTGAATACATTGTTTAACACTCCAAACTAAAGTATCTTCTTTTGGAATCACTGATTTTAGATTTCCAAAGCCATGAGTAGGAAGACTGGCCCGACTAAAAATCTCAACAAAGACTCTTCCTTTAGCTTTCACTCTAATTAAGATATTGCTGTGGTTTTAGATATATAATTCTTCTTTATTTCAAAAATAGAAATGGTAAGAGTCATGCTATAAGCAACTCATTATTTAAGACTTCACCTGGGCTCTCAGCAGTCTTTATCTGTTATTTTACTGGCTTTTAGGTTAGCTCTATTTTCTTTTTTCCCTCAGTTTCTCAAAGTTGCTTTTGCCTCTCTCACATATTCATGTATGCATCCATTCTAACTCTCTCACAACCTTAATTCCACCCTGTGGAATTTTATATCATTGGCTACTAGACTATCTCCTTTCTTTCATTCAGTCTATCAACTTTATCAAGTTTCTCCAATCTTAATATTTATTCTCAGACCCTGTATTCCCTCTTGTTCCTATCTAGACTCTCCTTTTCTTCATGTCAAATCTTTTGAATGTTTGGTTTCTCTTTGTTTTATAATGTAATTTCACCCTCCCTCTTGAACGATAGTTCACTTTGGTATAGAATTATAGCTTGGCATTTATCACAATGCTTTGAATTTATTATTACATTCTAATTTCTGTTATTATAGAGAAGAATACTATCAGCCTAATTTTCTAGCTATTGTAGGTAATATCACTTTTGTCTCCAAATACTTATAAGACATTTTCTTTTCCATCATTCTACATTTTTATGATGATTTATTTAGGTAAGAGTTTGATTTTATTTATCATGTTTGGGATTTATTGGGTTTCTTGAACTTGAGGATTCTTGTGTTCAACAATTCTGGCCAATTCTTAGCCATTATTCTTTCAAATGGTGTTACACTCACTTCACTCTGGTCTCATCTTTTAGAATTCCAAGTAGACATATATTGGGCCTTCTCTTTATCTCTATTTGCTGCATTTTGAGCAATTTCCTAAGATCCATCTTCTAGTTCTCTTACATCTACTTTAACTGTATCTAATCAACTGTTTAATCTACTGAATGGTTTTTAAGTTAATGATTTTATTTTCCATTTCTAGAAGATTTATGTTTATTCTTACTTCTCTTTTTTTTTTTTTTTTTTTTTTGCGGTACACAGGCCTCTCACTGTTGTGGCCTCTCCCATTGCAGAGCACAGGCTCCGGACGCGCAGGCTCAGCGGCCATGGCTCACGGGCCCAGCCGCTCCGCGGCATGTGGGATCCTCCCAGACCGGGGCACGAACCTGCGTCCCCTGCATCGGCAGGCGGACTCTCAACCACTGCGCCACCAGGGAAGCCCAGTATCATGTTTTTTTCCTTATGTTTTAGTTATTAGTAACATACTTATTTTATAGTCTCAATTCAATAGTTTTAATGGTTTACTCCTATTGTTTGTCATATCTTCTGACTCCATTCCTGATGGACTGCTTCCACATGTATTTTGTCATTTTGGATTTTGAGCATATGTTAGATGAAACTTCATTGTCCATATTCTACAACTTTTGGGTTGAACTTGTATCATTCAGAAGGATCTTATGTTTGATTTTGTTCCATATCAAGAGGTTTTACCAGGCTGTGACTACCTTTTTATATTAATAGCAAGGCTTGGGGCTCTTCACTCATGTGGGTAGTACAAATTAGAACTCCAAACGGGTATGAAGACAAGTCTGTTGTTATAAAGTCTTATGGAAGAATGTTTTTCCATAAATGTCCAGATAAATGCAAAACATCTCCCTGTGCTAGTGGGTAGACCTTTTTTTTTTTTAAAGTAGGCCCTTTTACTGAGTGTTAGTCCTTAAAGAGTTCAGCTTTCCATGAGTGTTTTCACCTTTCAGATACCACCTTTGTTGGGCCCACAGCCGTATCACTTGTCCCTATAGGAGCATTAATTGCCAAGCGCCTTGGTTAATAGATTAACAAACCTCATAGAAGCTGCTGTACCATTTCACCACTCCAATTTTCAGTTACCTTCTTGGTTTAGGACCTGGGGGCCGGGGGGGATTACCTTTACATTTTTAAGAATCCAATTATACATTTAAAATAATAACTACTATTTTTTATCTAACCTTCCCAAATGGTTTATGAACATGAGTTTCCAATTTGTCTAACCTGCCATATTACTGGAAACGGACATCTAGTCTATGTTTTCTCAACTTCCTTTTATCTAGTAATACACGATACAATCAGAATTTTCCTACTTTACACGGTAACATACTGTTCTTATCCAATTGCCAAATCTAATGAACAGTTGTTTATGCTTGACTTTTAAACAATTCCTCATTTTAAAAACTGTCTTTTTAATTATATTTCACTACTCTCTCTTTGGTGTTCCACAAGATTCTGTCTTGGCTTTCCTCCTGCCTTTGTCTTCCACTAGTGTATTAACTCCAACTTAGGTATCAATGCCCTCCACTCCCATGAGCTTCAGAGTCATATTTCCATCTGCCTACAATGTATTTCCAAACTGCATGTCCCACAAAAACCTTGACTTCAATATATTCAAAACTAAATTACCTCCTCTTCTCTTCACCTCTTCTCCAACTTGGTTGGTGGCACCACCAGCCACTTAGTCTCACACACAAAAAAGATTATGGCATTCATTCTAGACTATGACCTGTCTCTCACTGGTCATATCTAGTTTAACACAAAACCCTATTCATTTGGCTTTCTATTCAATCATTACTCCATAGATTGTTACCATAGGCTCTTTAACCAGTCTCTCTCCATTATTCTTAATCCCTTCATCCATCCTTCATGCTATTATCAGTGTTTTCTTCTAAAACATAAATAAAATCTCAATATTTCCTTATTTATAGTCTATCAGAGGCTTCCTATTGTCCACAAAACAAAGTCCAAACGCCTTCAGATATTCTGTAAGATTCATCAAGATTTGGTCCCTGCTTAATTCCCCTTTTCATCTCCTGCTGTTTCCTCTTCCATCACCTCAGACATAATGCTCTGGTAACTACCTCCAGTTAGGGAGTGTGAGAGAGACTGACAACTAAACTAGGCATGCCCATCTAAAAGGAGCCAGGCTACTAGGCTCCAGCAAACCATCGCTATGAAGAAATATGAATCCAGTATTGCCAAATTTTCTGATTTTCTGAAATAAGCCCCAAATCCAGATTATTGTGTGCAATTTTCCAATTTTTAAACATTGCTAACTTAAAAAATTATAAAATACTCTGCAAACCAAACTATACATACATTATGGATCAGACTATGGACTGAAAGCTTATGAGTTCTGAACTAACACTTGTTCTAATATAAGAGCAAATTCTAATGTCTAATAAAGTATCTGACACACAGTGGGCCTCAATAAAGGATTTTTGCATATGTATAGAATAGGACACAATGTTATTAATATATCAGTTTAAAAGGTAGTTGAAAAAATCATTTGAAATATTTGGGGACTTTAAAAGTAATAAAGGTGTTGTGTTAATTCACTGTTTTCATTCAGAGCACATTTAAAATGATTCCTAAATTCTCTTCCTTTTCCTCCCCTCCCCAACAGATGTATTTCATACAATTAGCAAAATATTGAGGTTGACATGTTACATTTTCCCCCTTTACTTAGCCTCCTTTGCCTCCACTTCCCAATTCCACAGCTTGAATCTACAGAAAATGAAATCAATAAAATCCCTTTCGTTATAACTGACCTCCTATAAATTACTTGTGACTCCTCAAATATGAACACATGGCAAACTTCAAGGTTGCTAAATAGGCATACAAAATATTTACATAAATGGTCTTGTGATTTGGTTGTAAATTACCTGAAGTACTCAAATGAAAGGTGCTATATAAATGTGAAATAATAATGATGATGGAATATCCATTATTAACCATATAAAAAGAAAATGAAATATTTTGTGTATACTTACCATATAAGCAAATTCTTTTACTAGAAACAATTAAACAGCAAATAAAGTATGCTTATGTGCTGGAAATGGACAGCTGGATTTATGCCACTCTTGCAATATCTTCATCTCAAGCCATATGGTTCTTGCTCATTAATGCAATTTTTAAAGAAAATCTCACTTGAGAGTAAGTCTGAAGTATGATAAACAAAAACTTATATCATTTTCCCTCTTTTGCATCTTAAGTGTTTTTATTTAATTTACATCAGCAGTGGGTTTATCCCAAGCAATACCTCCAGAAAAAATCTGACATGTACACATCCTCTTTAACTTAGCAGATCTTGTGATTAGGTTTCTCTTTACTAACAAAAGGTGATTTAGAACAATGAGGCTAATCCTAGTTGATGAAGGCAGCAATAGCACAACAGTATTTTTAGACATTCTAGGGATGATATTTAATTTAGTTCAGGTATCTGTATTGTTTCAGCCCATACAGTGATTAAGTTCAAAGTCCAGCTATCCAAAAATATTCCTTGAATTTAAGGTTTACAGTTTTTTGTTTTTAATTCTGAGACAATAAATTTTAAAATAAAACTACTCTGTAGGGTTTGTTTAAAAAAATAACCAGCTCTTCTCCGAAAAGGAATTTAGTCAGAGGAGAATGGTCTTAGAAGCCTTTCAGAAGTCATGTATAAGGAGAGGACCATCTCTGTGAAAACTGCTATGCAAAATTCAACACAGATAGAGCATTTTCTCACTTCCAACAGCTTTATATTTGAAGAAACATGTATCTTTCTTCCCAATGTACTGTAACAAGTACATTTTAATAGATGGTAACTGAATGGTAATGATAAAACTGATAAACATTTTTACATGTTTCAGCTTAACTGTACTGAATATTACAGAAGATAGACATAAATGTTTAAGCTCATCCTAAAATCTGTGGGTTGCTTAATTCTGAATTCTAGACAGATGTCAACAACATGTACAGATTTTAAGGGTCAGAGATTACCATTCTCCTTACTCACCAAATATCCATGAAACTGTCAAAAAGAAAATACCTTAATGATATAGGAAAGAAATCTAGTATATTCTGGAAGGCATTTTAACATTATTTAAGAAAGGATGTAACAATATTCAGTCTATGGGGGGTCTTGGGAAGGAATATTGAGATAAAAGCCACAGAAGTGGGAATCAGTCAGAATCAGCCTCAGTTTCCTGATTCATGGTCACAGCACTTAATACAAAGTTCAACTTTGGGTGTGTCTGCTTTCTAAAACATCCACTCCATGAATGAAAGAGTAAAATTGCTAAGTGTATAATCCTTCACTTCAATTCCTGGGAAACATTACAAGTTAAGAGTAAATCATCTTTAATCCCCATCAGGCTGTAACATCACATCAACTGAAGCTGCAGTAATAGGAGGAGGTAAATTAAAGCAATATCTCAAGGTGTTCTTCCCAACACCCAAAATACAGAAGTAATTTCCCTGAATAATCTTCCTCAGATTGAACAATCAATGTAGGTTTAGAACCCACCCACTGGCCTCAGTTTTCCTAACTATGGACTGGTCTTTCACCAAAATGGCTGCCAGCAACTTACCACTGGTCGTGGACTCAAGTGACTGAAAAAGCACTTCAGAGCCAGCTTCCCATGAGACCATTCTCTAAGAACTAGTGAAATGTTTACAAGAAAAAATAATAACAACTAGTGGGGAGAGGGGTACTAGCAATCCTTTCAATAGTTTGACTCCCTTGAGAAAATTCTATATTTAAAAAAAGTTTCCTTCAGCACTTTTGTTATAATGTTTTGCTTTTTTAGAAGTACAAGCCGTATTTATATTTGCTTTATTTTTTCCCTCTTCATTTATTTACATGGGGTCTTTAAAATGTGTCACAATTAGTGTAAAGCACTGAGCAAGTACCATAGCCTATGTGCCAGCCTTTCTCAAACTGTAGAGTGTGAACAGATCCTGAGGCCTCTGTGAAGTTTTCTAGAATAAATTTTAGTTTGGGGTGGGAAAAGCTGTGGCATATTGAGTCAACACAGCATACACAGTAGGATAAAGATGCTGGACTGTGATGCAATCAGTACTCTATTCACATTTTAAACAGAAATGTCATGTCAGCAAAGCAGTATCATTTAGCTTATTATATTTTTGTTTAAATTTTATTATGTTTATAGTTTTTCATATCTTGAACCACTACATTTACTTGGATTTTATGTTTGTATAAGAGCTATCAGCATTTGGGATTTTATCTATTTTATGTTTGAACATGTTTAATTAACATTACGTTAAAACCAAGTTAAGTCAATATAGAGTTCTATACATATTTGGAGGGGAGCTTCGAAAGCAGTACAAATAATAAGAAGCTTTTAGATTCAGCCATATCAAATAATAGAATTACCTTTTTATGACTGTAAAAATCAACTCAGACCCCCAAGGGACTAAATCAAAGTGATGCATTAATCATAGATCTCGTTCTGTGAAAAACGCCACTGGTAATTTGATAGGGATTACACTGAATCTGCAGATCGCTTTGGGTAGTACAGTCATTTTCACAATACTGATTCTTCCAGTCCAAGAACATAATATATCTCTCCATCTGTTTGTGTCATCTTTGATTTCTTTTATCAGTATCTTATAGCTTTCTGTGTAGAGGTTTTATACCTCCTAAGGTAGGTTTATTCCTGGGGATTTTTACTTGTTTGGCGGAAGACCTAAATAGACATTTCTCCAAAGAAGACATACAGATGGCCAACAAACACATGAAAAGATGCTCAACATCACTAATTATTAGAGAAATGCAAATCAAGACTACAATGAGGTATCATCTCACACCAGTCAGAATGGCCATCGTCAAAAAATCTATAAACAATAAGTGCTGGAGACGGTGAGGAGAAAAGGGAACCCTCCTGCACTGTTGGTGGGAATGTAAATTGATACAGCCACTATGGAGAACAGTATGGAGGTTCCTTAAAAAACTAAAAATAGAACTACCATATGACCCAGCAATCCCACTTCTGGGCATATACCCAGAGAAAACCATAATTCAAAAAGACACATGTACCTCAATGTTCATTGCAGCACTATTTACAATAGCCAGAACATGGAAGCAACCCAAATGTCCATCAACAGAGGAATGGATAAAGAAGATGTGGTACATATATACAGTGGAATACTACTCAGCTGTAAAAAGGAATGAAATTGGATCATTTGTAGAAATGTGGATGGACATAAAGACTGTCATACAGAGTGAAGTCAGAAAGAAAAAAACAAATATCGTATATTAACGCATATATGTGGAATCTAGAAAAATGGTATAGATGATCTTATATGCAAAGCAGAAATAGAGACACAGATGTAGAGAACAAACTTATGGACACCAAGGTGGAGGGGGGATGAATTGGGAGATTGGGATTGATACTGATACTATCTATAAAATAGTTAACTAATGAGAACATACTGTATAGCTCAGGGAACTCTACTCAATGCTCTGTGGTGACCTAAATGGGAAGGAAAACCATAAAAAGGGGATATATGCGTTCATATAGCTGATCCACTTTGCTGTACAGTAGAAACTAAGACAAAATTGTAAAGCAACTATACTCCAATAAAAATTAATTTTAAAAATTACAGATAATTAAGAAAAATATCAGAAAATGTGTAAAGATTTCCCACTATTACTTACTTCTAATCTAGTGGGATTCATGAAGTGAAGTCTCAGGAAGAATTATTGTGTTTACTCTGTAGATAATAAACCAGCCTAAGAGTTTTGCCTTCTCAGATACTGGTCAGACAAATGAGGCAAGTACTTCACCTTCCTTCAGTGCATCAACTGGAATTGTGATTTTATTTAACACAGCTTTCAGTCTCACACACCTACCCAAATCCAGGAATTGTGTTTAGTCTCCCAGAAAACAGCACAAAATATTCTATTCCTACCAGCCATAGAATTGACCACTTTGTTTACTTCTAAACATTTTCTTCTCTACACCTATTTACTTGATATTAGGTGCTTTTCTTCCTATAGACAGAAATGGGCCCTGCTATCTTCCAGATCAGTAGGCAAGTCATATTCTCCATCACTCTACAGTGTGTTAAACAACACTTGTTAGATAAAATACATTCTCTTGGACCAATGTTTTCCTAAGAACAAGAAGAGAGAAAAGACTTACCTTTGCTTCCTCATCTTCCCTCTTAACTATCTCACTTAGGCTTGCAGATGGGAACTTGCTGCCTAGTTCATAGATTCAATGTAATCCAGAAAAGCCTCCATTAGATGATGAACGCTGTTCTGATCTGAGGAGTACTGCCCAATAATTTACCAAATCCACAAGAGATTTTTGGGCATCGCTGTACTCTTAGTTGCAAAAGATGTCTAGGAAGATCTGAGGATTCAGACTCAAATTTCTACCTGG
Source organism: Leucopleurus acutus (assembly GCF_964270905.1). Classification (NCBI taxonomy): domain Eukaryota; kingdom Metazoa; phylum Chordata; class Mammalia; order Artiodactyla; family Delphinidae; genus Leucopleurus; species Leucopleurus acutus. The sequence continues at coordinate 66,027,430 of NC_139149.1, read as the reverse complement.
CAAGTAAATATGTCATAAGAGTTGGCTATGTAACATCATAAGATATGTAGATGCAAGTTATGAAACTGACCATTTTGGTTACTTTACTGGTAAAATGTCATTATTGTGGGCATGGTGGAGAAGGAGGACTGGGAGCCCATAGGTTCATTTAATTTGCCTGAAAATTTTTTTTTTAATTTATATTTGAAAATCTTACACAGGGCACTCAAAGCTTACTACTTCCTATTGTCTAACAGCAGGCTAGCTTCACCCATTTATGTTACCTACCCAATACTTGAAGGTATGACTTTGCTTTGTAATCCCTGGATAGCCTTTAAAAATTCTCTCTGTTATAGTTTATGGATCCTGCCAATATCTGAAATACTTTTTATGCCTAACAATCCTCTTTATTATTTCAGATTGGTATAATATTCAATGTGCAATAAGCCCTTAGGGGATTTTATGGGAAAGGTCAGCTGTAAGAGCTGATTATTGCTCATTATTATTAAGACTCCTTTGTTGCATACAATCCCTTCATCCAGTTGGGGAATACCCCTCAAGGGATGAGTTTATCTCTGTGTACTTTTGCAATACAAGCAGTATCCATATACAGTCTTTGCCTTTTTTTAATTCCTTCCTAGTCAAAGAAAGCCTGTTTTTCTGGTTAATGCTTTTAAATTATTATTTTAAAATCTATCCCTTGTGAGGTGTGTCAGATTTATCTTTACCTGTTAACGCTGAACTTACAGTGACTCTGCCCCCAACAGACACTTAACCTCCTGACTTGCATTTTTCCTAAATGTGGCTCTCACTACTGGGCACCAATTCCTGGTCTAAAAGACAAAATTAACAATTTAAAAATCATATAATCATGACCAATCTTTTTAAAAAATTATCCTTAAAATTACTATATTCTATTATGAATTACCCCTTTATCACTTACTAAGAGTCATATCTGTCATCTTTTAAGGTATATGGATTTTTTTTCTTCTCAAAGAATATTTTATTCTGTTGAACCTGTGATAACATGATTATGAAAAGCACTGACTTTGAACACCTGAATGATGAATCAGCAAAGGGAGTCTGAAGAAGAAAAACGCATACTGCAAATTCTAAACTACGAGCTGCCTCTCTCCTGTTAGATGCAAGCTGGAGGCATCCTTCACATGAGAAACTACAATCTTGCGAGCTGATCAATGAACCCTATCCCTTTAGAATAGCAGTGTTTTCAGCTGTGAAAGTAGCTGACATGATACATAAGATCTAGAAGAAGCCTCTGAGGAAAAGAAGCCAGAGCCATGAATGAGGAGGATTGATTTCCATGATAGTAAAATCAGCCTTAAAACTGGCCAGGAAAAAAAAAAAAAACAGAACTGGCCAGGTTTCCTCCCTTCTACTTGGTATGCAGAAACCTGGAAAAAGTGATGTTACTCCCTAATAAGGCTAACGTAGGAACCACAAAATCCTAACTTTAGTTGACCAGTCAAAGAGTTGACAGCAGGGCCAATAAGTTGGCTGAATTCCAAAGAGGGACAAGCTTCTCCAAAGACAACATATAGCCTGCTTAACAATAAACCATGAAAGCTACACTTAAAGTGAGATTAAAGGAAATCACATACAATTTTCACAAATTGTTGTACAGTATGGACTAATGTGTCTACCTAGAACTGTGGACTCCAAACATTGTTGGTTTCCTGTTTTACTCACTAGCAGATTTGTGGTTTTGTTTGTTTGTTGTGGGTTTTTTGTTTCTTTTCTTCCATGACCCTCCTCTGGGTGCTCCTAAGAAAGAATGAAGCAGAGTAGTTCAGGGAGAGAACCCATGGGCATAAAAGACCTGGAAGTGATTAGCAGACGCCTGGCCCCTTCTCTCACTTGAAGCAAAGCCTTGACGCCACTATGGAAGGGAGAGTAAAATCCATGATCTTTAAGGAACAGAAAAGATCCTATTGTGTCTGAGGCTGAAGTAGAAAAAAAATCTCTCTCTATGCTTGGGGGAGGAAAAGAAAAGCATCCAGTCCCAAGGTTCCTATTCCAGTATCAAGTAGCGGTGATCCGTTAACATTTAGGAAAGGTCAAGAAACTTTTGTCCAAGATTAACCACAGAAATAGGGCAGACTTTGACTGCCATAGGAAGGAGAGGTAGGAATACCAAGAAAGTCCAAACCCAAGGCCTGGTGCACAGGGCCAAACTAGGACCAGAACAACAGAAACCCACTGCCATGCCCCCAGTGAGTGACATAGCAGCAGTCTATACTGGGTGAGGAGCCACAGCGTGGATAAAAACCCCATGCAAGTGCGCAAGAATGGTGCCCCCTGAGAATGGAGTACAAACCCTCAGAATGTTCTTCAGCACCACAGCCCTCACTCTAAGCACAAGGAATGGTAGCCCACCACTCGAGGAATTCAAAGCCCATGAGGTGTTGAAAAGCAAAACCTAAGGGCTGTGAACTGAATGTTTCTTTCCTCCTAAAACTCATATGCTGAAATCCTAATCCCCAATGTGATGATATGTGGAGGCTGTGCCTTTGGGAGGTTATTAGGCCATGAGGGCAGAGCCCACCTGAATGGGATGGGTGCCTTTATAAAAGAGACCCCAGAGAGATCTTCTGCCCCTTCTGCCATGTGAGGACACAGTGAAAAAACACCTACTATGAACAAGTAAGTGGACTCTCACCAGACACCAAATCTGCTAGCACTTTGATCTTGGAGTTCCCAGCCTCCAGAACTGTAATAAATAAATTTCTGTCATTTATAAGCTCCCCAGTTCTGTGGCATTTCTGTTATAGCAGCCTGAACAGAAAAAGACACCAAGTTTAGCACAACTCCTAACTAGACTGACTCAATGCCCCACATCAATGACCTGACACAAGAAGAGCCTCTTTCTGGGTATAAATAATACTTACCTCAATTTCAACTATTTTATACTTGATGTTTTACATTCAAATAATATAAGAAATATCAATATGGAAGAAAACAAATTACTGTCAAGAGATAATAAAATTCATATATAGGAACCAATCTCAGCGATGACCCAGATATTTGAACCATCACATTGGGACTGTAACATAACTGATTAATATGTTAAAAGCTCAAGTGCAAAGGGTGGAAATCATGCATAAGCAGATGAAAATGTTTGGAAAAGAGATGGGAACTATCAGCAAGAATCGAGCAGAAATGGTAGAAATGAAAAACGTATCAGAGCATTACTCTGATAGGCTCAAAGACCTGACATGACTTAAGAAAGAAAGAATCATTGAACCTGACGAGAGATCAATATAAATTATCCTCTTTAATAAAAAAGGAGGGAAAAGAGTGAAAAAATAAATAACAGAGGATCAAACAGTTGGACAATGTCAAATGGACTAAAATATATATATATATTAGATATATAAAATATATATAAATGGAGTCATACAGGAGATGAGAGAGAACAAGACAGAGAAGAGAGAAAGGCCAAGATTTTTTTGTTTTTAATTTTTAAATACATCCAACTACAAATCCAGGAAACTAGAGAACTGCAAGAAGGACAAAATTAAAAACAAAACAAAAATAAAACAACAGACACATCATGCATGATAGTCAAATTGAACTGCAGTGAACCATTAAGAGAAAATCTTGAAGGCAATCAAGAAAAAAAGGACTTATTACATATTATAAACAAAAAAAAATAAGAATTAGAGCAGACTTCTTGTCAGCAACCATGCAAAGCATAAAACAATGGAGTGACAACTTTAAATTGCTGAAGGAAAAAACCCTGTCAACCTAAAATCCTAAACTCAGTGAAAATACCTTTCCAAAAATCAAAGCAAAAATAAATGTTTCAAAAAAGCAAAATTTTAGAAATATCTCACTGCCAAGAGACTTACACTAAAAGAAACATTAAAGGATGTTCTTCAGGCAGAAAGAGAACAACATGAGATCAAAATTTGGATCTACACGATGAAATGAAGATCTCTGAAAATGGAACAACAAAGGTGAATGAATTTTTTCCTTATTTTATTTGCTACAAAATAATTAACTCTATAAAGTAATATTATTAATATTCTCTTGTGGGGATTATAAAATATGTAAAACTAAAATGTATAACAATAATAGCAAAAAGGATCAAAGAGAAGGTTTGGAACTATATTGTCATGAGCTTCTTATACTGCATGTGAAATGGTGTAATAATACCCGATATAGACAGTGATAAGTAAAGACGAATATTGTAAACTATATGGCAACTACCCCCCTCCCAATTTCTTAAACGGTAGACCTGGTTTAAGTTATCTGAAGTGGACAGACATTTCAGTTGTAGACAGCCAACAAGAAGTTTGAAGCAAGAGATACTGCCAAGAGCTCAGTAGCTGGAATTTTAGCCCTAAAGGTCTAGAGCTTAATAAACTAAAGATAAACCATAGTGAAAAGCCAGGACTTGGGAGTTTATATAGAGCCAGACTAGGATTTTCAGCTAATGCTGAGAAATCTCTTCCGTCAACAGGTAGGAGAGTTGCTCTCGAGGCATGTACAAGGAGACAACTACCATCAGGAAATCTGGTATTCAGTAGAGTAGAACTGCCGTAAGAACTAGAAGCTACTACTCATGCTTTATTTTTTGATACCTCGTGTCTAGCAAAGTATAATAAATCTACAGTAGTGAACAAGATAAGACAATTTCCTGCCTTCATGGAGCTTACCCTATGAATAAAATAAGGGAGATGGACAGTGAACATGTAAGCACAGGCATAAATATAATATGATGAAGTCAAAGAAATGGGAATATGAGAGAGAGAGTGCCTGGTTGCTGGGCAACACGAGCTGGTACCATCAGAGAAGGCCTTTGAGAAGATGTGATTTTTGAGCTGACCTGTATGATCAGAAGGAGACAGTAGTACACTCTAAGCAGAAGTATTAAATGAAACTCCCTGAGGTGAGAAAGTCCTGGCTGGTTGGAGCACAGATGACTGCCATGTGGCTATAGATACAGGCAGAGGCCAGATTCTTAGGGCCTTGTGAACCATGCTACCTGTTCAAATAGTACTTTAAATGGGACAGGAAAAGCTGAGTGTTTTAAGCAAAGACATAACATATAATATTTTTAATGAGTGAAGCTAGAAGGAATAATAATGCTATATAAAGATCCCCGATCAGGCACAAGACAGGTTTCACAATTTTGGTGATACTGGGCTTACATATGGGATCCAATTAAATAGTAAAAAAGTGTTTGAAACTCTATTTCCTCTATTCCTGCTTCTAACACTTATTAAGTGTTTATTAAGTTCTAGGAATTTTGTAGAGAATTCACAGTCCTGACAAGAAACTGAGCCTTAGAAAGTCTGTCACATGGTCATACAGCATTTAAGTTTCTTACTGTTGCTATAAACAATTACCACAAACTGACTGGATTAACACACTTTATTGTCTCACACCTCTGAAGGTCAGAAGTCTGAAATGTGTCTACAGGGCTGTATTCCTCCTAGAGGCTTTAAGGAGAATCTGTTTCCTTGCCTTTTCCAGCTTCTGAAGGCTGCCTACACTGCTTGGCTCATGGCCCCCTTTTCCATCTTCCATGCATATCGATCTAATTTTTGTGCTCTCCTTCCATCATGCATCTTCTCTTGGACTTTACTACAGTCCTCTTTCAAGAACCCTTGTGATTACAATAAACCATCTGAAATAATCCAGGATAATCTCTCCATCTCCAGACAGTAAATTTAATCACATGCAAAGTCTCTTTTGTCATATAAGGTAATATTTTCACAAGATCTGAAGATCAGGATGTGGAAATCTTTGGGAAGGCATTATTCGGCCTACATACAGCCAGAATCTGAGCCCCCCATTCTGGGGGGACAAGATGAAAAGAAGTTCATTAAAAGGTGAAGGAATCTGAACAAAGGATAAGAAAATGCATTCATCTTTCAGGAAAGACAGTGAACTGAAAATGATGACTGATAGGTAGATGTAGAGTAGAAATGCAACCTGGCCAGGAGGGAGCCCACATGTATGGACCACGCTGGCATCAACAACGGAAAAGAGGGAAGAGTCAACATTTATTGTGCTGCCTACCCTGTGTCAGACCAATTAAATATACCCTAAACATACATCATCCCACTTAATCCTCACAGTCAATAAGTAAAGTATGTATTATACTCCCGGTTTTACAAGGGAAGAAACCTGAGCTCTGTCAATACAAGTTAATGAAGTATTGGGTTGGCCAAAAAGTTCGTTCGGTTAACGAATACGTTGTTCAGTGAAGTTCTCGGTTTTACTTAAAACCGAATGAACTTTTTGGCCAGCCCAATAGTAGGCCAGCATCTGTATCTAGCTCAGATTCCAAAGCTTATGTTGTATTATTTTTTTCTTAGTTCAAAAATATCAGAAAGACTTTTAAGAGAAAATCTGTCAAACTGGAATACTAAACTAGGAAGCAGATGAGGGAAACATGTTATTTTGAAAAGGAGTTGAAAGGATTGGGGATAATAAACTTGAAAGAAGGAAGACTTAGAGAAGATATGATAACGTTGTCATGTGGAAGAGGGCTAGATGAGGTGTATAAAAGTTAAAAGAGAAAGTCACACAAGCAATGTGGATTAAAGGTGTTTGAACTGCGCTGAATTGCATTGTTGAAGAAAATTGCAGAAGACTCTAGACTAGACTGAATTTTTTTCCACTATGGTCATTAATAACTTGGGCTCTGGAGTCAGAGTGCCTCTGTTTGAATACCAGCCCGACAAATCACCAGCTATGTCCTTGGGCAAGATATTTAACTTCTCTGTACCCAGATTCCTTAACTGTAAATGAGGATAAAAGTAGTACGCGACCACATAGGTTATACACATTCAATGAACTTACAGCCATCAAGGGTGTTAAAAAGTTTCTAGCAATAATAAGTGCTCCATAAATGTTCATTATTGTCATTATACCTATAGGAAGCTGAACTAAAGTACTGAGTACTAGGTACAAGGAAATATCTGGACATATGGGATTAGAAGATCTACATTACGAGAATTATTCAAACCGAAGTTAAACAGTCACACATAAAAGATGCTTCGATAAGATTCCTGCATTGTATAGAAAGTTAAGAGTAGGTCATCTTTTTTCCAAATTGTATTCCATGAAATGTAGTGAAATGAGATTTTGAAAACTGTTCCATGGGTTGGGAATGAGGATATGGTAATTGGTTGAATAAGCAAAAAATACTATAAATTATATTCGACTTGAGAATTCATGTGTATTAGCGTGTGAAAGCTCTAAGTCTTACAGAAAAGAAAGCCATAAAACTTCTTTTAAAACCCTGCTTTTGGGCTTCCCTGGTGGCGCAGTGGTTGAGAGTCCCTCTGCCGATGCAGGGGACGTGGGTTCGTGCCCCGGTCCGGGAAGATCCCACATGCTGCAGAGCAGCTGGGCCCGTGAGCTATGGTCGCTGAGCCTGCGCGTCCGGAGCCTGTGCTTCGCAACGGGAGAGGCCACAACAGTGAGAGGCCTGCGTACCGCAAAAACAAACAAACAAACAAAAACCCTGCTTTTCAATTCTGTGTGTGTGTGCGTGTATGCGTGCGTGTGTGTGTGTGTGTAATGTTTGTTAATATGTAGTGAAATATTCTTTGGAGCATAGTTTGTGCAATGGAAAATTAATAGACTAGATAATCTCTAAAGTACCTTCTTCCTCTAAGCTATTATGACTCTAGGGTTATATAATGTGTAATAACATGGTCTACAAGAATGTGAGCTCTTAGGATATAATTCTATTTCACTACAGGTCTAGGATACACTGCCCAGAATATAACTCTATTTCACTACAGACTTAGGATACACTTCAATCCTTCAAATACTTATGCATATATAGTGGAAATTTTCCAAGAAGCATATTCCTAAATAGCAACTTCCTTTGACAAGGGTACTTTAAGATTCTGAGCAGCTGCCTTTGGTTTTTAAAACCAGTCTCAACAATAATTACCTTATGATTTAGGATCAGCCATAAAGAGATAATGGTATGTTCACTGGCAAATGACCAGATACATAAAATTCTGACCAGGAACGCTACACACTGCTTCCCAAATCTAAGAAATATATTGTATAAGATACATAGAAATGTTTTGCAAAGTGGAACTATAAACTGTTCATCTATTCAAGAGTAAAACAGCATAATTACAAAAATTACATACTGAACATGAGTCAGGTCTTTTTTGCATGCACTGAACAACAGCATGTATTTATATACAGCACTGGCACACAGTAGGTGTGCTCCCATTCTTTTATGTGAGGGAGGTATTGTAATCTCTACTTTATGCTCAGCAAACTAAGGTTCAGAGAGCCAAGCTCTCCATTTGCCCATGATACTCTCGCCATCTTCACTTCCTCTCACACTCATGCTTTCCTCCAGGTCTCTGTGCTTCCTGTATTCTCTGCTTGAATGTCTTTACCCCAGACCTTGCCTTAGCTCACTTCCTTTCACTCAGATCTCAGTTCACAGTCACCTCCTGTGAGAATCCTCCTCTAACTGCTCTTACCTGAGAGGGCCAACAATCATATTTAGTGACTACCTATTCTTTGTACTTATTATTTGAGACTATGATATTACTATCTCTCTTTTTATAAATTACATGGACCACACTATCACGTATGCTTTGTGAGAGCTGAAACCTTGTCTGAGATGGTTCACTGCTATATTCTCTGTTCCTAGAACAACACTTAACCCATAGTTGGTTCTCAACAAATATTCTTTTAGTTAATGAAAGAAGTAATCTGCCATTTTGATTAAAAGCAGGGGAAAAAAAAAACCACTTTCCATAGAAAACTTATTTTAATTTCAATATACCTCAGATCCACTAATGAAACTGTTACTTTTTCACTTTGTTTTTCTGATTATTGATAAGGATGGTGCATGACAACCATAAAACTGCTCAAGGAGCTTTGGCAGACTCAGGCCTCATTGCCACAAATGGTATTTAAACCAGTAGAAAAAAACTGGAGCCTCTCCAAATAACTGACAACACAATGCAATATCATGGAAAACAACTGCCAAGTGAAATCACTAATCAATGCAAAAATTGCCCCAACAAAAATGATCTTGGGAGAACTGTTCAAAGAATACACAAATCCATTAATAACATTTGTTAGGCCAGAATAAAATACGTCATATGTGTTTTCTGATGGACGGATCATGTGAGTCAGATCACAGGAATGTATGTCAATGGTATTCTGAAAATATTACCATTACACTGCATCAGTACTTACTATTACTGCCAGTAGATCCCAGACTATCATGAGTTTTAGCTCCATAAATCTTCTCAGGACCTGATAGTCTCTGAATTAACTACACTCCAAGGTTTTTTTTCTTTTTAGTTTTGACCCCTTCATCCATTTCTCCCAACCCTATCCCCCACCACCAATCTGTTTTCTGTATCTAGGAGCTTGTTTTTAGTTTCTTCTTTAAATTTTCTTGTTCATTCTTTAGATTCCCCATATAAGAGAGATCATATGCTATTTGTTTTTCTCTGACTTACTTAACTTAGCATAATACCCTTGAGGTCCATCCATGTTATCACAAATGGCAAGACTTGAACTCTTTCCGTGGCTGAATAATATTCCATTGTGTATATATACCACAGTTTCTTTATCCATTCATCCATCGGTGGACACTTCAGTTGTTTCCGTACCTTGGGTTATTGTAAATAATGCTGCAATGAAGATGGGGGTTCATACGTCATTCTGAGTTACTGTTTTCTTCAGATAAATACCCAGAAGTAGAATTACTGGATCACAAGGTAGTTCTATTTATAATTTTTTGAGGAATCTCCATACTATTTCCCATAGTGGTGGCACCAATTCACATTCCCACCAACAATGCACAAGGGTTCCCTTTTCTCCACATCCTTGACAACACTTTTTTTTTTTTTGGCGGTATGCGGGCCTTTCACTGTTGTGGCCTCTCCCGTTGCAGAGCACAGGCTCCGGACGCGCAGGCTCCACGGCATGTGGGATCTTCCCGGACCGGGGCACGAACCCATGTCCCCTGCATCGGCAGGCAGACTCAACCACTGCGCCACCAGGGAAGCCCAACACTTACTTTTGTCTTTTGATTAATAGCCATTCTAACAGGTGTGAGGTAATATCTCATTGTAGTTTTGATTTGTACTTTCTTGATGATTAATGATGTTGAACATCTTTTAATCTATCTGTTGGCCATCTGTATGTCTTTAGAAAAATGTTTGTTCAGATCTTCAGCTCATTTTTTAATTTATTTTTTTGCTATTGAGTTATATGAGTTCTTCATGTATTTTGCATATTAGCCCCTCATCAGATATATGAATTGCAAATATTTTCTCCCATTCAGTAGGTTGTCTTTTCATTTTGCTGATTTCCTTTGCTGTGCAGAACTTTTTAGTTTGATGTCCCACTTGCTTATTTTTGCTTTTGTTGCTTTTGCTTTTGGTGTCAGATTTAAAAAAGCATTGCCAAGACCTATGCCAAGTAGTATACTGCCTATATTCTTCTAGGACTTTTACGGCTTCGGGTCTTACATTCAAGTGTTTAACCAATTTTGAGTTAATTTTTGTGTATGTTACAAGATAGTGGTTGAGTTTCATTCTTTTGCATGTGGCTGTCCAGTTTTCCCAATATCATTTATTGAAGAGACTGTCCTTTCCCCATTGTATATTCTTGGCTCCTTTGTAGTAAATTAATTTTGACCATATATGTATGGATTTATTTCTGGGCTTTCTATTCTGTTCCAATCTGTGTGTCTGTTGTATATAATATCATGTCATCTGCAAATAATGACAGTTTTACTGCCTCTTTTCCAATCTGGATGCCTTTTATTTCTTTTTCATACCTTCTTCTGGCTAGGATTTCTAGTACTATGTTGAATAAAAGTGGCGAGACTGGACATTCTTGTCTTGTTCCTGATCTTAGAGGAAATGCTTTCATCTTTTCACCATTAAGTATGACGTTAGCTGTGTGCTTGTCATATGTAGCCTGTATTATATTGAGGTACATTCTCTCCACACCTACTTTGTTGATAGTTTTTATGATAAAATTGATGTTGAATTTTGTCAAAAGCTTTTTTTGCACTCATTGAGATGATCATGTGATTTTTATTCTTCACTTTGCTAATGTGGTGAAAACCATAATTTTTAAAAAATTCTTATAATCTTAATTAAACATGGACTTCTTACAAAATGGCCAGAAATAGATTACTTAGAGACTATTAACTAAGATTAGGACTATTTTCCACAAGGTCAGTGGCAAAATGGCTCTAGGAAATTTTGCAACTCTAATTTACCAGTAAACCAGGTAGTAAAAGACCCTACAGCCCAGTTTCCACCATTGTAATTGGAGCACACTCCTCAATTTGACTGAAAGATATGGTTAAAAGGATCCTCATATTTCTTCTAGCCTCATATGTAAGTAAGCCTAAATTTTATCCCACAGACTGGAGAACTAGACGTGTTCCTTTATTCCCAATGACAACAGTTCTGATCTGTGCTCCTAACAAGCAGGAAAGTCAGTCACTGGACCAGGACCAGAGGGTCTTTAGGCCTCATTTACTACAACCTCTTCCTTTTGTGAATGTGGAAACTAGATGTCAGAGTTTTGCAACATACTGAGGGCCACACAGTGGTAAGAGACAGAGATGAGAGCACTCAAATCCAGACCCCCTAACATCACAACAGCTCCCTCTCCACTGGTTCACACCACCCTCCTCTGCATTTCTAGGATTCCTCATGTCATCCTTCCTCTTAATTCCTTCCTTTATCTGTCTTTGGAAGAAAAGGTCCTTAAAACCAACTGAAGTACTATTATTTCATTCTAAATTTACATTCACTTGTTAAATTCACCTTATGATCCATACCCAGCTACGTTCAGTTCTGTTGCTTTATCAGTGCCTAATCCACTGATAACCTTAAATTATTCCCTTACCAATCCACAGAACTATTAATCATATCTTCTTGGCTTAAATCTCAAATCAACTTGTACTGCATTTATTTGTGTGAGTCTATTTTTCAAGGTCAGCTTAGGCACTTGTAATTTGAGACTGGCCCTAGAAAACATTCAAATGGCCTAGCCATAACCTTGGAAAACATGATTTAAATGCTGATAGAAGCATCTTGACTAACAGGTGCAGTTGAAATAAATGCCTTTATGAACTACATCCTACTACATCCTAGTAATGGACTTCCTGCATCTTAAGAGCTGCATTTTCCATTTCCATAATCATCATGCTGCTAGTGTCATAGGAAATTAGTGTGTGCTTACCTTGCTATCTGTCCTTTATGGTTATTATATTATTGTTAAACTAATGATTGAATTGACAGAACAAGACCACAACTAAATGGCTTTCATAGAGAAACTTTTAATAATTTCATAGGAACTAAAATCAGTCATTTTTATAAAACTAAAGACTCTTTGAAGAATAAAATTGCTTTATTGCTTTTTCCTCATAAAAAAGCATGTGGTTAAGAGGGATTCATTGTGGGTGTGATGATGTCTGAAGATGTCATAAGCAAGATTGATTTAGACCAATATAACCTTACTGAAGATGTGTAACTGCTATCGTAAGACTGGCATCAATATATCAGTCTCTGAACCACTAAAAAAAACTACTTTGTGAACAAGCGTATAAATTTTTTATTGACATAACCCCATTGCTGAAATATGAATTTGAATTATGACATGTTCTGTACTTAAAAGTACTAACTTGGTAATCAAAATCATAATAATAGAATTGGCTAACAATCAGGAAAGTTCAGTAATACATATAAATTATCTATTCTTTTTCTAGTCAGCAACACCTATCAGTAATTCTGCTTTGATAAAGAAATCTCAAGCACCGAAGCCAGACCAGCTTGAATTCCAATTCCAGCAACCTACGTATTAGCTGTGTAATCTACAACAAGTCACTCAACATAAGTTAGTCTCACTTATATCATAAATTACATAGAATAATATTTTCTACTTCTGAAGACTGTGGTGCAAATAAAACACCTTTAACATTAACAGTACCTACTAAGTGATCAGCAAAGGTTAGCCCATAGTCTTAATAAGGTATTAATTTTATTATCTCAGGTTATATTAGAATTACCATTATGGCAGGCACAAATTATCACTTAAAAACCTTTCTTTGAAGATCAGTTGGTTCAAAATATGTAATAATTTGGGTCATCACTGTATACAATATAAATGATTATTATAATGAAGATATGCAGAAATATCCTATAAATATATATTGAAGATAAAGTAGTTCTAAATGGCATAACTTACTACCAACTACAAATTACAGTAAAATGTTTTCTTGCTCATCTTTTTGATTCCCCTAGAAAAATATATTATTATAACAATGGCTGACTACAAGAATATTCATAACAAATTTATTCAAAAAATCCCAAACTGGAAACAATCCAAATAACCATCAGTAAGAGAATGGATAAACAAATCATGATATATTCGTATACTAGAATAGCACACAGCAATAAAAAGAATGAATGAATTACTGATATACACAACAACATACATGGATATCAAAATCACTATGGGTGAAAGATGCCATGCACAAAAAGGTACATAAAATACAATTCCACTCATATGAAGTTTGAAGAAAGCAGAAGTAATCTATAGTGGTACAAGTTAGAATAGTGCTACTTCTGCAGAGCAGGAATGCAGGGGTGTGAAGGAATCTTCTAGGGTAGTATAAATGTTCTGTGTCTTGATATGGGTGATGTTTTCCTATGTTTATACATAAGTAAAATTCCTCAAGCTTTACATTAAGATTTAGGCACTTCATCATATGTAAATTGTATCTCAAAAAGTAAATATAAAAATATAATAACTGAGACCTGACAACTAGACTGCCTATACATAGTGTTTTCACGTCTTATATTTATTCTAAGACTTCCATTTGTGACTGTGATGGAGCACCAAAGACTGGATTTACCCTCTCACCTGAAACAACTAAAAGTCCAGACAAAATATGAACATCATTAGTATATGACAGTGTTTCCCAAAACTTTGGAAGCAAAAGAAGCAAGCCCTACAACTGTCTAGATTACTGACTGGAGTTTTTAGACTGCAGCAAAGGGAAGGATGATCCAGGTAGAACTCAGTGGGTTCTCTGAGTTGAGATGGAACTGAAAGCCTGGGAAGACCAAGACAGTTAAGAGTGTGCAGAACAGAGTACCAAAAGGAAAGAGCACTGCACAGTATGGGAAGTCCAAAGATCTGTATAGTACCTCCTTGGGTTTTCATTTGATTAATGATCAGTGCATGTACGTGAGAAAACTACTCAAGGCTGGGGTAAGCATTACCTGAAGTATTGGAAGGAATAATAATTACATTAAATGTAAATAATCTAAAGACTCAAAATAAAAGGCAAAAATTCTCAGACTGGTTTAAAAACAAAGTTATACCCAAATATATGCTACCTACAAGAATCCCATTTTAAATATAAGGACACAGATTGGTTCAAAATAGAACAATGGAAAGACATATACCATGCTAACAGTAATAAAAGAAAGTTGGAGTAACTCTTAATATAAAGCAAAGTAAATTTCAGATCAAAGAATATTACCAGGGATAAAGATTATTTCATAAAAACAAAAGGAATAATTCATCAAGAGGATATAATAATAATTTGTATGCACATAATAACAGAGCTTCAAAATACATGAAATAAAAATTTACCGAAATAAAGGGAGAAATAGACAAAAGCACAATCACAGTTGGAATCTTTAACATACCAGTTTCAATAAATGACACAAGAACTAGAGAAATAAAACCAGTAAGGTAGAGTATCAACCACTTTAATCTATCTGACATTTATAGACTATTACCACTTAACAACTGCAGAATACACATTCCTTTCAAATGCACAGGGAATGAGTACCAAGACAGACAACAGCAGGGCTATAAACAAGTCTATAGATTTCAAAAGACTAAAACCTTACAGAGAATGTTCTCTGACCACAACAAATTAAACTAGAATCAACAAAAGCAAAAGCAACAATTACATAGAAATTAAATAAATCACCTCTTTGAACCCATGGATCAAAAAATTATGAAGAAAACTAGAAAATATTTTGAACTAAATGATATTTAAAGCATCACATATCAAAATTTGTGGGATGTAGCTAAAGTAGTACTTAGAGAGGTACTTAAAGCATTATTGATTGATGATATTAGAAAACAAGAAAGTTCTCAAATCCAGTATTTAAATTTTCAATTTACAAAACTGGAAAAGGAATGGTAAATTAAATTCAAAATAAGTAGAAGAAAATAAAAATATGGGCAGAAATAAGTAAAATATAAAACAAAGATAATAAAGAAAATCAATGAAACCCAAAATTCATCCTTTGAAAAGATTAATACTTTTAATCAACCTCTAGCCAGACTGAAGAAAGTGAGAGAGAGAGGACACACAAATTCCTAATATCAGGAGTAAAAGAGGGAACATGACTATATATCCTACGGACATTAAGAGGATTATAAGGGAGTATTATGTACAACTTTATGTCAATAAACTATAAAGTTTAAATGAAATAAACAAATTCCATGAAAGATAAAAACTATCAAAGCTTACTGAATTAAAAATAGATATCGAGGGCTTCCCTGGTGGCGCAGTGGTTGAGAGTCCGCCTGCCGATGCAGGGGACACGGGTTCGTGCCCCGGTCTGGGAAGATGTCACATGCCACAGAGCGGCTAGGCCCGTGAGCCATGGCCGCTGAGCCTGCGCGTCCGGAGCCTGTGCTCCGCAATGGGAGAGGCTACAACAGTGAGAGGCCCGCATACCACAAAAAAAAAAAAAAAAAAAAAGATATCGACATGGTCCTATGTCAATTAGAGAATAGAACCTGTAGTTTAAAAATGTTCCCTTTCAGCCTTTTTGGCCTTTTCAACTTCTCTCATGGGAGGCAGACTCTGCCAGTAATGAAGAAAGGAACAGAAGACGGTTGCTGAGGGGCAACCAATAGTGTGTTGCCATATCTCCCCCACGATACTCAACATCAAACCTCCCTAAAATCTTTTCTCTGCCTTTCAAAAGCCCGCTTGCCTATATTGCGATGTATATATTAGGTTGGCCAAAAAGTTCATTCGGGTTTTTCTATAACATCTTACGAAAAATCCAAACTTTTTGGCCAACCCAATATTTAGGAGAAACAAGGAGAAAGGAAAGAAGAAAATGATCACTCTCTACCCAAGCCCAAAATGGGATAGTATTATCTGACTTTTCTATTTATATTAGGGTTCTCTCTTTTACCTTTCTCAATTTGTTTGATAATTTGGTAGCATTGGCTTGCCTTTTGACAATGTCTTCTACAATTATCCTCAATGCTTCACCACGTAATGGGTAGAATTGACATCTCTGAAGTGAGACTGCCAGGTTCAAACCATGGCCTTTCCACTTAACCCTTAGTTGTGTCACTTTGAGTAATTCTTAACACTCTTTGTTCCAGACTTCTCACGTGTAAAATAAGTACGATTTTGTCAATATTATTTTCATCCTAGAGTTATGAAGATTAAATGAGTTAATGCGTATGAAGCATTTTGAATAGTAAATACTAGGTACACATTAGCTACCAATACTATTACTATTATTAATCCTGATCAAAGGGCAAACAAACCCTTGGTAATTTTGTGACACCAAGGGAAAGGCTATTGATAGTACAACTGAAATCATTTTTGGAGCCATTTAGTTGGCTAGTTGGTTAACTAACAAACAGCCTTTCCCCATGTTTTTTCTTAATTTTCAAAGACATCTTGCATCCCTTTTCTACTAAGTATCAGTACAAGAATACTGCATTCTTTTTTCAGCTGCTGGTAAGGAGAATACTTCCCCTTATGTTAGAAATGTCCTAGCCAGAGGCTGACAGTATTCCTAGGTGAGGAGTGTATTTTATGACTTCTTTATGGTGTTCTCTGAAAATTAACAAGGTGACTACATTAAAATGTTTATTAGTGTGTTTATGCTTTGGCACTCCTTTTAGACTTTAATTTCCAAGAGGGGTAATGATTGGGAGAAAGGTTCCATATAAACAGATAATGTGAGTGGCAAAGGAAACTGATATGTATTTTAATAGAATGCAGATGTCCTGAGCGCTGTGGAAATGCTGCCTCTGGCATGATCATAAAATGTTAGAGTCCAGAGATTTCTTGGATTATAAAATTTTGTAGCTGGACCCTATCTATGAGGTTGTTTTTGCTTATTCCTCATTTTACAGGTGTGGAAAGAAACCAAGGCAAAGAGAAGTTCAGTAGCTTATTCAAAGTCAGATCTCAGAACAAGTTCTTGGGCCTCTTGACTCACAGTCCAATTTTTCTTCCCACACTATGCTAGTTTTCCTCTCTTGTTGATTTTCCTTCCCTGAATATAGTTCCTAAGCTTGCAGCTGAATTTACTTTTCCATGACTCAAACAGACTTTCATTCAGAAGTGTTTCCATTAATCACTGAAAACAGTTGATTGAGACTTAATCCAAATGTTACTGTTTAAACTATTTTGCATTTTCCTAACTAATCCCCCTTCCTTTCAAAAGTCAGAACTCCAAGTTACTTATAAGATTTATAATAGACTGTCTCCACAATTTATTAGTGCATAACTCAGACATCAACAAGTAACCAAAGAACTATGTGAGATTTCTATCAACAATTATCTCCTTAAGGAGAACTGGAAATTCTATTTCTCAAAGAGCCTGAGTTCAATTACCCTGATTTCAACTGAGAGAGTAATCAGGATAGGTTACTTGCACGACTTAATCTATTTAACTCCATAAATTAATTTTATATATGGTCAACCCTAAGGCAAGTCATTCAGCCCGGAAAACCTTTGATAAGAGATTTTAGGAAACTACACCTCTTCATAGGATCAAACTACTACAGACTGAAGACTTCTCCAGAACGTGTAGAATATGCCTCCTTAGAAAACACATCTAATACACTTAATTAACAGGGGGAAAAGTAAACAAACCAATATCATACTCAACGTTCTTAACTAAAAAATATTTTTCACATATGGAGCACACTATGGTTAAAGGCCTAAAATTAAGGTCGAAGGTTATGTGCTGCCTTGATACCTGGTGAAGTTGGGAGGGCCTCAAATGGCCTACACGAAGGAGCTCCTCCTCACTCTGCTCCCAAGGATAAGTCCCCCTACCCAAACAATCCTCCTTATCAAACAGACCAAGTACAGTCCTTGTTTATCCTTGAGTAGCAGTTTCAGTTCCCTAACAGCCTGCAGAATTATTCAAAGAAGAAATCACACCCTCCTGTGGGAACCAGGGAGCACCTTTGCTACTGTTATCATGAAACCTGCCTACCACAGCTCCTGGTTGTTCACTCTGTCCCCAAGGATAAGCCTCATGTAGTCCAGCACAGCGTGGCGTGGCCTTCTCCCCCAGGTTGTGAGTACATTTGACAGTAAACCGCTGTGACTTGTGCAGTGTTGGGCGTCATGTGTTCAGCTTTTGCCATAACCCTAGGGCTGGAATCCTCCAACTATGGGGTGAATAGGGGGTGACTGAAATACACACATGAATGATCCTGCTTTGCTGCAGGTGAACTCAGTTGAAAGAGGGGAGCCCAGTGGGCTGGTCCTATTTTACACTGTCTGCATTACTTATTTAAACATACTTGGACCAGACACCGCCTTTAAGGTATGAAACCACTAAAATTACAGAACAAACCTTTTATAATTCTCTTCCTTTTTCTGTGGGTGGCCAGCTATTTTCCATTTCAAACAACAACATGAACCAAGGAAATGAATGAAATACTGAATGAGATTGCATAAAAAAAAAGTGACAGGTGTTAAACACTCTACTGGATGTGCTTCATTATTATCTAAAAAAGGACAGATTATCATTTTTAATTTAATGCAAGAAAAAGAATAGTAAATAATTTCACATGGATTTTTAAGACTATGATTATACCATAATGACAAGATAATTTTTACGAAACACTTATAGCAGATTTACAGGTTAAGATGGTAGACTTAAAAACAGATTTATATCCCTTACCTCCTGAAGACTCACTGAAATAACAGTAAAGGAATAAATATAGTATAAACTGACAACAGCAATAAAGATTGAGAAATGGGGCCATGAGATCAAAACTGATTTTAATGAATATAAAAAGTGAATGACTGCATACTGACCACCAAGGCAGAGCAGAAGTTACAGTCTGGAAAATGAGCCAAGGTCTGGAAATTGACCCAGAGAAGGTGGAAACTCAGAACCAACAAGTCAGAGAGAGAGAGGGAGAAACATACAAGTAAGCAGAAATGAGGACAAAAAATGGGGGGATTATTTATGGGTCTACAAAAAGGATATTATGACCCCACACTCACTTTCAACTTACAGGGCATGATATAACTGGCAATGAAGCAAAAGAATTATATCTCTGTATGGTTGTGTCTATGTCTTTTGAATTAATCCTTTCTGGGATGTGACATACACCTTCAATCTAAAATTCCTTTTAATCTAAAATAAGCTCTTTCATTTTTTGTAATATTTTACCTTCCAGTAGATATTGGTCACTTGTAGCTGTTTAACATCTTGTAACACTATCACTGAATATTGGTAATTCTTCACAGTGTGATTTCCACCCTCCAGGTTAGAAACCAGAATATTCAGAGAGGGAATTGATCTGGCAGACATGGTATTAGAGACGTCACATTCTCAGGGCATAGTAAGGCAGAGATTCTTTTACTCCCAGTCTTAAGTAGTGGTGCCATTTGCACCACAGAAGCCCCTTTGTGTTTAAGCATGAGGCTTAGCTGTGGAGCTTCAGAAAATGGTCATGAGTGGCAAAGTTGCCAGTGGTTAATGCAGTTACGTTTTTGCTAGAGAAGCTCCCAAGTTTTCCTTGGGCACTATGTTTACCCCCATAGCTTCCCAGGCTAGCTCTCCAGCCATATTGCACAGATTCTGCCAAATGTTTTAATAACTGCTCTTACTTCAGCTAGCCAGAGTGAATTCTGTTGTTTGCAAGAAGCAGCTCGACCAACATGTTTCCATATAATCTATTTCTCCTTATGACAATCTTACCATTGGAATATATGTTCTTCTAGATCATTCTTTTTTTAAATCAATATAATCACAATTTTATTTCCTTGTACTTGTGTACTTTGTTAAGATATTACATTTCTTAAATTATTCCAGAAAATGAACTTGGTTGTCATCTTTATTTTTTGATTCCTCTGTTACTATTTAAAATGTTGAAATTACGTTTTCTGTCCAAAATGCCTTTATGGTCTCTAATCATAGTATCTTAAAAGTATATAGGACACTTAAGTGAATATGTTTCCCCAAAGGGGGTGGCCAAGATGGCAGAGTAAGAAAACTCTGAGCTCACTTCCGCCCCCAGAACACCAAAATTACAAATATTTACAGGGCAACGAATGATAAGACCAGAAGACTATCAGAAAAAATCTTATACAACTAAAGATATAAAGAAGGAACCACAATAAGATGGGTAGGAGGAACAGAAACACAGTATAATTAAGACCCATACCTCTGGGTGGGCAACCCACAAATGGGAGGATAATTACAATTGCAGAGGTTCTCCTCAAGGAGCAAGGGGTTTGAGCTCCCCATTGTGCTCCCCAGCCTCCGGTCCTCCACCAGGAAGATGAGCCCACAGAATGTTTGTCTTTGAAGGCCAGCAAGGCTTACTTTCAGGAGAGCCATATGGCTGTAGGAAATGGAGACACCACACTTAAAGCTGCACATAAAATCTCACATGCTCTGGGACTCAGGAGAGAAGCAGTAATTTGAAAGGATCCTGGGTCAGAAACACCTACTTGGAGAGCCTCCTGGAGATGCAGGAGGCAACTGGAGCTCACCCTGGGGACACAGACACTAGTGGTAGCCATTTTAGGGAGCTCATTATAAAATGAGGACATTGGTGCTGGCAAGTGCCACTTGGGAACCCTTTCTCTAACTTATTAGCACCAGGACCCAGCCCCATACACCATCGGTGCAACACAAGCTTTGGGACACCCTGGACACTAGAGCCAGCTGTGTCAGAAAATGACCCTGCCTACCACCAGGTCAACACCAGTGCCAGGACCCCCAGGGCTCTGCAACCAGAGATCCTGGGACCTGGCTCTGCCCATCAGTAGGCCAGGACTAGCCCTGGAACCCCTGGGGTCTCAGCAATCAGCTACTTCATGGCCTGGCCCTGCCCACCAGCAGCCAGCAGCCTGCACACAAGACAGGGACTGGCAAACAACTGGACCAGGGGCCAGCTACACCTCCCAGACTGCCCAGAGTAGTCTGCCACAATAGAAGGACCCACACAGCCCACACAGGGGAAACCCCTAGAGAATATAGCTCTGGTGACCAGAGGGGAGTGTGCTGCTGTAATGCATAGAACATCTCCTACAAAAGGCCACTGCAAAGGTGGGAAATGTAACCAACTTACCAAATACATAGAAATAAAAATATAAAATTAGGCAAAATGAGGCAACAGAGGAATATTTTCAAAACAAAGAAACAAGATAAAACTACAGAGGAAAATCTAAGTGGAGACAGGCAATCTATCCGATAGAGTTCATAAAGGTAATGATCAAAAAGATGTACAAAGAACTTGGGAGAAGACTGGATGAACAGACTGAGAAGTTAGAGGTTTTTAACAAAGAGAAACTATAAAAAAAAGAACCAAACAGAGATGAAGAATAACTGAAATTAAAAATACACTAGGAGGAATCAAAAGTAGATTAAATGATACAGAGGAACAGATCAGTGAACGAGAAGACAAATCAGTGGAAAGCACTAAAGCTGAATATAAGAAAAAAGAATAAAAAGAAATGAGGGCTCTTTAAGAGACCTGTGAGACAACATCAAGTGTACTAATATTCACATTATAGGTGTTCCAGAAAGAGAACAGAGAAATAAAGGCACAAAGAATATATCTGAAGACATAATAACTGAAAACTTCCCTAACTAGGGAAAGGAGCAGACATCCAGGTCCAGGATGCACAGAGAGTCCCAAACAGAATCAACATAAGGAGATCCACACCAAGACACATTATAACTAAAATGACAAATATTAAAGATAAAGAGAGAATATTAAAGTGGCAAGGGAAAAGCAACAAGTTACATACAAGGAAACACCCACAAAGTTATCAGCTGACTTTTCAGCAGAAATTCTGCAGGCCAGAAGGGAGTGGCACAATATATTTAAAGTGATGAAAGGGAAAAACTACAACCAAGAATACTCTACCTGGCAAGGTTTTCATTTAGATTTGAGGGAGAGATCAAAAGTTTTAAAGACAAGCAAAACCTAAAAGAGTTAGCCACCACCAAACCAGCTTTACAATAAATGTTAAAAGGACTTCTCTAAGTGAAAAAGAAAAGGCCAAAACTAGAAAAATTAAAATTATGAAAGGAAAAATATCATTGGTAAAGCAAATATTCAGTAAAGGTAGTTAATCAACCATGTATAAAGCTAGTAGGAAGGTTAAAAGACAAAAGGAGTGGGGTGACTTCCGAAGATGGCAGAGTAAAAGGATGTGCACTCACTCCTCACTCCCTCTTATGAGAGCACCAGAACCACAACTAACTGCTGAACAATCATTGACAAGAAGACACTGGAACTCACTAAAAAAGATACCCCACATCCAAAGACAAAGGAGAAGCCACAATGAGATGGTAGGAGGGGCGCAATCACAATAAAATCAAATCCCATCACTGCTGAGTGGGTGACTCACAAACCGGAGAACGCCTATACCACAGAAGTCCACCCACTGGAGTGAAGGCTCTGAGCCCCAAGTCAGGCTTCCCAACCTGGCGGTTCAGCAACGGGAGGAGGAATTCCTCCTCAGACTTTGAAGGCTAGCGGGATTTGATTGCAGGACTTCAGCAGGATTGGGGGAAACAGAGACTTCACTCTTGGAGGGCACACACAAAGTAGTGTGCACATCAGGACACAGGGGAAGGAGCAGTGACCATATAGGAGACAAAAACAGACATATCTGCTAGTGTTAGAGGGTCTCCTGCAGAGGCAGCAGATGGCTGTGGCTCACTGCAGGGACAGGGACACTAGCAGCAGAAGTTCTGGGAAGTACTCCTTGGCATGAGTCCTCTAAGAATCTGCCATTAACCCCACTAAAGAGCACGTAGGCTCCAGTGGTGGCTCGCCTCGGGCCAAACGACCAATAGGGAGGGAACCCAGTCCCACCCATCATCAGACAAGCAGATTAAAGTTTTACTGAGCTCTGCCTACCAGAGCAACACCCAGCTTTACCCACCATCAGTCGCTCCCATCAGGAAGCTTGCACAAGCCTCTTAGATAGCCTCATCCACCAGAGGGCAGACAGCACAAGCAAGAAGAACTACAATTCTGCAGCCTGCAAAACGAAAACCACATTCATAGAAAGACAGACAAAATGAAAAGGCAGAGGACTATGTACCAGATGAAGGAACAAGATAAAACCCCAGGAAAGCAACTAAATGAAGTGGAGATAGACAACCTTCCAGTAAAAGAATTCAGAATAATGATAGTGATGATGATTCAGGACCTTGGAGAAAGTATGGAGGCAAAGACCGAGAAGATGCAAGAAATGTTTAACAAAGACCTAGAAGAATTAAAGAACAAACAAACAGAGATGAACAATAACTGAAATCAAAAATACATGAGAAGGAATCAATAGCAGAATAACTGAGGCAGAAGAACGGATAAGTGACCTGGAAGACACAATGTGGAATTCACTGCCATGGAACACAATAAAGAAAAAAGAATAAAAAGAAATGAAGACAGCCTAAGAGACCTCTGGGAAAACATTAAATGCACCAACATTCACATTATAAGGGTCCCAGAAGGAGAAGAGAGAGAGAAAGAACCCAAGAAAATATTTGAAGAGATTGTACTCGAAAACTTCCCTAACTTAGAAAAGGAAAGAGCCACCCAAGTCCAGGAAGGGGAGAGACTCCCATGCAGGATAAACCCAAGGAGAAACACACTGAGACACATAGTAATCAAAATGACAAAAATTAAAGGCAAAGAAAAATTATTAAAAGCAACAAGGGAAAAATATACAAATAATATACAAGGGAACTCCCAAAAGATTAACAGCTGATTTCTCAGAACTCTACAAGCCAGAAGGGAGTGGCACAATATATTTAAAGTGATGAAAGAGAAGAATCTACAACCAAGATTACTCCACCCAGCAAGGATCTCATTCAGATTTGACAGAGAAATCAAAAGCTTTACATACAAGCAAAAACTAAGAGAATTCAGCACCACCAAACCAGCTCTACAACAAATGCTAAAGGAACTTCTCTAAGTGGGAAACACAACAGAAGAAAAGGACCTACAAAAACAAACCCAAAACAATTAAGAAAATGGTCACAGGAACATACATATTGATAATTACCTTAAACATGAATGGATTAAATGCTCCAACCAAAAGACACAGGCTCACTGAATGGATACAAAAACAAGTCCCATATATATGCTGTCTACAAGAGACCCACATCAGACCTAGGGACACATACAGACTGAAAGTGAGGGGATAGAAAAGATATTCCATGCAAATGGAAATCAAAAGAAAGTTGGAGTAGCAATACTCATATCAGCTAAAATAGACTTTAAAATAAAGACTGTTACAAGAGACAAGGAAGGACACTACATAATGATCAACGAATCAATCCAAGAAGAAGATATAACAATTATAAATATATATGCACCCAACACAGGAGCACCTCAATACATAAGGCAGATGCTAACAGCTTATAAAAGAGGAAATCGACAGTAACACAATAACAGTGCGGGACTTTAACACCTCACTAACACCAATGGACAGATCATCCAGACAGAAAATTAATAAGAAAACACAAGCTTTAAATGACACAATAGACCACATAGATTTAATTGATATTTATAGGTCATTCCATCCGAAAACAGCAGATTACACTTTCTTCTCAAGAGCACATGGAACATTCTCCAGGATAGATCACATCTTGGGTCACAAATCAAGCCTCGGCACATTTAAGAAAATTGAAATCATATCAAGCATCTTTTCCTACCACAACTCTCTGAGATTAGAAATCAATTACTGGGAAGAAAAATGTAAAAAAAAAACACATGGAGGATAAATAATAGGTTACTAAATAACCAGTAGATCACTGAAGAAATCAAAGAGGAAATAAAAAAATACCTAGAGACAAATGACAATGAGAACACGACAATCCAAAACCTATGGGATGCAGCAAAAGCTGTTCTAAGATGGAACTTTATAGCAATACAATCCTACATCAAGAAACAAGAAAAATCTCAAATAAGCAATCTAAGCTTACACCTACAGGGAGAAGAACAAAAAAAATGGAAAGTTAGTAGAAGGAAAAAAAATCATAAAGATCAGAACAGAAATAAATGAAATAGAAACAAAGAAAACAACAGCAAAGATCAATAAAACTAAAAGCTGATTCTTTGAGAAGATAAACAAAATTGATAAAACTTTAGGCAGGCTCATCAAGAAAAACAGGGAGAGGACTCAAATCAATAAAATTAGAAATAAAAAAGGAGAAGTTACAATGGACACCATAAAAATACAAAGCATCATAAGAGACCACTACAAGCAACTCTATGGCAATAAAATGGACAACCTGGAAGAAGTGGACAAATTCTTAGAAAGGTATAACCTTCCAAGACTGAACCAGGAAGAAAGAGAAAATATGAACAGACCAATCACAAGTAATGAAATTGAAACTGTGATTAAAAATCGTCCAACAAACAAAAGTCCAGGACCAGTTGGCTTCACAGGTGAATTCTATTAAACATTTAGAGAAGAGCTAACACCCATCCTTCTCAAACTCTTCCAAAACATTACAGAGGAAGGAACACTCCCAAACTCATCTATGAGGCCACAATCACCCTGATACCAAAACCAGACAGAGATACTACAAAAAAAGAAAATTACCAACCAATATCACTGATGAATATAGATGCAAAAATCCTCAACAAAATACTAGCAAACAGAATCCAAAACACATTAAAAGGATCATACACCGGGCTTCCCTTGTGGCGCAGTGGTTGGGAGTCCGCCTGCCGATGTGCGGGATGTGGGTTCGTGCCCCGGTCTGGGAGGATCCCACATGCCACGGAGTGGCTGGGTCCGTGAGCCATGGCCACTGAGCCTGTGCGTCGGGAGCCTGTGCTCTGCAATGGAAGAGTCCGCGGTGGTGAAAGGTCCGCATACTGAAAAAAAAAAAAAGGATCATACACCATGATCAAGAGGGGTTTATCCCAGGAATGCAAAGATTCTTCAACATATGCAAATCAATCAATGCGATACACTGTATTAACAAATTGAAGAATAAAACCATATGATCATGTCAATAGATGCAGAAAAAGCTTTTGACAAAATTCAACACCCATTTATGGTAAAAAATTCTCCAGAAACGGAGCATAGAGGGAACCTACCTCAACATAATAAAGGCCATATATGACAAACCCACAGCAAACATTATTCTCAATGGTGAAAAACTGAAAGCATTTCCTCTAAATCAGGAACAAGACAAGGATGCCAACTCTCACCACTATTATTCAACATAGTTTTGGAAGTTTTAGCCATGGCAATCAGAGAAGAAAAAGAAATAAAAGGAATCCAAATTGGAAAGGAAGAAATAAAACTGTCACTGTTTGCAGATGACATGATACTATACATAGAGAATCATAAAGATGCCACCAAAAAACTACTAGAGCTAATCAATGAATTTGGTAAAGGTGCAGGACACAAAATTAATGCACAGAAATCTCTTGCATCCCTATACACTAACAATGAAAGATCAAAAAGACAAATTAAGGAAACAATCCCATTCACCACTGCAACAAAAAGAATAAAATATCTAGGAATAAACCTACCTAAGGAGGTAAAAGACCTATATTCAGAAAACTATGAGACACTGATAAAAGAAATCAAAGATGACAAAAACAGATGGAGAGCTATACCATGTTCTTGGATTGGAAGAATCAATATTGTGAAAATGACTATACTACCCAAAGCCATCTACAGATACAATGCAATCCCTATCAAATTACCAATGGCGCTTTTTACATAACTAAAACAAAAAAATTTCACAATTAGTAATGGAAACACAAAAGACCCTGAATAGCCAAATCAGTCTTGAGGGAAAAAAATGGAGCTGGAGGAATCAGACTCCCTGACTTCAGACTATACTACAAAGCTACAATAATCAAGACAATATGGTATTGGCACAAAAACACAAATATAGATTAACAGAACAGGGTAGAAAGCCCAGAGGTAAACCCACGCACCTATGGTCAACGAATCTATGACAAAGGAGGCAAGGACATACAATGGAGAAAAGACAGCTTCTTCAATAAGTGGTGCTGAGAAAACTGGACAGCTACATGTAAATGAATAAAATTAGAACACTCCCTGACACCATACACAAAACTAAACTCAAAATGGATTAAAAACCTAAATGTAAGGCTGGACACTATTAAACTCTTAGAGGAAAACATAGGAAGAACACTCTTTGACATAAATCACAGCAAGATCTTTTATGACCCCCCTCCTAGAGTAATTGAAATAAAAACAAACAAATGGGACCTAATGAAACTTAAAAGCTTTTGCACAGCAAAGGAAACAATAAACAAGATGAAAAGACAACCCTCAGAATGGGAGAAAATATTTGCCAATGAATCAACGGACAAAGGATTAATCTCCAAAATATATAAACACCTTGTGCAGCTCAATATTAAAAAAGCAGAACCCAATCAAAAACTGGGGAGACAACATAAAAAGACATCTCTCTAAAGAAGACATACAGATGGCCAAGAGGCACATGAAAAGCTGCTCAACATCACTAACTATCAGAGAACTGCAAATCAAACCTACACTGAGGTATCACCTCACACCAGTTAGAATGGCCATAATCAGAAAATCTACAAACAACAAATGCTGGAGAGGGCGTGGAGAAAAGGGAACCCTCTTGCACTGTTAGTGGGAATGTAAATCGATACAGCCACTATGGAGAACAGTATGGAGGTTCCTTAAAAAACTAAAAATAGAATTACCATATGACCCAGCAATCCCACTACTGGGCATATACCCTGAGAAAACCATAATTCAAAAAGTCACATGCACCTCAATGTTCATTGCAGCACTATTTACAATGGCCCGGTCATGGAAGCAACCTAAATGCCCATCGACAGATGAATGGATAAAGAAGATGCAGTACATATATACAATGGAATATTACTCAGCCATAAAAAAGGAATGAAATTGGGTCATTTGTAGAGATGTGGATGGACCTACAGACTGTCATACAGAGTGAAGTAAGTCAGAAAGAGAAAAACAAATATCATATACTAACACATATATGTGGAATCTAGAAAAATGGTACAGATGAACTGGTTTGCAAGGCAGGAATAGAGACACAGATGTAGAGAACAAATGTATGGACACCAAGGCAGGAATATGGTGGGGGGTGGTGGCATGAATTGGGATTCACATATATACACTAATATGTATAAAATAGATAACTAATAAGAACCTGCTGTATAAAAAATCAAGTAAAATTCAAAAAACAGACTGTTGTATTTAAAAAAAAAGACAAAAGGAATAAAATCATCTATGTCTGCAATAAGTAGTTAAGGGATGCACAGAACAAAACATGTAAAATATGATGTCAAAAACAGTCATTGCAGGGCTTCCCTGGTGGCACAGTGGTTGAGAGTCCGCCTGCCGATGCAGGGGACACGGACGATCGTGCCCCAGTCCGGGAGGATCCCACGTGCCACAGAGTGGCTGGGCCCGTGAGCCATGGCTGCTGAGCCTGTGCGTCCGGAGCCTGTGCTCCGCAACGGAAGAGGCCAAAACAGTGAGAGGCCCGCGTACCACAAAAAAAAAAGAAAAAAAAAAGTCATTGCGGAGGGAGTGGAGTAAAAATGTAGGGTTGTTAAAATGCATTTGAACTTGAGAGATCAGCAACTTAAAATAATCACACACACATACATTGCTATATAGAGGTATAGATAAAGAGATAGATTGCTATATATAAACCTCATGGTAACCATAAACCAAAAATCTATAATAGATATACACACAAAAAGGTAAATGCATCCAACAGTATTAAAGATAGTCATCAATTTTCAAGGAAAGAAAGCAAAAGAAGAAAAAAAGAACAGAAAAGAACTACAAAAACAACCCCAAAACTATGAATTGGCAATAAGTACACACCTATCAATAATTACTTTAAATTTAAATGGATTAAATGCCCCAATCAAAAGGCACAGAATGGCTGAATGAATACAAAAATATATACTGTGTACAAGAGACACATTTCAGATCTAAAGACACACATGGACTGAAAGTGAGGGCATGGAAAAAGGTATCGCATGCAAATGGAAGTTGAAAGAAACCAGAGGTAGCAATTCTTTTACCAGACAAAATAGACTTTAAGAGATGAAGAAGGACATTATATAATGAGCAAGGACAATCCAAGAAGATGTAACAATTATAAATATATATGCACCCAACATAGGTGCACCTAAATACATAAAGCAAATATTAACAGACGTAAAGAAAGAAACTGACAGTTACAAAGTAATAGTAGGGGACTTCAACACCCCACTTACATCAATGGACAGATTATCCAGACAGAAAATCAGTAAGGAAACACCAGCTTTAAATTATACACTAGATCAGATGGACTGAATAGACATATATACAGAACATTCCAACCAAAAGCAGAAGAATACACATTGTTTTCAAGTGCATATGGAACATTCTCCAGGATAGATCACATGCTAGGACAAAACAAGTAAATTGAAGAAAATGGAAATCATATCAAGCATCTTTTCTGACCACGACACTATGAGACTAGAAATCAACTCCAACAAAAGAAAATGCAAAAAACCACAAACACATGTAGGCTAAACAATATGCTACTGAACAACCAGTGGATCACTAAAGAAATCAAAGAAGAAACCAACAAATACCTGGAGACAAATAAAAATGAAAACACAATCATCTAAAATCCGTGGGACATAGCAATAGCAGTTCTAAGAGGGAAGTTTACAGAAATGCAAGCCTACCTCAGGAAACAAGAAAAATCTCAAACAACCTAATCTTATACCTACAAAAAAACTAGAAAAAGAAGAACAAACAAGACCCAGAGTTAGTAGAAGGAAAGAAATCACAAAGATTAGAGCAGAAATAAATGAAATAGAGACTGAAATAACTACAGAAAAGATCAAAGAAACTAAGAGCTGGTTCTTCAAAAAGATAAACAAAATTGATAAACCTTCTGCCAGACTCATGAAGAAAAATAAAAAGGAGGGCCCAAATCAGTAAAATGAGAAATAAAAAAAAAGTTACGACCAACACCACTCTTTTCCACTATGGAAAAAAGTATGGAGATTTCTCAAAAAATTAAATTTAGAGCTACCATATGATGCAGCAATTCCACTCCTGGTTATTTACTCAAATAAAAGAAAAACCCTAATTAGAAAAGATATATATGTTCATTGCAGTATTATTTACAATAGTCAAGATATGGAAGTAACCTAAGTGCCCATCCATACATGAAAAGTGGCATATATATAATGGAGTATTCCTCAGCCATAAGAAAGAATGAAATCTTGCCATTTGTGAAAACATGGATGGACCAAGAGTATATTATGGTAAGTGAAATAAGTTAGACAGAGAAAGACAAATAGTGTATTATTTCACTTATATGTGGAATCTAAAAAACAAATGAACAAACATAACAAAACAAACAGTTATAGATAAAGAGAATAAATAGGTGGTTGCTAGAGGGGAGAGGTGAGGGAGGAAAGAAATAGGTTAGGTAGATTAAGAGGTACAAACTTCCAACACAAAATAAATGAGTCACAGGTATAAAATGTATAGTGTGGGGAATATAGCCCATAACTATATAAAATCTTCGTATGGTGACATATTGCAACTAGACTTATCATGGTTAGCCTGATTACAGGTTTATCTATTTTACTGATCATTGATGGCTCAACGATCACTTGATGGCTTATCATGGTGATCATTTTGAAATGTATAGAAATATCAAATCACTATATTGTATAACAGGATCTAACAGTGTTGTAGGTCAATTATACTTCAAAAACAAACAAACTCATAGAAAAAGAAATCAGATCTGTGTTTACTAGAGGTGGGTTGGGGGGATGGGGAATTGGATGAAGGCAGTCAAAAGGTACAAACTTCCAGGTATAAAGATAAATAAGTACTAGGGACATAATCTACAACATGATAAATGTAATTAACACTGCTGTATGTTACATATTAAAGTTGTTAAGACAGTAAATCCTAAGAGTTCTCATCAGAAGGAAAAAATTTTCTATTTCTTTAATTTTCAATCTATATACAAATTTTGTATCTGTAAGTAAATTCATTATGCTATATAACTTAAACTAATACAGTGCTGTATGTCAATTATACCTCAATAAAACTGGAATAAAAAATTGTTTGTCCCATTAGTTCTGTGTTCTATAGACGCATTTGTCCTTTTTGTTTGGTTTACTTTCTCTGCTGCAAGTTCACATGTTTCTGTCTATGGAGTGTAATTATTCTTTGCCTAATCATGACAGTGGATGTTGGACCCTTCAGCATCAGGAACCCCATCATCTACTACACTCTCTCTGAAGGATAGTAGATGATAAAATGGGAGGGTTTTTTCTCCAATTGGCCAGCAGCAAAAGCACTGGCAAGCTAGACGTTCACCACTGAAATATACCATGGAGGGGAAGCCACTCTAACTTTCAGATACATGTGGTAAGGAAATCCAACACTATCATTACACTAGACTGCTGCAGTGTTCTTGGAAAAAGGTAGTATGACGCAGCATTTACATGCAACAAGAACATAGGATCAGTACTCTCAACTGGGTAGAATCTTCCACCCAGGTGATCAGACTCTCCCTAAATGTTATCTCTTTTACCTAGAACTATAGGTTTGAGATAAATCCAGTGAGAATTGAAATTAATATAATTTACTTTTCCTGTGATATACTGAGACCAGGCACATTTTCTTATTCTTAGAAAATTCAGAATATACCATTTTTCAGTGGCATTAATATATTTTTTTCAGTGATTTCTAAATTCTTTTTATGTTATACAGTCTTCAGTGTTACAAAGTCAATTGATCATGGTTGTCATTTTACTTGGTCAGTTACATTATTCAATTGCTTGATTAAAATGTTGACTAGGTTTTTATCCTTACCCAGAAGAAAAAGAATGAAAAGCAATCAGCTATTGTAAAATATAACTTGAAGCATTCATTCATTCGAAACAAATTATTAACATAAATTTTTGGAGAATATTAACCATGATTAACCTTAGGTCTGATAAAAAGATAGATCTGCTTGGTCAATCTTAAATGTTCATTTTGTTTACATTAATACATTCTAGGTCCACTTTCTGGCGGGCTTGATTCTAGTAATAAAGTTAGAGAGACTAACCTGGGGAAAAATTTTATTTTCTTTTACATTAAAAATACAAATAACTTCTCAATAGCAAAAGAGTCAAGAAGTATCAAGAGAAATTCTAAAATATTTTGAACTCAATAAAAATGAAATGTAACTCATTAAATTTGTGGGATACAGTGAAAGCAGGACATAGAGGAAATTTTATAGCATCAAATGTGCATTTTAGAAAAGAAAAAATATATAAAATCAATAATCTAACCTCCTACCATAGGAAACTAGAGAAAGAAGAGCAATTTAAGCCAAACAAGGAAAAGAAAAAAATAAAAATTAGAACAGAAATCAGTAAAATTTAAATAAGAAAATAATAGAGAAAATCAATGAAAGCAACATCTCATTTTTAAAACTATCAACAAAATAGATAAACCTGTAATCAGGCTAACCATGAATAAGAGAGATGAAACACAGGTTCTAATATCAAAAATAAAGTAGAAGCCATCATTAGTGATCCCATGAACATTGAAATGATAATAAAAGAAAACTGTCAACAACTGTATGCCCACAGATTTGACAAGTTATATTAAAAGGACTACTTCCATTAAAGACTAACACTACCAAAACTCACACAAAGAAAAACAGATACTCTAATAGGCTTACCTTAATAGGCTTACATATATATTAAAGAAATTAAATCAACAATTAAAACTTCCCAAAATATAAAGCACTAAGTTTTATAGTGCTTAACTTGATGGCTTTAATGGTAAATACTAAACATTTAAGGAAGAATGATATCAATTCTGCACAAACCCTCCCAGAAAATAGTAGCAAGAGGAAACACCTCCTAATTCATTTTATAAGGCCAGCATTACTCTAATACCAAAGCCAAAGACACTAAAAGAAAACTACAGACCAATCTCTCTCAAGAACATAGATGCAAAAATTCTCAACAAAGTACTAGCAAATCAAATGCAACAATTTATTCAAAGAATTATATACCACGACCAAGTAGAACTTATTCCAGTTATGCTAGACTCGTCCAACACTTGAAAATCAATTAATGTAACCTATCACATCAACAGGCTAAAGAAGAAAAATCATATGATTGTATAGACTAATGGAGGAAAAATATTTGACAAAATTCAACACTTATTCATGATAAAAAAAAAACTCTCAGCAAGCTAGGAATAGAGAGGAACTTCTTCAACTTGATAAAGTCCATTTACAAAAACTACACCCAAAACCATACTTAATGGTGAGAAACTGGATGCTTCCCCTAAGACTGAGAATGAGGAAAGGATGTCCTCTCTCAGCACTCTTATTCAACATCATGCTGGAAGTCCTAGATAGCACACTAAGAGAAAGAAATAAAAGGCATACAGATTGGAAAGGAAGAAATAAAACTGTCTTTGTTTGCAGACGACATGGATGTCTTTATAGAAAATCCCATAGAATTAACAAAGCAAAACCAAAAAACTCTGGAACAAATAAGTGATTATTGCAAAGTTGGGAGATACAACGTTAATATACAAGAGTCAATTGCTTTACTATATATAAGCAGTAAACAATGGGAATATTAAATCTTAAAAAATATTTACAACCACTAAAATAGTTAGATAAGAATAAATCTAACAAAGTATAAAATCTGTATGAGGAAAACTGTAAAATTCTGATGAAAGAAATC
Organism: Leucopleurus acutus; assembly: GCF_964270905.1. NCBI lineage: Eukaryota > Metazoa > Chordata > Mammalia > Artiodactyla > Delphinidae > Leucopleurus > Leucopleurus acutus. The sequence goes on along the minus strand of NC_139149.1, from coordinate 65,993,374 downwards.
AGATATGAATATATGGAGAAGTATTCTTTATCTATTGAAAGACTCATTGTTAAGATGTCAGTTCTTTCCAACTTGATCTATAGATTCAGTGCAATTCCAATCAAAATTATAGTAAGCTATTTTGTGGATAGTGAAAAATTAATTCTAAAATTTACATGAGAAGACAAAATCCTAGAACGGCCAACACAATACTGATAAAGAATAAAGTAGGAGACCTGACTTCAAGACTTACTACACAGCTACAGTGATCAAGACTGTGTGCTTCTAGTGAAAGTACAAGCATATAGATCAATGCAACAGAACACAGAAACCAGAAAGAGACCCAAATAAATATAGTCAATTGAACTCGGATGAAGGAACAAAAACAATTCAAAGGAGAAAGGATAATCTCTTCAATAAATGGTTGGATATCCATATGCAAAAAAAATGAATCCAGACAGAACTTTCACAAAAATTAAAATGGAACATAGATCTAAAATATAAAACATACTATGAAACTTCTAGACAATAACATAGAATAAATTCTAGGCTTGGGTTTTGTTTTTTTTTTAAATTTGTTTATTATTTATTTTTGGCTACACTGGGTCTTTGTTGCTGCGTGGCTTTCTCTAGTTGCGTCAAGCAGGAGCTACTCTTCGTTGTGCAGCTCGGGCTCTAGGTGCACGGGCTTCAGTACTTGTGGCTCGTGGGCTCTAGAGCACAGGCTCAGTAATTATGGCCCATGGGCTTAGTTGCCACGGCACATGGGATCTTCCCGGACCAGGGCTCGAACCCGTGTCCCCTGCATTGGCAGGCAGACTCCTAACCACTGTGCCACCAGGGAAGCCCTAGGCTTGGGTTTTATGAAGAGCTTTTATATACACCACCAAAAATGCCTTCGTGAAAGATAAAATTAGTAAATTAGACTTTATTAAAATTTAGAACTTCTGCTCTGCAAAATACACTGTTAAAAGAAGCAAAAGACAAGCCACAGATTGGGCAAAAATATCTGAAAAATATGTATCTGATAAAGGATTTACATCTAAAATATCTAAAATACAGTTGAAGTTCAACAGTAAGTAAAGAAACAACCCAATTAGAAATTGAGCAAAAGATCTGAGCAGACATCTAACCAAAGAAGATATACGGGGTGGCAAAAAAAGAATATGAAAGATACTCACCATTATTTGACATTAGGGAACTGCAAATTAAAGTAACAATGAAATACACACCTATTAGAATGGCTAAAATCCAAGTCCTGACAATAGCAAATGCTAGTGAGGATGTGGAGCAACAGAAACTCTCATTCAGTGCTGTTGGGAACACAAAATTCTACAGCCACTTTGGAAGACAGTTTGATAGTCTATTATACAGCTAAACATAGTATTACCATATGATCCAGCAAACAGGCTTCTAGGCATTTACCCAGTTGATTTGAAAATTCACACAAAAACCTGCATGTGAATATTTATAGCAGCTTCATTCACAATAGCCAAAAACTGGAAGCAACAAAGATGTCTTTAAATAGGTGAATGGATAAGCAGACTGATACATGCATACAGTGTAATAATATTCAGAGATAAAAAGAAATGAGCTATCAAGCCATGAAAAGACATGGAGAAATCTTAAATGCATATTTCTACATCTGAAAATGCTATATACTCTATGGTTCCAATTGTATCACATTCTGAAACAGGCAAAACTATAGCAATGATATGTCCAGGGGGTCAGTGGAAAGGGAAGTGCTGATCAGGAGAAGCATAGAGGATTTTTTTTTTAGAGTAGAGAAACTATTCTGTGAGATAACATAGTTGTGGACACATGACCATATATTTGTGAAAATCCAGGTGCTAATCTAAGTAACTGAAAAGAGTGTAATCTGTAAGACTAAAGGTAAAAGAAACTGTACCTATGCACTGTGTTGTAGTTGAGAAAGTTGTCTCCCATGGAAGTACAGGTTAAGAATTCTGACGCCACTACATATGTACACTATAAGTTCACAATTACATAAATGGATAGCTAATGGTGGGAGTCAAATTTCTTACCGTTAGAGTGGAAGGCTATAATAGATAAGCAAAAGGAGGCTAGAAAGATCTATGTGGTAATGGATTATGAGTTGGAGACATCAATATGAACTCATGTGTAGCTTTATATAGACACAGATTATTTCATTTCATATAGAAATGTTTATAGATATGTGTAAATACATAGGTTAATATACATACTTGTATTTCTTTGCTCCATCAGTTGAGAGGGCCTAGAAGCAAACACACTTCAGTAGCAACAAACACATCTAGCACCCAGATCTTTGTTTTTGAATACCCTTCTTCATTAAAATGAACCAGCGTTCCTAGAAGAAATGGCTGATTCTAGGACAGAGGCAGAAAACATATAAGTAGAGGCTAAAGTATCTTCTAGTGCCAAAAAACAAGGACGTGCTAAAAAAATCCACAATAATGGTGGTATATCAAAGGGCCTACAGGGTCAACTGAAAGAGCTCTCAATGGTCAAGGCTGGAACAATTTGAGCAACAAAATAAATAAGTAGTATTAGTTACAACCCTGAGTATAAAAATAATCCATGAATCTATACTGATTTAAATAGGCCAATTAATGGAGAGAATAGACAAATCTCCCATGCAGAAGAATTCCAAATAATTTATGTAGATATTCCACTTTCAAGCAGAAGAGTATAATTCCTCACTCCTTAACGTGGGCTGTGCATAGTGACTTCCTTCCATCCGGTATGAAAAGGGCGGGAAAAAAGTAACTTTATAGCAGAGAATCCTAACAAACACTACCTCAGCCAGATGATCAAGGTCAACACCAATAGTTATAAGTAAGGTTAACAGAATGTATCTTTGATTCAGTGTGATGAAAACAGCACTTCATCTTTGTGGTCTCCCTCACCAAACCCATAATCCCAGTTAATCAAGATTAGAACATCAGGCAATTTCCAAATGAGGGACATTCTACAAAATATCTGACAAGTACTCCTCAAAACTGTCAAGGTCATCAAAAACAAGGAAAATCTGAGCAACTGTCATCTATAAATAGGAGCATAAGGAAACAGAATGACTACACGTAACTGTGGCGTCTTGGATGGATCTTCGAATAGAAAGAGACCATCAGGTAAAGATGAAGGAAAATTAAAGTATAAACCTTAGATTATAATAATGTATTAGTATTGCTTTGCTAATTGTAACTAATACATAATACTATAGTTATGTAAAATGTTAATAATAGGGGAAATTGAGTAAGGGGTATATGGGAATTCTCTGGCCCATCTTCACAAATTTTCTGTAAATCTAAAATTGTTTTAAAATCTAAAGTATATTAAAAGCCAAAAGAAAAAAAGACAAATTTATCTATGCACTGCCAGCTCTGTATAGAGCAACTTAAAAGGATGCATCTTAAGCACATTATATCAGCAAAAAGAAACCCAAAATGCAGCTTTTCCCTTTGTCTAAAAGATTATCCCCTTGTGTCTTATAACACCTGTAATGCTTTATAAGATTAGAAATGACTGCCAAGTCTTCATAAGCCATTTGTTCCTATAAAATTTAACAAAATTTTCAGCTATAATAAATAAGTTTATCAACAAAGTGATAAATTTGAGGTACCTATTACCAGTCTACAGATGGTCCTTAATTATTCTTGGAAATAGATTATTCATATCAGAAATATGTGGTCTTAGCTCTGAAAGTCAGTCCCCAGGAAAGCCAAGAGTAAAACTGTCCTCATGCCAACTTCCTCTCCAAACCTCTAGGATTAATTTTCAATTAACTGTGTCTCTGAAGTGAATATATATAGGATTATTTTTTGTTAATTTGGCCCTTACGTAGACATTGTTTAATGTAGGCACTGATTAAAATAGATACTCAAAGGATACCATGGAGAGGGAAAGAGTCACAGGAAAAGAAAAGAATTATCAAGAATCTGTGTATCAATTAGTGTTCAGCGTAGACAACAGAAGATGCTGGGGCTACAGCAAAGGAAAGCAATTTAATACCAAGAATGAGGTGCTTACAGATGGTCTACAAGTGCTCTGGGCTGGGTCTCTAGAAGCAATTCCCAGATCATCACTGCATAAAGGCTCAAAGGGAACTGCTACCTCGACTACAGACAGGAAGCTGGGAAGCAGGAAGACAGCGCCTCAGCTCTGCTCCAAGTATCAGGAAACTGCTGCTGGAAGCACCGGCCCTGCACCAAGAAAATGCATGACCCCTCCAGACCCTCTCTTTCCTCACTTAACTCTGTTCTGCATTCAAGCCTCTCATGAGTGCATTTGATTGATTGAACTTAAATTACTTCTGGAGCGTCTGCTCGAAAGAAACTCTGAGAAATGTACTCTTAAGCTTTCCAGTCTCTGCCATACAGAAAGCACATTAAGGAAGTTGGAATAAATGTTGAGTCAGTCAATCGAGCTTATCCACCACGTGTGACGTTAGATGACTGTAATGTGAGTAATGCATTTGAGGGGCTATTATCAACCAGCCTCTTACTGGAGACATATTTTTCCTCTAGAGTTTAACAATGACCTATTCATATAGACCTTGTGGCCAACATATCACTCAGAAATCCAGATGAACCAAAAGTAGAACACTCCTGAAGTTGTCACAACATCATAGATCATTTGCACTTGTTCTCCTAAAACATATTCAAACCACAGAGTCTGCATCCAAAACCTCTTTTCAAAATTTTTTCTACATTTCATATAATCTCTATTTGGATTTCTTGCAATGTGCATTCATTTACACACATACATACATGCTCTCATGAACAAACTCTATTCAGCTTTAAATATAAGAAGGTGCCCCTGTGGATACATACATACCTATTAATTATCAAGATGACTTTGTCTAAGCTCACAACTTTCATATGGTCCTTCCAAATTAAAGCAGTTTTCCCCAGAATACAATATGAGGTTGGCATTGGCTATTTATATCATTATCAAATATTCTCACAAGTTAACCTCCTGCTTGAGCTCTTGCTTCCCAGCATCGATGTCTTTATCACTAACATAGTTTGGTTTTCTATAGACAAAAACAAATGATTAAATTTATATTCCATTAAGGGACAAACTGAAGTTATCCTAGAAAAATACAAAAGGGATATAAAAATTAGTCTGACTACACTTTGTACAGAGTATCTCGTGATCAAGTTTGGGGGGAAAAACTCTACATACAAACAGAAATTAGTAGAGAAAAACCAGTAGGATTGGCTGCTGAGATGAATTAGGAAAGATGATTGTTATAGTCAAAGGAATTATTGTTGAATGGGGTATGAATGATCTCTTAAACAGCAACAACAGCAAAAGTCCTTGTGGAACTCAGTCAGCCATGTGTCACCCCACTCCTGTTGCACTTGTGGGTAAAGACAGATAAAATACAAGAAACTGCCAGAGGTTTCTGAACTGCTACAGAACTTTCTAAAGTGTCTCTCAATTACAGATGGTACCAATGAAAATGCACAATTTTGAAACAAAATCTCCCTCTATTTTTTTCATTCATTCTTTAAATTCTTTCTAAATAACACATTCTACAATAGAAACAGTTACCAAAAAGCTCTTTGACTGGAAATAACAATAAATAAGATTTGAGCATAATATAAAAAAAACTAAAATAACCTTCTCTTCTCAGTCTATAAAATTCCTCAGATAAATTTTAGAAATTATATATTCATCATTCAGAAAGAGTGCCAAGAAATAGTTGTTTAAGAGGACCCTAAATTTAACATGCTTTCACTTGAATTGATACTATATGAAGAAAAGAATGTTCCACATTGAATTTACTAGCACACATCAATTTAGTCATGAAACATCTATTCTCCTGTAAAATATACTTCATCTTATCTTCATTTTTGTACACCATACTTGAAGATAGGAGTTACTCGTGGATGCCAGGAGGAAAAAAAAATTTGCACCATCAGATTTTCACTAAAATCCAATTTTACACTAAATTTTTATGAACCAAAATCAGCAAAGGACAGCATAATAGGTTTCTATCAAAGAAAGTTACTTTTTAAATCAGAAGAAAGCTATATATTATTTTCCCTTACACATTAACTTTAAAAGAATTATTTTATAATAAGATTAAAACAGTCATAATCACAGGTGAATGATAATATTCCCTCATACTTCATTTTTCTGTCAAACACTTCTATGACTTATTGGGCTAGCAAACTATAACCCTAACTTTTATTCCATATTTGTGTTATCAATTAACTGATAATAATTTTAAAATAGCTAAGTAGCAGAAATTTATCAAATAACAAAATTTTTTTGACCACACATAGGGCAAAGAAACCAGCATCTATTTAGCACCTACTATATACCTGGCAATATGACTAAAGCACTCATATTTTTTATTTAACCTTCTAAACAGCTCTCTGTAGTAGGTATCAATAAATATAACATAGAAGAACAAATCTGACTACATGTTGGATCTATTCCTTTAGCTCAAACCTTTGTGCTCTGTTACCTGTGCTTAGTCAAGCTGGCTCTACACCTTTGTAAAAGAATGTTAGCTACAGCCTCAAATATACATGATAGGCCACTCTCCAGGCTCTGCCTCCCAGGCTTGACCTTTAAAGGTATAACACTTTTCATTCATAGAGATAAAAAGTTGCAGAACGGAAAATAACATTTGTCTTGTTGAGGTTTACAGGAACATCGTGACCAGACCTATGTGGACAGCTGCAACAACAAAGGATGATCACATCTGGAGTCTGGCTGGCATGAAGAAGTTTGCAACAATCAGCCACAACCCTTCCCCTTTCAGTATAAAAGAAGCCTGAATTGTAACTCAGGTAAGATGGTTCTTTCAGACACTAGTTTGCCACCTTCTTGGTCTGCTGGCTTTCCGAATAAATTCACTATTCCTTGCCCCAACACCTCATCTCTCGACTCACTGGCCTGTCACACAGCAAGCAGTACAATTTTGGACTTGGTAATATAATGACCTATACAGAAAGAAAAACAGACCAAATAATTTAAATACTGATGAAGTGTTACACTATTGATGATGAAATTGTTATTCCAACCCAATTCTGTTATTCTCTACAACTTTACCTACTTGCTGCTATTAGATTTACGATTATAAACACTGAACACTTTCTACTCATGAGCAGACCCAGAAAATAGTGCCTTGAGTATAAAGCTGCCCTGTAGGATGTCTCTGAACAGCTCTTCAAACAGACCATACAGTTGTCTCATTTCTTCTGCGGCCCAAGGTATGCACTGATGGTGCACTCTTCGGAGAAGATAGCCCATCTTAGTACAATAAGAAGATTATTCTAAGATGGTGGAGGAGTAAGATGTGGAGATCAGCTTGCTCTCCACAAATACATCAAAAATACATCTACATGTGGAACAACTCCTACAGAACACCTACTGAACGCTGGCAGAAGACCTCAGACTTCCCAAAAGGCAAGAAAATCCCCATGTACCTGGGTAGGTCAAAAGAAAGAAGGAAAAACAGAGACAAAAGAATAGGGATGGGACCTGCACCTCAGGGAGGGAGCTGTGAAGGAGGAAAAGTTTCCACACACTAGGAAGCCCCTTCACTGGCAGAGATAGGGGGTGGGAAGCTTCAGAGCCACAGAGGAGAGCACAGCAACAGGGGTGTGGAGGGCAAAGCGGAGAGATTCCCGCACAGAGGATCAGTGCCGACCAGCACTCAGCAGCCTGAGAGGCTTCTCTGCTCACCCGCTGGGGTGGGCGGGGACTGGGAGCTGAGGCTCCAGCTTCAGAGGTCAGATCCCAGGGAGAGGACTGGGGTTGGCGGTGTGAACACAGCCCAAAGGGGACTAGTGCGCCACAGCCAGCTGAGAGGGAGTCGGGGAAAAACTCTAGACCTGCCTAAGAGGCAAGAGACCATTGTTTTGGGGTGCACGAGGAGAGGGGATTCCTTCCCTGTCTGCCCACAGAAGGCAGAATGCTGCCTAAACGAGCTCCAGAGATGGGCGCAATCCACGGCTATCAGCTCGGACACCAGAGCCGGGAATGAAACTCTAACACTGCTGCTGCAGCCACCAAGAATCCTGTGTGCAAGCACAGATCACTATCCACACCCCCACCCCTGGGAACCTGTGCAGCCCGCCATTGCCAGGGTGCCGTGATCCAGGGACAATTTCCCCAGGACAGCACACTGCACGCCTCAGGCTTTTGCAATGTCACGCCAGCCTCTGCCACTGCAGGCTAACTCCGCATTCCAGTTATAACTACCATACCCCTCGCTCCCCTCAGCCTGAGTGAGCCAGAGGCCCCTAATTAGCCTCTGCTTTAACTCTGTCCTGTCTGGGTGGGAAAAGAAGCCTGAGGGCAACCTATACGCAGAAGTGGGGCCAAAACCAAAGCTGAAGCCCAGGAGCTGTGAGAACAAAATGAGAAAGGGAAATCTCTCCCAGCAGCCTCAGGAGCAGGAGATTGAATCCCCACAATCAACCTGAGGTACTCTGCATCTGTGGAATACCTGAATAGACAACGAATCAACCCAAAATTGAGGTGGTGGACTTTGGGAGCAATTGTAGACTTGGGGTTTGCTGTCTGTGACTGACTTATTTCTGATTTTTATGTTTATCTTAGTATAGTTTTTAGCACTTGTTATCATTGGTGGATTTGTTTATTGGTTTGGTTGCTCTCTTTTTTTATTACTTTTAAATTTTTTAATTTTAATAATATTTTTATTATTTTATTTTATTTTTTCTTTCTTTTTTTCTCCCTTTTTTTCTGAGCAGTGTGGCTGACAGGGTCTTGGTTCCCCAGCCTGGTGTCAGGCCTGAGCCTCTGAGGTGGGAGAGCAAAGTTCAGGACATTGGATCACCACAGACCTCCCAGCTCCACGTAATATCAATCAGTGTGAGCTCTCCCAGAGATCTCCATCTCAACACTAAGACCCAGCTCCACCCAACAGCCAGCAAACTCCAGTGCTGGATGCCCCATGCGAAACAACTAGCAAGACAGGAACACAGCCCCACCCATTAGCAGAGAGGCTGCCTAAAATCATACTAAGTTCACAGACACCCCAAAATGCACCACCATACGTGGCCCTGCCCTCCAGAAAGACAAGATCTAGCACCACCCACCAGAACAGAGGCACTGGTCCCCTCTACCAGGAAGCCTACAGAAGCCACTGAACCAACCATATTCACTGGGGGCAGACACCAAAAACAACAGGAACTACCAACATGCAGCCTGCAAAAAGCAGACCCCAAACACAGTAAGTTAAGCAAAATGAGAAAACAGAGAAATACACAGCAGATGAAGGAGCAAGGTAAAAACCCACCAGACCAAACAAATGAAGAGGAAATAGGCAGTCTACCTGAAAAAGAATTCAGAGTAATGATAGTCAAGATGATCTAAAATCTTGGAAGTAGAAAATACAAGAAACGTTTAACAAGGGCCTAGAAGAACTAAAGAGCAAAAAACCAATGTAGAACAACAAAATAAATGAAATTTAAAATTCTCTAGAAGGAATCAATAGCAGAATAACTGAGGCAGAAGAACAGGTAAGTGACGTGGAAGATAAAATAGTGGAAATAACTACCACAGAGCAGAATAAAAATAAAAGAATGAAAAGAATTGAGGACATTGTCAGAGACCTCTGGGACAACATTAAATGCACCAACATTTGAATTTTAGGGGTCCCATAAGAAGAGAAAAAGAAAGGTACTGAGAAAATATTTGAAGAGATTATAGTTGAAAACTTCCCTAACATGGGAAAGGAAATAGTCAATCAAGTACAGGAAGCACAGAGAGTCTCATACAGGATAAATCCAAGGAGAAACACACCAAGACACATATTAATCGAACTATCAAAAATTAAATACAAAGAAAAAATATTAGAAGCAGTAAGGGAAAAGCAACAAATAACATACAAGGGAATCCCCAAAAGATTAACAGCTGATCTTTCAGCAGAAACTCTGCAAGCCAGAAGTAGGTGGCAAGACATATTTAAAGTGATGAAAGGGAAAAACCTACAACCAAGATTGCCCTACCCAGCAAGGACCTCATTCAGATTTGACAGAGAAATTAAAACCTTTACAGATAAGCAAAAGCTAAGAGAATTCAGCACCGCCAAACCAGCTTCACAACAAAAGCTAGAGGAACTTCTCCAGGCAGAAAACACAAGAGAAGGAAAAGACCTATAATAACAAATCCAAAACAATTAAGAAAATGGTAATAGGAACATACATATTGATGATTAGGTTAAATGTAAATGGATTAAATGCTCCAACCAAAAGACAAACAATGGATATAAAAACAAGAACTGTATATATGCTGTCTACAAGAGACCCACTTCAGATCTAGGGACACATACAGACTGAAAGTCAGGGGATGGAAAAAGATATTCCATGCAAATGGAAATCAAAAGAAAGCTGGAGTAGCAATACTCATATCAGACAAAATAGACTTTAAACTAAAGACTATTACAAGAGACAAGGAAGGACACTACATAACGATCAAGGGATCAATCCAAGAAGAAGATATAACAATTGTAAATATCTATGCACCCAACACAGGAGCACCTCAATACATAAGGCAAATGCTAACAGCCATAGAAGGGGAAATCGACAGTAACCCAATCACAGTAGGCAAGTTTAACATCCCACTTTCACCAATGGACAGATCATCCAAAATGAAAATAAATAAGGGAACACAAGTTTTAAATGACACGTTAAACAAGATGGACTTAACTGATATTTATAGGACATTCCATCCAGAAACAACAGAATACACTTTTCTCAAGTGCTCATGGAACATGCTCCAGGATAGATCATATCTTGGGTCACAAATCAGTCCTTGGTAAATTTAAGAAGGTCAAAATCGTATCAAGCACCTTTTCTGACCACAGTGCTATGAGACTACATATCATTTACAGGAAAAAAAAAAATGAAAAAATACAAACACATGGAGGCTAAACAATACGCTACCAAATAACCAAGAGATCACTGAAGAAATCAAAGAGGAAATCAAAAAATACCTAGAAACAAATGACAATGAAAACATTACAACCCAAAATCTATGGGATGCAGTAAAAGTGGTTCTAAGAGGGAAGTTTATAGATATACAATCCTACCTCAAGAAACAAGAAAAATCTCAAATAAACAACCTAAACTTACACCTAAGGCAACTAGAGAGAAAAGAACAAAAAAAAAACCCCGAAGTTAGCACAAGGAAAGAAATCATAAAGATCAGATCAGAAGTAAATGAAAAAGAAATGAAGGAAACAATAGCAAAGTTCAATAAAACTAAAATCTGGTTCTTTGAGAAGATAAACAAAATTGATAAACCACTAGCCAGACTCATCAAGAAAAACAGGGAGAAGACTCAAATCAACAGAATTAGAAATGAAAAAGAAGTAACAACTGACACTGCAGAAATACAAAAGATCATGAGCGATTACTACAAGCAACTCTATGCCAATAAAATGGACAACCTGGAAGAAATGGACAAATCCTTAGAAAAGCACAACCTTCCGAGACTGAACCAGGAAGAAACAGAAAATATAAACAGACCAATCACCAGCACTGAAATTGAAGCTCTGAATAAAAATCTCCCAACATCAAAAGCCCAGGACCAGATGGCTTCACAGGCGAATTCTATCAAACATTTAGAGAAGAGCTAACACCTATGAAGATTATTCTGGCCAAAAAACATTTCTTTTTGGAAGCCACCCATTTTTAAAAAAGTGTTCCATTCTATAATTTGAATTATTAGTAAGTTGGGGCACTTAAATATAGCACAAAAAGGGACACTAACACCCGTAAACGTGTAATCTCCCAAAATTTCCACAAATTAATTCCACATCCACCATTTGAATGTACACGTAATTTTGATGAAATGTTTTCATAAATACCAAACAAGCATCATGGGAAATTCTGCTTTAGTTATAAAGGACAAAATTTCATTGGGTAATGAATCTTGAAGGATTACTATCTCCGTGTTGTGTTCACATCTGTCCTCACAGGTCTTTGTAAAGCAAACAAAAGAAGGATGAGTTTGAAGAGCCTATGATAAGGAATCAAACTATTTCTCCCCTTCTGTGGGGAGAAACACTGAGTTGCCAAAAGTAAATGATATGGACCCATTTTTTGTTTTCACTTTAGCCTGGGTGACTTCTTTGAACATCACAAAGAAAGGGCAACTAACTATCCCCAAAGGTGTTCTTAATTATGCTCAAACACTCTGCAGAGTTTGTTTTTTTAAACTGGATATTATGCTACACTGAAACAGTCACCAGTTAAGTGTATCACCAGCAACTGCAAATCATCTTCTTTGTCCCAGAAGACTCCATCATATCACAGCTAATTTTGTCACATTGTTATAACCTGAGCCAGACAGGTTCCAATGAATTGTAAAATATGTTGCAAGAGTCTCAGATAATTCTGGGTGCTTACTGATGTTCATCCTATATACCCCAACAAGGTCATTATAAGAATATTCTTCAGTGATATTCTTATTTATCCTATCAAGAATATTTAAAATTGAAAATGAAGAAAGGATTGGTGGAAAACAATTTAGATGAGTTGGTCTGTGAAAGAATCTATAAGCACTTCACATTCAATTGGGGCAAGTATGACAATGGCTTCTAATATTAGAAAGTTCATAGCCTGAAGTGTATTCCAAACTTGATATAACTTCTCCTAAGACAATGGATACTGATTACCTTAGCAGAATTGGTTTATCCAGCTAAATTTTTTCTGCATGAAGAACAAGGATATGTTCTTTAAAAGCCTAGGAGGCATAAGGACTCTAACAAATGAAAATCCCACTGTGTGGGATCCCACACAGTGTCAGATGGGATAATCCTTTATTTTTTCCCCCAATCCTTTATCTTACTTTGGTGAACATGGGAATAATGGCATATACACAGAAGGCTTAGGGTTAAAGAAGTTGATGTCCTGGAAGAAAAAAAAGTTCAGTTTCTTTGTCAGCTGTTGGCACATGGATATAGGAATGTTTAGATTTTGAGGGAAAGAAATAACACTTTTCAAAGATTTCTAAGAAATGTTATTGAAGTAAGTTTAAAATCAACAATGTATACGGATATTAAACATCTTGCAGCAAAAGTGAATTAGCAAAAGCAAATAAGCAACTGTTATCAGTTTTTTCTTAATCATAGTAAGGCAAATAACTGAGGGGTTGCATTGTAATTAAATAATACTCTAGATTTAATATTCAAAACAAGAAAGTTAATTATTCTTCAATATTTTTAAGGAGCAGGCTCTTCCAGGAGGTGGTATTAGCTAATTCAACTGACAGAGTCAAACTTCTCACAGAAATTTTCAAAAAATACTGAAAGAGGTATAAAGTTATAACAGTAGTAGAAGCCAAAGTTACCTATAAAAATTTGCTAAACTATGGGAGGAAATTCCCCTTATAAAATTGCATAGATGAACTGATTAAGGAATGATCAATGTCCAGAACTGGGCTGTGTGATAGGACAGCGACATGTGGCCAATAAGTGCTTGCAATGTGGCTATTCCAAATGGAAGCATTCTGGAAATGTAAAGTACATAACAGCTGCCAAAGACTTTCAACAAAAATAAGAATGTAAATTACCTCATAAGTAATTTTTTATTGGTCACTTGTTTAAATAATAACATTTTAAAATATTGGTCTGACTCTAACATATTATAAACATTGATTTCATTTGTTTTCATTTAGTTTTTTAAATGCAGTTACTAGAAAATTTTAAATTACATTATGTGGCTGGCATATTTTTAAGGATGCTGGTCTAGACCTTTGACTCAACAACATGGCTAGAGAGAGATTACATAAGAGATAGTTTCCACTGTCTTTCAGGGAGCCCTAACGTCAGAGAAATGGTGCCAGAACCACTGACCTCCCTTTTATATAATATATTTTCTTTGAGAGAGCCAAATTGGTTCTTCCTTTCATGCCTCCGCCATCTATCAATAACTTTCTCCTTATCGATACATCCATTAATGAAGCCATATCTCCTAGCAATGCAAAATGGCCAAGAATAAAGAGCACAGGCTATAACAGAGTGCAACCTGAGATCTCACTGTAATAGGTAAGGAAAGACACAGGAAACATCTTAGGAATCTTCACTGTTTCACAAGTCACTAAAATTTCTTCTAGCACATTATTTAGGAATAAAGTCACCTATTCACATTACAAAGAACAGGTAATCAAAGAAAGAACCCCTTCCCTATGTCAAAGGATTAGTAAAAAAAAGATTTTATAAAATAGAAATTTCGCTAGTAACCGTGTAGATCAACTTGTTCTAGTATGTAGTCTAAGAATCAGAATCTGGCAGCACAGAGATATACAGTAAAGAGGATCAAAGCAAATGAACACATCTTGTCCGGCGGCTTGCCTAGATCTTTTCCAGTTCAAGAAAGATTTCATAGCATAAAACAAGGAAATTAATCCATTTAAGATTTAGAGGAAAAGCATGCCTGTGAACATAGGAGGAAATATGATTCCATCTGGTTTCATAGAGTCTAAGAAACGAGATAAACTGACATGGCAAGACAGAACATTATCTAAGACAAAAATAGAATTATCAGATATAAGAAAATAATTCAGTGAAACCGAAATAAAATAACAAAATTAAACTATAAATTGGAAGCTATGAAGTACAGAATCAACACTAAAGTAGATAGAAACAAAAAGTAGAATATTGACTCTTAAATGTCAACAAGCCAATGGCATCAGAATCACATGGAATGCTTTTCAAATATACAGACGTGAGGCACTATCCTTTCAGAATCTGATTCAGTTGTTATAATAGGGCCTGAAAACATGTGTTATGAAAAGTTCTCCAGGTGATTCTAACATACACACAAGTGTGGGAATGACAAATGTGTTGAACCAGAGGAGCTAAATGCCAAAAAGGAGGGAAGGATAAAGGTGAGAAAAAACATGACAAATATGGAAAGTAAGAGAATGGAGATAAAAATTAGCAATTATAAGCTTCTTTGGAAGAGAACAAAACAAAGAAGTAAAAGTATTTTCAGAACCTTAAAAACAGATAGGTAGATATCTGTAGACCAGAATGGATTATAGAATTCTGTGGTTCAAAAGAGTGGAAAGAGGGCTTCCCTGGTGGCGCAGTGGTTGAGAGTCCGCCTGCCGATGCAGGGGACACGGGTTCGTGCCCCGGTCCGGGAGGGTCCCACATGCCGCGGAGCGGCTGGGCCCGTGAGCCATGGCAGCTGAGCCTGCGCGTCTGGAGCCTGTGCTCCGCAACGGGAGAGGCCACAACAGTGAGAGGCCCACGTACCGCAAAAAAAAAAAAAAAAAAAAAGAGTGGAAAGAGAAACACATTCTTGGACATATCTTGGTGAAATTCTTGACTGTCAAGGAGAATGAAACAAATCTTACAGGGGTTAATTTCAAAGAATAAAAAAGCAGGCTGTTTCCAACTTCTTATATGGAAATGATTTCCAGCAGATAATGAAGTAATATTTAGAAAATTAAAATGGGCTTTAATCTAAGAAGTATATAATTAGCTGACATTTTATTTATGTGCAGAGGAAAATATATTGCAGGTATGAAAAGGCACACAAAAATGGATCAACTAGATCTTTTTTTCCTACAAATAGATATTCAATGATTTAATAAAACAAACTGCACTTAAGGAAAAACTCTAAAACTGGTAAGTCAGAAATAAGAAAAAAAAATTAGCAGTGCCAGATATTGAGGCCCATGATAAGTCTATGATAACTAAAATGATGTGATACTATAACAAGAAAAGATAGATATGTTCCAGGAACAGAACAAAAAGCAGAAGCAAACTGAAGTATACATAAAGAAAAATATACATTTATGCATTCAGATAATATTTAAAGAAAAGCAAATATTTTCTAGATACATCTATTTGTAAGGAAAAAAACACATAGGAAGAAAATTCAACAAACAAAATTGGTTTCCTCTGGATGGTGGGAAATTTTTATCTTATTCTATATTACTTTGCCAAGGAAATTTCCAAGGAAAAACTTGTATCACATATAATCAGAAAAGAATAATAAGTGCCAAAAACAAAATTAGAATCCTTAAAAGTATTTTCCTGATATTGTAGTTAGAGATGTTGCAAAATATTATTTGGTTTGTAACACAAGGGTCATTGTGTGTCTTCTAAACTTTCTTGAAAATGCAATGAATAGAAAGGAGTAGAATATCCTGGAGAGAGAACAGCTTGATCACTTCCCACCTTTCTTACATTTACAACCACAACCCCAAATCCACTATAACTCTTGAGCCAAGCGGATGCTGGCTACGGTCAGGTAATGTTCCAACTGAGAGAGACACTGAAGAACTTTGAAAGTTGGAGAGCCTAGGCTGATGACGGGATTGTAGGTGGAGTCTTGAGAGGAATCCGTGGATCCCTGAGGAAAAAGCTGACACTAGCCTCAAGAGTATACCTAGTTTTCCTCATCCTTAAATAATAGAGGAAGATGCTGACAATGGAGACAAATAAATTCAAAAAACCAAGGATCTTCCGACAGATTTTTGTTTGGCTTCGAGGAGTAATCAACAATGAGCACTGTAACGCAGAAAGATGGAAAGAAACTGAGTGCGTGAAGACATTGCTAAGCCACTGAATCAAAAAAACAGTATCAACCCAACTTCTGAACTGTTAATTAAGATAAAATCATTTTTAATATTGTCCCTTTATTTTCAACCACCTTAAATCCATTGTTACTTGTCATAAGAAGCTTCTTAATTAATATAAGAAGACCAATAGGACAGAAAATTGTGATGGGCAGTAAATCTTCAAATGTGCAATGTGAAATCCAAATAAACAATGTTAGATTATATGGGAATGTGTCATATATGTTTTATAAATTTAAGTTTCTTAAAACACAGAAGTTACCCTGTAATGGAAATCCTAATATTCACCTGGTACTAAAATTTCTAAACTAGAATTTGGAGCTTGGTGGGGCAAGGCCAGAACAAAAGTTTTCAAAGATTTCATCTGGGAAGTAGAAGTGAACCTTAGAAAAAACTGACAGATGAGAAGTATAGTAGTAATGTCAGCATCATTGCGAAGTAATATGCTCCCTTTGTCTCTCTCCTTCCATCTACAACTAGTAAAACATCCATGATTTAACAAAGGATGCTCTGTCCAACACACTAGGATGCTGGAGAGATCCACACATTTATAGATCTGAAGGTTGGTGGATTGGAACATACAGAGGCGGCAGAACCAGGGAAACAGTGAAGGTGGTGCCTGCAATCTCGGCCCTCTGGCCATGACAGCTAAAGTCCACACCCCAGAGAACCTGGTGGCAGCAGGACAGGTAGTGCTTACAACTCTGGCTGCCCAGCTGCAGAGGCACCCACAACCACAGGGAACCGGGCAGCAGAGGCAGCAGGGCCCACAACCCTGTCCCTCTAACTGTAGCAGTACCTACAAATGCAGTCCCCCACTCCCACCAGTGGCTGCAGTGCCCACAAACCCAACAACCCTGGAGGCAGTGGAGGCACCTGTGATCCCAGCTCACCACATACACTTCCGTATCCCCACCACAGCAGTGGTACCCATGACCCAGGTGACCCTGGACATGGCAGAAGCACCTGCCATTCTGGTGCTCCTGGTGGTTACACCAGTGACAGCAGCAACACCAGCAGCTGTCACCAGTGATTCCAAAAGCACCAGCTGTGACAAGGGCACCAGCCACCAGCAACACCTGGGCAGAGGCAGTGGAGTGTAGAAAGTGCTGACTCTCAAATATAGCCAATGGCAGCTCCAGTAAGAAAAACCAAAAACTTGAGGTATGCCATGTACTGGAAAAGAAAATAAAGGCCTCTAATTACCAGTCAATTGAATTGTTTGAATCAAATTTTTAAAGCTTACCTAAATAAGAGAGGCATTTGCTACTTCAAATGCGCCAGCAGAAGAACTCATCAAGCACCACGAAAAACCACGATAACACAGTATCACACACACAAAAAAAGACAATTCTTCAGAAACCAAACTTAAATTCACAGAACTTTGCAATCTAACTGATAGAGAATTCCAAATAGCTGCCAACAACCTACAAGAAAACTCAGGCAGTTCAATGAGCTCAGGAATAAAATTAATGAACAGATGGAATACTTTACCAAAAAGATTGAACTAAAAAAGAACTAAACAGAAATTCTGGAGCTGAAGAACTCAGTAAATGAGATGAAGAATGCAATAGAAAGCACCGGAAATAGAGCAGACCATATGGGAGAAAGAATTAATGAGCTCAGAGATAGAAATCTAGAAACAATTAGGGTAGAAGAGGAGAGAGAACTGCTGGTTTTTTTTCTTTAATGTAGAAATTTTATTAGAACTATCTGACTCCATCAGGAAAGGCAACATAAGAGTAATGGGTGTCCCAAAAGGAGAAGAGAGGGAGAAGGGATCAGAGGGTTTATTTAAAGAAATAATAGCTGAGAACTTTCCAAACCCAAAGAAGAAACTGGATGTACAAGTCCATGAAGCTAAGAGAATACCTAATTATCTCAATGCAAAAAGACCTTCTCCAAGACACATTATATTAAAACTTGTCAAAAGTAAATGATGAAGAATAAATTTTTAAAGGCAAGCAGGGAAAAAAAGACAGTAACCTACAAAGGAACTCCCATCAGGCTATCCAGCAGATTTCGCAGCAAAAAACTCTATAGGGCAGAAAAAAGTAGAATGACATACAAAAAAACACTGAAAGATAAAAACTGTCAGCCAAGACTACTCTATCCAGCAAAGTTGTTTTTCAGATATGAAGGAAAAATAAAGGCTTTCCCAGACAAAAGCTGAGGGAGTTCATTACCATCAGACCTGCCTTGCAAGAAATGTTGAAAGGAGCTCTTCTACCTGAACCAAAAAGGAAAAGTACACAAAACTTTAAGATGATGAGTAGAATCATAAAATTCCAACTCTATATCACAATAGGAGGTTAACCACATAATTGTAGCATAAAGGTTAAAGGGAAAAAAAGCAGTAATTTGGTAACTAACTCACAACATAAAAAGGGATAATTTGAGACATCAAAAATATAAAAGGGGAAGAAGAAAAGATGAGACCTGTATAAGCAAGTAAAGATAAGATGTTATCAGCAGAAAAAGGACTGTATTATCTATGTTTTATACAAACTTTATGGTAAGCACAAATTATAAATCTAGAGTAGAGACACAAACTTAAAGAGGAAACTGAGAAAAACATCACAGAAAACCACCAAACTAAAACAGCAGACAGAAACACAAGGAAAGAGAAACAACAGAGATATGGAGCAACCAGAAAACAAAAGACAAAACACCAGTTCTTAGTCCTTGTCTGCCAGTAATCACCCTGCATGGCAATGGATTAAAATCACCAATCAGAAAAACACTTAGTGGCTGAGAGTATTTAAAAAAACTAGACCCAACTATATGCTGCCTCTGGGAAACTCATCTCAGCTCTAAAAACAAACTCATCCCGGCTCAAAGTTAAGAGGAGGAAGATGATTCTCTAAGCAAATGGCAGCCAAAAGAAAGTAGGGGTAGCCATACTCATATCAGACAATACAGACTTCAAGCCAAAAAAGATAGTAAGAGAAAAAGATGGACATTATATAATGATAAAATGGACAATCCATCAAGAAGACATAATAGTTATCATTATACATGCACCTAACACAGGAGCACCAAAATATATAAAGCAATCATTAATAGACATAAAGGAGAAGTTGACAGCAACACAATAATAGTAGAGAACTTTAACATCCCACTACATCAGTGGATAATCATCTAGACAGAAAGTCAATAAGGAAACTGCCTTAATTGAAACATTAGACCAAATGAACTCAATAGATTTATATAAAACATTCTATCCAAATGCAACAGAATATACATTCTTCTCAAGTGCACATGGAACACTTTCAATGATGGACCATATGTTGGAACACAAAACAAGTCTCAATAAATTTAAGAAGACTGAAATCATATCAAGCATCTTTTTTGACCATAATGGTATGAAACTAGATATCAACTAGAAGAAAGCTGGATAAAACACAAATATGTGGATACAAAACAACATGCTACTGAACAACTCTTAGGTCAACAAACAAAAAATCAAAGGACAAATCAAAAAATACCTAAAGACAAAAAAAATGAAAATGAGACATAACAAAACTCTATAGGATACAGCAAAAGTGATACTAAGAAGGAAGTTTATAGCAATACACTACCTTAAGAAACAAGAAAAATCTCAAACAATCTAATCTTATACCTAAAGAAGCTAGAAAAAAAAAAAATGAACAAAGCTCAAAGTCAGTAGAAGGAGGGAAATAATAAAAATCAGGCCAGAAATAAATAGAGACTACAAAGACAATACAGAGGACTTCCCTGGTGGTCCAGTGGTTAAGACTCCGCACTTCCAATGCAGGAGTTGTGGGCTCAATCCTTGGTTGGGAACTAGGATCCCACATGCCATGTGGCCAACTTAATAATAACGTTTAGCTTAAAAAATTTAAAAAAGAAAAACAAAGACAACAGAAAAGATCAGTGAAACTAAGAACTGTTTCTTTGAAAAGATAAAATTAACACACCTTTAGCAAGACTTACTAAGAAAAAAGGAAGACCCAGATAAATAAAATCAGAAATGAAATAGGAGAAATTACAATAGATGTCAAAGAAATACAAATGATTATGAGAATACTATGAATAGCTATATACCAACAAATTGGACAACACAGAAGAAATGGATATATTTTTAGAATCATACAATCTTCCAAGAATGAATCATGAAGATATAGAAAATCGGAATATTGTTCACTAGTAAGGCGACTGAAATGGTCATCAAAAATCTTCCAAAAAACCGAAATTCCAGGACCAGACAGCTTCACAGATGAATTCTACCAAATATTCAAAAACGATTTAATACCGATCTTTCTCAAATTCTTCCAAAACATTGAAGAGGAGGGCATGCTTCCTAATTCATTTTATGAGGTCAACATTACCCTGATAACAAAACCAGATCAAGACAACACACACAAAAAAGTTACAGACCAACGCCTTGGATGAACTAGAACTAGATGCAAAAATTGTCTACAAAATTAGGCAAACTAAGTCCAACAGTACATTAAAAGGATCACATACCATGTTCAGGTGGAATTGATTCCAGGGATGTAAGAACATTCACAAATCAATGTGATATACCACATTAACAAAATGAAGGATAAAAATCATATGATCACCAATAGATGCAGAAAAAAATTTGACAAGATTTAACACCTAGTTATGATAAAAACTCAATAAAATAAGCATAGAAGGAACACACTTCAAGATAATAAAGGCTACATATGAAAAAACCACAGTTAACATCACACTGAATGGTGAAAAACTGAAAGCTAACCTTCTAAGATCAGGAACAAGACAAGTGTGCCAACTCTCACCACTCTTATTCAACACAGTATCACAGTCCTAGCCAGAAGAATTAGGAAAGAAAAGGGAAATAAAAGGCATCCAAATTGAAAAAGAAGAAGTCAAACTGTCACTATTTGTAGATGACATAATTTTATACATAGACAATCCTAAAGACTTCATCAAAAACTATTAGAAATATGTGAATACAGTAAAGTTGCAGGGTAAAATCTCAACAGAAAAAAATCTATTGCATTTATGTACATTAACAATGAAGAAACAAAAAGAGAATCTAAGAAAACAGCCCCATTTACAATCACAACAGAAATAATAAAATACCTAGGGATAAATTTAACCAAGGAGGTGAAATATCTGCACTGAAAACTATAAGATGTTGTTGAAAGAAACTGAAGAAGACACAGAAAAATGGAAAGAATTTCTGTGCTAATGGAATGGATGAGTCAATATTGTTTAGTATCCATACTACCTAAAATAATCCACAGATTCAAGGCAATCTCTATCAAAATCCCAATGACATTTTTCACAAAAATAAAACTAAAAATTGTAAAAACAACAACAAAACCCTGAATAGCCATAGCAATCTTGAGAAAAAGAAGAAAGCTGGAGGTATCACACTCCTGATTTCAAATTATACTACAAAACTATACTAATCAGAGCAGCATGGTATTGGCAGAAAAAACAGACACACAGATCAATGAAACAAACTTGAGAACCCAGAAATAATCTCACACATATATGGACAATTAATATACAACAGAGGAACACGAATACATAATGGAGAAAAGACAGTCTCTTTAATAAATGATGTTGGGAAAACTGGACAGCCACATAAGAAATAAACACAAAAGAATAAAACTAAACCAGTATCTTACACCATACACAAAAATTAACTCAAATGGACTAAAGACTTGAATGTAAGACCTGAAACCATAAAACTCCTAGAAAAAAATATAGGTGGTAAGCTCGTCATTGGTCTTGGCAAAGATATTTTGGATTTTGACACTAAAATCAAAGGCAGCAAAATCAAAAATAAACAAGTGGGACTACATCACACTAAAAAGCTTCTGCACAGCAAAGGAAACCATCAACAAAATGAAAAGACAACCTACCAAAAGGGAGAAGATTTTTGCAAATCAGGTATCTGATAAAATGTCAACATCCAAATTGTATACACTACCCGTTCAGCTCAATAGCAAAAAAACAAAGAACCCGATTTAAAAAAATGGGCAGAGGATCTGAACAGACATTTTCCAAAGAAGACATACAGCCAACAGACACATGAAAATGAAATATTACCTCAGGCCTGTTAGAATGGCTATTATCAAAAACACATTAATAACCAGTGTTGGAGAGGATGTGGAGAAAAAGAAGCCCTCCTACACTGTTGGTGGGAATGTAAATTGGTGCAACCACTATGGCAAACAGTATGGAGGTTCCTCAAAAAACTAAAAATAGAGTTGCCATATGATCCAGCAATTCTACTTTTGGGTATTTACCTGAGGAATATTAAAATAGTAATTTAAAAAAATATATGCACTCCTATGTTCATCGAGTTATTTACAATAGCCAAGATATGGAAACAACCTAATTGATGGATGAATGGATAAAGAAAATGTGGTATATACACAATGGAATGCTACTCGGCCATAAAAAAGATGAAATCTTGCCATTTGTGATAATATTGAAGGAACTTGACGGTATTATGCTAAGTGAAATAAGTCAGATGGAGAAAGACAAATACCATATGATCTCACTCACGTGGAATATTAAAAATAAATAAGTAAATGAATAAATAAATAAAACAGAAAAAAACACATAGAAACAGAGAACAGACTGGTAATCACCAGAAAGGAAAAGGGTTGGAGGAGGGTGAAATGAATAAAGGGGGTCAGCTGTACAGTGATGGATGGAAACTAGACTTTTGTGGGTGAGCACACTGTAGTGTCATCAGAAGTCAGAGTATAATGAAACGTACATAAAATGTTATAAACCAATATTACCTCAGTTAAAAGAAAGAAAATAGTAAACTGCACATACTTTATTATACTTTTAGCCAACTTTAAATAAAGTTTAAATAGCTAACAATTTATCAAAAGAAGTAGTGAATGAAAAGTTCATTCAGTATCAGAGAAAGTACCACTGTAATTCATTATAGCAAAAAATGTAAAATGGAAAATCGTATTAAGAGATGCTGAGAAGTTATTTGACAATATTTAGCAGACATTCCTAATAAAACTCTAAATAGGAAAAACTAATCTATTTACATATAAATAAATCTACCCATCAAAGTTCAATAGCAAATATCAAATAAAGAGATAAAACACTAAAACAATTATTTATAGTTTGGAACTCAGAGATGTTCAATGCTATCATTTTTTTATTCTTATTTTGGAGGTTCTGGAAAATTCAATATTAAAAATGAAATAACTCATTTTAAAAGAGATAAAACTGTCATTTGCTGAAAATACACTTGTATGCTTGGAACACGCAAGAGATTCTAATTTAAAAATTACTAAATTTTGTAGAAGAGATTTGTAATGTGGGTGGATAACAGATAGATATACTAAATCAATTTTACCTTAGTATACGAATCTACATCAAGAAACATAAATGGAAAAGTAAAAACAATAGTAATGAAATAGGTAGAAATAAACCTAACCTCCCAGGGCCCCCGCAAAATGCACATGAAAAACTTTACAAAATTTCATTGACACTACACACCTTTAATGACCTAAATCACCAAAACAAACAACAAAACCCTAACAATACCATATTCTGGCCAGGATATGGAGCAACTGGAACTGATACACTGCTGGTAGGATGCAAAACAGTACAACCATTTTGGAAAAACAGCGTGCTAGTGTCTTATAAAGTTAAACATAACTTATGACACAACCCAGGAATCTCATTCTTAGTTATTTACACAAGAGAAATGAAGACATATATGTCCACACTAAAACCTATATGCAAATATGTAAGGCAGCTTTATTCATAATCACCACAAAATGTCTATAACCTGGTAAATGGAAAAACAAACTGACTATTCAATAGAAGACTCATTCCATGATGAAAATACAAACTACTAATACTTGCAACAACATATACACATTTTAAATGCATTATGCTAAGTGAAAGAAAGTTGACACCAAAGGCTACATTCTATAGGCTTTCATTTATATAATATTCTGGAAAAGGCAAAACTAATTGAAGAAGAGCTCAATAATTGCCAGAGGTTGGGGATAGGGAGAGAAAATTAACAAGGGGCACAAGGAAATTCGGAGGTGATAAAATGTCTTATGTTTTGATTACAGTGCTGGATATATAATTGTATGCTTTGTCAGAATTCATCAAACAGTGCATCTCAAAAAGAAGAATTTTAGGGCTTCCCTGGTGGCGCAGTGGTTGGGAGTCCGCCTGCCGATGCAGGGGACACGGGATCGTGCCCCGGACCGGGAAGATCCCACATGCCGCGGAGCAGCTGGGCCCATGAGCCATGACCGCTGAGCCTGCGCATCCGGAGCCTGTGCTCCGCAACGGGAGAGGCTGCAACAGTGAGAGGCCCGTGCACCGCAAAAAAAAATTTTTTTTTAATTAAAAAAAAGAGGAATTTTACTTAATACGAATTATACATCAACAAACCTAACTTTAAAAAATTAATTGAAAGCCTTCAAACAAGGTGTGAATAAATGGGAAAAAACATACAATGTTCTTAGGTGATGACTTAAAAACAGAATATATTATTTCTCTTAAAAAGTATCATGTAAACTGATGTGATTCCAATCAGAATCCCCAAAGCATGGTTCTAGAATTGGATAAAATGATCTTGAACTTTGTATGGAAGAATTAATGTTCGAGAGTAGCTAAGAAAAAAGGAATAAAAGATAAGTTAGGAGACTAATACTAGATATCAAAATATTCTATAAAACTACCGTAATCATATTAATATAGTATCAGCATAGGAATAACAGACTGGAGTACAATAAAACATACAGGAACAGATTCCAGTATATATGTTCATTTACTACATGATGTTGTTAAAAAAGAATACAGAGTTTATTAACTGCTGAACATGAACCGTTTATCTAATTAGGAGAAAACAGCGTTGAACTCCTATCTCATACCATAAACAATAAAAAATTACAAGGGGATAGAAGACCTAAATATCTTAAAAATTACAATCATAAAGTTTTTTTTTAATTTAGGGGTGGGAAGTTTTCTTAACCAAGACAGAAAAATCCTGAAGCTATCAACAAGAAAGGAGACATATTTTGATAGAAGTGTTAAATGATTTATATAGGAAAAATATCAAAAATGTCTTAATGTACATTATGTGCAATGAAATAATATACAAAGAGCCCTATAAATTCACAGTAAAAGCAACTCAATGGAAAAATGAGCAAAGGATGTAAGTAATAGTTCACTAATGAGCAAATCTAAATGGCAAAAACAAAATGAAAAGGAGCTTAACGTTACTATAAGTTTAGAAAATATAGATTAATGTAACAATGAAATCACTATATTTATTAGACCATCAAAAATTAAAATGAAGGACACACATTGCTGTTCAGGATGCTGGGAAAAGTTATGATCAGACACTGCTGGTAGAAATGTAAATTATTACAATCTTTTTGGAAAGCAGTAAGACAGTATCCGCTTTTTTTTCTCTTAGCATTCCTGCTCCTGGGAATATATTCCATAACAATAAAATCACCAGTATAGAATGTTCCTTGTATTTTATTCATAGTGGCAAAAAATTGGAAACAAAATTAATACTCATCCATAATGAGAAATGGCAGAATAATACTCACCATGAAATATTACACAACTAAAATGGAATGAATTAGTTTTATCCCAGCTGACATGATAACATTTCCATAAGGTACTACTGAGTGAAGAAAAAAGATGCAGAAAAGCATTAATATGATGATTAGATAGATATAAAGTCCTTATATATGGCTATGTGTCCATAGAGGAAAACATAAGATAAAAGCAAGGTTGTTAGATATCAAACAGGGTTGGAAGGAGGTAGGGAAGTAGTGCAGATGACACAGAAAAAGAAAAGATGAGACCACTCAAAAAGAAACACTGTACTAATTTTAAAAATTGACACATAAGAGATCATCTCTTTTATGTACAATTACAGTTATAAATAAATATGTGTGATTCTATAGATGCATAAATTAATAAAGAGATTTGAAAGAACAAAATTAGATCTATGTCTACTGATATATGGGAATGTCAAACAAGATAATTTTATGTGAAAAAAGCAAGGTTTTGAGTGTATGAGTACTTATTTTTTTACACATTTGAATGAACAAAGAGAAGGATATAGAATGATGATACCAGGCTGTGAATCTTGACCCCAGAGGTTTGAAAATGGGTGACAGAGAGATGCATACAATAAGTTGGGCGTAATAAACTGGTTTCTGATAATAAACTTTCCTCTATTCATCTTTATAGTATTTAATTGTTACCAAAAGTGTATATTGCTATTGTAATTTAAACAACATCAAATGAAGGGAAAATATATTGCAATGAAGGAAGAAAATAAATTACTATTTAAGGTTCATGCTTTCAAAGTGGTTGGGAGAGTAACACAGATCTAGGTAAATGATTTATTGTGAGTCCCTGGGAGAAAGTTTCACTTATATGTATGCTTTTAATCCAAAGCAAACATATTAGTCATTTACTATCGTAGAGCCTGTCGACTAGCATTTCTGAAAGTGTGGATTTCAAACCACCTCCTTTAGAATCACTGGGGAATCTATAAAAAGGAATATGCCTAAACTCCATCCCAGATTTTCTGAATTAGCATTTCCAGGATGAGACTTAGGAATCTACATTTTTAACAAGTCCTCTCCCCTCCCCAAGATGATTCTTATATAAAAAATAAGCTGAGAGACAAAGATTTAGACCAGTGATTCCAACAGTTTACAGATCATAAGAAGCATCCATTTAAAAAAATATGATACAGGGCTTCCCTGGTGGCACAGTGGTTGAGAGTCTGCCTGCTGATGCAGGGGACACGGGTTCGTGCCCCGGTCCGGGAAGATCCCACACGCCGCGGAGTGGCTGGGCCCGTGAGCCATGGCCGCTGAGCCTGCGCGTCTGGAGCCTGTGCTCCGCAACAGAAGAGGCCACAACAGTGAGAGGCCCGCGTATTGAAAAAAAAATATATATATATATGATACAGCAAGTTTGGGAAACACAGCCGCAGGCAGTTTCAGCAAAGACTCCTACAAAACAATTGACACAGCCAAGAAACAGGACCACTGCTTTACTGCAACATGGTTATAATTTCACAGCAGTATTAATAGTGTTTGTGCAACAGAAAAGGAAAAGTGAGATCGCAGGTTGTTTTGGTGAGATATTTATGTTAATATTTTCTCACACAGTCTCTTTCTCTTTCCACACAAGCCACCTTATTATAACTGTTATCTTCCTCCTAGTACATGGCTGATTCCCTGGCCCATCATTTTTGGGCATTTTGTCATTCAGAGACCAAAAAATGGCAAAGCCAGAAATTTAGTTCTCTCAGCAAAAATTCCTGAAGGGGAACCCCTTAGCCTTTGTTAACAACAATATAAAAAAATCCTCAGGGCTTCCCTGGTGGCGCAGTGGTTGAGAGTCCGCCTGCGATGCAGGGGACACGGGTTCGTGCCCCGGTCCGGGAGGATCCCATATGCCGCAGAGCGGCTGGGCCCGTGAGCCATGGCCGCTGAGCCTGCGCGTCCGGAGCTTGTGCTCTGCAACGGGAGAGGCCACAACAGTGAGAGGCCCGCGTACTGAAAAAAAAGAAAAAAAAAAAGAAAAAAAAAAAAGAAATCCTCAGCTACTACAGGAGCTATTTAAGCAGAATTTTTTACCAGTGAGAACTTTTGTATTTTTCCTTGTTCAGCTCAGAGCATCATGAGTGATTAAGCCCACCAGATCAGTTAGCAATCTCCAACAGGTAGATGACAGACAGCAAGTCCAGTGTAAGTTCCATCTCAAATCAACTGTGTGGTTTTGGAGAAGTCATTTCACTGTGTTTCAGTATCCTTGTCATTATATGAAGAGAATAGACTTGAACTTTACAGATGCATGTAACATCCTTCTATAAGTTTTAAGCTATTCAGTGGAATAGAATTTTGCAGTAAATGCAATGCTCTAGGGAAATTTAGAGAACTCCAATAATGCAGAGATAAACTCATCTTAAATTAGCAAATATTCTGGATATTCTGTAGCCTTCATACCATATTTGGGGGCAGGGGATGGGGGAGATTGCCTTTTTGCAATGTTTTCAACTTTTGGGTGCCCTTAAATCCCATGTATTGTCAAGCTTTGCTTTCTAGCCATAATGAATGTGGCCAGCTTGGAGATGCACGTATAACAAGAAGAATAAATGTTTTAGCTGGTATAAGAGTTCTTCTTAGAAAGAGAGCAACCCTTTGTTAAGAAAATGCAGCAATAACCTTTTTCAGAACAGAAGGTGAGAAATAATGGGGCCTGAATATGGGTAAAACTGTTCTGCTTAAGATAAAACTATGGACTATTTGCTTTAAAAAAAAAAAAAAGGAAAAGGAGAGATGAAAATAAAAGAAAAAAGTGGAGGCGAAGCAAGAGGAAAAGCTGTGTAGTGTGTGATGGGATTTCTGCAGAGAGCACCCATGTCTACATTAAAACCTACAAAAAAATCACAGAATGCTTGCTGCTAGTAGATTTATATATTTAAAAAAAGAGTAAAGCGAAAAACAAAGCACAGAGAAGCCTTGGAGCTTTGCACATCAGCGACAAGGGGAGGAAATGAGGCAACATTCTCTGCTGAGAACTTGCAGAGATTATGGAAAGCATTCTGGCCATGCATTCAGGCTTGAAACCAAGTTTACAGAAATTCTCAAGAGGCAGAGAAGCTCATAAAGACATTTAACCAACTGACTTCTGTATATCTTAAATAAACCATTAATGCATTATTAAGGATCTGAGGATTTACATGCGGATCCAGAACAAATAATAACATGTCTGGGTCAAATGAAGGCTTCAGTACAAATAATGAAATGTGACTAACTCAAGAAGAACATCAGTATACCTTAGAAGTATAAAACAAGTTGGTTCTCTGACATCTGTACACAAACTAGCTGAAGTACATAGCAATATGCTAGGTCTGTGACTAATATAAAGTGTTTTTTGTCATGCAGAGAATATCAACTGGCAAAACCAGTTGTGTTATTTAGACAAACACCATTTAAGTGGGAGTAAGTAATATAAAAACTATTTCATAATTGACTTTCAACATTTAGATATTTGTTTACCAGGTATTTATTGAGCACCTCTTATATGCATTCCACTGAAGAGTCCCTAGAGGAATTAAAAGATATATAAGAATTCAATCTGGAAGAAGCTCAGTATCTAAGAAAATAGAATTTTTGACATATAAAGTTAAAAAAAGGAAAGAGTAAATGAAAATAGATTTTTAAAAATTGGCTAGAAGGGAACTTCAGAAGCTGAAGCGTCCTCGGTTATATTTTAGGAACCACATTAATACTTAATAAGTCACACAGATAAAAAAAGCTATAATATTTCAGGTGATAGAAAGATCACTTCGGATTTAGTAACCAGTGATGCCTTCGCATAATAGAGAAGGTGGACTTGGTTAGCATTCCAGCATCAACAATGATGTGGACGCTAAAATGTTAGGACACAGTCAGGTCTGCTGGGCTGGCATATGGTTTGGGGGGAGGAACACTGAGGGATGGTGAAGAGGAACGGAGAAAGCACCAGCAGCCTAGGATCTATCTCTCTCTAGTTTATGAGACCTGGGGCAGGTTGCTTAACATCTTTGAATGTCTGTTTTAAAATGGAAATTAATAATTATCCACCCTGCCTTCCTCACAACTGTGCCAAAAAAATCAAATACATTCAAGTATGCAGAAGTAATACAAATGCTTTAAAGTTTCATATGAATATAAATTAATTTTCATTTTGTTACTATCAGAGACTGACCTACATTTTTAAGATGGATAACCTCTTGGGTTCTCAAGGAAGGGTTTTATTGGAGTTCCTCTCAGCCATTCTGAGACCTCACACTAGTGATTTCTCTAATACCTATCTGTTCTCTCAACTTCACAGTTTAACTTTGCCCCTGGATTTTAGGTTTTTGATATCCAGGTAAGACCCATTTCAAGGATTCCTGCCACCTGCTACTTGACTATGATACTGCCTCCAGAATTAAGAAAAACTAGTATCCACCTGTGCTCAGTTGACATTGGCTTGGCCCATTAATGGACAACAAAACCTGCACAGTTCACATCTGAGGTGAAAATTAACATACATGAGCCTGGAGTGTAATGCACATCCTCAACACTAAATTGGGTATCTGGATTTATTCTGAGAGTAAAGGGAGCCAAAGGGTTTTAAGCACATGTTGGGAGGGTGGCAAATAAAACAGATATATGATTTTTAGGAATATTAATCTTATAATTGGATTAAGAGTGAACTGAATGGAAAGGGGACTATTGGTACCAGCAGTGTGCCAGTGTATTTCATTATCAAGTTTATATATATTATCCCATGAATATTCAACACTCTTAATAGATATTAATTTATAGCAGACCTTAATCCAAAAAGGAATTAAGACAATTTACAAAAATACATACAAAATGATAAATTTAGATTTTAAAAAATGTAAGAGAAAAACATGAAATGTAAAATGAAGGTAGGAAAGACAGAATAAACTGAAGAGTGAGGTTAATATATAAAACCATGCTTCAAAGTTATTTATCTTTGTTAAAGGAATGCCAAAAATTCATCTGTGCATGTTTTATAGCACCCTAAAGAAGAAAATGCAATCTGTTTAAGAAATTAGAATTATAATTTTTAAAATAACACTTTCACATTTATTCAACAAACATTTCTTGATTATCTACTATATAAAAGGTGAAAGTACATTTCTATGAGCTACCAGCACAGTGGTGAACAAGATGTCCAAAATATCTGCCTCTTGGAGTTTGCATACTTGTGAGAGAGACAGATAATACACAAATATATACTATAATATCAGAGAGTAGTATATGATGGGGGGAAATTAAGGTATAGAATAGAGAATGACTAAAAGAAGAGGTATAGTTTCGTTAGATCAGATATCCAAGAAAGGCATCTTTGAGGAGGTAATATTTGAGCAGACATGACTGAAGTTGATTTCACTCTGAATTTGGCAGGAAACCACTGAAGATTTTAAGCAAGGAATGATATGATCTAATTTGTATCCTTATAAAAGGATCCCTCTAGCTTTTGTATGGAGAATAGACTGTGTGCAGATGAGAGACAAAGCAAGGAGATAAGCTAGGAAGTTATTCCAACAACGTGACATAATGGCTTAGATAAGAGTGACAGCAGTGGAGGTGATGAATAGTTAGATTTAGAATGTATTGTGAAGGGGGATTTCACAGAGACTGGATGTAGAGTGTGAAGAAAAGAGCAGCATCTAGGAAGACCCCTAAGTTTTTATACTGAGCAAGTGAGTGGTGGGTCTATTTACTGCGAGGAAGATGCCTGGGAAGAGCAGGTTGAGGAAGAAAATCAAGACATTAATTTTGATATGCCCACCGGATATCTAAATGAAGATGCTTGAAAAGCATACATATGAAGGAGGAGGAAGTCAGAACTGAAGACACAAATGTAAGTGTCCTGATAGTATTTAAATATTAATTTAAATTTTAGGGAGGACTAGATAAGATTTCTAGGGAGAGAGTATAGAGACCATCCATTGACAATCGTCAATGTCAATGATACTCAATTTGGTAATACCTTCCCCTAAGAGGTGTTTTAGAAACTGGTGAGGGTGTTTTTCCTCTCATAATAATTGTGAGGGTGCTACCGGCATTTAGTAGGCAGGAACTACGGATGCTTCAGGTCCTCCTATATTCCGGATGGTCCAAGTTATCAAAGAACTGTCTCATGTCCCAGTAGATTTTGAAATACCTGGTTGAATATTCACATAAGTGGGGGGGAAAAGTTTGATCTGAGCTTAGACCCTGTTTCAACATAAAGTATTTCTGCACAGTTTTAACACATATTTTACATTTTCAATAAATGCAAATCAAAGGGAGGTTGTATGGATTTATTCTGAAATTTGCCAAATTAATTCATCACTTCAGAAAAATGATGACAGCATGGTATTTAATTCTCCATTATAACAGCCATTTCAGTCTGTAAATCTACATATACTGCAAGCAGATTACTATTTATGTCTTCCAGGATAGCTGTGATAGAGCAGTCATATATTAAAATACATATTACACATTATTTTTTCTCATATTACTGTTAGGTAATTATATGGATTTTTTAATATTGTGTATGTTGGTAGATGATATAATCTATGAAATTTATTTCAAAATAGTAAAGGGGGCATAACAATTTATGTTGTAAAGCATATAAATATTTGTTAGGAGGGAGGTATTGGGTCTGATACAGTTGAGAATAACTGATAAACATGGACACTGAAATCAATGAGAATGATAACAACTAACTGGTAGAGAGAGCCTGGTGCTAAAAATGAGAAGGAATGACTAGGATCATGGCTCTGAAACTTTGCTGCATCTTCAAATCACCTGGGGAGCTGCTATGAGTCCTAATACCCAGGGTTGGCCACATCAGAATCTCTGAGGGTGTGGTCTAGGCATCAGTATTTTTCAAAATTCTCCACTGCAGTCAAGTTTGAGAATCACTGAATGAAGAGATCAGGGGAAAATTACAATAAGGAGGTACCGAAGGAGGTCAAATCTGATGGAATTCCATTTAAAGAATCAGTTGTTTTTCAGGAGTGGGGAAGGGAAAGAAATGGTTAAAATTGACAATGGGAGCAAGAACCCCCTAGTTCACCTCCAGGTCTGAAGAAAATAACAGCCCCCGCTGGAAAGACTTCTGGGCAACTGGAACCCTCAGGAGTGACAGGTTGCATTATGAGAAGTAATTGTAAATTACAGGAAAGCAGTAAAGGGGATATTTAAGAATGAGGTTGGGGATATGGGGATGTCAGAGGCACAGTGGAAGGGCATAGAGTAGTTGAGGAAGGGAAAAAAATTGAGTCATATTAGGAGATTACAGAGAATACGCTGATAAAAAGAGTTCCAGGAATGGCCTACAAGACGAAATTGAGCTATTTGTAATGAGGTGGATGGACCTAGAGTCTGTCATACAGAGTGAAGTCAGTCAGAAAGAGAAAGACAAATACCGTATGCTAACACATATATATGGAATTTAAGAAAAAAAAATGTCATGAAGAACCTAGGGGTAAGACAGGAATAAATACACAGACCTACTAGAGAATGGACTTGAGGACATGGGGAGGGGGAAGGGTAAGCTGTGACAAAGCGAGAGAGTGGCATGGACATATATACACTACAAAACGTAAGGTAGATAGCTAGTGGGAAGCAGCCGCATGGCACAGGGATATCGGCTGGGTGCTTTGTGACCGTCTCGATGGGTGGGATAGGGAGGGTGGGAGGGAGGGAGACACAAGAGGGAAGAGATATGGGAACATATGTATATGTATAACTGATTCACTTTGTTATAAAGCAGAAACTAACACACCATTGTAAAGCAATTATACTCTAATAAAGATGTAAAAAAAAAAAAAAAAAGAAACAGATGGAACACATGATGGGCTCTGTCCTGGTGCCTTTAGAGGAAGACGGGCAACCTGTTCTGCCAGTGCTCAGTCAGTGCTCTGCCCAGGGCCTCTGGGATCCCTCCTACCACTTCCGCTGTCCCACCCCAGCTTCTTCGTGGTTTTGCTTATAATGGCTGGAACCTGCAATTCTCTTCAGAGGATTGCCCTTGAGCTAGTGGAGCCACCTGGCAAAGCTGGAAATACCTGCAAGCTTATGGTCTCACAGGGATAGCCTTAGCTA
The DNA here is from genome assembly GCF_964270905.1 of Leucopleurus acutus. NCBI lineage: Eukaryota > Metazoa > Chordata > Mammalia > Artiodactyla > Delphinidae > Leucopleurus > Leucopleurus acutus. Next base: position 65,959,142 of record NC_139149.1, on the reverse strand, counting down.
ATCCATGACTGGTACAGAAACGTGCAGACCCAGCTCCCTCGTCTCATCAGGAAAAGCTCTAGGGCTTAATTTATATCCCGGAGTTTTTCTGTGGGATCAAGCTGAAATGATCCTTCCTACCTTGCTCAAAATTGTCCCTTTGCTTGGCTTCCTCTCCTTCCCAGTCCTACTTCTCCCACTTCCTCACCAGTTTCTCCTTGCAAACACTAATAAATCACTTGCTCTTGCGTTCTTGTCTTGGGGTCAGCTTCTGGGAAACTTGACCCAAGACAGCCTCCTCCTTATGGTGGATAGACAGCAGCATATGTTAGCAGAACAGGAGATGCCCTGGAAGACTCCTAAGGCACTTGCTGAGCCAATGGGGGGCAGTTTTACCACATGCAAGTGGAATTACTGAGATGACTAATTTTGATAGATCAGAGTAGGTTTTTCCATGTGTCCTTATAAAGAGGACAAAATTCTCAATAACATCTTCCAGGAACTCTAATACCAATTTTCAGAAGGAAAATAATACATCATTATTTATCACTCAATATAATCAAATGCTGTCATTCAGAAACAAGAAACTATGTAGGCTGCCAAAACAATGTGGTAGTATGTGTATCCAGCTTTCCTATAGTCTAGTTTCATCTACGGATAGATTTTAGGGTACCTAGAAAAGAAGAGAGACCTATATCCCTCAGGTAATCCCCCCCTAAGATATTGTTTAAAATAGTTAAGGATTCACTAAATATTGAGCATCAGTGAGTTCAAAGTTATTTTTTCTTATTAATGCTCAGAACTAAATCTAAGTTGCTGGTTAAGTGAAGAGAACATATTTTAAGTGTCAGTCAAGGTGGTGCTATAGGCTATAATTGTCAGAGATTATAATAAGATCGGCAAAAATGATGAAGCATAGGTAGTAACAATTAATGCATCCATTTGACTTCCGTGTCTTGTCCCCTCCAATATTCAATATTTCAGAGGCAGAGTTCAAATAACTGAATGAAAGTTGTACTTAAATCCAAAGTCCCAGACTTAACGCAACAGGAACAGAGACTTTCACAACCACTGCTTCATATTAGGAAATACGTAAGCTTTAATTCTTCTCTCCAAAAGTACCCTTTAGGTTCCAAAGGGAAGGAAAAAGGAGAAAATGTCTGAACAATGATTAATAAGTGGGTGAATCAGAGAGGTAATGGGTACAAATGATTAACAAAACACTCTCTTTTCAGGGAACATCTTGAGAAACCATGTGATGGCTACATTATGGAATTTTCCATGAATAAATCTTTCCAAGCTTAATACTGACACAACGCTAACGTTTAATTACCTTCATGGTACTATGAAGATGGGATTGTAACAATAACTGAAGTCATCAGATTATTTTCCTCCCTCATCTAGTGGGGAGACATTTCCAACACTCAGAGTAGCAAAACTATGTAAGTATACAAGTGTACCATGTACGACTGCCAAAGCATAAGCTCTAGAGACCTTTATTCAAAAGGCAGCTCACTGAAATGAGGGGACCCCAAAAGCAGGGCAATGAAGGGAGAATTGCTCTCTGTGGAGCTGGGGAGGAAAAAATTCTCACTGTGGAGTGAGGGGGGGATGTCTCAATTGGACCATTTACCCAAGGAACCGCACTCGGGAAGTCCCCTATGGAGCACCCTGAGAACAATAAAGTTGCTGTAGGAGAAAATCAGTATTTGGCAGCCAGCTGCAAAGCCACAGTTGGATGAAGGAGCAATAATCCTCAGATGAGGAGGCCCACAGATTTACCACCACTTTCCAACAGGCAGAACTTCCTTACTCCTCTCCACCCACCTCAACACACACACACACACACACACACACACACACACACACACACACACACACACTTGGGATGACCAGGCACAGGCGCGTGGAATATAAAAGAGGAAGAAGAGGAATCAGGCTACATTCCTTTCAAATGCAAATAATTTTTACCAATCTTAGAAGTCAAGTGGGAGCTGAATGCTGGGATTTTGGATACTTTTCAATAACCACTGAAATAAATATAGCATTTGCTTCCCAAAGTGAGTACAAATGATTAAAATGCCACTTGCTGTCAATTTTATATTATCTTCTCCATCCACTGGAATATGCTAGCCAGCATGTGTTACTAGTAATCGTAGAAAAAAAAAAATGCCCTATTTTTACATTGCTGAGTTGAGATCTTGCATTTCTATAAGGGTCTGACCTCCATCAGTAACCTGAACTTCAACAGATTGACCTTTAAGCCATTAAAGAAAAAAGTTGTGTAGTAGAAAGAACTATACTGATCTAATTGTCAGTGTGACTATCATATACCAAATTTAAGATTTCAGGCAAGTTTCTTTCTTTTTTTAAAACATCTGAGTCTTAATTTTCTAAAATTTAAAATGGGGTTGACAATACTTAAGTAAAAGTAAGCACTCAAGCTCAAGAAATGTTTGTTTTCATCCCACCCATATCCTCAACCTGTAGACCAATTTTGAATGCTAGTTTTTTCATGCAATGCATTAATCCCTGTGGTGTTATCTTTCTTAATCAATGAGTTCTTTTCTTTTTAATCTTGCTAAAGAAGTGAACAGATAGTTCCCCTCTAGGAATTTTTGTTTTGTTTTGCATCTTTAAATGATACTTAACATTTAGACAGCTACTGTACTATAAATCTAGGGTATGTGTGAATTTAGAGCCCCAATTCACCTTAGCTTGTTAAACCTGCGCCTTAACAGCTTTTACAGAGCAGGAATACCAACATGACTGAGTTGTATGCCTTCCCTGTGTGCATATTTGCCTTCCTTCATTGTTATTTGAGTTAGTCTTTCTAATTTTTTTTTTTTTAAGACAAGAGTATGTTTGCATTTGGCCTATTTCAGCTATAATACATTCTTGCTCTAACCCATGACAATTTTTCTTAGGCTGCCATATAAGTGTCCTGTATCCTGTCAAATTTGCAATTTAAATATTTGGATTTTTCTTCTTACTTTCTTATGCCTTATCTTCCTTCTAGTTTCTGGTGATGACTGTACCCTGACCCTCAAAAGCTCTAATTTGCATGCCCCTAGAAACTGATTTATAAGAGGCTGCTATAATCGTCCACAACGGTGACTGGAGTCTTTAAAACAGTTCCCTGTAGCAAATCATATCTCTAAACATTTTACAAGAAGGGTAAGTCAACATGTTTAAACAGGCTGCCTCAGGAAGAACCTGTATAATTTATGGAGAATAGACATATTGCTACCCAAAGCATTTTTCTCATTCCCACAGAAACTATAGCATGGTTTCAATGTTCAGTGAGTGACTTTGTTCAGGGAAGAGACACAGGAAGAGGAATAAATTTTCAGGTAGTCTTCTGGAATCTAAAGTCTATTTCTTTTTCCAACTTTACATGAGCATAAACAGCTCTGGATCACATCTCTTGAAATTCCCCTTCACTTCCCCTTGAACTTGGGCAAGTTACATTAGTAAGTTACCTCTGTGCCTCAGTTTCCTCATTTGTAAAGTGAAGATGATCACAGAAATCTCTTTCCCAAGATTCTTGTGAGGATTAAATGAGTTTATACATGAAAACTGCTTAAAATAACCCCAGCCCTCAGTAGGCACTCAGCAAGTGTTAGTTATAATTTTACTCCTTCTATCACTATTCAGTAGCTTCTTCATCTCCTCCACGCCCCATCTAGCAGGGCAAGGAAGACAGAGCACCAAAGCCAAGGAGGGAAGATCAGTCCTGTTCTTGCGTTCACTCATCTCTAGTTGAGCATCTCATCAGTGAAGATTTTGGACCTTTTGTTCCAGTTCATTTCCCTCTGTCCCCTGCTACCCCATAAACTTCCCATATATCTCCTGACCCTTATTTCAGTGAACAAGACTATGAATAAAACATGCTAGTTTTACTTTCCATTTGTCCTCACTGTCACAGGGAAAAAGCCACAAGTTGGGAAGAATCAGAGCTAAAAGCAAGCAAGCTATGGACATGCAGGGTTAATAGCAATCGAAAAAGCAACTTCCAATACAGGCCTTTCTCAAGTTTCCAGTGTTCACTGCCCTATAACCCTCCTTTTGTAATAACCATGGAAATAGCTGAGAGATTTATTAGGAAGCCAAATAGATGTTCTGGTTATTAAGAGAGCAGCATACCATTCCCAACTGTAACCACCATAAATTGAATAATATTTCCCTACATCTAACCTGTTCAACAAATACATACTTAATAACCATTATATGTACTGAAGTATGAAATAATAAAATAGAGTAATTTGCCTTCAAGTAGCTTATTATTTAGTAGGGGAAATAAGCTATTTATACAAATAGCCACAATATAAGGCAGAAAATATTAAGCTCTGTAGGCAACACAAAAATAAAAATCTCAAATCGCAAAAACTGAAAAGTGTGGTCAGTTCCCATGAATTGACCATGAAATTCAATTATTGCATCAGAATCTCTACTAAAATAGCTACTTCATATTCAAGTAAAAGTTGACCAAGCTCCTGGTCTAAGCAAGGCCCTGTCCTGATTTCTACGTTAGATGCAAGTGTCGACAGGGAACCTGTAATCTTATTGGTGATGTAAGACATACAGACATATGATCATATAAAAGGCTGAATGGTAAAAGGAACATGGGAACACAGAGTAGAAAGTCTTTCTAATCAGATGTGGGCAGGTGACATGGATGGAGATGATACCTCCCTAGTCCAAGGCCACTCTCGGGGTTCAAGTGGTCTCCTGCCATCACTTTGCAGTGGTCTTCTGGCATCTTGTCTTTCCCCTGACAGCCTCCCCTAACTTACACTGTGGTCAGAATGATTTTAAAGTGTAAAGTCAGATCATGGTTCTTCCTTTTCTTTGGCCCTTCAAAGTCCTCCCCCACCCCCGATCATCCTGGAGTTAAGCCCAGACACTGTGCCAGGGCCTACAGAGTGCCAGGGGTGCTGGACCCCGCCTACTTCTGTATGCTCAGCTCACACCACTTGTTTACTCCACTGTATCCACACTGGCTCCTTGCTGGGTCTTGGCCTTGTCAAGTGTGCTCCCTTCTCAGCATCTTTTACTTGTTGTCCCCTAGCTCCCTCTTCATAGGACTCTCTTCTCCACACTCCAATTGTTGGTCATGCCTGGATTCTAGCCTCGTGAAAACTCTTCCTTCTCTCCCCCAACCTGGTAGTACACTGCTGCCAGAGTTACTCCTCCTATACCTGAGTGATTGGCTTGGAACTCTACCTGCTTTTCTGGCAGTATGGGACTGCGATCTCCCTCCTCTCAGAGTAGGTTTCTTAAGTCTCTTCTTGGGGGCAAACTAGCCCCACAGGGACTTCCCTGGTGGCACAGTGGTTAAGAGTCTGTCTGCCAATGCAGGGGACAGGGGTTCGATCCCTGGTCCGGGAAGATCCCACATACCACAGAGCAACTAAGCCCGTGCACCACAACTACTGAGCCTGCACTCTAGAGCCCGCAAGCCACAGCTACTGAGCCCGCGTGCCACAACTACTGAAGCCTGCATGCCTAGAGCCCGTGCTCTGCAACAAGAGAAGCCACAGCAAAGAGAGGCCCACACACTGCAACGAAGACCTGACGCAGCCAAAACATAAAATTTAAAACTTAAAAAAAAAAAAAAAAAAAAGGAGCCCCACATACCCTTACTGGGGCAATGGATTAGATTATATCTTGGTCAAAGTGTGGTGACAAAGTGGTGTGTATGAAACACATACTCCACTTCCAATGCTTTTCCTCCTTCCCTGTGTGACCTCAATCAAGTACTTAACCTCTCCTGTGTCTTCATTTGGAAGGATCTCTATTGTCACTCCTAGGTCCAACCTTCTTTATTTCTCCATTTCTTCATCCCATATGTACTTATTGAGAGCCTGTTTTATGCATGGTGCTGTGCTGGCCCCAAGGACTGAGCTGTGAATAACACAGACACCATGTATGACTTTAGGAACTAAATCTGAGCACAGGAGACAGACATTGAGCAGTTTATCTCACGTTTATCTCATGTGCTGATGAAATAGCAATCTCCCAGATCCCTGACTGGAGTATGCCCCAGATGGAGGAGAAAATAAATTTTGGGTTTTCCCAAATCCTATTAGAGACCAGCGGAAAAGAACACCTTTCCCAGGAATTTTAAAAGGCTCAGGGTACAGGGAAAATTGTCATTTCAAAGCTTCCATAGTTAGTTGTTTTGCTTGCTTGTTTTCCTGAAGAGTAGATGGCTTTGCTGCTTGAAAAGGCACAATAATGGGTCCTGCTTCTCATGTCCTTCTTACGGACTAATAAGCTCTGAGCACAGTCTACAAAGCAAAGTGTCATCTATCTGCACAAACTGTCGTCTCTCATCTCCACTAAGGAGAGTGTAAACTGTACAGATTAAGTCAGATTTAGGAGAAGTTTTTATTACTTAATAAGGATCTAGGATAAGTCTATGAGAATTATTGTTTTCCCTGGAGGGTGTGTAGAGAAAACGTGCCTTCACTTCATAGGAGTAGAAAGTCTGCTAAGGTTAGCTACCTTGAAATGAAAAACCCTCTCTAGGTGGTTACAGAATACCGTCATGGTTTTATCTTAGACAGAACTCAGATTTTAAGAAATATTACACTGTGGTTAATTGCAAGCCTTCACTAAACCTTGTAAATAGAGAGGCAAGAATTACAAAGCAAGATCAGTACTTCTGAGCAAGGAGCTGAACAAATAAATCAAAATTTACCCCAGGAGAGTCTGAAGAGAAGATCTTTAAGACGCGAAAGAGGGCAGACTGGGAAAAGAACTTAGAAATTAAGGTTGCCTGTAAGGAGAACCCATGTGAGATTCTTTCCCTTGAACTTTTGGAACAGTGGTATTTCACATAGTTTCAAGATTTTTTTTTTTTCTATATAATTTCCTCTGGTAATCTTTAACATTTCAGTAAAGTGTGCTACACATGGGCAGTCTTTTGTTAGTAGGACTGTGGGTAATTAGGTCAGTAAAGAGAACTGTGGCCTTTCTCACATCACCTCCTGCTGAGACTAGCAGCAAATACTGAAGGAGACAGTGGACCCAGAGTCCCACAAGGGGAGACAAAGCAAATAATATTCAGGGTAAAGCAAATAATATTCAGAGTATTGCTGAGAGGAAAGAGAAGAGGAGCCCTTGATGTGGTAAAGTCGATGCCAAGTGAGTGAATTCAAAATGGCCAGGAGCCAAACACTCCTTTTTCCCAAATACACCAGAGGAAGGAGACTCTCAAAGGGATGAAGCTGACAATTAGGATACAAGCACATACACAAAATTACAATTGTGGTAGGTATTCCCAGGGGAAGCCCCAGAGACCAAGAGAGCAAAGAATGGAGAAACTTAATTTCTCAAGGGTTCTGAAGACTGAGTAGGATTTATCGAGGTGAAGGGGAGACACCAATCACACCCCTGGCAGGGAGAAAAGCAGGGTAAAAGGGGAGGAGTGTCCAAAGAACTGAAAGAAGGCCTGAGGCCAGACTACTCACCCTGAGACAGGATGAGGCTGGCAAAGGACTTGAGGGCATTTTTAAAATACTGAACTTTATTCTAAAGCAAGAAAGCTGAACATCCCTCTAGGACCCCAAGTCTAAGTGCCAGAACCAGAGGAAGTAGTGGAATTAGTGCCATAGCTTGCAAGAAAAGGAAAGCACAGTCCAGAAACAGCTTATTGGAGCATGTACACTTGGAGGATGATCATGAAGGATTGACAGGACAGACCAAGAGAATGAAACACGGTTTCTAGACAAGAAAAAAAGAACACTCAGCATCCAGAAGATGAGAATGATCATTTTTAATTACAGGGAGTAGCTAAATCTATCTATAAGGACTAACTCAATCTTTTTCTCACCCATAGAAATTATTATTTCTACTTGCAAAATATCTCAATTTTGATTTTTTTTCTTGCCAGAAACATGTGTAATTAAATGTTTTAAGACAAGATGAGCTTTGATTTTAATTGACAACTACACTGCAGGATAACTCTTATTGTTATCGTCCAACTGCTGAAATTCCTTCATATTAAAATTTTACTAATTTAATCTAAAATAATTTTTAAGGAATTAGATATTTTCCTTCTTAACTACATCTATACGATGAGTATACACACAATTAAAGCAGAAACCCTAATTCCTGATTACCTGCCTACTCCTCCTAGCTTAGTGGACCACCTGCAGTGTTTAAGAGTAATTTGAAGTGATATTTGTCAAGTCAAAATGTTGATCTAGATCACTTTTATTCAGAAAAATAATCCTCTTGGTTGGGATGCGCTGAGCTGCAAATGACATAAAAAATAACTCTAAGTCATTTAAGCAACAACGGGTGCACAGTTGTACATAGCAAGGCAGGTGGTTCCACGACTGAAAGTTCACGCATACAACGACCCCAGCAAGGGCCTGGGTGCTCTCCATCTTTCTGCTCAGCCATACACAGGATGTCAAAGATGTCTCCCTCCTGGTTGCAAGGTGGGGATAGCAGCTCTGAGTGTCAAACGCAGGCATATCAGTACCTGTCCTAGGAGAGGGAGACTTTTATAAAGTCTCTCTTCATTGGAAAGGAGAAGTCTCCCCAGAACTCTGATGGCAGTCTTCCCCTCAGGCCTCATTGGCTATGTCTAGGTCACATGAATAAAGCAATCACTAGAAAAATGAACAAAATGAAAATGGTTTGCAAGACAACTGTGGTTTGTGCCTCAAGGCATTATGAGCTGTACCTTTCCTAAGCAGAGGGAAAGGTGAATGTGGAATAAACCTGGAGATCTCCTAGAAGGGAAGGCAAGAGAAGAGAAGAAAAAGGGCAGAGAATGAGTATTTCCAAAATTAGAGGGTCTGCTTTAAGAGAGGAAGGCATAGGCTAGGAAAACCAACAGCAGGGTGCTCTATATCTCTAGGCCTGAAGGGCAAGGAGAGAGTGGTTACCAAAAGTAGAAGGAGGAGGCTCTATTGATACTCTCCCACCCCCTGAAGTCTCTAAAGGCTGGCCTGAGGCAAACCCACTATTAAGGAGCCAGGAGACCACCTTGACTTTGTTCTTCTGTTGTTGAAGTCCCCCATTGGCCAACCTTACCTAGAAACCAGCAGGCAAATAGTTGATACAGCAGAGTCTCCTGTGGCAGGGTGAGGGGAATGGGGCAGAGTTGATTTGCATGTGCACATCTAGCACAATCAATACACCCATTGATTAAAACCATTCTCACTGCCACTACAAGTAAAAAACATACTACACACACATTTTCAAGAAAGAAAAGATGGTCACCTTTAATTAAGTAAAATAGTTGTTCTCTTTCCCTTCCTCTTCCTCAAAGTACATACAAAAATGATTGTTTCCTTTAGTTAGTAACAGATTTCTTTTTTAGCCTCATCAGTTAGCAAGATGTTAGCAACCACTGGACGTGGTTAAGCACACAGGTACAGGCTAAGAAAGGGGACCCCAGTACCTCCACTGTACATGTTCGATAGAAAGTCTCCATGGAGTGGAGTTGTGGGAAATGAGTCAGGTGAGGGACAGTTTGATTAAGCTATTCCAGAGAGTTTATATTTTGAAATGTTTTTCAAAGCCCTCTTTAAAAATCAAATAATTCTAACCTACATAGAACAATGTTCTTATTTTGCCTCCCTGGATTTCATCCCAATTTCTTTACAAGATCCTCTAGCATTCTTTAGATTAGTTCTTCTATCCTCCTAGATTTTTCTATCCTCCAATTCCTGTAGCACCAGGAGAGAAAAAAAAAAAAAAAAAAAGGCAGAAAGGTATGTAGAAACCACAGGAAAAACCAATTAAAACTTGAAGGTGGGGGCTTCCCCGGTGGCGCAGTGGTTGAGAATCTGCCTGCTAATGCAGGGGACACGGGTTCGAGCCCTGGTCTGGGAGGATGCCGCGAAGCAACTAGGCCCGTGAGCCACAACTACTGAGCCTGCGCGTCTGGAGCCTGTGCTCCGCCACAAGAGAGGCCACCACAGTGAGAGGCCCGCGCACCGCGATGAAGAGTGGCCCCCGCTCGCCACAACTAGAGAAAGCCCTCGCACAGAAACGAAGACCCAACACAGCCAAAAATTAATTAATTAATTAATAAACTCCTACCCCCAACATCTTCTTTAAAAAAAAAAAAAAAGCTTGAAGGTGTTAACCTTCAGATTTTCAGTCTCTTACTTTAATCTATATCCATCCAACTCTTCCTTCTGCCTTTTGCTGCTTTGATAATTGAACAACAAACTCCAAACAAGCGATATGCCACCTCTATCTGAGGTCCATCAACTACTGTACTTGGCTTTCAAGAGCCTCATTTTGTCTTGTTCCTGGCTGAACTACTAAAGCACATTCCAAAGTGATGCCAATATTAAGATGCATGTACCACACTTAATCAATTGACTCTGTATTTTAAAACACGGTTTCAGGTGAAAGATCCAGAGAATGAATAAAACAGTTATGTAGGTCCTGTTACATGGTACTAATTGATTTTTCGTTCCTCTTCTAAGCCAAAGAAATTTAAATAGGTTAATTTGGAATAGCTGTTAGCAACACAATCTTTTCACGGCTGAAATTCATACTTTATGGCTAAAATTAAGAAATCTCTTTGAAATACTTGATATCTAACAGAATGGAAAAGATAAGCTGGACTTTGTTTTAAATAGCTAATTCCCTAATAGTTGAGCCTTTTCGCTAATAGAAAGGCAAGATAATTAGCCCACAAATGTACAATCCACAAGTACAAATATTTTTATCTATTGTGTTCACTAATATACTCTCAGTGCTGAAAACTGGCCCAATGTAGGTACTCAATTAATATATGTTGAATAATGAATGACTAACGGAAGCCTCAAATTAAGACTATCAAAACAACTGAAGTATCAAAAATATAGTTAACATATTCTAGGTATTAAATACTAATATCAATAATAACAACACTATTACCATTTTGAATATTTACTCTTTGCCAGCCCAAGTTGAGAGTTTTATTCATAATACCTCACTAAATCTTTATAAAGGATTCAATTCTACCATAAAATAGGTAGTAAGAATTCCATTCTTTAGATAAAAAAAGCTGACTCAGTCAGGCTATTATTTAGTGAACCCATAATTCACATTCTGAACTGTCTCCAAAGTCTAATCTCTTAAGCCCAAAGCTATACCTACAGCTTTTATTACCAAAGTTTAACACCTCAAACCTGGAATCCAAGATTTAGTTTTTGAATCAGAAAACCTCTCATGACTTAGGCTCAGGCCACTCTGGATTTGAACGTCTGTGAGGCCACTTTTCTCTAAGTAACTGTGCACAAGTTATTTAATTTCCCTGGGGCTCAGTTTTTTTAATCTGCAAGATGTGTTCACTTATCCCACCTCATGAGGATTTTATTAGAATTAGATGGAACATTCTCTTGAAGCTTTCCTAGTGTATAATCAATGCTTATTTTTTTGATTTTCTGACTCTACCCCCCAAAACTCAATGAAGTAGGTGAGTTAAATTATTAGTGTGTGAAATAAACGTGTAGGAATGTGATCTAAGTAATTTCAACGCTAAAAACAACTGTCACACCATTTTTTTTCCCTCTTATTGGGTGGAGTTGGAAAAGACATTTCACTGCCAGGATCCTAGGATGAACCCTCCATTTCACTTTGGTGACTGATCAAGGAAACATAAGAGGTTAGACTGACACTAAAAATCAAATCATTCTTGTTTCATTCTTATTTCATACGTTTATGACTATTTTCAGAGCCCAAGGAAGACAGAGAAAAGTAGAGAACGTTGCCTATAATTACTTTTTACTAACTCCTAATTACTAGCTGTTTTTGTTTATTAAACTTTGTGTTTCTTTCATAAGATCAGACGATTATTGCTTAATATTTCCAAATTACAGGTGAGCACAAGGCATCCTCTGGGAGCCATCCTCCCTACTCATACTGAAGGGCATTTGTAATTACTTAAGCCTTACATTTTTTTTTTCTGAGAATTATTACATACCAGAGTAGAACATCATCTTCAAATGAATATAATATCTAAGCAAATGTTTGTGAGTTCCTCATTACCTTGAGGGCTTCCGCCTTGGGAGGACAAGACATGATGAGCATGCACAAAGAAAAATAAAAGAAAAAAAGAAAGAAAAGAAAAGAAAAATAAGATCAAGAGGAAAGAAAAATAAAGTTAGCATACCACCTTATTTTGTTGATTTTAGGAATTATAAGCGTCTTACAACTCTCTGATAGACAGTAGACATAAAAAAAGAAGTGATGTCTTGATATGATAGTTAGAAAATGAAGTACTAATGGGGAGGAGAGAAGACACAAGGTGATAAGAACTGTCAGGTGACAATTCAAGTGTCTGGGTATGAACCAAACAGGTGCAAAGCAGGAATTCAGATGAGCCAAAGGAGGATGCTCTGGATTTGACTGAGAAAACAACAGGGTAGTTCTGAGAACAATTTCAGAGAAGTTGGCTAATGCAGTGTTTCTCAACTGAGGCTGGTCATTGTGATCCCCTGGAAAGCTATTCACATCCTGAAGCCGAGGCTGCCACTCCAGTCATGGAAGTCGGAATCTGAGAGGGGGTGATTCCCATGAGCAGCCAAGGCTGAGAGTCCCTGGGCTAAGCAGGGAGACTGAGCCCTTGATTCCTCCCATCACTTTGAATTACACAGAAATCTTAGTAGGCTAAGTCATTCTTTTTCAAAAAGAAGTAATAGACCCAACACATTTTCCTGTATGAATTCGCTGCCTGAGTTTCCTGACAACTCCTGTCCATTGTCAGTGGAACCGGTGACAATGCTATGTGTAAGCATTGAATTGCAGCTCTGATTACGTCTGAGTGGCAGACTTAGAAACAAGGAGGCTGTTGCATCTCTGCACTCCCCTACAGCTGGTGAAAATCTAGATCTGTAGAGCAGCTGTAGGTAGAGCCTGTCCTCTTTCCAGCCACCCAAGGAAACACTTGCCACCCCAAGCAGCTGTCCCAAGGCATAAATGAATTAACCTCTGCCAGGGATCACAACAGCTGTTGAAATCAGCTGCTGGTGCAGGGTGAAGGGAAGGGCAGGGGAGTGTGTCTGTAGCCACCCACCGTCAGTTCCTTGGGGATCCCCAAGATCACTCCCAGTGTTAATGTGGGTGGATGGAACACAAAAGGGTGCAAGCTTGTGAAACAACTGCAAACAAATATCTGCTAATGAAGTCACTAATTAAGGAGGACACACTTTGACAAGAAGCTATTCACAACTTTCCATTTACTTGGAAACTTAAATATCCAGCATTAAAAAAAAAATGTCTTGAAATGCTTCAGATTCACAGGGCTTACTGTTTTCTCAACCATTGTTCCTTTTATTTAAAAAAAAAACAATCTAGGCATTAACGAATTTTCTTCTTTGTACTCATCAGGTTTTATGAACACCTAGGGCTTTTTTTTTTTAACATCTTTATTGGAGTGTAATTGCTTTACAAGGGTGTGTTAGTTGCTGCTGTATAACAAAGTGAATCAGTTATACGTATCTATATATCCCCATATCCCCTCCCTCTTGCATCCCCATATCCCATCCCTCTTGTGTCTCCCTCTCACCCTCCCTATCCCACCCACCTAGGGCTTTTTTACGTTACTTTAAATGAATGAATTTTTCCTTCATTTCAAACAGTAGCAGTTTACATATTTTTAAAATGCTTTTTTAGTGAATTGGAAAGTACATTTAAAGGTGTTAACAAATTCTGGAGCTTCAGACACATATTTCGATGTCTCTGGCACCTGGAAGATGTTGCTAATCCATGGGAGGGAGTAAGCTTCACAATCCAGAAGACACCATGTCCTATGCTTATCTTTTTTTTTTTTTTTTTTTTCCCAGTAAAGTAGAAAGAAATAGCTTTATTGCTTTGGCAGGCACAGTGGGCTAATGCCCTCGAGACTGTGTGTCCTACCTTGGAGTGGGTAGTGAGGAGCCTTACAGTGTTCAAGGAGCAGGGCTTGGTCAGCTGGTGGACATTCTTCTGATTGTCTGGTGGTGAGGTAATCGGGAGTCAGCATCATCAACCTCCCAGTTCCAATGGGTCTGGGTCTGTGTGCTTGTGGGAGGCAGACAGTTAACTGTTCCCACGGGGTGGAGGTTTCAGTATCAGAGGCAGGAAGAAAGCACAGGTGCCTGGAGGGGAGCAGTCGCTGATTTAGCCATCATCTGCTCTCTTGCTTCCGGTGGCGATTCACCAACCGGGTGTGTCCTTTGCTCCCCTGTCCTATGCTTATCTTAACACTTAATTTTTATCTGTTACCCCCATGATAATGTCCTTACTTTCCTGCTCTCTTAGATTTTTTATACCTTTAATGTCTTATCACCTGAGTTTCACATTTTTAGCTTATTATCTTTTTAGTTCAAGGCATGGTGGGTTAACCAAAGAGCTGCAGTAAAAAGCGTAAACAAAGGATAGTTTTGAGGTAATCCCATAATAATGTCATGTACTTTTATGGTTCAAGGTCTATAGATTTAAAATGACACTGATTGAATCTTTTCTATCTTAAAGCCTCAGATTTATCAGTAAAGTTGCAAATATAGTATTTTAACTCTACCACCAATGTCTTCTTGAGATCAGTGTTTTCTCCCTCAGAGTAAAACATATTTTTGACACACTTTTTATGAGATTGTCCAAGATAGAATACATACATACAAATATACCTTTGGAGAAGAGAAAGGCAGATTTAGGAAGAATCTAGAGAATTAGAGAAAGTTCAAAGAAACATTATGTACCTAGCTGAAAGATAGAAATTGGAACTCATATGGAACAAGGGAGGAATAAGAAATATATCAGTCAGAACAATGTCTGTTACAAATTGCAGAACTCAACTCAAAATGGTCTAAGCAAAATAAATATTAACACTTCAAAGTAGCCACTTTCAGTTAAACCCATGTTTCTGAAAGATATCATTAGGAATCTGTTTGTCTTTCTTCTTCACCTCCATTTTCCTTCGTAGGCCTTCATTCCTGGTCAGGATCTCATAAGTGGTGGTAAAGATCACAGGCAGATCCATGCTTACAGAGTACCAGCTTAGCAACCACAGAGGGAAGAACACCTCTTTCAAATATACTAGCGTAGGAGCTGAGTTTCACCGAATCAAATCAGATCAAACGCTCTTCTCTGAGCTGAACTGTGGCCAGAGAATATACCAATATACCCAGATAACTGCTGACTACTGGATCTGAGAAGGGTAAAGTTCTTCCTATCTGAATCATAAGGACTGAAAGTAGAAAATCTGCCAGTTATGGATACACACATACATGAAAGCATGCTCACTAGTGTGCACACACAGGAACACACACATACTCCTATATCATTCATATAGCATCCCAGATGGTACACTCAAAATAAGATAATTCAAGGAAGGTTTGATAACGAATATTAACCAATAAAGATATGGGCAGGGTATAGAAAAAAAACAACAACACAGAATAGGAACAAGTGGAAACAACAGTTATCAGGATCTGGGAGAAGAGAAGCTTTTAGACAAGACTTCTTGCACTTTGAGAGAAGCAGTGGCCTTTGGTCAAGAACAGGGCCAGCACAAGACAACTTGCCAGGGAAGAAGCCAAGAGAACAAATATCCCAACCTCAGTCTCCTCCCTCCCTCTGATCTCTGCCAGATATCCCCATTGGCCAAACCCAACAGGAAGCCAGACGGGGCCCAGGGAGCTCCTAGGGCATGGTAAAAAATAGAGACTGTTTGTTCTGGAAGATAGAGAAAATATCCAGCATATACAACCACTACAAAAAGACAGTTATAATAGTGTTCAGTTATAAATGTATGACAGAACAAATCCCATTGCAGTAAATGGCATGGAAATAAAGATATCTGTATAACTTAAAGGGAATCCATCCTCAATTCCAAATAATCTCTAGTCCCAACATTTATTTATCTCTACTCTTCTTCACAGCTAATTCTCCTGAAGGAATAGTTAACACACCCTGCTTCTACTCTCTCATAATCCACTCACCCCGCAATTGCAATTTGGCTTTTGTCCCCAATACTCCACAGCAGTGGTTTTCCAGAGATCGTCCCCAGACCAGCAGCATCATTATCACCTGGGAATTTGTTGGAGATGCAAATTCAACTGGCCTCATCTAAGACTTGCTGAATCAAAAACTCTGAGAAGCTGGGGATTAGCAATCTGTGGTTTAGCAAGCCCTCCAGGTGATTCTGAAGCACACTAAAATTCGAGCATCACCGCACTACAGAAATGCAAATGTATAAGATTACCAATGAACTTCATATTAGAGTCTGTGAATGCTCTTCTGTCTTCTTCTTTCTTGACCTAGACATTTTTGTGATTTGTCCATTTGACATTGTGATCTTTTCTGCAAAGGGAATCAGCCTCTCTGTGCTCCCATACTCCAATCTCAGATCGTAAAGCAAGAGTAGCAATCCTCTTGTAAATATTAGGAAGAACACCCCTGCCCGTGTCTCCACTCACCGTATCCCAAACCTCCCTAATACTGGTAGCATCTGACTGATAATAAGCAGAGTTAACGAAGTAAAAATAACTGTTCTTATGTTCTGCCTCTTATTTGTTTTCAAGTTGCCTGCTTGGAAGTTTTACTGTATACTCTTCCTTTCTCCTGCTGCTTCCATGCACAAAACTCAGTAGGGCAGTGTGGCAAGGCAAAACCTGTGATTTTCCAGCCACAAATTGTGCCTGCTAGTGGGAAGGGTTGAATCATTCAAGTAGGAAATAAGAAGGGGCCCATTTTGGCCTCAAATCTAAGCCAAATTTTCTAATCCAGTTTTACCAATAAATAATGCAGGTATCTTTATCTGACTCTTAAGTATATTTTCAATTCAGAATCCATGAGACTAGGGGAGGAATATGGTTAATTGTCATCCTAAATCCCCAACAAAGGATGTATCAGTTGGAAAACTTTGAGAATAGACTCAGGACTAAACAAATTTAGATCAAAATATGACATGGACAGATTGAACATACTAACGTGGCCGAAATGAACACCTTTAGCAAGTGGGGGCTTCTCAGTTCTTTGAACTTTGAAGTTGGCAGAAGCTTATATTGTGGCTGGAGTCTACCTGAGTGTGGTTAGTGTTAACAGGCTTAGGCTATGTGGCTAGACTTCAGTACAAGTGAGCATGTGGCCAGTTGGAGCCTTTAAGCAAGGCTGTAACTGGTGGGCTTGAGCTGAGAACCACATTTAGGTTTAAGCAGAAAAGAGATTCATCTTAGCAGTCATGGTGGGCATTTCAGAGCCTTCGAACGGAACAAGCAGCAATCTGGTTATAAGTGCAAATACAGTGTTCTTTCCTAAGATCAGGAAAGACTCTTTGGGGGAATTTAAACTGGAGCTGCACCACTGCTTCTCCTGGGACTGGGTCCCACACAGAGTGAGTAAGAACCAGGAAAGGCTCCTATGAAAATAAGCAGACTTTCATGCATGTACTATTGGAAGGTGACTCAGCCTGTAATATGAAGTACAGGGCTGGAGTAAGCGTCCCTTAATCTGGAGGAGTTGAGATTTTGGGAGTCCTGAAATCTAAGTTTGCTTGTTCCCATCCCTATCCTATTTCTTAGCTGCTGCTAAATGAACCATAAAGGGAAAAACCTCCAGTCCTGCTAAAAGAAGAACATAAGTGGTGGAGATGGGGCCACTGGAATTGTAAGTATCAATTCAAAAGGGAACTAAAAATATTAGCCCTCAAGAGATTAAAAATGAAACACACAAAAGTTTATTTTGAAGAAGCACATGGCACCTGTTCTTGGTTTTCACTGGACTTTGCTCTTGAAGCTATGAAAACTCTGGACATGCAGAAGTGGAAACTATTAATAACCAACTGACCACTATCATGGAAAAGTTAAAACCAAAACTATTTCCACCATTTTTTATCTATCTATCTATCCTCCAGATACCACTGCATGATTCTTGGCTGACATCTGCAGTGAGAGTCTGCATGGCATTATATTCTAAACCCTGATTATATAATTTTGCTGGGGTTGCTGCTGTGGGCCTAGAGATTTTTGTTCTTTCTCAATCATATGAGTCAGCCAGTAGTATTGCGATGATCTCATGTGTCCTATTGATTCTCAGTCTGCTTTAAAGGAAGCAGTGGAAACCATGGCAGGTTACAGCTGCTGAAGGAATACTCACTGACTTAAAATCCCAAGTCAATTGAAAATCAGCAAAATAAAACATAACAGAGAGCTAGATTTTGGATTTTAGTTCTTTGGGAATTTAATTTAGAAGCAAATTTATTCTGGGCATTAATTTCTCCCCAGCAATTTAATAATTAGAGGGTGTTCTGAATGTGCAAATTTGGGTCATGTTTCTACTGCTGGCATTGTGTTATCTGGAGCATTTTTATATTGTAATTTGACTGAATATATAACTCCTGGTGAATTATATAAATGAATACAATTTGAGATGGGGAACAGAATAGGGAATACATTTATAATTCAGCATAGTAGATAGATTATTGAACGCAGTCTTCACCCATTTCAGATCATTCTGGGGTGAAATCTGAATTGCCCCCCATGGTTCAAAAGGATAGCAAGGAGTGGCAGATGGTGACAGAAGTGACTTCACAAAGATGGGAACAAGACTGACCTTACACACTGCTGTTCTCCCCTGCACCCTAGATTCCTTGTAAGTTTGGTGGTCAAGCCAAAGTGTCAAGAGATGGAAAGCTGTGGAATGTAAGAGGATCATTCTCTGACACTGATTATATTCCCCTAACATGGGAACTCCCACCCTCTCCAATCTCCTCATTCACTGTTCCCAACTGAAGGAGTGACAAATATGGATGAGAGCCTACCCTCTGTTGGGGAGAGTTAACATAAAAGTCTTTTTGCAAATTCCCTTCTTTATAAAATTCGATCTTCCCTTAGCTATTGTGACTCCTTTCTCTTCAAATATTTCTCCCATCTCTGTCTACTCCTTCTCAGTATCTTTCACCAGCTCCATCCTTCCACACATTCCTTCAGTGGGTTCTCCAGGGCACCATCTTTGGTGCTTTCAGAGTGATCTTTCTAAAATGCAAATAGAGACATGTCACCCTGGGGCTTAAAAATATTTTAGTGGATTCCTTTAGCTTTCTGAATAAAATCTAAACTACTTAGTTTGGTCTGTGAAGCTCTTCATAATCTCATTCCTAATGGCCTCTTGTAAATAAATGAGTAGGGACATGATCAAATTTACAGATTTGAAATAACACTTTGATAGCAATGTAGATGAACATAATGGGCACCCAGTAAATATTGGTGATTGAAGGAGTGAAGGAGTGAGAATACGAACCCTGACTGAAGGATGTGTTGAGGGAAGTGAAGAGGGACGAGAAACTCAGAGATAATAAGTTTGCCAATCTGCAGCAAGGGTGAGTAATTAAATCGAGGTGGGAGATTGGAAGGGAGATGGTAGATTTTTTCTTTAGTTGGCAGTGTCATTTTTCAAGAGAGAATCACAAGAAAGAACAATTTTAAGTAAGAATTCACAAGTGCAGTTTTAGAAATACTGGTTTCACATTTCTAACCACAGCCCTGTATGTATTTGTTGCTCCATCCTTTCGAAATCATTTACCTGAACATGTAATTTTTATACTTTCTGTGTATTTCATACCTGTTCTGACTGCCCTCAGTATACTGCCCCTCTTGTTCCTGACACTTTTTCATTCTTTGAAAATCATTTTAAACATCCTCTCCTTTAGGAAGCATGCCATGATCCTTCTTTCAATCCATAGTCATGTTTTATCCATGAATTTATGCACCCATTCATCCATTAATCTATTCAATACTTAAGTATCTACTTAATAATTTATTAATAATACATTTTATTGTTTAACAAATTAAGTACCTACTGTGTGCCACACACTGTCCCTGCTGTGTGCCCTCTACTTCTATTAATATTTAACACATTACACTGTAGTACTTGATTTCTGATATATCTGCTCCATGCATTATTAGATCTTTGAATATAAGTACACTGCTTTATTTGATTTAACCTTCCAAGCACCTAGCCTATTATTAGGCACATAGAAGTTGCTTAGAAAATGAATGTGAAGGAATGAATGCAAGAAACTGATTGGTAGGTACAGGTGTTAGGCTCTGGGCAATAGTCCCTTTGAAAATCTGATCCTTATAAATTCTACTCTGAGAAAGAAAACAGACATCACATAATGCCATATGTCAACAATCAAATTTTGCATCGGGCTGAATGAAGTAGGCATTATTGGGACAGATAAGTTAACAAGGCTTGAAAGAAACAGGAGAAGCAATTGCAACAGGTCATCTCTCAAGTCAAATTTGCAAGTGCTGACAATTACCTGGAGTGCCTTTATGTATCAAGAGTGAATTTCTCTGAGCCAGAGTTGGATTCATAAAGGAGCAGAACTCAATGAAATATTGTTAGTATTATTATTCCTAGGTCTCTATGGAATTGTAAATGAATCTTCCACTATCTCAAAATATATCACAACTTTATTATAACTGCAATTCCATAACTTTCTCTGGACATTAAATATTATTGTGTCTTAAAAATTCTTAAAGGAGCACAGTTCTAAAATCAAGTAATAATTTCCCCCATATTTTCCAGATGTAAACAAACAAGTTACATAAAAATTGCCATTTAATTTTATTGCTACTTAATAAGTTGTCCAAGTTTGTCCAATAAAGATAATCTGTTTATTAATGATTTATACATTTGTTTGAACTTTAAATTTTCTCTTTTAATAGATATACACTCATTTGTTAGCATTTACCCATAAAAAATATTCTTCATCTGTTTTGTTTGTTTTTACATATAACTATTAGAGAACAGATTAAGCAAACTATATTTCAGGGCAGAATGGCAAACACATACAGTATTATAACACAGAAGTTGTGAAATTTAGCTTTAAATATGAGTTTAAATTAGATGTGTAAGTCAATAAAAGCGTACAGATGTGTTAAAAGGCCATAAGGTTTTCACTGGCCTACCTCTTACTTGTTCAGAGAGATTTAAAGAACTAAAGACAAATGAAGGAAAACTTACAGAATATGACTGATTGGTTATGAGAGATCAAGAAAGGTTTTGGGGTGGTGGAGGGACAGACTGGGAGTTTGGGATTAGCAGATGCAAACTATTATACACAGAATGGATAAGCAACAAGGTACAACTGTATAGCACAAGGAACTATACTCAATATCCTGTAATAAGCTATAATGAAAAAGAATATGAAAAAGAATATATATATGTATTAACTGAATCACTGTTGTACAGCAGAAATGAACACAACATTGTAAGTCAACTATACTTCAATAAAATTTTTAAAAAAGAAAGGTTTCTAGCCTGATTGACTAGACAAATAGAGTAACTATTGATAAACAGGAAAATCAAAATGAGGGAGAAACAAGTTTATTAAAAATTAATTAATTTGTCCTTAAAGGTATTGAATCATATGTTTCAGTACACTATCAAATGACAATAAATATTTATACAGTACTTAGAGATGTGAGAGATAATGACAGAAATAAAAGGCATGTGTGAGAGTCTTTTACAGAAGATAAGGATGTATGACATGGTTAAGAACTCAGAGAAGAGAGATTTAAAACAAGAAGGCAGAAGCAGTCAGTGGAACAGGTCAAGCAGCAGCAGCAATCAGAAACAGTGAAGAAACAGAAGGTGGCTAAAACAGCACTGGGACAGTGTAGAGTTCACTCAGCTGGGTCTAGAGTCAGAAACCACCCAACGCTTGGACAACATGGGAGGTTCTCAGCGCAGCCAGGGGCCTGGTTGCTCCAGAATACACCACTTTCCTTCCTGGAGTCACATACATAACAAAGAGGTGACCCCTTTTACTTGATGGTAAAGCAGTGCTAAGATGCTGCTCACTTCCCAAAACACTGCACCCCGAAAAACCACACTGGCCACAGGGAGAGTTTTTTCTTCCAGAGAGGCCACCTGGTAACCAGCCTCTTCAAAAAGCAAGAGTTTTCATTGCCAAAAGGTGTCCTCCATTAACCTCCAAACAGGAACCATCTTGCTTAACATGCCTTGCTTTAAGTAAGAAGTGTATTAATCAGAATAGGCTAGGCTGCTGCAACAACCCCCAAACCTAAGTGGAATAACAAAACAAACTTTATCTTTCCCTCACAAAGTCTTCTGTCATTTGTGTGACTCCCTAGGGCAAGTGTCCTCTCTGCTCTCACTCAACAATCCAAGAAACTTTGATCTTAGGACACCACTGTTTCAACATGTGGTCTGTATACTCACCACTGGAGGAATGAAAAGAAGTTGGCAGGTTGCACAAGGCGTGTGGTGCTTTACTGTGTGAATTTGGCCAATCTGAAACTATGTTTCCCAGAAACCCTTCCTTTACCCCTTTAAGTTTCCTAATTAGAGGTGACCAACATAAGAATAGCCCAAGATTTGGAAGGCAGAAGTGAAATAGCAGTGGTTATACTCTGAAAGTCATTGTGGCTGGAGATTGTGAGAGAGAGATGTAGAGCTATCAGCAGAGTCCTCCTTGTCTTTGCTCTCTCCACAGTGACAAATAACTGCAGTGGTGCAGAAGATTTTAGCTTCTTCTGACTCATCCTGACTCCATGTTCTGACTACCAGAACCAGAACCAGTCACAGAGGCAATAACTCTCTGCAGATTTCTCTAGCTGTTTTTCTTCACAGTCCCACGCTAGCAGGTAGACATATCTACTTCACAAATTCCCTGACAAGCACCAATTTATCCACCTGTGCCAGTGCTTCAGAAGTACTACTTTGTGGTTTTTCACTGATCTGCAAATTGCCCTTTTACACTCTTATTTTTCCATCTCACACAATTTTGTAAATTCTTATCCAACAATAAAACCCTTGATCCACAGTACTCACAGTGGTTCTGCTTTCCTGACCGACACTACCTGCTACAATGACCGGTACCAGGAGTGGTTCCAGGGGAACAGAAATTTAAGAATGAAAACAAAGAGCTAGTTCTCTGACTAATTAGTAATATAGGCATTAATGACCCTGTTGCCAGTGGTAAAGAGAAGTCTGGTATTCTGCAACATACAGTAGTAAAAATGTCACTTAAATTCTTTCCTATGCTCAGATGCCTATAGAAGACAGAGCTTTAGGTGACCAAGGGTTTGCTCTTACAAGAAATTTTAATATAAATAAAAGTGTAACAGATTGGATGTTTGTTCTAAGTGCACTAGAAAACGTGGAGAAAAGAATTTGCTGGGCTCAGGGTGTTAAATTCCCATCTCAAGCATAGTTAAAGAAACAGTTTCTCTGTCTGCTCCAAAAAGCAGACACCCTTATTTCTTCAGATGTAGGTCAAGATTTCTGAAAACAAAACTCAAAGTCCAATGCCCTGCTCAGCTGAATAACAACCCCAGCTGAATTCCTCACCTCATAGTGAAGGCATTGAGAGAGTGGGGCCCTAAATAATATGATGGGCAGACTCCAATAAAGTATAGTAACCTCCCTAAAGCTGCCCTTCTCACCTTGTCCAAGTATGGTGATGGCCTCCCCTGAAGTAGTAACCTTGAAGGGATCTACCTCATCAATACCAACTCCCACTAACTGTCCTTGCTTCTAGACCTACTCTCAGACTTAAGTCCTGACAAGTCCCAACCGGTCAGGTTCACAATAAGTACCATATCCCCAAAGATCTGCAAGACTTTTCACTTTTTTTTTTTTTTTTGCGGTACGCGGGCCTCTCACTTTTGTGGCCTCTCCCATTGCGGAGCACAGGCTCCGGACGCACAGGCTCAGCAGCCATGGCTCACGGGCCCAGCCGCTCCGCGGCATGTGGAACCTTCCCGGACCAGGGTACGAACCCGTGTCCCCTGCATCGGCAGGCGGACTCTCAACCACTGCGCCACGAGGGAAGCCTGACTTTTCACACTTTTTAATCAAAGAAACCTGAGTAAACATGTATGACAATGATTCATAAGGGTGTTGAGTAGAAGGAACATTATGTTTGATCGTGCTGAATTTGTTGATATGGCAAGGGTCAATGGGGACTTTCAGGTGCTATTGTAATAGGCGGCAGAGCCAAAGTAGTAATTAAAATGATTTGGCCAACAGTGATCCTTGGCATTTGACAATTTATCATGGTATACCTAAGACGAGAAAACTACTAAACTCTTACTTGATTTGTGTAAGCAGAAATCATCCTGAACAAATGTCTGACTTGAATCATTAAAATAGTCATAACTCCTTAACCAAGTCCAAGAATTGAGCAGTTCACATACCCAGAGCCATTTGGATAAAAGGAAGGCTGAGTCCCTTGAGAAAGGACCTTGATACATTGCCAAATAATATATTATAAATATTTTACTTATCTTTCCTAAGGGACATGTGGCATTTTACCAGGGTGACCATGCATTGGAGAGGAAAAAATTACCCAATTTTGAGGGAGTTATTGGACACTGGCTCTGGACTGAGATAATCTCTGAAGAATGAAAATACCACTGTAGACCAACTAGCTAGTCACAGTACAGGCTTTTAGAAGTCAGGCAATTAATGAAGTGCTGACTTGGGTCCATCTCACAGTAATTCCAGTGTGTCCCAAAAATCAGCTCATGGTTCTTTTCCCACTTCTACAAAGCATTATTGGAAAAGACAAGATAAGCAGCTTGTAGAATCTCTACACTGGTTCCTTGACTCATGGAATAAGGGCTGGTACAGTATAGAGGGGAGGACCAACTGGAAACCTCCAGAACCACGTCTACACACCAAAATAATACAGTAAAGGCACTGCTTTATTCCTGGAGAGACTGCAGCTCTAAGTGACAACATCAATGACTTGAAAGACACAGAAGTGGTGATCCTACCACATTTCTATTCAACTCACCTATTTTTCCTGTGCAAAGGACAGATGGATCTTAAAGAATGACAGTGGATTATTGTAAACTTAAGCAGGTGGCAACTCCTATTACGGCTGCAGTTCCTGATGTGATTTCTTTACTAAAGTAAATCAATATGTTTCCTGGTATGTTACTACCAAGTATATGAATATTTTCACCTAGCAGAGATAGCAAGACACCATCACAAATTTACTTCAGGGTTATATTAACTCTGCAGTCTTATATCATAATCTATTCCAGAGAGTACTTCCTTGATCATTTCTCCATTCCACAAGATGTCATGATGGTCCACATTAATAATATCATGCTGATTAGATCTAGAAAGTAGGAAGTAGCAACTATTTTAGACACCTTGGCGAGATATGAATATGTAAAAAAATTCAGAACAATTTCTAGGATTCTAGTGGTCAGTAGCATGCCATTACATCCCTTACAAGGTGAAGGTCAAATGGCTGAATTTGGCCCTTTCTAACACTGAAAGATGGACTATGCCTATTGCGCCTCTTTAGATTTTAGGGCAACATACACATCATTTGGGCATGCTATCATGACCCCAAATATTGAGTAATCCAAAAGGCTGCCAGCTTTGAGTGGGACCCAAACAAGAGAAGGATGTACAAAAAAATCCCAGGCCTCCATGTAAGCTGATTTGCCACTTAGGCAATATAATTCACAGATCCAATTGTGCTTGAAATGTTTGTGGCAGCAGGAATACTGGACGGAGCCACTGTAATGTCAATAAAGGTGAAAAACAGTGCACAACTTTAAGATTTTGGCACTAAGCTATGCCATCCTTTGCAGATACCTACTCTCCTTTTGAGAAATAGCTTCTGGCTTTTATTAGGTCCTAGTAGAGAAGTGGATGCTTAACACAAGCTACCAAATTATCTTGAAAACTAAACTGAATATCAAGAACAGATTGTTGATTTATCTACCAAGCCTTGAAAGTGGGAGTGAACAGTAGCACTCCATCACTAACATTAACTCCATCATTAACGTCATTAACTGGAAGGGGTATTCACAAGAGCAGGCTGGAGCAATTCCTGAAAGCACAGATAAGACACAGGAGAAAGCAGTTCAGATTCCTATGATTCCTACCCCTGCTACATTGCCTCCACTTTAATCAGCCCACACATATGGCAGTCACTTTAACCAGTTGGCTGATGAGAAAGAAAAATTTGGTGACTGGTTTACAAATGGTTCTGCACAGTACACTGGCCCTACCTCAAAGTGGAGAGCTATTCCTCTACAGCCCCACTTAGGAGTGGCCCTGAGGACAATGGTGAAGAAGAATATCCCCGGTGGGCATAACTTTGAGCAGTGCACCTGGCTGTTTTGTTTTGTTTTTGTTTTTTCTATTCTGCCTAGAATGAGAGATGGTCAGAGGTATGAATCCATGCTGATTCTTAGTCAAGGGCTGACAATTTGTTTGCTGGATGGTCAGGGACTTGGAAGGAACATGACTGGTGAAAAGGAGTTCTGGAGAAGAAGCATGTGAACGGACCTCTGAAAATAAGCACAGAGTATGAAAATATCTGCATCCTATATCAATGCCCACCAAAGGGCAACACCAGCAGAAGAGGTTTTAATAAGCAGGTGGAAAACATTACTCATTCTATAGATGCCAGGCAGTCTCTCTGCCCAGCCACCCTTGACTTTGCGCCACCAGCTTATGCATAAAGTGCTTATGGTAATAAAGGTGAAAGTTACTTATGAGCTAAGCAACATGGACTTCCACTCTATAAACTGCCGAGTACTCAACCTGAAAACAACAGATTAACAGGGAGTTCCAACATTGTACATGATTCCCCAGGGAAACCAGACACCTCAAGACAAGTTGATTACTTTGAGTCATTTCCTTCCTGAAAGGGGCAGCAATTTTTTCCTCACTTGACAAGACACTTATTCTGGATACAAATTTGCAATCCCAGCCCAACAGTCTTCAGCCAAAACCACCAACTGTGAATTTACAGAATGCCTTATCTACCAGCATGGTGTTCCATACACCATTGCTTCTGTTCAAGGGATTTATTTTACAGTAAGGGCAGCAATCAGCTTTTGCTCAGCGAATTCACTGATCTTACCATATTTCCCAGAAGCAATGAAATGATCTTTTAAAGACTCTGATACAGTACAACTGGATGATCACACTTTTGTGGGTTGGGGTAATGTCCTTAAGCATTTAGTATATGTTCTGAATCAATGCCCAGTATACGATGCTGGGTTTTCTCCCCCACAGCCAAGCTTCATTGGCTGGAGAAACAAAGAATGGAAGACAGAATAGCTCCTCTCCCTATTACTCCTAATGATCCACTAGCAATATTTTGCCTTCTGGCCTCCACGAATTTAGGATCTGCTAGTTTAGAGATCTTTGCTCCAAAGGGGAACACAACAATAGTTCTCAAAAACTGAAGTTGAAACTGCCACCTGGTCACTCCTCATAGCAGTGACTCAGCTGTCAGAGAAGGAACTAATTGTGGTAAGTAGAATGATCGATTCTGACTACCAAGAGAAAATGGTGTGATTGACAGAATTCTAAGATGGCTCCCAAAATTCCCACTCCCTGGTGTACATGCTAATATAATTCCCTCCTCCTGAATGTGGACAAGACCTATGAATATGATTAGATAGTCACTCCTTGATTAGATTACATTATCTAAGATTCAGCTGCAGCAGATTGGAGTAAGTTTATCCTGCTGCATTTGAAGAATTAAGCTGTCATGTTGCAAGATAAGAGGGTCACATGCCTAGGACCTAAAAGAGGCTTCTAGGAGCTGAAATTGACTCTCTCCCCCAGCCACCACACAGAGAGTAAATGGGATCTCAGTCTTAAAACCACTAGGAACTGAATTTTGCCAACAGCTTGAATTAACTTAGAAAAGAACCCAGGGTATCAGATGAGATCACAGTCCTAGCTGAGGAGACCCTGAGCAGAGGACCCAGTTAAACCATAACTACACTCCTCACCCACAGAAGCTGTGAGATAATAAGTGTGTATTGTTTTAAACTGATGAATTTATTATAACTTGGTTTGCAACAATAGAAATCTAATGCAGTTGTGTTGCTTATATACAACGGGGAAAAGAGGCAGATGTCTGTGACATAGGTGATCCTCTAGGGCACCTCTTAGGACTCACATATTCTTCCAATAAAAAATTATTGGAGCAGTACAAAAATTCAAAATAATCAGAACTGCTAAAGGCATAGACCCTTCAGGAATACAGGTTTGGGATACCCCGCCAGTTAAAAAACCATGATCAGCTAAGCTGCTTGCTGAGGGCAAAGGGAATATGGAATGGGTATTAGAAGAAGCAAGTTATAAATACCAGCTATAACCATGTGACTATTTACAAATTTAAGACTATAGTAGTTCCAGGTACTTCCTCCTCTGATATGAATGTATTTGTGTATGTATATACATGTTTAGATAGATATGCTAATCAAGCTTTATTATTTTCCTATTTCCCTACTCTGTAATATGTTAATAGCCATTAACCTAACATGTCAATACTTAAGTTAGAAGATATCAAAGAAGGAGTAGGACTCAGCTAGAAAAGGAATAAACATCACCCAAAGATGGGGCCTTAGTGTCCTCTTTTGGGAGAAGATACAATGCTAGCATGTTTTCAGTTGCACGTAGCTGCATCATGTTAGGTGGAATCATGATTTAGCTGTTAGATATAAATATAGTTCAAAGCAGTACGAACAGATGTCTGTAGTTGTTTTGCACTTTATCAATCTGGCTAATCTGAAACCAGGTTTCCCAGAATCCTCTTCTCAGTTAAATGTGGTCCAAAGAGAAATCGACGTGATTTGGAAAGCAGGAATTGGAAAACAGCAGCCATTACTCTTAAAAGGGCATTCTAGTTAAAGGCAGTGAGAGACACAAAGATCTTCCAGAAGATTTCAGCTTGTCTTTAATCTTCTTGATGTTGACAGACAGATGCAGACCTATCAGTAGATTCAGCTTGCTCTCACTCTGCCCCACTCTGCATTCAACACTACTTCCAAACTGCTAACTCCGCTAATAGACAGGAACCCTAATCATCACCAGACACAGAAACAGTGACCTTCCACAGACTTCTCCACCAGTTACCCTTTATGATAATACCCCAACAGCTGCACATATGTCACTTCACAAAATCCCTGGCAAGCTAACCCGTCCACCCATGCCAGTGCAGAGAGGCTGGTTATCACCTCGGTTCTCCAGCCTCTCCCACAATCTGCAGGGTCTTGTTCCCATCACAAACCCCAGCTCCATGGCACTCAGTGTCTCCTCCCTCGACTGAAGCCTGACTGATAAAGAAGCTTCTCATATCTGCTGCCACAAAGGACCAGTCCACGAGGCAGTGTCCACAGTGCACTTATCTCCAAGTAGGCTGGGGAAGTTTGGAAAACTTGGACAAGTGAGCAGTAGTGATGCTAACCATTTCTTTTTTGTTTTCAAATGTTATTTTTTTTTAAAAGAAAGGATAATAGCCATGTGCTAGTTATTTTTAAAACTGCGGGAATATAAAAGTTATATCTTATAAAAGTCAAGATGTTCTCTTCTTCACTCTCCCAATAATCCTACTTAAAAGGAGCCCTTTCCTTTATACACAGGGTACAGGACAAAAGGTTTGAAGTTACATTACACTCCTCTACAGAGTCCCTTTACTTTCTACACCTATAACTGGTGTAGAAGAGAAAGTAAACTGCAAAGGTGAGTAAGAGGCCATAAAATGCTTCTTAAAATAACAGGTCTAGCATCCTTGCTAACAACAACAAAAGAACAAAAGTGAAAATCAGGACTAGATGGTAAGGAACCAGAGCAAAGAGCATCCTAAGAAGTTAAATAATAGATGGAGGAGAAGACGGGACAGCAACCTGAGAGAGCAATAAAGTCCTTAGAAGATTTTTCTGAGACAGGATCTGAAAACATTTACAGAACACAAGAATGATGTCAAACCAACAAAGGAAAAAAATAACCAAGATTTCAATGGCCAGTACAGATGCAAGACTGGAATAAAGAGCATAAGGAAAGACCATACTTTAAAAATGAGAAGCCCTATATGCCCTGCCAATGGGGAGAGAGCTAAGAGCTGGAGCAGAGGTGCCAAGAAGTTCTAGCAGAGAAAAAAGTAGTTTTTCTCTTTCTCCTCTCTCCACCATCAAACACCCACCCCTATTGAAAGTTTTTTTTCCCCCCAATGACCATAGCTAGTAAATAATTAACACAAAATCAAATTTTAAAAAGGAACATGCCTTACTTATATAGAGGTATGTCCTGGCTGAATCTAAAATAAGATTGAAAGGGTGATGCCAACAAAGATGCTCTCAACCCTACCACCACCATTATTCTCTGACTCCCAAACACAGAGAGAGAATACTTGAGTAATCGCATAGAACAGAAAGTGACCTGTAGGGAGGACTTTGGGGGATGGAGAGAAGAGTATAAATAACACGTTATCTCAATAAATTAGTTGGGAAATTATCTAAACTCATTATTACTTTGATTTATTTTAATTATAACCAAACTGTGGTTTCCAAAAAAAGGATAAAAGCATAATTAAGAAAAACATTAAAACATAACCTAATATTTAGTAGTCACTCTACAATCTTATAACTAAATGGTCAATTGGAAAGCTTCAAAGAAAATGATGAAACTTGGCTTATATCTGAAGCCATGTTACAAAAAAATTGAAGCATAATTGTTTCAAGAAATATAATGTAATACAGTGCATCAACTTAACTTTTGGTCCTTAAAACCTCCATAAGCTCAATCACAATGTTACACACTATTTCCTGGTAATAGTAGTAGCAGCAGTGCAGTAGTAGTAGCAGTAACAGCTGATATTACTAAGAGCTCACTCTTAGTAAGCTTAGACACTTTGCTAAGTGCTATACTTATCTCATTTAATCCTCATAACCTTATAAGGGAAAAACTATTGTTATCTACATTTCACAGATGCAAGAAGATTGGAGTTGAGACGCAACTGATTCACTCAAGGTCACACAGTAAGAAAGGAAGCTCAGTACTTAAATCCACAGCTCTCTGATATGCACTTCCATGTTCTCCACCACTGGTCTATGCAAACTTCTTACATTCACAGGCTTCTAAAAATGTTCATCCAACTATAAACACGATGCATCCCCCAACAAAAACGTCTTTCCTATAAATTCTATTAATTTTTCATGAATGCAAATCTTTTATGAACCTCTACATAAAAAATGATTATTTTGGTTATTTTCTTGGCCTTACTGTCGTTCAAGAAGACAGTATCTGCAAAGTCTAGGTTTAATTTAAATTCAACCTAAGTTGAAAAGGTTTGTCACTCTCCTGAGTACTGCCATTTCTGGTGTGGAATTGCTGACCTAGTTCTAAAGCAAGGGATAAATTCACATAGCTTAAGTGTAGTCTTTAGGGAAAGAGTTGAGTTATTGTTCATGTCCCATTTATATAGAATGCTGACCTTTGAAAATAACCCATTTCTTATTGTAAATGTTTAAAAAGTAAAAATAATTGTGCTTATACTTTAATAACAACGATCCATGCTACTTTGGCCTTGTTTTTTTATATCTTACAGTCGGAATACTCCACTTGGCTTCAGTCTTATTATATATGACAATATTTTATGTTACATCACATACTTAATTAACCATATATACCTTACAGCACATACTTAATTACATCACACACTTTATTAACCCTATATACCTTTAATCTGGACGGTAAATGGGTAGGTAGAAAACAGCTGTCTCTAATTTACACTAAATCAGAGAAAGAGGAGTAGAAAACCCATTAATTATCTAACTATATGACATGAAACAATTATTACTGACTATTGCACTGAAAGAATATAGAAATTGATTTTGCCTCATATAATAAAGCATCAGCAACACTAAAAAAGAAAATCTACTGATTAGAGTTATCAAAATTATAACCTATGACACAAGCGTCAGAATCAGAAAATGCCTCCAAGTTTCATGTTGTTTTATAGTATTTGTAAAGGAAAAGTATTTAAGGGAATATTATAGAATTTATAAATTGTTGCAAAATATGGTATAAAACTCCAAAAGGTAAATACTAAATAATAAAGAAAATAGAGTTGTAGTTGTATTAACCTTAATTTGGTACAAATTAATGAACAACGTGATTAAGTAAGAGTTGTAGGTTAGATAAAAGAAATAGATACGTCAAGAAAAATATTCAGGGAAGAATGTAAAAGCCTATGTTTTAGTAAAGGCATATTATATTCGAATGCAAGGAATAGGAATCCTCTCAACCTAGCTTAATGAAAACAGGACTTAACATAAAGGTAAAACATGCACATTTCATGGGCACTCAGAGGAAATGAAGAACAACCAGACCACAACAGTCTCCGAAATTGAACTGAAAACTGAGAACTAAGTCTTGTCTTACCGTCTCTCGGAGATCGCCCAGGTCTCTGCTCGCCCTTGCAGGAGCTTCCTGGGCATGCGCACGACCCGTGTGGTCACGTTATCCCAGCTCCCACCTCAGGCTGTTATTTGAAGCACTCACTATCATTGGATAAGCACAAGTCCCACTTGCATCAGCTGTGAGTTGTTAGCTCCTGGGTCAGGTGTCCATCCTAAAGCACATCAGCTGTGGCATGGGCCCAACTGAAAGATAATTTTAAAGAAGGGAAACTTTGATAGGAAAAAAACCACCAAAGCGTACAGCTACCTCCAATTACAAAAAGGATAACAGAAACACAATAAAATGAAGGTTTTAATCTATTTATTTAAAGTTCAAATGAGAAAAAAGAGAACATTTTTATGGTGGCTTATGGCAGATACAAAACATAAAGGGAATTCCCAAAACAATTTACTTGGTCAACTTTTCTCCTATTTTTAATGTAAATAAAACAATTAATTTCATTTTAGATTACTGTAAGCTGAAGACAAATGTTTAACAATGGTTTTGATTTGGGTTTTTGAAGTCAACAAAAGCTGTTTGAATAATATAACTAAACTTAAAACGGCTTCAACAAGCACATTTTCAGAAGGACAGGTCTCTGGATAACAGGTAGAACTAATGAACACAGAATTAGGCCACTATTTTCAAAAGTCCTTACATGGTATCCTGACAGTAAGATTTCTATTGTGGTCAAGCAAAAGACAAAAAACAAAACAAAACAACAAAAACAAAACCTTACAGTTTAATGCAATTTATTTTAAATTGAGTTTTGTTAGATGTACTCATAAAATATTAGTTGTTAATTAAAAATGAACATTTCTAATATCTTATAAATATGGCTTTTGGGTATATTTATAATATTCAACTATCAAAACATATATATAATATTATATAAAGTATCTTACAAAATTATATGAAAATGTAATAGGCACTGTTTTTCATTCATGATAGAAACACTTCTTATCTTTTTTTCACTTAGAATCTGTGAATTATTTTCTTTTCTTTGGAATTCTTAGTAGCATACTTTCCATATGAGAGGCATTTCAAATTCACTGACTGATTTAATTTGTGGTAGTCTATCTTTCCTTTATCTACAATTCCATAAGTTTTATTAAGTGCCCATTTTGTGAAAAGCACCATACTTATTGATGCAATTAGGTTTTAGACTGGCTTTAATCTATGATTAAACTTACATTTTATTCTCTTTTCCTACAATTCCCTAACAGATGAAGAAATACATACACGAACAGGTAAGTTCTTAGATACTCGAAGATTGATTACATTTCCTAATAATTTACCAACCTTAACTGGTTCTCCTTTGCCTCTATATTCTCTTTACTGCAGGATTCCTCCCTTAGCAATCTTTCTCTATGCATCTTGAAATAAGTTAAGGTCAAGAAAAAAAACCTAACATATTTGTACATAATTAATCACAAGTTATTTTTAATTGATCTTCTTTCTTTAAATGGGATTAATTGTAGAAATTTGGATTTTTAAAAAAAAATTTTGTGAAGTTGAATTTACTGCTATTTTAGTTAAGAAATGTTTCTGTGGATGGAAACACTACCAGCTAGTATTTAGGCGATAACACACAGCAGTTGGTGGTTTCAAATTGCATGCATCATTGCTCTGTGTATAGTATGAATAGCTTTACAAATTTATCATCTATCTGGAATTTATGTTCCAGCTTTCTTCCAAGTAGCTATTAGTATAAGCCTACACTTCAATTTTATCTCTTGCAGTATTAAAAAATATTGTTCATTTAGCATTAACCACATTTTAAAAACTTTTTTCACAATAATGACTCTGGGCTTCCCTGGTGGCGCAGTGGTTGAGAGTCTGCCTGCCGATGCAGGGGACACAGGTTCGTGCCCCGGTCTGGGAAGATCCCACATGCCGCGGAGCGGCTGGGCCCGTGAGCCATGGCCGCTGAGCCTGCGCGTCCGGAGCCTGTGCTCCACAATGGGAGAGGCCACAACAGTGAGAAGCCCGCATACCAAAAACAAACAAACAAACAATAATGACTCTAATGAAGCCCAACTATAGCAGAGTAGTAAAACATTACTGCCTACAATTTCAGATCATGAAAGGTAAGAGCAATACTATGAGGATCAGTGAGTTAAAGACAGAACAGGAAAGCAATGGACTAAAATTCTAGGCTAACCTGACTCAGAGAGTTATTTGTTAGGAGACAAACCAGTTGCTAAGGCCAAATCAGGAGGTAAGTGTCTTAGCTCAGGTGTAAGCAGGTTGAGACCATTATGTGCTAAGTGATAAACCCCAAACCAAAACCAAAAGGAGATGTCAGAGGTCAATTCTTTGGAGAGGGTTGTCAGCAATTCTTCATCTAAGGTTGGTGGCAGTATCAAAGGCAGGAATGAAGGGCAAAAGGTATAGGTCTTGGACTTCCATGGTGGCGCAGTGGTTAAGAATCCGCCTGCCAATGCAGGGGACACGGGTTCAATCTCTGGTCTGGGAAGATTCCCACATGCCGCGGAGCAACTAAGTCCGTGCGCCACAACTACTAAGCCTGTGCTCTAGGGCCCGTAAGCCACAACTACTGAGCTCACTTGCTGCAACTACTGAAGCCCATGCACCTAAAGCCCGTGCTCCACAACAAGAGAAGCCACCGCAATGAGAAGCCTGCACACAGCAATGAAGAGTAGCCCCAGCTCGGCACAACTAGAGAAAGCCCGTGTGCAGCAACGAAGACCCAACACAGCCATAAATAAATAAATAAATTTATCTTTTAAAAAGAAGGTATAAGTCTTCAGGGTCAAAAAGGAAAACTGTAAAATAAGAAATACTACATCCAAAAAGTCAAAGGCCTAGAAGGTAAGAAGAGAACAAGAAGCAACAAGAATACTCTCTAGCAGTAATGTCTGAAAGAATTTTCTGCAGCAATGGAGAATTCCACCATTCACGATCCAACATGGTGGCCTATCCACATATGACTTTTGTGCACTTGAAATATGACAAGTGCAACTAAGGAATTGAAGTTTTAAGTTTAAAATGAAATTTTAAAAATAAAATTTAAAATGAAAGACAGAAGAAGTCTGATCAACTAGAGACTTAAGGACTCAAGGAACATCATGGTGGTGAGTTTTCTTTTTCCCTCATATATCCCTAACTGGGAGCTAAAGAAGTTGACAATCTAGAAATGCCAGTGGGCACAGAAAAAAAAAAAAAAAGAAAGGAAGAAAGAAAAAGCCCCAGCAAAAGCCTTCTCTGTCTAACCAAATAAAGGGCCAGCTTACCAAGATAGAAGACTTTCAGACAATAACTAATCTACTCTAGACAAACACCATAGAAAAAACTATGGCCCCACCTCCATATCCACAGCTGCAGAGGCCAACTGGGGAGTTTACACTTCCACCTTCATGAGGGTATATTGAGGTGTCCCCAAACCCCTTTCTGAGTGGTTTCAGAAAGGCCAGATAGAAAGCTGGGACTGTCATTACCACCAGCAGGTAGCTTTCCCACAGTGCAGGTAGAGATTCTCTGGGGAACCAGCACTTCCATCCCTACTGGGTTGGTGTCAACAGAGGCCTAGTGGAGAGTTAGGACATTCATGATTGCCCAGTGGTATCAAGGCAACACCTCCATACAGCACAGTGGAGACCACGTGGGGACCAGAACTCCCCCTGACACACAGAAGTAATAGTTAACCCTCACCTCAGTGTCAATACAGACAAAATAAGGAACTTGGACTCCTACCTCCACCTGGCAGTAATGAAGCAGTGTCCTTTCCTCCCTTCCCATGTCAGAGCAATGTTAGAGAAATCCAGTTAAAACAGGTTCAGATAAGATCCAGAGTCTTGTAATATGAAAATATCCAAACCTCTAGCAAGACTAACAAAGAAAAACAAGAGACAAGACACAAATTACCAATATCAGGAATGAAACATGAAACAGGATGTCACTACAGGATCTGCAGACAAAATGATAATAAGGATATACTACAAACAACTCAATACATAAATCTGACAACTTAGATGAAATGGACCAATTCCTCGAAAAACACAAACTACTACAACTTATCCAATATGAAACAGATACTGTAATTTAAATAGTCCTGTAATATTAAGGAAATTGAATTTGTCTTTTTAAAACTCCAGAAAAAGCAATTACCAAGCCCATGTAGTTTCACAGGAGATTACTATCAAATGTTTAAAGAAAAATAAACAATTCTACAATATCTCTTTCAGGAAATAAAAGAGGAGGAAACAGTTCCCAATTTATTTTATGAAGCTAATACCAAAGACAGACAAAGACAGTACAAGACAGAAAAAGAGAAGAAAAAAAAAGAGAAAAAGGATGGAAGGAATAAAAGAACAAAGGAGGGCTTCCCTGGTGGTGCAGTGGTTGAGAGTCCACCTGCCGATGCAGGGGACACGGGTTCGTGCCCCAGTCTGGGAAGATCCCACATGCCGCGGAGCGGCTGGGCCCGTGAGCCATGGCCTCTGAGCCTGTGCATCCGAAGCCTGTGCTCCACAACGGGAGAGGCCACAACAGTGAGAGGCCCGCGTACCGCAAAAAAAAAAAAAAAAAAAAGAACAAAGGAAAGAGAGAGGAAGTCAGGAAGGAAGGAGAAAAAGAAGACTATAGAACAGTAATTCCTCAAAAATATAGACATAAAAATCCTTAACATTTTAGCAAATTGAATTCAGCAATATATAAAAAAAATTACACACCATGACCAAATGGAGTTTATTTCAGGATTGCAAAAGTTCAGTCTTTCAAAACCATGTTAACAAACTAAAGAATAAAAATCCCATGATCATATCAACGGATGCAGAAAAAACATTTGATAAAATTCAACACTCATTCATGATAAAAACTCTCAGAAAAATAGGAATAAAAGGAACTTCCTCAACTTAATAAAGATCTACCAGAAAACCTGCAGCCAACATTATACTTAATTGTGAAAAGCTAAATACTTTTCCCACAAGACTGGAAACAAGGTAAGGAACTCTGCTCTCACAACTCTTAGTCAACATAGTGCTAGAAGTTCTAGCCAGTGCATTAAGGTAAAAAGCAAATAAAAGGCACACAGATGTGAAAGGAAGAAATACAACTGTCCCTATTTGCAAATGACCTGACTGACAACACAGAAAATTGCAAGGAATCTACAAAAAAGAAAGGAAGGAAGGAAGGGAAGGAGGAAAGGAGGGAGGGAGGGAGGAAGGGAGGGAGGGAGGGAGGGAAGGAGGGAGGAAAGAAAGCAAAGAAAGAAAGAAAGGAAGGAAGGAAGAAAGATAGGAAGAAAGAAAGAAAGGAGGAAAAAGGAAAGGAAAGAAAGAAACTCGTACAACTGATAAGTGAGTTCAGCAAGGTTGCAGAATTCAAGATAAGCACACAAAAAAAATCAATTATATTTTTATATACTAAAAATGAACACTTGGACAACAGAATTTAAACTACAATACTAAAAAAGTAAATAAAATACTTAGGTGTAAATCTAACAGTACATGTACAGAATTTATGTGCTTTATCTACACAATGCTAATGAAAGAAATCAAAGAAGATCTAAATAAATGAAAAGACATACCATGTTCATGTCCTGAAAGACTCAACATAGTAAAGATGTCTATTTTCCCCAAATTGATATACAGGTTTATCATAACATCCATCGAAATCTCAACAAGATTTTTTGTAGATATTGACAAGATTCTTCTAAAATTTATATGTAAAGACAAAGGAACTAGATTCGCTAAAATAATTTCGTAAAAGAAAAATGAAGTACCAGAAATTAATCTACCCAGTGATCAAGACTATGTGGCATGGTGGAAGGATAGAAAAAAGAGCAATAAAACAGAACAGAGAAAGCAGAAATAAACCCACACTAATATGACCAACTGATTTACGGCAAACTTCATTGTTGTCTCATTTTAAGAAATGGCCACAGCCACCCCAACCTTCAGCAACCACAGCCCTAATTAATCAGCAGCCATCAACAACAAGGCAAGACCCTCCACCAGCAAAAAGATTAGGACTCATCAAAGGCTCAGATGATGGCTCTCATTTTTAAGCAATAAAGTATTTTTAATGACGTTATATACCTTGTTTTTTAGACAGAATGCTATTGCACACTTAACAGACTATAGCATACTATGAACATAACTTTTGTATGTACTGGGAAATCAAAAAATTCATGTGACTAGTTTTATTGTGATATTTGCTTTACTGCAGTGGTCTGGAACTAAACTTGCAATATCTCCAAGGTATGCCTCTATCTAGAATTTTTTTAAAATCTCTCAAGATTCAACAGTAAAAGTGCAAATAATCCAGTTAGAAAACATGGAAAAAGACATTAAGGGACATTTCACCAAAGAAATATACAGATGTCAATAAACACATGAAAAGATGTTCAACATCATTAGCCATTAGAGGACTGCAAATTAAAACTGTAGTGAGATATCACTACACATCAAAACAACTAAAATAAAAATACTGGTAAGGATATGAACTACCTGGATCATTCATATGTTGCCGGTAGCAATGAAAATAGTACAGCCACTCTGCTAAAGAGCTTGGCA
This sequence comes from Leucopleurus acutus, assembly GCF_964270905.1. Taxonomy (NCBI): domain Eukaryota; kingdom Metazoa; phylum Chordata; class Mammalia; order Artiodactyla; family Delphinidae; genus Leucopleurus; species Leucopleurus acutus. Next base: position 65,920,416 of record NC_139149.1, on the reverse strand, counting down.
GTTTCTTAAAAGGCTAAATATTTTACTACCATAGTGCTCAGTAATTGCACTCCTGGGCATTTATCCCAAAGAAATGAAGAGTTATGTTGACAGACAAACCTGTACACAAATGTTCATAACTTTATTCATAGTAGTAAAAAACTGGAAACAACCCAGATGTCCTTCAATGGTAAATGCATAAACTTACTGGTATATGCATACCAGGAAATACTACTCAACAATAATAAAGAAGGGGACTTCCCTGGTGGCGCAGTGGTTGAGACTCCATGTTCCCAATGCAGGAGAGCCAGGGTTCGATCCCTAGTCAGGGAACTAATTCTCACATGCATGCCACAGCTAATAGTTTGCACGCCACAACTGAGTCCTTGAGCCACAGCTAAGGAGCCCGCCTGCCGCAACTAAGGAGCCCACGTGCCACAACTAAGGAGCCTGCCTGCTGTGTCTAAGACCCAGCGCAACCAAATAAATAAATAAATATATTTTTTTAGATTGCCTAAAAAAACAATAATAAAGAAGGAACTATTAACACGACAACCTAGATGAATCTCCACAGAATTATGCTGAGTGAAAAATACAAATCCTAAAATGTTATATAACATACAATTCCATTTATATAACATTTTTGAAATCACAAAATTATAGAATTGGAAAACATATTAGAGATTGACAGGAGGGGGAAGAAGTGGGTGTAGATATGATTATAAAAGGACAACATGAGGCATCCTTGTGGTGCTGGAAATATTCTGGATCTTGACAGTATCAATGCCAATGTCCTGATTTTGATATCGTACAATGGTTTTACACAATATTAGCATTGAGGGAAACTGGGTAAGGGGTACATTGGGCCATTATGTATTATTTCTTACAGCTCCATATGAATCTACAATCAACTCAAAATAGCGAGCTTAATTGAAAAGATCCACAGAACTTAAAAAAAAAAAAAAGGTAGAGAGCATAAGGAATGTTCAGGGTCAGGGTAGAAAACAAGGAGTTTTCTTGGAATGGGGTTTCTTGACATTGTTTGATAGTTATATGCATTTGATTTGAAGGTGTACCCTATTAAGGAGAAAGAAAAGACATGTTTGCCTTAAAGGACAAAACTAGGGAAAATTATAAGAGTTAGAAGAATAGAGATTAAGGCTTAATGCAGGGAGACAGCTGTTCAGTAGTAAACAAGGGGGTGTCCAACACTAGAATGGGTTGCCTAGAGAAGAAGTAAACTTCAAGGTGATGTATTCAAGCAGGAAGGATGTTGCAAAAGGCATGACTGCATTTAGTGGAGGCTGGGCCTCATCAGGGAATCTCAAATTCAAATGCCAACAGAGAGCTTGCTAGGTAATAAACATGAACTACTAAAGCATAGTGGGAGAAAAAAATAAAGAACAATAAGGAGCAATGAGGCTATGGAAACCAAAGAGAAAATCTGCCACTCAGCTCAGGAAGATGGTTGCTGAGCTAGAAGAGCTGGGTCTTCAGATGTTTCAAAAGAAGCTGGGAATCTGGCTTTTTCAATGAAATCTCCCAATAATTAAAATATCTTTACTAATTTGCTTCTGATGTACAAATACTATGAAGTTTAAAACTGTGTAGTCCAAATAAAACTTATCTGGACCTTATTCTATTGTTTTAATTTTCGTACTTTAAATGAGTCACCAAAAAAATGGCTTCTATCATTACATCCATGCATTTCAATTTCCAAAAACCTTACATTTATATCTCTTCATAGATTGATGTTTCCATGAAAATATCTGAGTGAATATCTCATTTGCTGTCATTTGTGTTTGATATTAAGGTAGCCATTAGGCCAATGCTTTCCTGTTAACCTGTTAAGTCCTGCAAATGATGGCTCATTTTGGTGGGGAGGATATTTATGAAAGTTCCAGTTGTATTGCAGAATATATCATCTTTACCACATATTCAGAGATACAATGATATATCATGTTTCATGTTCAAGTTTACTTCATGAACGTCTTTTCTCCTGACATGATGGGATCTTTCTTGAAAGGAAGTGTCAAGTCTTAGATTTCCTTTTTCTGTCCTCGGTATTGCTTACCACGGTTTGGATCAAACAATAAGTGTTCAGAATGGTTAGTTCACAAGGCCCTGTGTCAGATAATATAATTGAAGATATCTCTGGCCAAAAAAGGAAAAGTTAGGATAAGCAGGCAGGAAGATTTATTCAGTCCTACCCTCTACAGACACTCCATCAGCACCATCACAACCCCCCAGCCTCTCAGCCGGCCTCTCTCCCTCTTAAAATTTTAACACTGTTTGTGTTTCCCCAAGAGTCTTCAGGAGCTCTCCAACAGACAATGATTGAAGATTCCATTCGCTGTTTTGAATTTCAAAAAGAAATAAAGAAAACAATCAGACGGAATCTTTCTGTATTCCATGTATCTTATGTAACTGTGGCCTTGGGAGGAATTTGCATTGCAGGGCAGCTTAGATGGGATTTATCAACCAATAGCAGAGGTAAATGGCTCATATCTATTCCTTTCCTCTCTTTCCTTCAAATTCAAGTAGATGTTATGGTATCAGTCAGTGTCTACAATGTCTATGGCAGGGTCGTATGGCAGATGTAGGGTTTCTACAAATCAGATTGAGTAACCAAAAACGTGGCAAGTGGTATTTGACAACAGAGAAAAGTAATGAATCCCCAAGCATACAGGGTCTTTAGCTTTCCATTTACCCATCAGACACTGAGATTTTGAGTTGTGAAGAAAAATTTGTGTTTAAAGAACATAAAATTACCAGAATTCAGACAATTTTATGCTAAGGAAAAAAACCACACACACATACACACACACACACACACACACACACACACACACACACACACACGACACATTTGCCCATATCAAATAAAATGAGAAATTTTAAGGAGCCACCCATAAGGTCTTTGACAATCAGACACAGTACTTTTTAAAACAGGTGGTAAAAGACAAAGTTCAACACAATTGGTGTCCAGAGAAGCTACATCAAAAACTATTTTTAAGAATGTCTAGTTCCACAAAAAGAAAAAGTGTGAGAATCAAATCAAAACCCAGTTTCAGAAATGCCCGTACGCCAAGAGTGAAAGGTACTAAGCTGGTGTGCTCTGGGCACGTGCCCCGGCAGGGCTCCTGACTTTTCAAGACAGCATGATTTTCACTTTACTGTTTCCTGAACTGACCTAGTCATGTTCTACCTTCCCTGCCAGGAAGCATTATTTCCTTTAACTTATTTCTTTGCCTCCATCTAACTTCTGCACACTTAGTGCATTCCCTTGTCTGCCTATTGCTCCAAATATGACACATCCCTTACTTTCTTCTCCACTGAGGGAGGAGTTACTTGGCTTTCATGAAAGCATTTTTTTATAGAAAGACAAAAAAGGTCCGTGTCCTACTGTGTATTTCTGCTTCAAAAATCACTTCTGAGGAGACAAGTTGCATTGGGTATGGTTGACCAGAATTCTGAGCATGACAGTACATAAACCTCAATACTAGAACAGTCTTCTCAGATCCTGAAATGCTGCAGAGCAGTACAAAGGAAAGAGACATGCTCTCCACTATTTCATGTCACCTTTTAGTCCTGAAAGAACAACGGTTACCAAACAATAGACAATTTCTCTCAAAGTGCAGTTCTTTTGCTGACTCTGAGTGTTAGATCTAAGTCCAGTGAAAGCAATAGCACAGTATTACTTGGCCTTTTTAGTTTTTTCAATCTACAGCAAAAAGTAAGGCAGTATCTTGTTTACCTGGATTACTGGACCAGCCTTTTAACTGGTCCCTAACTTCTGTCCTTGCTTCTCACACGCCCTCCAGTTTATTCTCCAAGAGCAGCCAGAGTGAGCCTTTAAAACACATCAGATGGTAAATGTCTTCCACTCCAAATTCAACAGTCCTGACTCTCAATCGGGATTAAAGCCCAAGTTTTACCTCATCTCCTCACATACTCATCCCCCCTTACGTGCTGATCTCAACAACAGCCCTCACTCTACTCCAGCCTCAGCAGTCTCTTTGCTGCTCCTTGAATACACCAGGAAGGCTCTAGCACAAGGGAATCTTGCACCAGAGGCTCCTCTGCCGCAACAACTTTCTCATAGACATCACCGCCTTTAAGACTTTGCTCAAATATCAATGTCTCAAAGACACGTGCCTCAACGACCCTATACCAGAACAAAATTATTTTTTCTTTTATTTCCACTATACCTCCAACTCCTTTAATCCTGATCTACTTTTCATCTGTTGATATTATACATTGTCGTTTGGGTACTGTTTATAATAGAAGTCTACAAAGGCAGGGATCTTTGTTTTATTCACCCACTTAATTACCTAAAACAGTGGCTGGCATATGAGTGGTAGACACTCAATTAAATGTGTTGAATAAATTAATTAGTGGTAAATTGACTTTTCTTTTCATTGAGGAAAAAGACATATTGTTAACAAAGTAATTGTAATTCACAATTACTGAACAATCAAAAACTTTATGTTCTGAATTCAAACAATTGGACTTTTGTTTGTTTTTTCCCAGATTCATGGAAGACGCTCAATATTCAAAGCATAAAGGTAAGCTGTAAGGTTCCAGGTGAATTTGAGTTAGCAAGTGAATTGAAAATTGGGAGAGCAATTTTTAATTGCCTTCATCTAGGAAAACAAACCCACTTTTGCTCTCACACTAGTTGTCCACCCTCAGCTGCCCAGACATGGGAACTAGAATTTTGGTATGGTATCAAAATTCTCTCCTGTTGCTTGGTGCATATGTCAGTTAGTCAAACTCATTCCTGGATCTGGAGCTTTTCCTGGCAAGATGCTATGGTCAAGGGTCTGGGCCCATGACCCTGACTCAGATTCCCTGGTCTCCTAGTGATGCTTTTTAGTCCTTGCTTTCTAATCTTCTTGCTCTCTGGATTTCTTGACTGTACACACTCATGCCCTCAGTTTGTTCCTTGAATCTTGTTTGATTTTCCAAATATTGACCTATATGATAGATATAGAGATGTATCACCCAGATCCCCTTTCTCAGAAGTACTTATTGACCAGCGGTGACAAATGCGGGCAGTAGACAGTGTCCAACTGCTGGCCCCGTCAGGGACTGCTTCAGCTGCCAAGGGCCATCTACCCCAGGGTCACACACTTCCTTGAGGCAGCATGCACCCCATGATGGTGCAGTGATGGACCCGCTAAAGAGCAGTTCTTGCTCCAGACTCCCTGCAGGTTGGCCAAGGCGTTACCAGGTATGTATCACAAGCCAAACTCTCCCTCTGTCCAATCCTGCTCCCTCCTCTTCCTCCCCGCTGCTTCATCAGGACTGATCTCTAATAAACACCAGGTATCCCCAGACATGAGCTCAGTATCTGCTTCTGGAGAATCCAATAATAACAAACTCCAACGCTCTCAACTAATAGAAATGTCAAAATTAAGAAACTTGAAGAGATAGAAAGTGAAGTAGAATATGTACGAGTAATACTCAGGAAGCAATATATGATAGATGACAGCCTTATCTACTGCTGAAGCAATGCTAATGACACTTATGAGTCCTCATTAGAATGTAAGAAAGCTACTTTGCTTTCTTAAGACTTTGAGCCAAAACTCTTCTAACTCACCCGCTGGAAAATCCTCCTTTAAGTTGATAATTCTTTTACAAAAAAAAAAAAAAAAAACAATTAAAACCCATCAGTTCTGGAGATAATCGAAACATAGTTTAGGTTCTGAATAAGGACCTAAGAGAACTAAACTTACTATATCATAGACGTTATAAGAACATCATCCTGATATTTGTACATTAACAACATCCATTTGTCAGAAATTTACTTTCAACTATATGTCTTTCAGTTTTAAAACAATTTTAGAATAGAGTGGGCCGTTTTTATTTCTAAGATACAATGAACTTGTTAATATTTCTGACACTGGTTGGTACCACCTTCTTTTGGCTGGAATCATTTAACCCTACTTCATCGTGATATTTCCCTATATTATTCAAGGTAAAACTGCCTTTGATCCAATGTATCTAATATCTAGGAGACACCTTAGCTAGATCCAAAACCATGCATAGGCACTGCCTTCCCTTTGCCTGAGGGTGAATATAGTAGCATTTTCCAAAACCTGTCTAGTCACCACACGACCCTTATGAGTGGCTGATTTCTCTGCCAAACTCAATCGGCTTGGACCCTTACGAGAGGTTCTAAATTCCAAAGGCTGCTTGTTTGAAAATTCATGAGCTTCTCAATGATGCAGTTCCTTTTTTGGCCGCCTCACTGCTGGGTTAGTTGAGACAACAAGCTGCTTAGGGATGGATAATTTTTCATTTTGGTTGCCAAAACCTATGTGGTGGGGTGGGGTTGGTATTTCACTGCTATTGTAGAATTTTCAGAAGTTTGGAAAACAGAGAATTTTATTTTTTGTTTTGTTTTGATATAGGACATTTTGACAATGGCTTTGGCAGTGATACAAAAATCTCCATGCTTGTAAACCAGAATAACATTTGCAGCCATCTGGCTTGCATGTAGCACCCTCTGAGTAGGATAGATATAAAAGCAGTAAGCAATTAAGAGGTTTAAAGTGGTTTTCCCATTAGCTTCTGAACTGAACTATCCCATGATAAAGATATAATAGGTAACGAAAGGGTTGCTGATTCTTCGTCAGCACACTTCCCATCATGATAAAAATTGTCTGACGCCTCCATTATTTCTTAATTTCTCAATCTCCCTTCACTATCACCACCATGATTTACCTAAGTTTCTGGACTCAGACTTTCCTTTTGTCCTAAATATAACATCCCCAATCATGACAAACCACAAAAATCCATTAAAAGATCCACTATATGCCCAGTTATGTTTATTATTTTCTCTTCTGAATATGACTAAGGCTTGATTCCAAAGAACAGAGGAAAACTCTTAAAATAAAAACATATGAATTGCTGGCTTTTAATTTTAAGTTTCAGGGCTTAATCTTTATATGATAAACATTAGATATTTTATTAGGATAGTTTTAAACAATAAAACACAGAAGAAAATTTTGATCCTTGAAACTGAAAAGACATAGCTCCTTTAGACCAGGAATTACTCCTTTTGACCTCTTTAAAATTATTCAAAGGTATTTATTATAATATCTACACATACCAAGATATATAAATAGCACCACCGACTTGGAGTCTTGTCGATTTCCAGTACAATAATAGGAGATCAAAGTTATCCAAAGCTCTAGAAGCAAAGTGGGAGCAGTTGTGCTGAAAGTAAAGAGTAAAGTGAGGTAGGATTTGAGAAGAGATGCTTATTTTCCCCCATTCAGCTCGCTCCTTAGAATTCTATCCTGCCTGTCCAGGAAATGTGATGTGCTAGTAACCTGCAGAAGAGGCTTTAGTGCTGTCACATATTTTGCACATTTTACATAGAGCAACATATTTTTATGCAAGGCTTTCAGAGATTTCTCACTTAGTTGTCAAGTTCGGAAAACCCAGAGCTGGAAGAGATCAGACAGGAATTTTCCCAAACAAATTAGCATGTTGCAGGATGATGTAAATGAATTTCCCCTGTGCTTCAGCACGTTTTGCAGCACAGCTAAGACATTAACAAGTGATGGTTTCATGCACTTGGGCTAGTGATTTACAAAGTTGCTTCCTGTTAATAGAGTGCTAGAAAGGACTGTTGTTATACCAACTAAAAGAATCATAAAATGGTAATGAATGTTATGAAACTTCATGAATATTTCATATGAAGACAGGCTGTCAGATTTATCTGGAGGTTAAAGAGCACATAGGCCGTAAATCAGGCCCAAGATGGAGTTGCTTGAAGTTCGTAGTTGGTGAGTACTATTTACATGTTAGGCAAGGCTATCTGTGGGTGTTTATTATTTTAGTGACACGTTAGAACCCAGTTAACCTAAGATAAAGAAAAAAACTTCAGGTTTAAAATAAAGCACTTTAAAAAGAGTCAGCAAAGTTTTCTGGGAAGCATTAGGGTATTTTTTGGAACAAAATTGGCTTTATTGTAATTTCCTTATTTAATGTATTAAGTATTCAAAACTATAATCAGTATTCAATAAAAAGGTATCACAAGGGTATTAAACTGGTGCAATAAAATGGAATAATGAGCATAAGCATGTTCTTTAGTTATGAACTGTACATATAACCATCATTTATATTAAACCTTTAATATATCATCAGTTTCAAGGCAATTTCTGATTTGAAATATTTATGGTTAGTTTAAAATTCACTAGTTATTTGTTAGATAGGTGTGTTTCATTTCTTCCAATAGAACAACACCAACAAAAAAATGCTTCCCCAGGATACATTAATGACATAGAAGTGAAATTTAGTTCAGTGATTATGGGATTTCCCATCTAGCTCTGTAACTAGCTGAGAGCAAGCCCCTTACTGCCTTTAAATTTTTTCCCTTTTCTATGCTTTTCAAGTACAAGAAATGTTATTTAAATATAACATTTAAATGTTATATTTAAAGGAGATGATCCTTCTGAAAATCTTTTATTTATCTGGCAGTGGAAATAGAAACCGAACAGCTCATTCATTCGTTTGATCAGTCACTCAGCATAATTTTGAACGCTTACTATGTGACATGTACCTTGCTAGGTGATGGGGATGAAATTGCAGATGATTAAAACACGGTCCCTTCCTGTAGAACATTTGGCTTCAAAAGATAAGTAAATAAGAAATTATAAAAAGTGTGACGGCTGACATAATAGGGGCTGTTATGAGAGCACATGGGAGGGGTACATGCCCTAGAGTTTAGGGGTCAAAGATGGCACCTTGGAGAAGAGAATATCTCAGGTCAGAACTACGTAAACAATGAGTAAAGTCCTAGGGAAGTAGGGTGTAGACTAGGAGGGAAAAAACACGATCTATTAGAGGAGCTGAGGATAGCTTGCAATGGTTGAAGTGTATTGAATGTATACTTTTTGGGGAGAGGATGGGAAGATGGGGAGGGAAGCAAAGGAGGGCATAGACCATGCCTATAAACCCTGCAAGGAGTTTAAAGTCTACCCCAGGGCAATGGATTTCAGCAGTGTACTGATATCAATAGATCTCCATTTCCTCTTGTTCAAAGTTATATTTCTTGTTTGGTAGAGAAAATGTTTTATACTTCTACTCTTCATACTAAAATGAAAATCAAGAATTTGATCAGATGTTTTAAGTCAGTGACTGATGGGTTTTGAAAGTAACTCTATAAAAAGAGTTGAGGGGGAGGGGCAGGGAATCAAATTATTTTTGTAAAAAATGTTGAACATCACCAATGCTCTTGAATGGTGGAAAAGAGGGTGATTAGATAAATGCACATCTCTAAGAATAAAGTAAGATTGGGGTAATTACCCTGAAGAATCTCCTGATAAGAATGGAGTTCCAGAGGTAGATAAAAAGATATCTTTATGAAGGACTTAAAAATAAAAATCATCCTTCATTTTAAAGAAGAAAAAATAGCTTACATTCTAAAGAAATCATTCCCATGTATGTCTGCATCCTCATCCTGCTCAATACTTAGAATATGTTGTTTTAAAATAATAACTAATATTGATTAAGGAAATACAATGTGTCATCCTTAAGTGTTTTACATATATTTGCTTGTTAAAACTAAGTGTTTTACATATATTAGCTTACTTAATCCTCATTTTAAAAACTATATAGTAAATACTATAATTATCTCAATTTTAAAGTTGAGGGAATTAGGCACAGAGTCAAGTAATGTGTCTATGTCATATAGTCAGTGAGCTGCAGAGCTGGTATTTGAACCTAGGTAGTCAGGCTCTTAACCACAATGGCAAGCCCCAGCGTTCTCAGTTGTGACATATTACATAGTCACACAGTTTACAGTTTTCATGGTAAGAATCAATGGAAAGTATCATCTAAAAGAAAAAAACTGTTCTCATTTACCCTTTGAATATTCTTTTATGTCTATTTATAAGGGAGTTCATATTTTGAAGAAGAAGAAAATTCTAACTTGATTTTCTGCAAGGCAAACATACATTTGCAGATTTGACACTCATAGCAATGTATTTTGCCCATTGATTATTGATGAATAAACTTTGAGTTCTTACTTTGGTACTGCTGAATGGTAAATGCATAGAACACATGAGATCACTTATAAGGGAATAAATAATTTTTAAAAATTTCCTTCACAGAATATATCACACTGAACTGTCATTCACATTACCCTAAACTGAGTTATAATGTTATTACCTAGTAGATGTCACATCCTTCATTCAAAATGGAAACTGGGCTTTTAATTTCCAGAGGAAAACACCCTATATGTTTAAGCTGATCTATAGGGCATAACACCAAAGCCTCCCCAATACAAAGAGTCATTTTCCAATTGTCTGACCTGCTCCAGCCTAGTGAATAAGGACAGCATAGGATGACAAAAGGTTTCCAGCAGAAACGGATTTATAGTCAGAATCAGTTTCCTGTGTTTTCATTCATTTTGAATGAATACAAAGAATAATCTTGCTTCTAATACAAATGCAGCAAACTGAGCCATTAAATTGACAGTGTGATCTATCCCACTTCACACTGCTTTATAAGCAAAATGTATCATTCTCAGGAGTTTTCTCCTGGTTAAATAATTGTAAGAAATATATCTCTTGCCATTACTTTTATTGATAAAACACAGCATGTCATCTTAATTCATCCTTCCACTGCTCTATTTTATCATCTTCTACCGAGTGATTGGGATTCTGATCACCCTGTGTTCTGCTCTCAGATTGAAAGCCTCTATCTACTCATCTGTTATTCTTCACGGAGCAAAGCTCTGGTGTATCATCTGTTTTCTCACTGAATCTTCACCAGAGATTCACATGCCAGCAAGCAATAACCTTGGGGTTCTCTTAGAAATCCTCGAGGGTCCCTGCTATGTCTGGGCTTGAAGCTAACAGAATTAATGGACAAAGTGCTGTTATTTGATTTTCATTTCTGAATTTGATTTGGGGTCCATGAGCTTAGTGGAGTGCTGATAATGTTTTAGCGATCTTTGAAGCTAGTCATCACTTGCTGAAAGGTTTAGAAGGCTGGAAGCTTTAATTGCATATCTTAAATTCTTTCTCTTTTCCTCCATTGATGTTCAAATAAGATCACATCTTAGTTTAATCTTAGAACACAAAGAACATTTGTTTTGTCTCAATCAGGATTCTTAGGAAATTTTCCACTTCTAATAACAAATGATGATTTAGAATTTCTAGTCTGAAATTGGCATCAGTTTGAATTGTTTTTTTATTTCTTGATGGAATTTGCTGAATTTTTTTTTTATCCACATAGTTCACATTACTGAGGAAAGGTTATAAATGAATTTAAATCAGAAGCAGGTCTTGGTCATGACATAAGTCAAAAGAAATATATAGCCTAGAAAATTTGTGAATATTGATCATTTTTATAATTAGTCATAACTGATGCTAAAATACAAACTGTATACTTTAAACTGGTTTATCTGTGTGTATTAACACATAAACATGTATACATGTAAATACTTGGACATAATAGTCATATATATATATATATATATATATATATATATATATATATATACACACACACACCATGGTAATAGAATTTTTTTCAGGTTTCTTTTACTTCAGCTTTACTGAGGTATAACTGACAAATAAAATTGTAAGATATTTAAAGTGTACATCATGGTGACTTATGTATACATTATGAAAAGATTCCTTCCACCTAGTAAATTCACATATCCATCACCTCACACATTAATCTTTTTGTGTAAGAGAGAATATTTAAGTTCCACTCCCTTAGCAAATTTCAATTATAAAAAATAGAATTTTAAAGTCAATATTAGGAGTAATGAGTCATCTACTGTTTCATTATCCATTACTGGAAAGCAATCCACTCAAAACTTAGTTTAAAACAACAGTTTATTATTTTTAAAAAGTCTCTCAGTTGTCCAGGCTCAGCTGGGAAATTCTTCTGCTTCATGTAATAGCATTGGCTGGGTTCACTCACTCAGATGCAGTCAGCTGAAGACTGAGCTTGACTGGAAGGTCCAAGAAAGCTTTACTCATAAGTCTGGCACTTTGATGCTCTCTATGTGGTTGTTCCACATGGACTCCCTCACAACATGGTGATCTCAGGATAGTCAGATTTTGTGTAGTAGCTGGCTTCAAAAGGAATAAAGTAGAAGCTGCCAGTCTCCTTAAGGGCTAGTCCTAGAACTGGCATAGCATCACTTGAGCTCCATTCTATTGAGCCGAGCAAGTCACAAGCCCAGCTCACATTCAAGAGGAAGGGATAGACTACCTCTTGACTGGTAGAGCAACATGAATACAGAAGAAAGGCAGAAATAGATGGCCATCTCTGGAGACTATCAAGCACACATAGCAAAATTTAAGTTTCAAGAGTCTATTTTAAAAATTGGACAAGAAGTACTCTCAGCCTTCTTCATTATACTAGACAATAATTGGTTTTTCTAAAATATTAATCTATCTAAAGTCCATGTAACACTGTATGTTTAAAAATTCATGGATTAATCTGCCTGTGATCTTTTAAGGTCATTTACTAATTTTAACACTGAAATCAACCCTCTTATTTAAAACTTACTGTCTTTCCCTCGCTGTGCTTCCAATTTTCAATAGACTTTTCTTTAGTTAACATTTTCCCCTGGAATACAATTGGAAACCAAGGAGAAAATGAAAACTGAAGGCAAACGTATAATTTGTTTACACGTATGACCTACTCAATCTCATCAAAACCAATCATCCATCCAGGAGGTCAGTAGGTACCATGAAGTCTGAGAAGTTGCCAGGCAGTGTTTCTCTCTATCCATCTCACTCAAAGTAGCTCCAGTTTTCAGTTATCCACACCAATGGGTTTCCCAATTGACAAGAGTAACTAAGAGGTAACTTTACATTTAATAAGCATTTAATAAATGTCAATCACAAAATATATTTTTTAAAATATATCAAAGAGAGTCATCCTAATTCTTTTGTGTAAAAACACTGATCAAGGTCCCAATACATGCTAGGCATTAGGAATATACATGATCTCCTTTTCAAAGTTTCAGAAAGCTAGGAAAACATAAAATACTGCCTCAGGTTTCTGGTTTGGTTTTTTAAATTTTTAATTTAATAATATGAACCAGGACTTCCCTGGTGGCGCAGTGGTTGAGAGTCCGCCTGCCGATGCAGGGGACATGGGTTAGTGCCCCGGTCTGGGAAAATCCCACGTGCCGCGGAGCGGCTGGGCCCGTGAGCCATGGCCGCTAAGCCTGCGCGTCCGGAGCCTGTGGTCCGCAACGGGAGAGGCCGCAGCAGTGAGAGGCCCGCGTACCGCAAAAAAAAAAAAAGGATGTTCTCTTCTGGGAACAGAACATCCTTATGTGCAGCAGAAGCACTACTCTGAGAGGAAATTGTTGAATGAGAGTGCAGCTTCAGCAGCAATGCTGCTGATTCCTAGGAGTGGGCAAGGGGGATTTCAGTTATGTAGGCCCATTAACATCCCTATTCTAAAGATTTCCATTTATAGAATACACTGTGTATGTTTTTAGCTTTGAACAGCATGTGTATATTTATATGAGCATAACACACACACATGCACACACACACACAAAAGGGGAGGAAAACATATCAACATGTTAACCACGCTGGATGGTGGAATTACAGATGATTTTTTTCTAAATTTGCTACTTTATACTTTTCTTTGTATTTTCAAAATTTTATACAATACCACACACAAATAGTATACTTAACAGAAAAACATCACTGTTTAAATGTAACATAACATCTGAATATAAATACAAATGATGTTTCTGAACCTTTTTTTTATAAATCTTCCATTTCTAAGGGACATTCTCTATGCAAGCATTCTTTATGTTTTTAATAAAAAACATTTTGTATTTGGAGACAGTTGAATTGAGTGAGTAACTAACTTTAGAACTGGATTCTTTAAAAGAACAAAAGCAATATTAAGAAACACAGAAAAGTATACATTTTAACCATGTTCCCTACTCACAGAACATAATCCTTAAATTCAGTAAATATGTTTTATATATTTTATATATTTTTTCACATAAAATTTTCATATATGTGTGATTTGAATCACAGCACAAATTATTTTGAACATGCTGTGAATATCCTAAACATTGCTAAAATTCATCTCTTATACAAAACATAAGACATAAACAGAAGTTAACATTTTTCTAATTCTAACAGTTTTCTGTTCATTAGTCACCCCACACAATGTTTTCCCCATTATTTATTTGTAAATTCTACTTATCAAACTCAAATCCACAAGACCATCACATGGTTCAGAATTTAAACTCAGAGTAGACAGGAAATCAAACTCATGTTTAACCTTGTGTGTATGGGTGAGACCACAGAAGATGCACACAGAATAAATGCATCTGGTGACAACTGCAATAAAGATGGCAAGAGTGATACATTTCCTCGAAAGGCAATAAAAATACAAAGTGCTTTGTCCTCCTAGTTCCATTTCTCAGAGCTGAGTTTATACCGTTTTCCATAATTCCAGGCATGACTGTCAACACAGAAAGTGAGTAATCTAGTCTTAGCTCATTCACAGACCTTCAAAAGCCCCTGGCATACTCAGAACATCAAAATTTATAACTTAATTTGTTTACTTTAAGGAAACTCACTTGGTTATCAAATATGAAGTGTCTTATAGCTAAGATTAAAAAATAAGGAAACCTAAGATGTCTGAATTATTAATTATCAGTTTACAGTTTAAGTCTTTACTTGGCAAAACAATTCACTTTTCAAAGATTGTTGTAACAAGTCTTAGGCACAGCTAGAGCAAACATTTGTGTTTGTATTAAATCTGGCTATTTCCACATATGCTCACTGTGACTTCAGGAACAGAGCCATAGGGGGAAAGGCCAGCAGTCATTCATTTACATTGCACTGATAACAGCGGTTTGGGTTGGTAGGCTAGCTGTGTCAAATGAAACACTAATATCACTATTTATAACTTGCCTTTCTCCTGCCTTAAATCTACTGAAGACCTTGTCATATTTATCTTTAGGCTATTTTTGTGAGGAACACAAGCATCAATTAAAAAAAAGAAGAAGAAGAAAATGTTAGGAAGGTTTCTGTATTCCTGTTCAAGTAGTAGAGTTCCAATTAAGAAAAATATCATAGGTATTTGAAGTTCCCAAACTCATATCCCCTGACTGGACAAGAAAAGGTGTTCCAGTTATGAACTTTCTGTGTAGCTGCCACGAAATCAAAAGTGTGACTTACAGATTGAAGACAGGAAGAATGACCAAATCCAAAGTAGATTGATTGGATTCGCGACAGTGCTCTGCTGTCTTATTCTCCTAAAATAGGACATCTTGTTCCAGTCCCTTAAAGTCTAGGGGAGAAAACAGAGCTGTGGCTCACTGACTGCATGGTGACTGGAGAGGTTAAAGGAATCTGGGGGTTCATCTGCACTATTTCCCTTCCTTGAAGCAGACTACCACCCAAACCATGCTGGGAATGGTACAAGCCAAGAGTGGTGGGGCAGGTGACTTTCAGTGATGGAGTCTAATGAATCCAAACCCATGTCTTCAACTAATATGTCTTAGCACTTAAAATTACAGTTTTGTATGTCATTCTTAGAAACTAAAAAATAATAATAATAATGCCTCTAAGATTTCCTTCCCTCCTTCCTTGCTTCCCTTTTTCCTTCCTTCCTTTTTGATTTTCTAAATAACTAAATAAACTTAATTCTTTCGTAAAATCTTTCAGACGATTTACCAAACAATCATATTTTATGTTCAACAACTTGGCTTGCCCAATAAAAGTTTCAAGGGCTTCCCTGGTGGCGCAGTGGTTGAGAGTCCGCCTGCCGATGCAGGGGACACAGGTTCGTAACCCGGTCCAGGAAGATCCCACATGCCGCGGAGCGGCTGGGCCTGTGAGCCATGGCCGCTGAGCCTGTGCGTCTGGAGCCTGTGCTCTGCAACGGGAGAGGCCACAGCAGTGAGAGGCCCGCGTACCGCAAAAAAATAAAAAGTTTCAAGTAGTAGAATGTGCACAAGGGCCATAAGAAGTGAGTTCAGATGCTTTCAGATGGAGTGATGCAAGCTTCATCCAGTCATGAAGGCCACTTGTAAATAGAAAGATGCAGACTACAAATTGTAGAATAACAAACTATTTCAAGCAACGGATCGAAAAGAAATATATAATGTACATGAGGCATGAGTTATATAAGTCACTCTCAAATTTTTGTGCCTCAAAATAACCAAATGCATTAATAAAAATGCCTATTTCCAGAGTCCCCATCCCCAAAGATGGAGCCCAGGAATATGCATTTTTAACAAGTACCAAGGTAGTTCTGAAGCAATTGGTCTATGGACCACACTTCAGGAAACATGAGGTAAGAGTATATATTCTACTCCTAAGAAAAATCTATAATAAAATATTCATTCAAAAATGCCCTATGCCCAAAAGATTTAGCAGAAGATAGGGCAGAAAACAAGGCAGAAAATAACATGCCCTCATGGAACTTATGCTCCTGCCTGTTGAATACAAACAACTGGAAGAAAAACATAGCTACATACAAAAAACCTTGATAATTTTTATTATATACTTCATTTCTGATCTTGCCTTTCTATATCCTTTACACAGTATAAAATGTAAACTATGAGAATAACTTAGAAACAAAATTTACTTCATATATTTTTAAATTCATGTCCAGTGATAAGTCTCCAGTGATGAAAGAAAATATAGTAAAATATTTCATTAGTACCTCATTAAATATTATGATAATTTAGAGTTCTATTAAGAGGTAGCTGGCCAGAACACCCACCACACTGAATCAAGTTGAACTGAGCTGCTTCACTTGGTTTTCTTGGTAGGTGCGGAATCATGTGGTTTGGGTGAGGGCTTTCATGGGCTTGGATCAGATGGTTGGGAGCCCTCAACGAGTGACACCTAGGAGACATTATTGACAACTCAGGAAGTCTGGTGGTTATCTAGTCAATCTTGACCTCTAGAAGCTTTCAGTTGAGCTGGGGGCCCTAAATTTTAAAAATTAGATGACAATAATACTAAGTAATGTGACAGAGAAAAACAAAAACAAAAACTACTTTAGGAATTGTACAAAAGAAGAGATTAGCATAGTCTGGAATAGGAGAAAATATCTTATGGAATAAATGGCTTAAAATAGGCACTAAAAGACAGATAGAATCTAATAGATAGAGGGGTATCCACTGT
This sequence comes from Leucopleurus acutus, assembly GCF_964270905.1. Taxonomy (NCBI): domain Eukaryota; kingdom Metazoa; phylum Chordata; class Mammalia; order Artiodactyla; family Delphinidae; genus Leucopleurus; species Leucopleurus acutus. Next base: position 65,903,272 of record NC_139149.1, on the reverse strand, counting down.
GAACACAGTATGAGTACCAGGGGAGGGACCAAATTAGTCTGAAGAGAACTAATAATTTTGGAATTTCAGGGAACAACGTTAGACAGAAAGAATCAATCCAGATAAAAGCAGGCCTGGAGGGACTTCCCTGGTGGCACAGTGGTTAAGAATCCGCCTGCCAATGCAGGGGACACGGTTCGATCCCCGGTCTGGGAAGATCCCACATGCCACAGAGCAAATAAGCCTGTGCGCTACAACTACTGAGCCTGCATGCCACAACTACTGAAGCCCACACGCCTAGAGCCCATGCTCTGCAACAAGAGAAGCCACCACAATGAGAAGCCCCCGCCCGCTGCAACTAGAAAAAGCCCGTGCACGAATAAATAAAATAAAATAAATTAATTTAAAAAAAAACAGGCCTGAAAATCCGGATCAATAGCAGCAATTACTATTTCAGGTTAAAATGAAAATTCAAACAGATGTTGCCAGCATTGGATTTGTAATTCCCATCACTATTCTGATACCAGATAAATCCTAGAATATAAGCTCGGAATCATGAAGAAAAAACTATTATGAGCACAGGCCACCTTATTGCAAGTTGTCCTACTGTCTATTTGGCTAATACAACATTCATTCTCTTACATATGGCCCAGAACTGGGAAGGAAATTTTTCTGTTCAAAATGAACTAATAAAATTTTCCATATATTAGAGAGTGTATTTGTCCCTACAAGTACATCTACTTATACATGAGGGAATTTGAAAAGCCAGTGAGCATATCCAACCATCTCTGACAGAAAAATTATATAACTATGACATCTTGCATACAAATTCAAATGCTTAATGCCAAGGCACTTGTATTTGAATTTCATGTGTTTGAAGAGATGAATACTGTGTGTTCACAGATTCTTTTTATGTTTTTAGAGAATAAAATGGATCACACATCTATCCACATTCCTTAATTCTTACAAAAGAGATTCCTTGTAAAGATAAAGGCCTTTATTTTGTTTCAGAAGTTACCCAGCAAAGATTTTCATTTGATTGCAAACTATTACCAAATGTTTCCAGCTACTTTGTAAATATATGGCCCTAAGAGATAAGGGAAAAGGGGAAATAAGGGGAGAAATGTGAACAGTCATACGTGGACCTATCCTAAAAGAATCTATAGCCTACAAACGGAAATAAGATACACACAAACATACACTCATGCACACTATAAAGTAAAAGGTGATAAATACAAAAAGATGAAGCAGGATGATATACAAAAAAACTATGGACTTTAAAGTCAACCAACACTGGATCTGATTTTCAGCTCTGCCAACGTGACTTTGGACAAGTTATTTAAACAATCTGGTTTAATTTCCTTTTTTGCTATAGAATGGGTGAAATAGTACATACCTTGTATAATTGTTATGGTGACTAAATAAAGTAATGTGCACATCATGTAACTCAGCGCCTAGGCCCAAGAATCTGGTCTATAATAATAGTGACTATGGTCATTATAAGAAGAGAACTAATAAAATACCATCAAATTTCACAGCAAGTAGAAATAATTTTAAGAAACACTATATAGATAAAATTTATAAAACTTGTGGGAGTAAAACTTATTAGAGGTAAGGGGAAGGGAAGGCAAGGTAATGAAAGTTTTCAAGACAAGTATATTAAAAAGTGGTGTCGGTGACATAAATAAAAACAAGGATGCAGGAGGATGAGGAGATTAACCAATGATGGGAACTGCTGTTTACAGAAAAGGACATCACTATTCTTTACCCATCTTGCATTTAACAAGGTATTTTTCTGACGTTTAGAAATAGAAAGAACACGAAAGTCCTTTTCCCATGGGTCTATTTTAAGCAATTTAAATTACATGTTCAGCAAAAGTGCTTGATACTATAGGAGATGTACTTTTATAAATCTTCACCTGCACAGGCCTCCTCGGACCATGCAGCTGGTTCAGAATCACCTGACTATGCAAGAAAGTGACTTGGACAGATTTGAAAAATCTGGCTGCTGAAGAACAAATCTTATTGTACGTACCCACCTAACCAAAAATGAATCCAAAATTTCCAAATCGTCCATACTAAAAAAAAAGACAGTCTTCAAATATAAGATGATGTAAGCTTAGGTTGGAAGCTGTTTGAATGATGAAATCCTCTATTACATGAAGAGATCTACAACAAACAGAAAAACCCTCAGCTGGTTTCACAGAGCACCAGTGACTTTCGACTTGGTAACCTCCAGGAACGCTGAAAAAGGTAAATTAATGAGTAAAAGGATTTTTCTATTCCTTGCAGGTAGGTCCTTGGTCTACATCCAAATCCTTCATATATTTTGCATTCTTTAATTTTTCTTTAGAGAAGCTTAGCACATTTATCTTAAAATTATTCAAAATATAAAGCTACTTTAAAATATTTCCTCCACTGTGTTAAGAGAGAAAACACTCATGTCTGAACAAACCTTAGAAACACATCCAGGAAATAAATGAACTGACTGATTATATGAACAGTTTTTCCCACAGGAAGTTGGCTAACTGGGTTGACTCTGCCAGGTCACAGCAAATAAAGGCAGATCCTACAGCAGACTGTTTAACCTCCAGAAAAAGAAAGTACCTTTTTGAAAACACACTGCATTTATTTAGTCTTTGGAATTCATCCTAAAATAAATATGATCGTTTTCTTGTTTTTCAGCTTTCCTGAAAGTAATATGCATAGCTCTTTCTAACTGTAGTTTTTTGGATAGAGTTCTGAAGCTGTCAGAATCATACCTCTTCCATACTTAAAAATGAAGTAATATAGTCACGGAGCACACATCCATAAAACTATGGGATATAACCCTCCAGCAAGTGTTAAACATTCTTTGGAAATGTGGCTCTATAGGAAAGTTCTCCCCAAGAAAAAATCTCTTATCTCATGTAGTATGTTGAGGAGAGTCCTTTATATTTTGATTTAACATTCATTAGTTCCTTTTTAATACAGAAAATATGAAAAAATAGAATAAAATTGTTTACAATCCCACAGCACACATAACCTCTGGTGATATTAAAAACAGAAAAAACAAAGATAAATAATATATGCAAATGGAAAGAAATTTTAAATACTACTGAAAGGTATAAAATTAAGTGTCTCCTTCTCATCCCCAGTTCCAAACCCTTTTTGTGAAGGTGGAAAGTGTTAACAGTTTCGTACACATCCTCCAAGTAAATAATTGGCATATCCACTATACTAATCTTTAAAAATGTTTAGACCAAAGAATCATACAAAACAATTATCATATACTTTGCATTTTTTATATATACCTTGGAGATCTTTCCTAATGAGTATGTATAAGAAAACTGTTCCATTTCTTTAAAAGAGCCAGGTAGTGTTCCAGTGTGCGTGAGTCATAATTAATTAACAGTGTCCTCAACTGATGAACATTTAGGCTGTGTCCAATTTTGTTCTGTTTTGTTTCATTTTTCAATTACAAACAATACTGCAGTAAACACACTGCACATAATCTGAGGAATGATCATGAGCATATGTGTAGGAAAAATTTCCTAAGTCAATTGCCTGGACAAACAGTATGTTCACTTCAAGTTTTCATAGATATCACTAAATTGTCTTCCAAAAGATAAGACCAATTTATATTCCTAACATCTGTATGATAATGTCTGATTCCTCCTGCCTCACCAGACTTCACCAAGAGATGTTGAGATCCTAACACCCACTACCTGTGAATATGACTTATTTGGAAATACGTCTTTGCAGATGATCTATTTCAGATAAAGTATTAGGGTGGGCCCTAATCCATTATGACTATGTCTTTAGAAAAAGGGGAAATTTGACAAGAGACAGGCACACAGGGAGAACGCTATGTGAAGATGAAGGTGGAAATTGGGGTGATGCACTGGGGCAAGCCAAGGAATGCCAAAGATGTGACTGCCTGTGAACCACCAGAAGCTAGGGGAGATGCACGGGATAGATGCTCCCCTACAGCCCTCAGAAGAAACCAACAATGCCCACACTGTAAGCAGTTACATCCCTGGAAAGAGAACCAGGCATGGCTTTCTTGACAGAAGAGAAGCCATTGTTGGTTTAAGACATTTGTGATCTAAGCCTGGCCACAATACTTGCCCTTGAACAGGTCTCAGTAAAAATGATCTTAAGGGGACAAAAGAATGCAGAATAAAATGACTATTATCAGGCAAGAGATGTAACAATAGCAAAGGTACTAATCAGTTGTAAAGACTCCCACTTCTGTTTCCACGGTAAAGATTAGCCTGACTCACTCAACCACCAGATCAAGTGGAACCTAAGGGAGGATAATGTTGACTTTTTCTGACCCTCTTGACTTCAATCAACTAAAGCTTGGACTCTGTCAACCACCCAAGCCCCTTTGTGAATATGCATGTACCCTTAGCTTAAAACTTCCCCAATTTTACTGTTTGAGGAGACACTAATTTGGGAAAGATCCCTGGTGTTCTCCTTACTTGCTGCAAGTAATAAATCCTTCCTTCTCCCCACCTTTGACTTGGTTGTGTCTTTTGGCTCAACACCCACCAAGAAGTAAACCCAGTTTTTGAGTAAAAACAACATAATCTGAGAATTCTAACACCTCCAGAACTGTGAGACAATAAATTACGGTTATTTTAAGCCACTCATTTTGTCGTAGGTGAAAATAATATCTCATTTTTTGATTTGCCCTTAGTTTACGCTTTCTTTTCACCGACCCTCAAACTTTTTCATTTTTATGTCCCTCCCAACACCCTAGTGTAGTATCTTGCATGCAATAAATGTTGATAATAATTTGCTTAGTGAATAATTACATGCTATAAAAGATAGGCTAGTAAAAGGACAAAAAAAATTATACGTGAAATGGTAGGCTACTGTTTTGAGTGGCATTTCTTTGTGAGTGAAGTTGAGCATCTGATCATATTATTATTGTTCCTTTGTAATTTTTTTTTTGGCCTAAAGGTACTTCTTCATAGTCTATGCCTATTATTCAACTGAATTATGCATTTTTATTATTTATTTGTACACATCTATTATAAACAAAAGAAATTGTCAGTTTGTTATGTTTCAAATATAGTCCCAGATTCCAATTTGTTTTTTAATTTAATGAAAGCACTTTATACTAATTCTTTTATATTATAATATTTTTATGCTGTTATATAGCCAAATCACTCAAACTTTTCCTGTAGGCTTTTGGGGTCTGTGTCTTATTTGGAAACTTCTTTGTACTTTTAACTTATAAATAAATACAAACCTATTTTACGGTTCTAGTTTTTACATTTAAATATTGATTTATATTATATATTCAGTGAAACCATTTTTGTCAAAAAATGTTTCGTAAGGTTCAACATAATGACTTCTTTCTCAGTGGAAGTGAGGTATTTGATCCTTTACTTTTGCTTAATGGCTAGCCAGGTCCCAATACTATTTGATGTATAAACTATTGTTTCTCTAATGACTTTTAAATAAAAACAACCATGATAAATATTTAGGTCAATTTCTGTTTGTTTTTTTTAAATCTGTATATTCTTATTTCTAACTCATTTTATTTTTATAATTATAAAATTCATCACCCCTCATTATAACTATGATAGAGAATATTCCAACATGTTTAGATAAATGTATTATTGCAAATGAACTTAAGAATCAATTGATCAACTTCCCCTTTCCCCTCCCATCTCCCTCTCCAATTAAAAAAGAAAAATGCATTTGGATTTTATTGAGTTCACACTAAATTTGTATAATTATTGTTGGGAAACTGATATCCTTACAAAACTGAGTCTTCTTATTCAAGAAAAAATTATTCCATTCTATATAAAAGTCTTTTAATTTACCTCCAACTTATTTGTTTTCTTAATGTAGTACTTCTTATTTCTTCTTAGATTTATTTCTAGATTATTTTATGATTGTTTTTTAATTGGCATTAGAAATGAGACCTTTTCTTGTCAACATGTTCGTATTAATGTTAGTTGATTGAAAATTTATTGATTTGGAAATATTGATTTTGTAAGTGACCACTTTGCTGAAGTTTTAAATTTATAATAGTTTTTATGGTGATTCTATTAAGTGGTTCAGGCCACAGTCATATCATCTGCAAATAGTGTTTGCCTCCTTTTCAGTAGTTTTCCTGTTTAATTGCATTACTTTGTACTTCTACAAAACACTAAATAATACGGCTGATAGGTGTTCTCCTTTTCTTATTTCTGATACTAAAGGGATTCTTTTATCATTTTGCCATTAAACCCTAACTCCAGGGAAAAAAAAGGAGAATGGATAAATTCTAACATTTGATTCTCAGATTCCATAAGCTTAAAATTAATTTTAGAACACTTGTCTCATATGGTTGTTATGAGAATAAAATTATGACACATTTAACAGGCCTGGGCCTCAGTAAGCATTTAATAAATGTTATACACTTCTCTCTCCTGGAAAATTTTAGATGCTTTCAATAATTTTAGGTATCTATTAAAGGAGAATACTATTTTTATTTAAGTAAAAAATATTTGGCTCCAAGATATTCAGGAATAATTAAATCCTCACATATTTATTACGCTGCTTTTATGAATAAGCAGCGTGAAAACTCTGGCATCATGAAAACTCTGGCATTGCCACTTCCACAAAGCCTTTCTAACCCCATCTCTTGACTACACTGCAGCAACCTTGAATTAGGCCCTCACTACCCCAACGACTAAGTGGTCTCCTATTTTAGTCCACATTGCAATAATAGCAAACCCATTTACAGAGCTTAATATGTACCAGGTATTGTTCTGAGTATTTTACAGATATTAGCATTTAACTCACATACTTTTATTTCCATTTTACAGATGAAGAAACTGAAACACAGAATTAAGAAACTTCCCGAGGTCTTTCAGCCTGAAAATGGTCAAGATGTAAACCCAAGCTGATCCAAGGCTCATACTCATAACAAGCATTTAATGCCCATCAAAGTACAGCATCCATATTTCTATTCCTCCCTTCATTCAGTATTTGATGTTGATTCTACCTCTTTCACATCTGTTCCCTCATTTCACATTTGTACTTTTCTTTATATTCCTTTATTGAGTACCCTAAAATCAGCCCTGATTAAATTCTTTTAATTGACTGTCATTGTCTCCTAATTAGTCTATTAAACTCCTCTCTGCACACCATTTATTACACATCTCCCTCATTTTATCTGAAGTTCTTCTGCCAGTTTAAAGTTTTTGAAATAGAGTTTAAGTGCAAATTTCTTAATTTGGTATTTATAATGCCCTGTAAATCAGATTCCAATCCACCAAGCCCCCCAAACTATTTCTATGTGTATTTTATGTTTTGTCCAAGCTGAAATATTCCTTGAGAATACCCTACATTTTCCAAACTTTGATTCATTTTATATACTATTTCCTCTACCAAGAGTGACCTCTCTTTATCTCTCTGGAAATTCTAAGCCATTTTTCAAGGAGTCTTTCAAATGTTAACCACTTCAAGTAATCCATTCTCAAGCCCCAGGCTGAAAGTGGTTTCTCCCTCTTCTCACCCTAGCAATTTGAACTATGCTGGTGGCATGAATCACAATCTATTTTACAGATAGCTATGTGTATACATATGGTCACAGTTTGGGCTGGTGTGTTGATAAAATATTTGTAGAGAAGACTATATTAAAGTATATTTAGGGAGGCTTTTAAGATTGGGTTGAGTTTGGATAGGCAAAGTAGATGAGAGTATTAAAAGAATGAGCAAAAAACAGGAAAAGAATAAGGAGCTGAGACAACTAGAAGGGAAAACTTATATATAAAGGAGAAGCTGGAAATAAGACTGAAAGGTAAAATGGGGTCAGACTATGGAAGACATTTCATTACTTGTTAAATACTTTGATCCTGAACACAGCGGAAGACTTCCAAAAGTTTTACATTTAGAAATGGAGTGCCTATAAGTGGTGTCCTGCGGCGGTTAATATGGTACAGAGTGTAAGATGGATTTGCAAATGGGAAGACTGGAGGCAAAGGAATAACCAACAGTGGAGCTAGGATGAAAATTCAGTGATCTTTCTGGTTAAACTTAAATCAATTCATAGATGTGGTTGGCCAGAGTATATTACTGTATCAAAGAAATTGTCCCAAAGCAGCTACTTAACAGTAAAATCTTTCAGCTCAAAAGAACAATATCCCTCTTGGCAAACTATTTTATAATCGAGTTTTCTCTAACAGCAAGGAGAGAGTTTCCTAGCTAGTATCTATTGTTAATAAAGGCCTACACTTGCACAGTTCTCTCTTTTCATTCCAATCCCTAGAAACACATTTCCGCATCTCCTTAATGGGAAAATGGAACCAATATTTGTAGAGCGATTATTAGGTTTCGCATTTAATCTTCACAACAAGGCTACATTTAGATATTATTTTCCCCATTTTACAGTTGTGGCACAGGAGTCTCAAAGCGATTAGGTAATTTACATAAGAAAACAGAACTGGTACGAAGCAAGAACAAAAATGTGATTGCAGGTCTGGATACTAAAAGTCTCCTCCGCTTTCAAGTCCACTATGCACTCTCCTCTAAAATGTGGGCCACTCTTAGACACACTGGATAGTATGCTTGATAGAACTTGCATAAGAAGTTCTATATGACACTGATTCTAGGGAAACAGGCCCATCATCAACAATTTAACAAATGCCCTTACTCATTACTTGTAGAATTAAAGAAGGAGTAAATTAATTTGTTCTATAGTAGTTCACTTCCTTATGAATAGAGAAAAGGAAAAAAGTGGCACTTTACTAACTTTTTAAAATTCCCTTTGATTAATTCACCTTCAAAAATCTGAATTATTTATTTTCAGTTAATGTAAACACCCCAACTTTTAAAGATGAAGTTTCGCACAGTGGGTAGCACAGTGTTTTAGAGATCTCCATCATTACTGAGAGTTTTCTGTTACAGTGTGACCTCCACAGTAGCCAGCCTCCAAGACGGCCCCCAGTGAGCCTCGCCGCCTGGCACTCTTGCCCCCATGGAGTCCCCTCTCACATTGCATGAGGATTTGTCTGTGTGACCCACAGAATACAGCAGGTATGTTCCTCCAAGACTAGGTCATAGGAATATTATGGATCTGCCTCTCTCTCTGGGATCGTTTGCTCTGGAGAAAGTCAGCTGCCATGTCATGAGGAAGCCCACATGATGAAGAGCCTGCTATCAACCACAGGAGTGACCATGCGAGTAAATCCTCAGTCCAGGCAAGCCTTCAAATGACTGATATCCCTGCTGTGTTTGGACTGCAATCTCATGAGAGACACCAAGCCAATCCACCCAGAAATCCAGCCATTTCAGAATTCCTGACCTATAAAAACTGAATTTCCCAGTTGGTCTTCTTGACCTACTTTAAAACCTAGAAACACAGAACTGTTTGAAGTTAATATCTTACAGTTATCTGTGTGTGTGTATGTGTGTGTGTGTTTAACAGTCATAGCTAATATTTATTTACCATCTATCAGGCACTCCACAAGCATATTCTACTTTAATCCTCACACAACGCTGAGATAGGTCCTATAATTATCCCCATTTTAAATGAGTAAAGTAAAACTTAGAGGTGTTGATGAACTTTCTGAAGTTCAAACAGGCATTATATGATGCAACTGAGAAATGCTTGAGTCCAGACTTATAACTGCTACATTAAATTACTTTAACGATATTGTTCTGGCTACTATTACAGCATAAAAAATTACCCTTAAGTTTAGCAGCCTAAAAAAATTTTTTATTTTGCTCAGATTTTATAGGGCTCAGCTAGGCAGTTCTCACTTGTAGTGTCATGTGGTTATAGACAGATTTTGGCTGGGGCTGTAGTCATCTGAATCTCAACTGTGTTGGACATCCAAGATAGATCAACTTACATGGCTGTCAGTTGATGCTGGCTCTTGGATAGAAATGGGTTGTCAACCAGAACATCCACTCATGGACTCTCCAGCATGACAGCCTCAGAGTAACTGGACTTCTTACAGGAGGACCTTTCCCCCCAAACGAGAATCCCAAGAAAACCAGACAAAAGCTACATGGCCTTTTTAGACTTAACCTTGGAAATTACACAGCATCACACATCTGTTGCATTCCTTGGTTATAAGTGAGTGACTAAGTCGGTCCATATTCAAGGGAAGAGGACATAAATCCCACATCTCAATGGGAAAAGTATCAAAGGAATTGTGAATATGTTTAAACCCACCACAGACATTAGTTGGATGGATATTTGGATGCAGTGTCTCTTTTTGAAATTTGCTTCTAATGAAATCTAATGAAAGTTAAAATACTCTGGATCATTGCTTATAAGTACAGATGAGATTTTATGATTAATTGTGAATAACATTTGCTATAAGAAAAATTAAACTAACAATACTTGTTGATTTTATTAATTGATTAAGGCAGTCTAATTTGTAAGCATGCATGCATGTAGAAAAACCATATCATGGAGGACACGATTTAACCTTGAGTCAGTTCTTTATAATCAATATTTAAATATAAAAGCAATAACAGTAAAATTTTCATTAATAGATTACTGACAATTACTACATTTATTCATCATTTCTTTTTACATTAACAGGTTGTATTTATATTTTTGAGAGGAAATGAATATCTGGATGAGTTGTCATTTACAATTTTGCACCCAGTTCCAGTGTGGGGATTTTTTTGCAGACACCACCAAGCAAGTGGAATTGTAGGACATGAGCTGGGTGTTCTACAATTCAACTCATTTCTGACACTATCTACCTAGAGATAGCATCATTTCCCACAGATTAAGGACTCAGTCCTACAAGCTTGTGCTTCTCCCATCCTCACCCCACTTCAGAGGCCAGTCACAAGTCCAGGTTTTCACCTGGGCTTCTGACCTACTGGCTATAGATCAGAGGTTCCAATGACCTCTTCCTCAGGTTTGATTAATTTGCTAGAGAGGCTCACAAAACTCAGAGAAACATTTTACTTCCTAGATTACCAGTTTATTATAAAAGGATGTGACGCAGAAACAGCCAGATAGAAGAGATGCATAGGGTAAGGTATGGGGAAAGGGCGCAGAGCTTCCGTGCTCTCTCCTTGAGTGCCACTCTCCCCACATCTCTGTGTGCTCTCTGGATGCTCTCTGAACCCTGACCTTTTGGGTTTTTATGGAGGCTTCATTAGATAGGTATGATTGATTAAATCATTGGCCATTGGTGACTGAATTCAATCTCCAATCCCTTTGCCTCCCAGGAGTGAGGGGATGAGACTAAAAGTTATAAGCCTATAATCATATGGTTAGTTCCCCTGGCAATCAGCCCCCATCCTTAGGTTAGCTAGGGGCTTCCAAAAGTCACCTCATCAACTTAATAAAAGACAACTTTCCATGTGTAGGAAATTCCATGGGAGCTATGTGCCAGGTACCCAAAGAAGACCAAACATATTTGCTACTATAAATCACAATAATAATTGTTCAACATTGTACATGTGTGTGAGAGGAAAAGGAAGGGAGGGGAAAAAAAGTGGAGAGAAAAATAGGTAGGGAATAAAAACAAAAGATTCGGTCCAAGAGTTGGCAAACTACACAGACCAAATCCAGCCTGCCTATTTTTGTTTTCGTATGGCCTGTGAGATAAGAATAATTTTCACATTATAAATCTTTTTAAAAATACAAAGAAAGATAATGTTCAATGACCTGTGAAAACTAAAGAAATTAAAATTTTAATGTCTATAAATAAAGCTTTATTGGAGCACAGCCAAGCTCACTCATGTACGTATCGTCTATGGCTGCTTTAGAGCTACAACAGCAATGTCAAGCAGTTGTGACAGTACCCGTGTGGCCCATACTACCTAAAATATTTACTATGCTACTCTTTACAGAAGAAGTTTACCAGCCCTGATTTAGACAAAATGAGAATGAGAGTAAAAGAGAATGGGAATAATAGGTGAAGTTTTTATTCTTAGCATAAAACACAGTGGGTCACACAGAGACCATTATAATGCTGAGAGAAGTAAGTTTGTCAACATTTTAGTAAATTAATAGGAGTTGTGAAAGGAAAATCAATATGGAGTTGGTATTGCCAAGAGTATGCTCTAGAATGGAGCCAGGAGGCCATTTAGGAAGTGTAACTTATGCACATCTCAGCCTGGATGGAATTTAACCTTTGACCACTTATTGTCCTAATGAAGGCATCCAGAACAACTGCCAGAAATGCAAGATACTTATCAGACCCTTACCCTGAAACAACTCATGACAACCATCCCTTAAGGACAAATATTTCTTTCCTTGTTTCAGAGTACAAGCTCATGGCTTTGCCTTTACAAGCCCCTGACTCTTTCTTCGCCAGAACATTTTCAGTTTTACTCAAATCTGTGTCTCCTGAATTGCAATTCTTAAGACTCTAAATGAACTCCTTTCTTATGTGCAGTCTTCTGTGGGTTTTTTTGACTGACAGAGTATAAAAAGTTTTCCTTCCTGACTTTATACCTGTGATGCTAGAGTATTTGCCCTGCACATCTATGCCACTCTGCCAATGTAAAGCTGCAAATGTAGGGCTTCCCTGGTGGCGCAGTGGTTGGGAGTCTGCCTGCTGATGCAGGGGACGCGGGTTCGTGTCCCGGTCCGGGAAGATCCCACATGCCGCGGAGCGGCTGGGCCCGTGAGCCATGGCCGCTGAGCCTGCGCATCCGGAGCCTGTGCTCCGCAACGAGAGAGGCCGCAACAGTGAGAGGCCCGCGTACCGCAAAAAAAAAAAAAAAAAAAAGCTGCAAATGTAAACATACATCTTCAATAACTATAATTTAATTTTACATAGTTACAAATCAGAGGCTATAACAAGCAGATTTTTCGTGAATGTATGTGTGCCACAGATGTGAAAGTTCAGAGAGAATAAAGCTGGGGATGTACTTTCCATTGTACTCTTTTATTTATTTAATACCATACTGTAAATTATTAAAAAGACAGGTGCTCTTTGCCACCTAGTTTCTGTTGTTCTTTTGGCTAGCACTAGCAGAGGATCAACGTGCTGACAGGTAGCTACTACAAACTACAGTTTTAGCCAGGGACTCGTGAAGCTGGAACGTTGGAGAGCTGGACTGTATACATTTTTCTTTAGCTAGAGAAATAGATGCCAGCAAGAAACCTTAGTCTGTATTCCCCATCTAATAGACATTTCCAATCGTAAGCTAAATAACACAAGAACAGCAGCTTGGGTACAATAAATGCAGAGTCTTTCACCTCTAAGCTAAACTGAATTTAATCTACCCTGAATGACATTCCAGTTTTATCTTCTATAGAGAATCAATCACTCAACGGCTTTTCAGGGTTGGCTATTGAGTCCATAAGAGTGAATGGGATTACCCAAGGAGAGTGACAGGCTGGGGACAGAATATGCATGTCTCATGACATCACACCTGGGTCCAAGCTCCAACAGCTGGGGCATGGACAGGGACAAGCAAAAGTGATCTCAAGCTACAGAACACAAAAATCTACAGAAAGCTCTAGGAGCCAAGAGATTTCCAAAAATCAATACCCAGGTGAGACAACTAGACATCAAGTGCCTCCCGATATGATGTACCTATAGCAGCCAAAAATGTTTAAACTAACCCTAATCAAGCTTTTAACATCTAACTCTCAGTTATGAAGAAATACAGGGACTAGAGAATAATGAATATCATGAGGAAAAGTCTGACAAAATCAGAATATGAAATTTTCTATAAGAAAATTGCCCTATCTTGGAAAAGAATATTGGGACAGGGTGGAGGGAGGAAGGAGGAGAACTATTATAGATTAAAAGGAATTTAAGAGATATAATTTAAGAGATTTACATGTAATACACAGTCCTTAATTATATCTTGATTTAAAAAATACAATTAGATATTCTGGGAGAAAATGGGGGGAAATTTGAATACGTGGCTACGTAGGAGAATGTGCTTTTTTAAATTTAGAAATGTATACTACAATGTTTAGGCAAATTCTCCCAGATCTATAATTTACTTTAAAGTAGTTTAGCCGTTGCTGTATATAAAAAGGAAACAATATCATATCCATATGGAAGTAGTAGTTATATGTGTATTAATTCTACTTTTCTGTATGATTGAAAATTTTACTACAAAATGTTCTTTTAAAAAAACAAACAAAAACCTTTCTGGGCAAAGGAGGGGATAAGCCATATAGCAGCCTTATCAAAGCACTGATCTAAGGGTTTACACTAGAGTGACAGAATCCAACTAAGCCACACACAAAAAAATAGGGCAGAGAAAGCTGATTTGGAAAAGAAAGTGGAAGACAGGACCTCGAGTGATACCCTGATATGCTTGCACATAACCACGTGGTCTTTACATTCCTTGAACAGCTCTCATCCATGGCATAGGAGTTGATAGCATACCAGGCATGTTCACAAAGAAAACTGAGCCTTTGACCCCTGCCCCCTGACCCTCTTTCCCCTGTTTGCAAATTTCAGCTACTGGCCTTCCTGATAATCTTCTAATGGGACTATACTGATTTTTTGCATGAGTCTTTAGTTATGCACCTCCTTTGCCTTTTATATATATTTTTTAAATCTCATCAGAAGGTTCTGTGGACAGGAGCATCACTTTCTTCATTTGTTTCCATCTCTTTTAACTTGTATGGATTTTTTCTTTTGTATTCTGAAATTTGTTTCTGATAGCACTCAAACTTTGAAGATATTTTGCTTTCTATATTTTCAGGCTACAGGAGTATACTCATCTTACCTTTTATTTGGAATCTGCCCTCCTAAAACGAAGACACTTCTCTCTGTCCACGGTGCCCCTTCCAGGACTGCATGAGGACTTAGAGGGCAGCAGTCCTTCTGACTCAAGTTCTAGGACTTCCAATTCAATAGCCAAGTCTTCTTCATGGCCCAGAATTAGGTTCAGAGTAGCAGCTTCCAAGTTTCTAACTCTGATTTCTGTAAAATTAAATAATCAATAAAAGAAGTAAAGAATTTAGCATTGGGTATTATTTAACTCAGGTAATGCAACAGAAATCCAAAATTAATCCCTAAAATTAATATTGCTTCTGCGATCTGTGGAAAGAGTAAGACTTCCTTTCTTTTTTTTTAGCAAGGTAACTTTTTTTTGGCTGCATTGGGTATTCATTGCTGCACAGGGGCTTTCTCTAGCTGTGGCGAGCAGGGGCTACTCTTCATTGCGGTGCACAGGCTTCTCATTGTGGTGGCTTCTCTTGTTGCAGAGCACGGGCTCTAGGCGCATAGGCTTCAGTAGTTGTGGCACTTGAGCTCAGTAGTTGTGGCTCGTGGGCTCTAGAGTGAAGGCTCAGTAGCTGTGGCACACAGGCTTAGTTGCTCCTCAGCGTGTGGCATCTTCCCGGACCAGGACTTGAACCCATGTCCCCTGCACTGGCAGGCAGATTCTTAACCACTGTGCCACCAGGGAAGCCCCCAAGACTTCCTTTCTTCTACTTGGCCCTTACATTTATCCACTTATCCTCACTTAAATGATTATTATATCCTTGATTTTCCCAGGTATTCCTTTATAACATACTTCCTTACCCCATTTATCTTCTGCTGGCTTTTGGCAAAGTTTTCCCAAAAAATAAGAAATTGAGTTGGAATTAGAGAATAGAAATTGGACTTCCTGTGAGAGTTGACTCCACTCTATCACACTGCTTTCCTTCTAACCAACAAGGAAGAACAGGTTGGTGAGAGAAGAGACTTCTATTAGAAAGCAACTATTAGCTCCTATTAGTGAGGAAGGGGGATCAACCATATTTCCTAAGGGATTAGGTTTAGGAATAATGAATTAAACCCCAGCTTCTACTAGATCAATCTTGGTGGAAATAAGCCAATGAAGAGACTTGGGGGACGAGGTGGGCAAAACTAAAAGAGAAATAAGCCTTAATCACAGGTGTGACAGTTACAGGGTTGCAGAACCTGAAGCCAATGGGTGCTTCTGGCTTTCTTCTAAGACTGGGCCTCAGAAGCAGTCAAACCATTGTCCAAACAGAGTTACCACCAGCACATTCAATGCTGGCTAACTCCATTCAAGGGAGGATGCCCGGCACAAAAGAATGCCATGGCCTGGAACCAGTATTGATTCTACTAGTTAGTTATTTGTCAACCTTACCCACAATACACAGGAATCTATTTTTAAAAGCCTGTGTAGTAGGACTGCTTATATTAGATTAACCCATATTTGTAGGGTAAGGGGGATTCTCCATAGATGCCTTTTTTCATAAAGGGCAACTTCATATGCTTCAACCTATAAAACAGAAGAGTGGGACAAGCATTTTAGGGAGAGTATGGAAACATGTCAGGTAAGGCTATAGTAGAAGAAAGCATGTAGCTACCCTAAATGAGTATAAAATACTAGGTTCATATTAATTCTTGAGGTATTAAGAAACGTTAAAACATTATCGCAGAGCCAGGTTAGTGATTTAGGGAAATCCTGAAAGAGAAAGAATCCAGATGGCTAGAAATGGTAATGTTCAATCAGAGAAGAAGAAAAGAATAGGGAAGCTATAGATGTGGATATTTAGCAACATCTAAATATTCAATAACTGATTATTATACAGTTAGTTTGTGAATATTTATAAACAATGCAGTGATTGCTAAAGCAACTGTATATTTTGAACCAACAGCCAAATCATACCTAACAGTGAAACAAGACAGAAGAGATAATTTAGAAACAATAAGTCTGGAAAACTGAATACAAAATTTTCATTATTTCCAGATGATATAATTGTATAATCAGATAATTATAATCAATTGAAAACTCATTTTGATTAATAAGGCAGTTCAGTAAATTAGCTAAATAAAAGATAAATAAAGATCAATAGCTTTTCTACATTTTGTCAACCACCATTAGACATTTTAATAGAGGCAAATTCAGAAGGATGGCACCTGGCTAGTAATGCATGAATCAGCCTTGTGCAGTTTCCAAAAGAAATAGCTATGAAAATTCAGAAAAAGATGAAACTCTTAACAATGCTGAAAATTAACACTATAGGCCAACTACTGTGGGAATTGTGAAAAACTGGCACTAATTACAAGAACTATTGAGATCAAATGGCTATTGTAACTTGTGACCAAGTCATATACATACTTAGCATTATTCATCTTTTATAGTTGAGCAGTCAAGCAATAGTGCTTCATTTTTTTAACCTAAACAATTATAAAAATATAGGGTCAGGCATATTTTAAAATTAAAGGTTAAAAACTAGTAAAATGTAAAACAATGTAAAACGTGAAAATAATTCGAAGGGAAACAAACATAGCAACAATAAAAAAACTGTCCACATAGCAAAAGACAGACGAAAGGGAAGAAGAAAAAGAAGGAGGAGGAGCAGTGGTGGGATGGAGGCAAAAAGTGAGGCAAAAATAGAAAATGTAAAACAATATGGAAACAGCAGGTAAAACACTCAATTATGGCAATAAGTAAAAATGGGTTAAAGACAAAGTCTCCAGTAATGAACCTTAAACAAAATACAGCCACACATTGTTTATAAGAATCACACTTAAGAAAATGTGACCAAAAGAAAAAAAACATTAGACATCTAAGCATGTGGAAATGCTTCTCAAACACAAAAGGATGCAAAAATTAAACAATTGCAAAGTGATGCAAATGCAAAGATAATTAGCAAGTGAAATAATAGTATATTAAAAATAAGAAAAAAGTATAACTAGCATGAACCATTATGTATTAATTAAAAGCAACAGAATGTACAAGTGTAACTGAGCAACATCCTATGGGGTCTTCCTGGGATAGACCCCCATCCCAGGTCCTCTGCCTGCCTTTTGTTTGTAGAAAAACTGAAGTCTCCCAGGCCACCCCTGAGTCACAAAAGCCTGGCTGATGAATTAATTACTGAAAAGATGTGAACAAAAATAACATTTGGGAGAACTGGTAATTATTTAAACAGTAAATCAGCCATATAGTAGTCACAGGTTCTTTAATTCCTCCCTGAAATACACAAATAACAGTGTCTGATGCACATTCCTCCAGATAGAAAGATGAGAAAGAACATAAGTAAATTAGGTCTTAAGTAAATTAAGACCTAAGTAAATTAGACTATAGAAAGTTGAAAGAGTCCATCCTCTCACCCTAACAACCAAAACAAACCAAATAAGCTGAAAAATCAAAAATTTTAAGTGAATCAGAAATCTGAATGTGGCACATGAAAAGATTCTCAATATCACTAATTATTAGAGAACTGCAAATCAAAACTACAATGAGGTATCACCTTACACTGGTCAGAATGGCCACCATGAAAAAATCTATAAACAATAAATGCTGGAAAGGGTGTGGAGAAAAGGGAACCCTCCTGCACTTTCAGTGGGAATGTAAATTGGTACAGCCACTATGGAAGACAGTATGGAGGTTCCTTAAAAAACTAAAAATAGAACTACCATATGACCCAGCAATCCCACTCCTGGGCATATACCTGGAGAAAACCATAATTCGAAAAGATACATGCACTCCAATGTTCATTGCAGTACTATTTACAATAGCCAGGACATGGAAGCAACCTAAATGTCCATCAACAGAGGAATGGATAAAGAAGATGTGGTATGTATATACAATGGAATATTACTCAGCCATAAAAAAAGAACAAAATAATGCCATTTGCGGCAACATGGATGGACCTAGAGATTGTCATACTGAGTGAAGTAAGTCAGACACAGAAAGACAAATATCATATGATATCGCTTATTTGTGGAATCTAAAAAAAAGAGTACAAATGAATTTATTTACAAAACAGAAGTAGAGTCATGGATGTAGAAAACTCATGGTTACCAGGGGATAAGGAGGGGGGAGGGATAAATTGAGAGACTGGGATTGACATAGACACACTACTATATATAAAATAGATAACTAGTAAGAACCTGCTGTATAGCACAGGGAACTCTACTCAGTACTCTGTAATGGCCTATATGGGAAAAGGATCTAAAAAAAAGAGTGGATATATGTATATGTATACATATATGTATATGTATTCACTTTGCTGTACACCTGAAACTAACATTGTAAATGAACTATACTCCAATAAAAATTTTAAAAAAAGAAATCTGAGGATAAGCATACAAAGAAACCTAAATGAATTAATTCAAGAAATGAAAAAGCCCTTCTTAGGAGAAAAGAGACCACAGCTGCTTTTATCCCAGGCATAGTGTCAAGAATGAGGACAAATGTAAAAGATGTGTTTAAGGAGGAATGCCACATGGAATTATACATGCAAATTCAAAGGAGCCCCAGCCACAGAGCGTATCTGAACCCATATGCCAACCATTTCCCATAGTTCTTCACCTGGTACAAAGATAATTCCCCAGCAACTCAGAAAGCTGGTAGTCAGAATATAAAGGAGAAAAAAAATCATCAAGAGTTTGGAAAGCTGGTGGCTCACCTATAAAGCACCAAGGAATTTCTGGAATCTTGCCAGTGCTTTGTCGCCAAACATTATTGAAGGAAAAGTCCTGACCCTACCCTAAGATGTTGAAGCCAGTGGTGAACTGAATCAAACAAAAGCTAAAAAAAATTAATTAGTAACTGATCAGCTCAACAACAACAGATGACCACATTAACTTAGCTGCCACTCTAGCAGTGTGGCCAAAGAAGTAGCATGCTCTTTTAGGAGGTAAATATTAACTTCAGTGTCTAGTATCCTTTTATGCACAATCGCCTCTATGCAATCAAACATTATGAGACACACAAAGAAGCATGAAAATGTGGCCTGTGATCAGGATAGAAAAGTATCTCTATATAGAAGACCCAGAGATGGCTCAAAGGTTGGAATTGTTAGACAGGGACTTTAATAAAATGCTAACAGCTCCAGGGGAAAATGTGGACAACATGCATGAAGAGACAGAATTTCGCAATCAGTTGCAAGCTGTTAAAAAAAAATGTTAGAAATGGAAAATACTATATCAGAAATGTTGACTGAATATATGAGTAAACATTCTTACCTTATCTTAAAAGAAAAGCATTCAGCCTTTGACCATTAAGTATGAAGTTAATTGCAGGGTTGGGGGAGAGGGGTGCAAGTTTGTTTTTTTTTTTTTAACATGTCTTCATATTGAAGAAATATCCTTTTTGTTGGGAGTTCATTTTATTATGAATAAGGGATGAATTTTGTCATGTTTTTCTGCATCAATTTGGACAATTTAGTTGCATCAGAAGTGGCATTCTCTAGAACAATCCTGACTCACTAAAGCATGGTGAAAGCATTATTTGGGAAAAGGATGAGGGGGCAAGGACTGATGAATCTTTACTGCTGAGATAGCTCCCAATTTACCTGTAACATGAAACAGCAGTTGCGCCATCACTTACAGAGGTGAAAGTCACCAGTGGAATTTAGAAATGATAGACCCAACACGCAAGCAGTTGGCTCACTGGACACATAAAAAAATGCAAAGTCATGACAAACAAGCTAAATATACAATCCCTTTGGTTATTTTTGTCTGCAATAGCTAAAACCAAAGTAAAGCAAAATGTTAAGGTGAATTCTGGTGCGACATTACGCTCAGATTTTGGTCTCTAGCCTTAGGGCCACTATGCAAAGGAAAGTTTATGCTGGAAAAACAAATAGCAGTTCTATAACTTCTGGTCACCAAAACGATAGTCAAGGCTGTGGAGGGACAAAAAACTACTGAAATCAGAAAATATAATGTGAAGGACTTATCTCATTTTGTGAATCAATGTCATCAGGTTCCTGAAGAACGTTTACTAAATTGATTGTGAGAGCAAGAAACTTAAGGGTAGGTTTTTTGTTTTTGTTTTTTGATTTCGTACGTTGCAGAATGGAGGAGCATGTTTGAGTGGACGCGAGACCCAAATCTCACTATCGAACAATCACAGATGACGGTATAGTTTCTCTAGGAGGAAAGGCCCCAAAAAGAGCTGACAAGCAGACCACATGGGGCCCCTACTGGTGACCCTGGGAGGCTATAAGTGGGTCCTACAGGAATGAACAGTTACTCTAGACAGAGATTTGCATAGCTGGTGGCAAATGCAAGTGCTCAAAACACTATAAAAGAACTGAGACAGAACTTACTATACCAATTTGGACCACCAAATTATATTCCTTTAGACCAAGAGCACAGTGTACAGCCAATAGTCTGAGAATAATTTAATGATAACTCATAAAATGTAGCAATGGTTTTTAAATCTGCATTTTGAAACTTGTGATAAACACCTACATAACTATGATAAAGGAAAACATACAATTTTTTAACTGGAAAACCTGCTTCATTTTAATATAATTCTTCATTTATTTGTTCTCTATATTCATCTTAAAATCCTCATAAATTGCATCTTCTCCATAAGCTACTTGGTGTCTACAAAAGTAGCATACAGCAAATGCACAAAAATCTGTAAAGGTAGTGAACATGATAGTGTTGATGACAATAGCTGATGTGTAGATAAAAAGTACATAGCTAATTAAAAACTTAATTTCCATTTCATTATAAAAGAGTATCTAGGAATAATGAGAACAAAAGAAGAAAAGTTAACAGAAAAAAATATTGGGATTTTTAAAAGCAAGATCCAAAAGGAAGGTGGGACAGAAAGCAAAAGAAAGAAATCACTTAACAAAACCATTCAGTAAAACATGTAATAAGAATCAGGAAATGCCTAAGGCACTGATACAGCAGCAATTAGAGCCACCTCTTCCATTAACATTCTATTTGATGCCTCAGGGAGTCTCAACTCACATTCCTGGGAGCCATCACTCTTGAAGGTTGGTTTACTTATTGTCTTGCCCTTTTTTCTTTTAGAATTATTAAACTCTCTATCAATGGTATTAAAACAAAATGTCTAACATGGACAAGAAATTGCTTGTAGCAAGAATTTGATTGTTCTGTGAATGGAGTACTTAATTATTTTGATTTTGATTGAGTACGGGGTAAGATGAATAGGCCTTGCCATTTTACATAAATTCATTAATAACAGATATCCATTCCTTTATATTCAACAAATGCCCCCATTTTGTGCATTTTTTCCTGTAGTTCTTGATACGATGGTAGTGATGAAAGAAGTACCAGAGAAACTACAGGCCTCTCCAAGGCCAAGAGCATCCTGGGATATAGTCATCTGTGTTAAAGCTGGAAAGGATGTAAGAGTTTATCTGTTTGCATTTCCTCATTTTGACACAGGAAAAGCTTCAAATCCATTGAGGCTCACCCAGAATCACACAGGTGGTTAGTTGCAGATCTAGAGTAAAGCCACTATCTCCTCACTACATTTTTGCTACTCCCCGCTCTCTACATTTCATAATCCATCATATTCTATATCAAACTAGGAATCAATTTGTATTAGTTGGGGTTCTCCCAAGAAACAGAGCCAATAGGATGTGTACATAGAAAGAGATTTCTTATAACCAATTGGCTCGCATCATTATGGAGGTTGGCAAGTCCAAAATCTGCAGTGTGGGCTGGTAGCCT
Organism: Leucopleurus acutus; assembly: GCF_964270905.1. NCBI lineage: Eukaryota > Metazoa > Chordata > Mammalia > Artiodactyla > Delphinidae > Leucopleurus > Leucopleurus acutus. The sequence continues at coordinate 65,880,941 of NC_139149.1, read as the reverse complement.
CAGATCCAGGAGAGCCTATGGTGCAGGGTAAGTCCAGAGTTAAGGGAAATTCACACAAGGATCTTAAAGACATATCTACCTTAAGAAGTCACACAGGAAGCTTTCGTTCAGGTCTCAAAGTGTGTGGACAGGGGATGAATTTACAGATATCAAAATTCCACCACTATAATTCTGACTAGGATTTTATATTTAAGACAACAATAAAATTATTTAAATGTAAGATTTATTATTTATTAGCTTCCATTCCTGTCTTCTGATTCATTTGGCTTTCTGATCTATACTCACAAGCACTAAGGTTACTTTGAATACACTTCAAGGATGTTGCTATTGCAAAATGACTTGACTATGAAACTAGTCTTTTTAGGGGCACCATCTGTTGTTCATGACACTTAAAATAAAGGAGATTTCAGTTGCTAAATATTCCACAGGAACATATGAAGAGAATTCAAAGGGTTTGGATTTCTAAGAAAACACAATATCCCCTAAGCACAATGAAACCCTTTCTTCAAACTGTTTGTAATAACAAAGTAATGTTTAATTATATTTGATATACATAGATCTTTTCTGGAAAAACAAAATAATACATGAATTAGATCAAGCCTTCTGTAAAGCAAGTGGAATGATGAAAATCAGTGATATTCTTATTTATAATCATGTAAGGACAGAAACAAATGGAAGTAAAGCCACCTTCACAAAATAAAATGGTTCTGAAAAGGCTAACTGATGTGTTCCCCTTACATAAGACATAAATATGAGTCAATTGTGCAATGACAGAGTTGAGCTTTGGAGGCCAAGTGGCCTAACAGAGTTTTTCCTGAGGGGTTAATCAGAGTTCCCAGGCCTTAGAGACTCATTTTTAAATGACTTGAATATGCTAGAATGTCTCCTAGGAATAACTGATGAATACTAATTAAGATTCCAAATTCTTTGCAAATAAAAAGTTAGAAGACAAATGTTTAGACATACGAGTACCTATTAGTAATGTTTTGAGCTCCTCGGATGAAGGGTTTTCAAGAACAGCTCAGTTGGACTATTGCAGAAGAACAGGAACTGCCACCTTTTGTGAACCACTCTAATCTATAATAATCTACCTTGTCAATAAACAAGTTAAACTGTGTCTTTGTCAGAGAGCTGGGGTCAGAAAGTATTATCGTAGATTGTCATTTTGCTCTCTACATGGTGCACTACACATCATTTTAAAATGATACGCTGTGTTCAATATTTTATATGACTGAAGGATAACTCTAGACTTGAATTTATTGCCATACATACATGCAGCTAAATCATATATTACATCAAACAAATCATATATTACATCAAACACTATTTTCAAGATATCAGCTAGCATAACTGATGATAAACTGTTTTATATTTAAATTCATTTTGTCTCATTTTTCATTTGCCACTTTATTGCTTTATAGCTATCTAAAATATTTTACACCTGGAAAATTCTTTGACATCTTTACACAAAATCTAATTCTTTTGGAGTTGGATAACTAAAAAAGAACACTTGCTCCCTTTATGAAAAATACTTTAAGATTTGGTTTTATTTTCTTTTTATCTTGGAGTTGCTGTGATTTGGGGAAGAGCGCTTTACAGACAAAAATCAATGCCTTCTTATTGCAAATGCTTCTTTTCAATATGGCTGAGAAAAAAATCAGGATACAAATGGTCTCTTATATTTATCTCTGAATTATTGATATCTTGTGCAAATACCAATTCATCCTAAATTTCAATTAGAATTTTATTTAATTGTCCTCAAATTTCCTCACAGTGACTATTTCAACACTTAAACATCAACAATAATCTTACATTCCAAAGTTTAAACCAGTAACTTCACTCAACAAAAATCAATGAGGTGCTTTCCAAGACTTTGAATCATTTAGAACATAGAAAACTCAATAAGCCAAGAGTTTTCTTATTTAAAAGAAAGAAGAATGCTATCTAACATAGGCAGAGATCACACAGTGATTACAGCAAGCATTTATCCCTTTGAAATAAAATAATTGACTGACAACCTGAAAACAGATTTGCTCAAAAGATTTTTTTTTTCTTTTCTGAAAATGTTATGATAGCCTAGCAGTGTAATTAAGTGAACAGACTTGGGTTTGTAAGTATAGAGACTGACATTTTATTTATTTTTCATGGTTTTAGTAGAACCTCTTAACGTGATATGGGGCCCACCAACTAGTTATTAAAGCTCCTAATTTTCTTAAACTCAAGGTGATTCAGGCACAGTGATCGCAGTGTTAAAGTAGAAGCCAAATTAGCCAAAGTAATTCTGCACAATTATTTTGTACAATATATGATAATCTATAAGGCATTATATCTTTTTTTTTTAACACCTTTATTGGAGTATAATTGCTTTACAATGGTGTGTTAGTTTCTGCTATATAAAAAAGTGAATCAATTATACATATATCCCCATATCTTTTCCCCCTTGGATCTCCCTCCCACCCACCCTCCCTATCCCACCCTCCCTATCCCACCCCTCTAGGTGGTCACAAAGCACCAAGCTGATCTCCCTGTGCTATGCGGCTGCTTCCCGCTAGCTATCTATTTTACATTTGGTAGTGTATATATGTCCATGCCACTCTCTCACTTTGTCCCAGCTTACCCTTCCCCCTCCCCGTAACCTCAAGTCCATTTTCTAGTAGGTCTGCGTTTTTACTCCCATCTTGCCCCTAGGTTCCTCATGAGCATTTTTTTTTTTTTTTAGATTCCATATATATATATATGTTAGCTTATGGTATTTGTTTTTCTCTTTCTCACTTACTTCACTCTGTATAACAGACTCTAGGTCCATCCACCTCACTACAAATAACTCAATTTTGTTTCTTTTTAGGGCTGAGTAATATTCCATTGTATATATGTGCCACATCTTCTTTATCCATTCATCTGTCGATGGACACTTAGGTTGTTTCCGTGTCCTGGCTATTGTAAATAGAGTTGCAATGAACATTGTGGTACATGACTCTTTTGGAATTACAGTTTTCTCAGGGTATATGCCCAGTAGTGGGATTGCTGGGTCGTATGGTAGTTCTATTTTTAGTTTTTTAAGGAACCTCCATACTGTTCTCCATAGTGGCTGTATCAATTTACATTCCCATGAACAGTGCAAGAGGGTTCCCTTTTCTCCATACTCTCTCCAGCATTTGTTGTTTGTAGATTTTTTGATGATGGCCATTCTGACCAGTGTGAGATGATATCTCATTGTAGTTTTGATTTGCATTTCTCTAACGATTGGTGATGCTGAGCATTCTTTCATGTGTTTGCTGGCAATCTGTATATCTTCTTTGGAGAAATGTCTATTTAGGTCTTCTGCCGATTTTTGGATTGGGTTGTTTGTTTTTTTGATATTGAGCTGCATGAGCTGCTTGTATATTTTGGAGATTAATCCTTTGTCAGTTGCTTCATTCGCAAATATTTTCACCCATTCTGAGGGTTGTCTTTTCGTCTTGTTTATGGTTTCCTTTGCTGTGCAAGAGCTTTGAAGTTTCATTAGGTCCCATTTGTTTTTTGTTCTTATTTCCATTTCTCTAGGAGGTAGGTCAAAAAGGATCTTGCTGTGATTTATGTCATAGAGTGTTCGGCCTATGTTTCCCTCAAAGAGTTTGATAGTTTCTGGCCTTACACTTAGGTCTTTAATCCACTTTGAGCTTATATTTGTGTACGGTGTTAGGGAGTGTTCTAATTTCATTCTTTAAATGTAGCTGTCCAGTTCTCCCAGCACCATTTATTGAAGAGACTGTCTTTTCTCCACTGTATATTCTTGCCCCCTTTATCAAAGATAAGGTGACCATATATGCGTGGGTTTATCTCTGAGCTTTCTATCCTGTTCCATTGATCTATATTTCTGTTTTTGTGCCAGTACCATACTGTCCTGATTACTGTATCTTTGCAGTATAGTCTGAAGTCAGGGAGCCTGATTCCTCCAGCTCCATTTTTCTTTCTCAAGATTGCTTTGGCTATTCAGCGTCTTTTGTGTTTCCATACAAATTGTGAAATTTTTGCTCTAGTTCTGTGAAAAATGCCATTAGTAGTTTGATAGGGATTGCACTGAATCTGTAGATTGCTTTGGATAGTATAGTCATTTTCACAATGTTGATTCTTCCAGTCCAAAAAAATGGTATATCTCTCCATCTATTTGTATCATCTTTAAATTCTTTCATCAGTCTCTTATAATTTTCTGCATACAGATCTTTTGAGTCTTAGGTAGGTTTATTCCTAGGTATTTTATTCTTTTTGTTGCAGTGGTAAATGGGAGTGTTTTTTTTGTTTGTGTGTGTGTGTGTGTGTACACGGGCCTCTCACTGTTGTGGCCTCTCCCAATGCGGAGCACAGGCTCTGGATGTGCAGGCTCAGTGGCCATGGCTCGCAGGCCCAGCCGCTCCACGGCATGTGGGATCTTCCTGGACCGGGGAACAAATCCGTGTCCCCTGCAGCGGCAGGCAGACTCTCAACCACTGCACCACCAGGGAAGCCCTAGGGAGTGTTTTCTTAATTTCACTTTCAGATTTTTCATCATTAGTGTATAGGAATGCAAGAGATTTCTGTGCATTAATTTTGTATCCTGCTACTTTACTAAATTCATTTATTAGCTCCAGTAGTTTTGTGGTAGCATCTTTAGGATTCTCTGTGTATAGTGTCATGTCATCTGCAAACAGTGACAGCTTTACTTCTTCTTTTCTGATTTGAATTCCTTTTATTTCTTTTTCTTCTCTGATTGCTGTGGCTAAAACTTCCAAAACTATGTTGAATAAGAGTGGTGAGAGTGGGCAACCTTGTCTTGTTCCTGATCTTAGTGAAAATGCTTTCAGTTTTTCACCATTGAGGACGATGTTTTCTGTGGGTTTGTCATATATGGCCTTTATTATGTTGAGGTAAGTTCCCTCTATGCCTACTTTCTGGAGGGTTTTTATCATAAATGGCTGTTGAATTTTGTCGAAAGCTTTCTCTGCATCTATTGAGATGATCGTATGGTGTTTCTCCTTCAATTTGTTAATATGGTGTATCACACTGATTGATTTGCGTATATTAAAGAATCCTTGCATTCCTGGGATAAATCTCACTTGATCATGGTGTATGATTCTTTTAATGCGCTGTTGAATTCTGTTTACTAGTATTTTGTTGCGGATTTTTGCATCTATGTTCATCAGTGATATTGGCCTGTACTTTTCTTTCTTTGTGACATCTTTGTCTGCTTTTGGTATCAGGGTGATGGTGGCCTCGTAGAATGAGTTTGTGAGTGTTCCTCCCTCTGCTATATTTTGGAAGAGTTTGAGAAGGGTAGGTGTTAGCTCTTCTCTAAATGTTTGATAGAATTCACCTGTGAAGCCATCTGGTCCTAGGCTTTTGTTTGTTGGAAGACTTTTAGTCACAGTTTCAATTTCAGTGCTTGTAATTGGTGTGTTCATATTTTCTATTTCATCCTGGTTCAGTCTCAGAAGGTTGTGCATTTCTAAGACTCTGCCCATTTCTTCCAGGTTGTCCATTTTATTGGCATATAGTTGCTTGTAGTAATCTCTCATGATCCTTTGGTATTTCTGCAGTGTCAGTTGTTACTTCTTTTTCATTTCTAATTCTATTGATTTGCGTCTTAGTTCTTCTAGGTCCTTGTTAAATGTTTATTGTATTTTCTCCATTCTATTTCCAAGATTTTGGATCATCTTTAGTATCATTATTCTGAATTCTTTTTCACATAGCCTGTCTATTTCCTCTTCATTTGTTTGGTCTGGTGGGTATTTACCTTGCTCCTTCATCTGCTGTGTGTTTCTCTGTCTTCTTATTTTGCTTAACTTACTGTGTTTGGCGTCTCCTTTTCACAGGCTGCAGGCTCGTAGTTCCTGTTGTTTTTGGTGTCTGCCCCCAGTGGCTGAGGTTAGTTCAGTTGGTTGTGTAGGCTTCCTGGTGGAGGGGACTAGTGCCTGTGTTCTGGTGGATGAGTCCGGATCTTGTCTTTATGGTGGGCAGGTCCACGTCTGGTGGTGTGTTTTGGGGTGTCTGTTGCCTTATTATGATTTTAGGCAGCCTCTCTGCTAATGAGTGGGGTTGTGTTCCTGTCTTGCTAGTTGTTTGGCATACAGTGTCCAGCTCTGTAGTTTGCTGGTCGTTGAGTGGAGCTGGGTCTTGCCGTTGAGATGGAGATCTCTGGGAGATTTTCACCATTTGATATTATGTGGAGCTGGGAGGTCTCTGGTGGACCAATGTCCTGAACTTGGCTCTCCCACCTCAGAAGCACAGCCCTGATGCCTGGCTGGAGCACCAGGAGCCTGTCATCCACATGGCTTAGAAGAAAAGGGAGAAAAATAAGAAAGACAGAAAGAAGAAGATAAAATAAAAGTTATTAAAATAAAAAATAATTTAAAAAAAATTTTTAATAAAAAAAGAAAGAAAGAAGAGAGCAACCTAACCAAAAAACAAATCCACCAGTGATAACAAGCACTAAAAACTATAGTAAAAAAAACAAAACAAAACAAAAATGGACAGACCAAACCCTAGGACAAATGGTAAAAGCAAAGCTACACAGATGAAATCACACACAGAAGCATACACATACACACTCACAAAGGGAAAAATATATATATATTGTTGCTCCCAAAGTCCACCTCCTCAATTTGGGATGATTTGTTGTCTATTCGTGTATTCCACAGATGCAGGGTACATCAAGTTGATTGTGGAGATTTAATCTGCTGCTCCTGAGGCTGCTGGGAGAGATTTCCCTTTCTCTTTGTTCGCACAGCTCCTGGGGTTCAGCGTTGGATTTGGCCCAGCCTCTGTGTGTAGGTCACCTGAGGGCATCTGTTCTTTGCTCAGACAGGATGGGTTAAAGGAGCAGCTGATTAGGGGGATCTGACTCATTCAGGCGGGGGGGAGGCAGGGGTACGGAGTGCTGGGAAAGCCTGTAGCGGGAGAGCCCAGCATGACGTTGCACCAGCATGAGGCGTGCTGTGTGTTCTCCTGGGGAAGTTGTCTTTGGATCACGGTACCCTGGCAGTGGCGGGCTGCACAGGCTCCCAGGAGGGGAGGTGTGGATAGTGACCTGTGCTTGCGCACAGGCTCCTTGGTGGCTGCAGCAGCAACCCTAGCATCCCATGCCCGTCTCTGGGGTCCGCGCTGATAGTCGCAGCTCACACCCATCTCTGGAGCTCCTTTAAGCAGCGCTCTTAATCCCCTCTACTTGCGCACCAGGAAACAAAGAGACAAGAAAAAGTCTCTTGCCTCTTCGGCAGCTCCAGACTTTTTCCCGGACTCCCTCCTGGCTAGCTGTGGCACACCAGCCCCCTTCAGGCTGTGTTCACGCAGCCAACCCCAGTCCTCTCCCTGGGATCCAACCTCTGACCTCCGACCTCCAAAGCCCGAGCCTCAGCTCCCAGCCCCCACCCACCCCAGCGGGTGAGCAGACAAGCCTCTCCGGCTGGTGAGTGCTGGTCTGCTCCAATCCTCTGTGTGGGAATCTCTCCGCTTTGCCCTCTGCACCCCTGTTGCTGTGCTCTCCTCCGTGGCTCCGAAGCTCCCCCGCTCTGCCACCCACAGTCTCTCCCCGTGAAGGGCCTTCCTAGTGTATGGAAACCTTTCCTTCTTCACAGCTCCCTCCCACTGGTGCAGGTCCCATCCTTATTCTTTTGTCTCTGTTTTTTCTTTTTTCTTTTGTCCTGCCCAGATACATGGGGAGTTTCTTGACTTTTGGGAGGTCTGAGGTCTTCTGCCAGCGTTCAGTAGGTGTTCTGTAGGAGTTGTTCCACATGTAGATGTATTTCTGATGTGTTTGTGGGGAGGAAGGTGATCTCCACGTCTTACTCTTCTGCCATCTTGAAGCTCCTCTAAGGCATTATATCTTGATATTTAGGATCACATGCCAGTAGATTGTGATTAGTAAAACACAAAATTGTAGATTATTAAAAATAATCTACATAGATCAAATACATGATTGTTTAATGGGCATTTACCTATGACTAACCTCTGAAGGCCCTGGGTGTAATATTACATCGCAAGTAGACATAAATCAAGAAGAAAGATGATACAGGGAGCAGAGGAGCCTGGTGTTTGTGTCTCTCTCACTCAAGTGAAGATAAAGTCCATGCAACTTCCAGTAAATTAATTGGTGTCTAGTTCTCAACCCCCTTACCCACCTCCATAAAATAAAAATGATGACGCATGCCAAGGATCACAGGAATGCCAGGATATGAAAAGATTACCTTTTCCAACTACACCCTAAATTCTCAAACAAAATACTCCAGGTAAACTGTATTAAGATAACTTCATTTTCCACTGTCAATTTTATATTTATTTATAGTTACTCTATGGGGAAAACAGGTCTCTAGTAAATTGGCTGGAATGAACTAGCTGTAAACTTACTGAAGACTATAGTGGGGACATGGTCGTAGGAATGCAGATCACATTGTACACCTTAAGTTTACACAATGTCATTTGTCAATTACATCTCAATAAAGCTGGAGATAAAAGGAAAAATAAAATAAGAATGCAGAAGGAAATGCTAAAGGCAAATAAACCTCCAGGCCTACTATGTTTATATAATTCTAATGGTTTGAATGTAAAGAGTAATGTGATGGGAATCCCGTAAAAGAATAGAACATGGATGGATTATCAGAAAGAGGAATCTAACATTTCCAGGAGCACAATGTGTTAAATTGTGGTAATAGTGACAGTAATGATTAAAATGAAATCAAATCAAGTACTTAAATAAAATGTAAAGAAACAGTAAATCTTCAGGTAAAAGCATAACATCCTTGCAACGGCAGAATCTTTGGCCAAGATTTTCAAGAGAGTTTCTATTCTTATTCGTAGGTTTATAGACTACTTTATAGTCATGACTAACTGCCACATACATCCACCAAATAATCTATCAACCCTTCATGAATTTATCTGTTTTTAGCTAACAGCACATGTCTTACTCCAGTGGGTACCTATTTGGAAGCTCTACTAGAACTCTATGGATCATGTAAGATCAGCTCTCCTAAGGAAACAAAGGGTTATTAGCAGAAGATGGGAATGCTAGACATTTAAATAAAAAAGTAGGTATCTTACTGGATTACTATGAGGCTTTAAATAAGACTACAAATGTAAAGTTCTTAGCACAGTACCTGGTACATAATAAGTGGTCACTAAATGTTAGTTATTAAAGTGGGGACTCTCTCTCCCTCTCCAGATATTCTTACTTTTGCCTGTGAAGTATGATTGACTGCCTTTTAGGTTCAGAAATATTGAGAAGCCATCTTCCTCTCTCAGTCTCTCTCTTCCTTTCCCTTCCCTCCCCACCCCCCACCATTAGATAGGAAGAGTGACTTATCTTATTGGTAAGGTTTAGAAAACCAATAAGCAAGAATGACTCTGCTTTCCCAAGGTTCCCCTTTTGCAATAGCCTGTCACCAGGAAGCAGAAATATATTCTTTCCCTGCTCTACAGGAAGCAGAGTGAGATCACAGCCCATGGCTTGCCTTCTAGAAGTCAAACTAGAAGCCTACCTCTTCCTTTGGAATATAAGGCATGTTGATTACCCATGCATCTAGCCAAATGTCTACTTTTAGTCTCTTCTAAAATGGCCACCACAAATATGTAGTGAGGGCAAGTCTCAAGAAATGTGATTGTGGTGGCAAGTCTACAGTCCAGGTTTACCAGAAAAAAAAATCAAACTAGTATCATGCTTCTATATATGAATCGTGCATATTGTTTTTACTGAATCCAAACTCAGTACAAAGAAAGTACAATTATGAACAATTAATGAAAGGAAAGTAAGTTTAAACGTGTTATCTTTCCTCACAAGGTAAAACAAAAGTATTCAATTATTACTATTATTCCCCTAGAGAAAGAAGCTAAAATAGAAGAATAATCCAGTGTTGGTAACCTCACCCTGGATAAGCAGTCCACTTCTCAAAGATAAGCCCCTGGGTGCTCATAATGGCAGAACAGGTGATTCACATCAGCGAACAGATTGTGTTGTGTTACTTCAGAAGATTATTACCTCTGGGAAAAAAAGAGTGGATGAGAAACTCTTGGTTTTCATAAGAAAATTTAGTTTCTATCCAAAAAAACAAACAACTTGATTTTAAAATGCACAGAAGACCTGATTAGACATTTTTCCAAAGAAGATATACATGAAAAGATGCTTAACATGGCAAATTGTCAGAGAAATGCAAATCAAAACCACAATGAGATATCCCTTCACATCTGTCAGAATGGCTATCATCAAAAAGTCCACAAATAACAAATGTTGGCAAGGATGTGGAGAAAAGGGAAACCTAGCATACTGTTGGTGGGAATGTAAATTGGAAAACAGTATGGAGGCTCTTCAAAAGACTAAAAATAGAACTACCATATGATCCAACAATTCAACTCCTGGGTATATATCCAAAAAAAACCCCAAAGCACTAATTCAAAAATATACATGCACCCCAATGTTCATAGCAACAATATTTACAATAGTTGAGATATGGAAACAACCTAAGTATCCATCAACAGATGAATGGATAAAGAAGATGTGGAATATATTTATACAATGAAATATTACTCAGCCATAAAAAAGAATGAAATCCTGCCATTTGCAGCAACATGGATGAACCTAGAGATTATACTAAGTGAAGTCAGACAGAGAAAGACAAAAACTCCGTTATCACTTATATGTGGAATCTAAAAAATAAAGCAAACAGATGAATATAATAAAACAGAAACAGACTCACAGACACAGAGCACAAGCTAGTGGTTACCAGTGGTGAGAGGGAAAAGGGAAGGGGCAAGGTAGGGGGAGGGGATTAAGAGGTACAAACTACTATATATAAAAGAAATAAGCTACAAGGATATATTGTACAGCAGTGGGAATATAGCCAATAGTTTAAAATAACTTTAAATGGAGTATAATCTATAAAAATATTGAATCACTATATTGTACACCTGAAAGTAATGTAATATTGTAAATCATCTATAATTTTAAAAAAAGAAAATTTAGTTTCTGGCTTATCAATAAAGGGAATTTAAAACATGGAGTTACCCTGGGCTTCCCTGGTGGCGCAGTGATTGAGACTCCACCTGCCGATGCAGGGGGCACGGGTTCGTGCCCCGGTCCGGGAAGATCCCACATGCCGCGGAGCAGCTGGGCCCGTGAGCCATGGCCGCTGAGCCTGCGCGTCCGGAGCCTGTGCTCCGCAACGGGAGAGGCCACAACAGTGAGAGGCCCGCGTACCGCAAAAACAACAACAACAACAAAACAAAACATGGAGTTACCCTGATAAGGGTATGCTTTCAAACCGCTTCACTTGAAAAGTATAATATTTTATGGCTTCTTGCCGATTACCTGATTATACACAGGTCAAGGGCTTCATTTTAAAAATCCTAATGTTTTCTGAGCAACCTTACCTTCTAAAGGTCCAGGTTGTCATGTGTCAGGGGATAACAGTTACACACCCGCTTCACCAACTTCTTAACCTCACCCATGCCTGCTGCTCTTTATTGTCCCAGCCAATGAATGTCCTGGTCAGTGTGCTGGTATCTCACACCCACAGATTTGCTGAATCCATCCAAATAGTTCTCCATCCTGGCCCCCCCGGGAGTTGTTCTAATTTGAACAACTTATCTGTCACTTTGATTTTCTGATTAATAATTCAATGACGAGAGTTAAAATTTTAAAGCACTTAATGAAGTTTTGACTGTTCAGCCTTCATTCTTAACCAATGAGAAAACAAAGTGAGAGTAGTAAACACAGGAAATATTGAAGGCTTTGAGTGCTTGCAGGGTAGGATTTTAAAATATCCAATATGGTCAATCAGAAAAAGAAAAACTACTGTTAATGGTTGTGAGAAAATTAGAAAAGACTAAATCATATAAAAAATATTTTTTTTCCAAAATCTTCAGTTGGTTAAAAACTTACTGAGTTTCATGAGATTCCAATTCTGTCACATTCCTGGATATTTCCTGAATGTTTATAGTAATTTGGTTAATATTAAACTTTTGCCCTTCTAAGATTGCTAAAGAAAGATGGAAAGATGTTATTTCTTAGTTCTTGCTTGGGTTTAAGAGAGCTTTTTTTTTAAATAACTTTAAATCATTTCACAGAACTTCAATCCCATTTTGAAGGAAAAGAAATTGTTGTTGACAGAGCTTTAGAAATTAGGATTAAGCTGCCAGTAACCTTGCTGTCAGGCAGTGGAGCAAGCAACAAAATAATGACACGTGAGCCTTATCGTGGACAAGGTCAGTCCCAGACCTCCCCACCAGAATCCGTTGAAAGAGCATTTCATTTATTGATTTGTTTGTTTGCTTGTATAAAAGTAAGAATGGGTCTCTTTCATTCTAAATGTGACTTAGAAATTACATAATTTTGGTCTCTTGACACTGCCCTTGACTTAATTAGTTAAGAAGAGCTATCCTGAGCTATTACTACTACTACCAACTATTCAAGACATGGATTTGGCCCTGCTGATATTCCTGTTGTTTTGACTCAACAGGAATTCTAGAAATAACTCTCTCATACATGTTAGGTGTCGATTATGGGCAATCATAAATTTTAACTTCTTTATATCTTCTCTGAAAATATCCTCCTGAAATATCTAGATCCAATTCATTTTTTGTCATCCAGAAATGTTATTTTCCAAACAAAGATTGTTTCCTTTCATTTTTGTCAGCAAGAATTGCTTTGGTGTCCCCACCTTATGTTTTAAAATGTTGCTTACCTTCCGTACATAGTGTGCTTGCTTCAGGTCTAAAGAACCATTCCTTTTATTTGTAGCGAGAAGGCTTAATATGAAATCTATCTTCCTAACAAACTGTAAGTGAACAATACATTACTGTTGACTATCGGTACATTGTTGTATAGCAGACTCTAGAGCTTATTTGTCCTGCTTAACTGAATCTTTATGCCTGTTGCTTAGGGACTCCCTATTCAATAAATATCGATGTCAAGCACCTGCAAAAATTCTAACTACAATTGTGTTGATCAAATCCAAATCCCCATATTTTCTTATCACATTCTTAAGATTATTCATCTTACACGTATTTTTCCTAAATATTTATCTAATATTCAAATTCTAACCAAAGTTTTAGAATTTAATATGGGTATCACCTCAGAATGGCCTTATTTTTGTAGTACTTTTATTCTATTAATTTAAGGTAACTCTCTGTATTGTTTCTTACAACGGTGTGCAAATCAACAATTATCTCAAAATTTTAAAATACGTCTAAAGTGCTCTCCTAATCTCCCTCTGCACTTCTCTGGAAGTTGGCAGACAGGGAGAAAATCTACCTCAGAAGTTGTCTCAAGTCCAATTTTCTCCAGGATAAAGCTCTGTCCTCGATTTTCTCTTGCATTTTGGCTCAGGATTCTTGAATTCTACCCTCAGCTTTGCCAAAACATGAATAATCTAAGCCAGGTCACCTTCCTTCTTTGGGCCTCAGTTTTCTCACATAAATGAGGAATTGAGCTAGATAACTTTTAAGTTTCTTTCTAACTCTAAAGTTCTCTGATTCTAAGTACACTGAACTAGGGCTAAATACCTTTTAATCAAATTATAGTAACTCTGACACATTATCAAAAGTGAGTCCTTAAGTAGGATATCTAACAACAAGGTCAATACCAAGGACTCCTCGGGCTTTCATCTCTTGATCAGCAATGGAAAGCTTTGGAGTAGAAAGAAAGAGCACTTCAGGAGTCCTTGAAGAATTCAGTTTCCAGTAGTCAGCTGCTCTTTGCATACTCCTCCCATTGTATAACAACCTACATGACCCTCGACTCAACATTAATATTTTTCCAATGTTCATATCAACACTACATCTTGACATAAAAATTTTGAACCAGGTCTCCCTAAGAGGGAGCCCTGTAATGACTGTCTTTACCTTGTCCTCTTTCCCCCCAAATATTCCTCATAATGAAATACAATTTGAATTAGTCATTCTTAATGTCAATACAGGGTAAAAACAAATTCAAACTCAGTTGTGAAAATGCATTCATGCAGTTACTCTGTTTTGCTCTCAGTTTGTCTTGAAGATTAAATAAACCAAGGACCAGGTGAAAAACATTACGAAATATTCTTTAAAAACCTTGTTACAGAGATTGTCTTATATTGTTTGGGGTCCTCTGCAAAAGGATTTATGCAGATTCAGCATGGATGGGGATATATCCTTTGAGAATTTAGAATCAGGAAAAAGCTTATTTCTCCTAAAGAATTTATGCATTTATTTTGTCACATAATTAGGATTTATATCTTATAATGTTTTCCTCATAGTCAGTGCAGCCTAAAAGCTTAGATCTTAATTTAAAGCTCAAACTTAGTACTCTTAAATTAGTAGTATTAAAACAGTTCTTAGTATACATTCAGAATATCTCAAAAGTCACACTAAGAATAAAGATTTCTGGGTCTACACCAAGAGATTCTGAGTAACCCGGTCTGGGATAAGGGCCTCAAATCTGCCTATCTAATGACAATCCAAAATAATTATGATGCAAATAGCCCACAGACCTCACACTGAGAAATATTAGCTCAGATAGTTTTAAATTGTCTCACCTGTTTTTGATACTTCAGATGTATCTATTTTTATAGCAGTAGCTTTATTATATAATTATTTTATTATAGATTATCTTAATTATTTTCTAGACTAAGTAGAATAAAAATAATTATTTGTGCATCTCTGCATAAATACAAACATATATAGATGGTAATTAACTTGTAACCAATAGGGAAAACATGGGTAAACATCTTTGTATCCTAAGCAAGTCTTACTACTGCTTAAACAAAATTATAAAGACAAAAAAAAAGAATGAATTTGATTGTGTCCAAATTAACGAAGCTTATATGATGAAGGATATCAGACACAAAGTTAATAGACAATTTGACAGAATGGGAGAATATACTTATAATTTCTGAAGCATCTAAGAATTACACGAGGATATGCTATACACACAAACATATCCTAGAATCCTATAATCTACCCAGAACCTATATAAATCAATAGGAAAAAAATAGCAACCCCAGTAGAAAAATGGACAAAGAATATGAATAAGCAATGTAAAGAAAAAATATAAAATGTAACAGCATTTAATGAGATGCTTAGTTTCACTGGTTATCAGAGAAATGCAAATTAATACAAAAATAAGATATCCCCTTACCTTTAATAAACTGGTAAACATTAGGAAGCCAGGCACTGCCATGAACTGCCAGGGATATGATGACTTAAGAATGCAGCTATTCGGAGAGCAACCTGGCTGTCAAAGAAGACTGACGGCCCTTCTCTTGCCACAAGGCTTGCCAGGTAGGAAATATACATCCATCATTATGTTCACCAAACCACCAGGAGGCCAAATTAAGTCTCTGCTTTCTCTTTAAATCATTTCTCTTTTGATTTGAAGGAAGGCAGAAACAGTGTGAGAGAGTGAGAATCTCAGGACACCAATAGCCCTCTGGGGAAGTCCTGCTTCAAAATCCAACCCTTGACCCATTTGTAGCCTCAATGCCAGGGAAGGGTTACTACGAGTCACACAGCCATCGTCATGCAGTCTCCCACCAACTCCCTTGAAAATCCTGCATCATGGACTCATACCTCTAGGAATGTGGCATCTGTTGACTCAGTGATTCAATCAAATTTACCATTTTATTAACTATTGCAAGTGCTTACATAGGTCCAGTTGAACAAGCAGATATAACCAAGTAAAAAGATTTGTGTGGATTTCTAACTCAGAAGAAGAAGAGATTCATGTTACCAGAGTAGATTAATTTTTATATCACACCTGGCACCTGAATATCTTTAGGGTCCTTTCTAGTTCTAAAAGTACAAGATTCTAGGTAGACTAGGATCCAGTTACCTAAAACCTACTCAAATGTGACCACTGAACTTAAGAGAAAGATAAAGCATGTGTCAATTTTTTTAATCATTATAGTTACTCTTCTGACAGTACAGTTTAAAAATAATTATGCTTACAATTTTAACTGATTTTTAAATTAAACTTATGAATAAGGCATAATAATTTCACTTATGGATTTACCCTTCAAGCTGAGGAAAAGTGTTATATTTCAAGTTTTTATGTAAAACAGAACATTTCTCCAAAGAAATTAGGTTCTTTTAATTTCAGAAAATTGGGTCAATTTCTGTATCTTACCAGTATACTATTCGAGGCTCACAGAGCAGTGTCTCAAAGTGTGGGCAAAACCACAGGTCTCAGAATCACCTGAGTTATATTTAAAATATGCAAATTCCTAAGCCCTATCCCAGATCTATGCAAGTAGAATATCTGGGGACAGAACTCCAGGATTTTGCGTTTTGAAAGCTCCCCAGTATTCTTAAGGAATAAACTCACAAGCTAATGTACTTAAGCGCTCAAATCAAAATGGGAAAACCACTGTTTTGGAATCTGCATTTGTGAAAAATTTATTTTTTCATATGCACTAAATAGGATCTCTTCTCTAAACATATAACTTTGCTTCTACAGAAAATCAGCTTGGTTTAATTATTAGGACTATGCATTAGAACTCAACACATGTTTTATCTCCTGTGCCAGCATTTCTCCCTCTGAATGCTATCAGTAAATTATTTAAATTCACTGTGATATATAGGATATACAGCAATTCCTTTCTCCTGCCTCAGAGGCATAGTGTGAGGTTAATTAAATAACAGCTGCAAAATACTTTTGGCTCCTTAGAGAAAGACATATAAGACATTATACTATATATGTAGCATTTTTTTCCCTCTCCTATGAAAATAGCGTTAATTGTTCTTGAGAACTCAGCCCATGGCAGAGAAAACAACCATGGCATGGCTTTCATAAGTATTAAATTCACAAGGGCAAATTTTTGTCACAGTGGGTATCAGACCCAGTGAATGCTATTCTTCTGTTCTTTGCACAAAGACCACTGCCATCTTGTGGGAAACAGTCATCGTCCTTACCTTGGGCTTCTATCTCATTTGTGTGAAATGGTGACAAGATAATTTGGGTTTTCTGCTATCGAGGATTTGTGACATATATAGTCTTCGTCATCCTGAGGCCTGTTATCTGTGGCACTGGAGGGCTATGTGAGACCACCCTGAAGGTCAGATGGTGTTAATGGAAGAAAGAGCTTTATAAACAAGACATCTCCCTGGGGTTTTGAAACTATACTTATCCTTCAAATGGGGCTTGCCACATAAACCTGCTTTTGTGTTCCATTACAGTCTGGAATTAGAGCTAAAAAAAGAGAAAAAAAAAATCATCCCTGGTGATCATTAAATCCAATGATGATTGCTCTGGGAAAAATATGTCAGTCTGTAAATGTTGTTTGTATTCATTTATCAAAAGAAGAACAGGGATTGCTTACAGAAAATAAGTCCACCAAACAGCCCTGAAGTCTATCAAGTTTGATAAATAATTGTCATATTTTGACAAACATGATGGATTTTTAAATCCACCCTATAAAAATAGGTTTTCATGGAAGGAAGATTCCTTTCTAGCTTTTCTCATGTTTGTTGAAAGGCTTAGAAGTATATCTAGAGAAAACATAGCAAATGTCTTTCATTTATTCCAGAGAAAACTTTGCCTTAAGAAGTAACACTACATGGAAAAAAACCATAGCCTTTCTGGTCAGAAATATTGCCTTTTACTTCTATAAAGCAGGAATTCCTTGAGAAATACATGTTTTTTTATTTGTATTTTTAAATTTAGGTGGCTGTGTCAGCCTTAGGCGAAAAATTAGATGAAATTTGTCTTTTCCTACTTCTAAACTTTTACTCCACTCCCACTTCAAATACCTTCTCTCAGCTAGGTGTTTTCTCCCTTCTCTCCTGAGGCCCTAGCTTCTCCAGTAATCAGACAACTGAAATTTAAATCCATATACACTACAATGTTAGAGACAAAGTAAGTTGCTCCACTGAGGAACAGGTACATCTTTGGAGAATTACAAGTCACTGCTTAATCCAAAAGGTAGAATATCAAAAGACCGATTCAAGGAAACTGGGCAGGGGAGACAGTTGGTGAATTTTTTTTTTTTTTTTCCTAGAACCCAAGGTTTCATTATATGGGCAGCCATCTATTCAGCTTATTGATTTTTAAAAGTTCAAAAAACCCTTGGACAAGAGTAATATATTAAGTCCTTCAAATAAAATGGTGTCTTCTTACTCCAGTCTCGAATCTTATACAGTTGTTTCATCCAAAAGAAATAAAAGTCAGATGACCCAAAGTACCAAAGAATAATATATGAGTTTACTGAACTGTCTTGAAGAGGCGGCAAAAGAGGGAACAGGAATACGACACGTAATACAAAGAAATTTTTTCTATAATCTTTTTTGGATAGATTTTTCTCTTAACTCCCATGGACTGAAGCAATCAATCCCCTGAATTTTCTATCTTTATGTTTCCAAAAGCACCCCCAGCCTTCTGTTCCATTATTGACCTCCAAGAGCAGCATTTTCTGATGTGAGCAGAATTCTTTATGCTTCATTTCTACCCAGCATCCTAGTCGGTACATCAAAGGCCCAGGAACTTGGCAATGACAACAAAGAATTCAAGCTTAAAGGGTAGAGACAGGTTCAAAGACTATGAGCATGTATCCTGCAATAATTTTGCTCCTTTAGCTAAGAGTAATATCACATTTACCGAAAAGAAGAAGAGTCTCTGTTTGAGTACCATTTTGACCCAATCACGGCTGGTCTGCATTCAGCTGTCCGAAGGGTCCCAAGTGTACAGATAACTAGTGCATGGAAGACACTGTGCTCAGGTCACTGTGTTCATAGTGACCTAATGCACATGCTCGTCCTGGAGCACCATTTCCCATGCTGTTGGCCTGGACAACTCCCACTCACGCTTGAAGACCCTTCTGTTAACTCACACACTGAAGTGGGTTCTCTGGCAGAGATTGCTGGTTACCCTCTCCCTAACCCATGATTTTCTTGTTCCTAATAGCAATAACACTCTCAATTTTTAGCTGAAGGCATGGCCACCCCCAAGAAAGAATATATTTCCATTTTTCACTTATCTTTCAGTTAAATATGACCATAAAACTAATTTCTGGCCAGTGATAGGTGAGCTAAAAGGATGTGTTCATCATCTGAGCTGTGCCCTTAAGAGAATTCTCAGTGGCTGCAACTCTCCCACTTTCCCTTTCCTGATGGCCGGCGTGGACCATCGTGGACCATGCAGATGAAGCAACACACTGGAAATGGCAAAACAACCAGATAGAAGGAAGCTAGAGCTTTGGTACTATGGAACCACCATACCAGCCCTGCAATTTTGTACCCAGAATGTCAGGTATGAGAAAAACTATTTCATTCATTTTGGGTCTCAGTATACAAACTCAGGAGCCCTCTGTCATTTCCAATAGCACCCTGTGAAAGCGTCTCTTGAGACACTGATTTCTCTGCTTTAAATAACTGGTGTTTTTTTTACCTATAGACTGTAATCCCTGGGCAGGCAGGATCTCTTGTTAATACCTGTATTCCAGTGTGAAGTACACTGTATGTTTACAATAACTATTTGCTGGCTGGGTAAATGGATGGATGGATAGATGGATGCATGCATGCATGAATAAATGAATGAAATAGACAACTGACCATGTGATCAGCTTGAATTCACTCAGAGTCAGATATTTTTACCTGATTACTTAATGGACTTTTCCAACTTGGGATTTGGGGCATAAATTTAAATTGTAATAGAAAAGAAAATACACTTTGAGAGAAAAAATGCTTTAGAGGGTAAAATATGCAGTAATTTTCTAAAATGATTGATATGAGCATGCACATAATTAATGACAACACGTATCTCTCAGGTGGGACGCTCTTCTAATCAACAGTCTCTCTTCACACAAAGTCCAAGTACCAGTACTGGTTCTGTTTTTATCTTTCTTACTTTTATCATGGTGGTCTTCTACTGAGAGAGGTAAAAGCTGTAAATACAACAAGCTGTAAATTCTATCTGTACTTACGTAAATCCAGTTTCTAATGAACAAGGCCTCCAGACTCAACCGTTGCTAATACTGCCCTGTTATCATTCATCCGTCTCCACGTTCATGCAGTATTCTGCACTGCTGTATGAGAGAAACTTCCTGACCAGTCACAAAAGCAAACTCTTCATTTATCCATGACAATTTGCACTTGGTACAGAGTATTCATCTGGGCAGAGAGGACTGTTCACCCAGTCTTTACTCACTCTAAGTCTCTTCTGTTGCTCTCTGCAGACACTTCTACAGACTGCAGTTTAACTATTCCAGGAAGTCGCCTTCCAATCTCAAGATGGCACTTGTCTCCACTGCATGACTGGCCATATTCTTCTGAACTTTGGGACCACCAGGAGCTATACCTCCCACTCTAGCTTCACAGTTTGCTGGTCTGTTCATGCTTTTGAATCTGTTTTTCCCTTTGGGGTTTTTCTTGACCTTCAGTTTCCACAGGTCTCTCTGTTCTTTCTCCTTTGGGCAAGTTGGATGCTATTTAGCCTGCCCAAAGAATCCAGACATAAGGCATAGCAGTCAAGGGAAGTACTTCCGGGAGTATTTCTTCTACTCCCTTTCCCTTCCCAGTTTCCACCTTTCCCAAGATACACACTCAAATATTCACACACACACACACAAACATGCACACACACCTTCTCTTCATGACCTTTCCCTGTCCTCCTTTCACAATTGCTCCTTCCACAACTACTATGGGACAAGGGTCGAATGTTCCTGCTTATTTTGCAAAAGCTGCAGCTGGCATTCAAACTGCTGCTGTACTTGCAGAAAAATCATTTTCAATATTTGTTCTTCTTTAACTCTTTCACAATCCACTTCATGTGGTTTCTACTCTAATGATTAAACAAGACCTATAAAACATGATCCTGTCCTTCAGAGGTTTTACTCTAAGAACCACAACAAAAGCAAAAAGTCCTATGTCCACGTAGTTTTTTTAAATGGCGTGCTTATGTTTATCTATCTACAACATAACAGTGTGCTATGCATTTTAACTTATTTCACTCAGCTGTCTTGGGAGTTTGAAGCCAAAGCCCTGGCAACATTGAGTAATAGGGGATCTGAATAAGTTATTTTGTTTTCTGTCTTAAAAAGATAATCCATTTCAGATATGGCTTCTTTTATATACAAATTCACAACTCTCTGTGGCTAGGCAGTGCTTACTTTACCATCTGATGAATTGCTTTGCATTTTTGCATTAGTGCCAGTAGAGTTTACTTTAATTATGTGCCTATAATGTACAGGATCAGCTATGAAAATACCTTATCCCCTCATAGAGAAACACTAGGAAAACCATACACCAAAATGTACTCATTTTTTCCTCAGCTACCCCAGATATTACCAGTGCCAAATTCTGATAACTCAGCTTTTTCTTATTGCCTTTTATACTGTAATTTGTCAAGCTTAAAGCTTTCTTGTTCCATTGTGTATTAGCTCAGTTCAAATACTACCATTTACTAGACTTTACTCAATATAATCCTCTCAATTTTCCCTACTGAATTTTAGGTCTCATTCCTCAAATATCCTCCAAACCTCATTTCATGCAATAGTGCCAATACATTTCAAATTGACAGGTTTCAATCCAGGAAAATAAATGGCAGGAGGTTGAAACATGACTTGAGAAACTGTATTTGCCAAGACCATTTATCAGAATCCTTGAAAAGTAAACCATGGGTTTGATCATTTTAAATTTTCTTTACAATGAACCCAAGGTAAATTTCTAGAAACATGTGCTATGATAAAGCATCATCTCAGGATGGGAATCATTAAATTACTTCTCTTTAATGAAAGGATATGCTAAGTGTCTCCAGCATTTTTTTTAAGGCAAATACAAATGATCCAAGTTTCCTGATATTAAAATGTTTAGGCATATGACAAAGTCACAGGTATAAATAACTGCTTTCCATATTTTGATTATACGAGTTAAAGCGCTGTTACTGTCACCCTTTTAAAAAGCTCTTTAAAGCTGGTGAAAAAATAAAATAGGCCCATATCATGGGTGCTTTTAGTTACAAGCCAGAGGGGGCAACCTTGAGTACAGAGAAACAGCTCAGGGCTTAGAGAGGCTAAAAGTGGTGAAATGCAAGCTGTGAAAGACTATTTGAAAACTGATGAAATAGTCGACTTGAACTACTAACCTGTTTTGAACATGTGTATTTTAATGGTAAAATTAAATTATGAAATTTAATTATTTCAGATGTATTTTCGTTCCAAAATTGAAACCAACAAAGTGGGAATGATGGGAAGGGTAGTGTTTGCCTTCCTAAACTGGGTACTTTTTAAGCAGCAGGCCTCTCACAGATGTGAAAAGGAAGTGGAGACCAGAAGCTCTAGAGAGACACCCAACCGGATGACTACACGATGGGATGATCAGAGTTAGGGCCAGGCTGAGAACAGGCACATGAATAATTGATAAGAATATCAATTGAGTAAAGCAGCAGGTCAGAAAGACAGAAGCCACTAAATTAGAAAGACAAGTCCTGAATCCCTAAATCTGCCTCATTTGCCTTCCACCACGGTTATCTGTCATTTTTGTTTAGAATTTTTAGAAAGCTTTAAATTAGTAGGGTAAATTAGAGATATTTTCTTCATCTATCACATTCCCACAGCCCCAGATATGCTGATAGATGCTAAACACTTGTCCTATTAAGAATAAAGCTCAGTAAAATCACAAGGGAATTTCAAAGTTTCCTTATAGATGGTACATTCTGGGAACAGAAAGGGAAATTCCATTTGGTTACTTAATACATTCATTTATTCATTAATAAGTATTTAATGTATAATTGATTTTGTTCCATCAGCAAAAACTGTCTACGTAGTACAAACTACATAAGTCCTTTAACACACACAAAAAAATTATATTTATTTCTCATTGTTTTAGCTGGAAGCAGGAAGATATGTTTTATGTTTGTTTTGATGTCATTATTGGCTACAGTAAAAATGAGATTGTAACATCTAATAACCCTTCTAGAGTCAGGTGTGTGTGTGTGGTTTTTAATTGTTTTAGGGAAGGAAGTTATATTTTGGATCCTTCCTTTTTCTCAGATGTCCTCAGAGAACTCCGAAAACATATCTGGGACTTTTGTTGATTCTTCCCTTTAGGTAAATTTACATAAGTATTTTCACTTACAGTAAGTGTAATATCTAGCCTCCTATAAAATTCTTTTACTTTGACATAAATATGTCTTTTAAAAATTCATTTGGCATAGAAAACAAACTTATGGTTACTAAAGAGGAAAACGGGGGGAGGGATAAATTAGGAGTTTGGGATTAACAGATACACTCTACTATATGTAAAATAGATATACAACAAGGACCTACAGTATAGCACAGGGAACTATATTCAGTATCTTATAACAACATATAAAGGAAAAGAATCTGGAAAAGAACATATATATATGTGTATATATATATATATATATACACATATATATATACACATATATATATGAATCACTTTGCTGTATACCTAAAACATTGTAAATCAACTATATTACGATAAAAAAATACATTTAAAAAATTCATTTGGCAGCTGACCCCTTTACCAATATGCACATTATCAGCATCGTTCCAAGGGCAGAGGTATCCTATTGAAGTTTTGTCAAGAAGAACACACATTCAATAAACATTTATTGAGCACCTTCCCTGTACCCAGCAACTGCTACCCAGCAACTGTCAGGCAACAGGGATATAAATATGACAACAATTAGCCTATACCTGTGAAGAACATGCTTTTATCATAGTTTGTATATATTGCATATTCATAAGCATTTTCAATTATTCATTTAAGAGGTACTTAATGATATAGTATAAGGTACCAGGAACTGTACTAGTCCAGAGTTAGAAATATAAATACAAAATATATTCAGCCTTCTTGGCGCTCACAGACTAATAGGAGGAAGGGAAAATGCATAATGGGAAATCTCTATGATAACTGCATTAGGGTAAATATGGCAAAGACACTATGATAGCACAGAGTAAAGATGACTAGCTTTACCCGGGGCCATCAGGGAAATCCATACAACCATTGTGCACGCTAGAGTCTATACTGCTAGACAAATAAGGAAGGGAGTCCTTGACTTTCTCATTCACTTGGGCAGCAAGTTTCCAGCATGTCTCAATTCATCCTAAAAGAATACCACCTTCGGACCACCCACCAAATAGCTCTGTCTCTGGGCACAGTTACCACTTGGCATCTGCTGAGATGTGCGGCAAGGGTATTAATTACTACTCACCATGTGATTAATGTGGCTGATAGTTCTTGATGAGGTCAGTGTGTTTTGTGGATCTTAGATTAATGATTCCAATTTGACAGACAGCAAGCCACTAAACGGTTACCAGGTGGCAAAAATATTGTGTTACCTTAGGCAGAACTGAAGACAGTAACAGAACTAAGAAATCAATTCAGAGCAGGATTAATGGCGTGAAAACAAGTTTCCCATAGTTTTCCAAATAATCCTTATGCAGACATTCTAATAGTTCCCATTTTTAGTTTTAGGAAACTGATTTCTCCGTGAGCTCTACCAAAAAAATCAAAGAAATTATTTGAAGATAAAACACAGATGTGACTTTGCTGGAGTATGATGAGGGACATGTATCAGACTGCACAGCAAATGTTTAGCCTTCCTATGGAATGGGGACACGTAAATATTAAATAACCTTACTATTTACACATTTAACCATTTAGATAGATCGAGTACATTTACGAGAAGACCTTTAGCAGAAGACACTTCCTGATCGTCAGGAAAATTCTATTAGTATCTTGTCTTAAATGAAGTACCTATTTAAAATAAAAAGATACAAAGAAACAGAAGTCAAGAGAAAAAATAGTCTGAAGAAAATTTAATGGAACAGAGTTATATTTCTGTTTCCTGTCTAGTAAGAACAGCAAAACTCCCAACACACAACCCTCTTACATCTTCCCCAGGTCATGAGCTCATTGAGGAAGAAGCCATTCATTCCTCATTTTTATATTCCCATCACTGAGCATAGGGCCCAATATAGGGGTTGAATAATTCTGCTGAGTTGTTTACCAACCAAATCTGGACTGTGGAGACTTGGCCTTGACACGTATGCCATTGTGCACACAGGACCTTGGCTTCCCATAGCCAGAGTCAGTCTGCAAAGAGGCAGACAGTGCCCATCACTGAGCACACACAGGCACAATGTGTGAGCCTTCAATAAAAAATGAACTCACAGTCCCTCTCCTAAGGAGATTAATATACTTCTTGAAGCAGGATAGCTGTCAGTGGGTAGAAATATTTTGTGTCCCAAACACCAGAACATTTCATCCCACAATGCTTTGTACATGTCTCATTAAAAAATGTTGACCTAACTTATGACCCCTCCACTAATGCAACCTTTATTTGTCATAAATAAAACTGCTAATATGACAACACAATCTCAAGTTCTCGGCTAGAGTGATGCTTTTCAAAGGCTAGTTGATCATGTAATTCCTCAGCTAAAACTGTACAGTGCCTCCCCAATTTCTCTCAGGGTAAAAGCCAATTCCATGTAAAATCTGGCATCCTTTACTTCCCTGACCCCCCATGCCCCTCTTTGAGCACCTGCCTTGGCTTTTGCACTACACCCACTCTTTCCTTTTCCTGA
The DNA here is from genome assembly GCF_964270905.1 of Leucopleurus acutus. Lineage (NCBI taxonomy): Eukaryota > Metazoa > Chordata > Mammalia > Artiodactyla > Delphinidae > Leucopleurus > Leucopleurus acutus. The sequence continues at coordinate 65,855,421 of NC_139149.1, read as the reverse complement.
AACTCTTTTCACTCTCTCCCTGGGTTCAAGTCTTTTTGCTCAAAGTCTCTGGTCTCAGTGAGGTCTACCCCACCCACCCTGTTTACAATCAGAACCTTTCTCACCCAGCACTTCCTGTCCCCCTTATTCTGTTTTACCTTCTGCACAGCACTTATAACTCGCACGCACACACACACACACACACACACACACACACACACACACACACGTATTTATTCAATTTAGGGTTGGCCTCATTCTACCAGAAGGTAAGTTCCATAAGGACAGGGATTTTGTCTCTTTTGTTCTCTGCTGTAACCTCAGTCCCAAAAGGAGTGCCGGACACATAGGATGCACTCAGTATTACTGAACGAATGGATCGATCAAACAATTAGAACCACCATGGCCTTTGCACATAGGAGCTGTAAATAAGGAGCTGTACATAAGGAGCTCATAGAGATCGGAAACAAAATTAGATTTTAATTTCTTATTGGAATGGAAGAGTAAGGGACCACTGAAGAAATCAAGCTACAAATGCTCCTTCTCCAACATTTATAATAAAAGATTTTCACAGGTATCTAATAAAAACTTATTAGAAAAAAAATCAGGAAGAAATGATCCTTATTTTGAAAGCAATTTTGAGGTATTTGGAACAATGATGAATGCCTATGCACACTACAAGGAAATTTACCAGCAAAGGAAGACTTTAGTCCAGACTTCACCTGCCAAAGCTTCAGGCAGTCTGCCCTTACAGGAAAATGCCACTTCAATGGCATATGTATGTACATATGTGTGAATGCTGAAGGAGTATCATGTTTCAGTCACCATTCTAGCCCTACATTAAGTAACTAGCCCAAAGTCACTTATAAGATAGCTTTTAATACTCAATACATACCTGTAAGAGCCTACATATATGTGTGAAAGATTTCTTCATGTATTTCATAATCAAGTTTTATAAAATGTTTTATGGTTTAAAAAAATGGATCTCTAGGAATAGAACATCAAATTAGAATCTAATGGTTACAGAAAATTAAGGTTCAACTAAGAGAAAGTAACTTGAGAACTTGTTCAAAAACAAATTAGGTGAGAGCCAGTAATGGTCAATATCCTCAGCAGTAAGCCTAAATTGCTTCTAAACTACGATGAGTTTCTACTATACAGTGCTCTCTATTTCCTCATACTTGGAATCTTGGGGGCTTTTGGTGTGTAAAGAAATGGCACAAGAATCTTGACTGCACAATAAACCATAAAAGCAAAAACTTTAAAAACCCCCTTGGAAACATAAAACTGTTAATTCACTGTTAATTCCAAATTTAATTTAGCTCTTTGTAATTTAAATCTATGATGTCATTAGTTGTATAATGCAATGTTATCCTATGTCACTAAGAAAAAATAAAATGCTGCCAATTATAATTGTAAGATGTACTTGATTATTAAGATACACCCTAATTTCAGAGATTTTAAAGTGGGGGAAATGTCAGTCTGAATCAATGAATCATTTACTAGTATTTAGGGGAGTTATAACCAAGTTGGCCAAGCCTTCTCTCTTTCTACCAAGGAAGGAGTTGAGTAAATTTACTACTTGAGTAATCCGCTATTTAGTAAGAATGTTCTTGTGACACTATAGATTATCAAACACTATACCAGTGTCAAGAAAAATTGTTGAATATCCTGGAATGGAATAATTCTGACTTGCATGAGCCATACAATTAATCATTACCCAGAAGATCTCGAAGAAATTAGCCTGGATATAAAAGAAATTACACTTTAGCTATAGTCTTTCTAGAGGAAATACTATGCTTCCAGAAGAGTAATATTATCTTAGAATAATATTTGTTCTTCTTAAATTCATGAAGTAATTGATTTTCTCAAATTGTTTTTATTGGAATTCTGGATTTTCACAAAATGACTTCGGCTAATGAAAATATTCACCAATATGATCTTTCATATCCAATTCTTCTTCATGCTGTGCTCTAATGGGAAACTAGAAAATATCATTCTAAAAACTGTTTTGACAAATAGCAGGTAAATCACAAAACATAAGCCAGATAATGCTTAAAATGGGAGAGGATTTGGCAGCCAAATAGCCAAGAAAGAAAAATGAAAACTACTGGTATGAAGATTGAAAGCTTTTATAGAATTTCAAGGATGCATGACTTGATCTTTCAAAATGGGAATTATAAACAATAAGAAATGTCATGCAGCAATTTCATTTTATGCAGAACCATGTAAGTAAATGTACCATTTGATTTAATAATGAAGATATGAAAAAGATAAACTGTTAACAAAATATAGTCTGCAGTAGCTTCTTTCAGTAATGATGTATACATTTGAAAAGGAGAAAGTCAATAGATGTAAGATTAAAAAACATTATTCATCTCTTTCTCACAGCAGGGTGACTAAGCCTGCTGTCACCAAACATGTTACCTCACTGTTCCCTGATGGAGTTCCTTTAATAGGATGAGATGAATGCAAGTGTTTAACTATTTTAACATATCAACAACAGAAAATAAAAGCAGCTATTGAAACAAATGATCTGGCTCTCCGCTAATTGAATATGTTTATGTCTTTAGACAGAAAGGCACTGATGCCTAAAATTTGTATAGTACCATAGTAATAGAAGTTTACCAATTAAACAACAAAATAGGTTCGAAACCAAATAGTCTTTCAATCCCTCATAGACAAAAGTGCTTAACATCCATCTGTCAGAAAGTCCGTGCATGTTAATTTTAAATGTAAACTGAATCTATATCATGATTTCAGATGTTCACCATTTCCTAACTAATGTTGATCCAAATGCAAAGACTGCCTAAATTATTAATAAGTCACACTGCCTATGGGAGAGGTCTCTAGATCCAGAAAACCTCTGTCTGGAATGCAAGACACCTTACCTATGAAGGCCACATAATTTTTTGTTCTCTAAGGCACCCACAAACCAATGAACTATCACTTGGAAAAAAAGCATCAGTCCTACAATGAACCACTTCAAAATTTCCATAGTTTTGGCCCTGACCTATCCTCAAGTCAAAACAGAAAATAACCCCCCCTCAATTCCCCTTCCTTTAATTTGTTCTGCTTTCTTCCCAGCCTGTTCTTCTCTTTCATCGGGTTCCCGTTCCCTGAGCCTCCCAATTTTCTCATATAATCTCCACTCCCAGAGAACAGCTTGATAAATCTTTGCCAAGGAAGGATCTAGTAAGGAGTACATTTCTAAAGGTGATGCCTAGAGAATCATAATGTATCACTAACAGTGAATTTCTGGAGATGCTTTTTAGGTCCCCCGGTGGTGCAAACAACTAAGCTTACCTCATTTACACTTTTATACCAAGTTAAACTATATTTCCTATTTCACAGGCCACAACTGTTTCCTTCCAAGTTTCCTTCTACCTATTATTAAGAGTTTTGAATGGAAACACACAGGATTTTCCAGCATAAATAGAATAGAAATATTCACACAGTTTCATGAAACTCACCTTGTTCAGTACAAGAGGAGTTTGGTATTAGAGAACAATTTCCAACTCCAGAGAGTGGTTCTACAGAGTTTTGTAAGCAATTATTATAAGATGTTTTCATTCCATCTACTCAATACTAGCTAATGAGATAAAAATAGCAGCGTTTCATCAAGCCTGATGTAAATTTTTCTACAATCATATCCTTTAAAATAGGGACTGTAGTCTGAAGGCACCTAAGAACATGTGGCCAGAGGCAAAAAGGAAATTAGAGTATTTTAAACTCAGAACACTGATTATAGAATTTTGGTAAAATTTTCCTTTTAGGTAGCGGTAATATGCCCCAATTTGTAGTCACAAGTTTGGATCTTCAGCTGGGGAAGGAAGGAAGGAAGAAAGGGAGGGAAGGAGGGAGGGAGAGAGGGAGGAAGGGTGGAAGAAAGGGAGGAAGAGGAAAGGGAGGAGAAATTTGGAGGAGGGGGGAGTGATACCTTTCTGTTGTACAACAAAATCCTTCCATTTGAATAACAAAACTGACCAAGGCAAAAAACTCCATTGTTGAAATTTACACTAGGATATGAGGCAACAACCAAGGTTTCTCCATTGAAACAACTTTGCCATAAATTTAATGTGTGTCTTTAATATAGTGAATCCCAGGCCTAGATACACATTGAATCACCTGGGAAGGTTTCAACTATACCGACGGCGGGAAGCTACCTCAACATTGTGATGGAGATTGGCCTGAGGTGCAGCCTGGGCATCAGGATATCTGAAAGCTCCCCCAGGTGATTCGGATGTGCAGGTACCCAGCATTAATCAAAGGACAGAAGACAGAGCTATTCCAGACACCTGTCTGAGCTGACTGCGCGTGCCTGAGACCCAGCTTCACTAGATGGCTCACCTCCTGTGGAACCTTCACGGCCTCCCCTGCAATTACCCAGTGAAATGGGGACAATAGTGGATCGCAGTCTGCTGTGCGATTAGTAGCTCTGTGATACACTAATCAATTCCTCTCTCTTTCCCCCCCGTGGGCTCTGACTCAAGCTGCAGTAGAGAAAGCGACAAACAGCCTAGCCAATAAAGGACCGCTGCCACCCGGATAGCCTTTCTTTGACTAAAGAGCCAGAACCTGCCTTTCAGAAACGCAGAGACAGCGTAGGAACGAGGCTGCCATCTGGCGGCCTTCCTGGGCATCTCACGGCCTCTCTCTCGGAAAAGGAATGTGAATCCTACTTTCCAACACCATTGACATACTAGAAACAGGCTTAAATATTACCGCAATGGAAGGGCTCCATGGTGACAGGCAGAACCTGAAGGGAGGGCAGAGCCAGCCCTCTCTATAGGCCAAATGGGACACACGCTCGCCCTCAAAATTTTCTTTCACCCACCTGTCTGCCTTCAAAGTTCTTCTTTAAGGACTTTCAGGAGAGAGGTTTAGCCCAACTGGAGTTAGAGTTTTCTTACCAGGAAGGATCTAACACAGCGGTTCTCAAGCTTAGAATCACCTGGAGGGCTTGTGAAAGTCCGGATTGTTGAGCCCCACTGCCTGAGTTTCCAATTCAGCAGATCTGGCCGGAGAATTTGCCTTTCTAACAAATTCCCAAGTGATACTGCTGGTCCAGTGACCATACTTGGAGAAGCACTAGACAAACTGGCAAAGATCAGTTAGTTCTTAACAGTCAGTAATCTAATAGATCCATCAGTCAGCTGAGGAGACAAGACTGGGTTAAGCATCTGTAGCCCAGAGAAGTGACCAGAGTCAAAAGATGGTGTCACCGTGGGACTATTCCTAAATATGAGTGGAATAGCATAAGGGAACAAAAAATACCAGCAAAGAAGTGACATAGATGAGAACTGGACAAAAAATGCCTCTTCTTTTGCCCACTGTCCTCAGGGGGTCTCTGGAAACATTGCGTGGTGTATTACCTAAATACCAAATCATCCCAATCCATTTAGTTTAGGGGGGGAGCAGACCTAATTCGAAAGCCAAAATGACAGGCTACAATAGATTTCAAACTGAGGATTTTATAGAGACATAAGGTGACAAGAGACATATTAGTATGCATTCCAATACCACCATCTAGTGGAATTTTGTTTTACATCACACAACCTAAAGGGAGGTGGTATACTTTTAACAGAAGAGAGCCACATCATTTGCTAATTGTGATACAACCCAAAAGGGCAAGTAAACAGAAACAGTAAATTACGGCTACACGAAAGACATTTTTGCAATCATACATAATATGTTGTTGAAAACAGAACAAAGCTATTAGCTGAGGAACTGCATACACAGAGAAGTGTGTACAAATAGCTTTACCAGAGTAGTCTGGTAAGAATAGGTAGTGAAAATGGGAAATTATATCAAAATGTTATCTTCATGTGCTGTGTTTATATGCTAAAGCCTCAAACCTCCTCATTATTACTGATAAATAATTATATGAAAAGGAAAAAGCTCATGTTCTGTATAAATGTAAAATGGTCCATATAACCACATGCCCTTATGAACAAAACAGTTGAATAAATTGAATTCTCTATTCTCTACCACGGACCCCAGGGAGAGAGAGAGTAAGGAAGAAAAGAGAGGCACAAAATCACTGCTGCTAGACCTGAGAAGGGGTCAGAAAGGAGACGATTCAAGATGTAAAAATCTGCTTCACTGGCCGTAAAATGTAATGTGTAAAACTCCATTCTGGGTGAGCTGATAGTTTAAGGATAACCATTCACAAGAAGCAATTTTATTTTTCTAATCACTGTTACAACTGTACTTGATGGACTGCCTCTTTTCTGTCTCGCAATACCTCAGGCAGATACTACTGATGTTTGATCATTTTCATGATTCATAAAAATCATAAAATTTTACCAAGCCCAGGGTAGTGAAACTGGTGACCCACAGGGGTCTAGCTTGACCCCCCTCCTCCAACTCCAACGTCATGAAGCCAACCTGGGAACTTGTTAAAAATGCAAATTCTCAGCCCCAAGTCTAGAGGAAGTGTCCCTCTCAATACATGTCATTTGAGATTAAATGCAGGGTCTCCCATTCTGTTGTTCGATTGTGCTATCAATGCAGTTGCCTTGATACTACACACTGCTTGGTCTCAAACTGTTCCTCAGATAGTTTTATAAATATTGCTGAGAAAATTTTTACCTAGCCCATATTTCCTACCCCAAGTGAGATTTCAATATGCCCAGGATTTTAAAATTACATTTAAAAATGTATTTCTAATTCTACAGAGAAACCCTGAATATATTACATATGAGTACCTTCAACTAAGGTTTTATTAAATTGTTTCTATTTCTCATATCAAGAATCCCTTGTCTAATAAATCTTCATTGAATTTTATATGTGCTCAGCACTCTGCTTTGAAGGAAGGATAAGTATCTTAGGTTAGGTTCCCAAGAGGCAGACTCTGAGATGAGGATTCATGAGCAAGTGATTTATTAAGAAGGTGCTCCCAGCAGAAATCAGCAAGAGTAGGGAAAGCAGAACAAGGAGGAAACCCGTGTAAGGGTGTGTTTCAGACTAAGTCCCAGGGAGGGTCTTGACCTCATCTTGCAGGGAACTCTGACATCTATCCAAACTAGAAGCAAGGGAACTGGGGTTTCATATTTCCAGGCACATTGCTCATGAGATAAGGAGCCTGAGATTGGCCTGGAAAAGAAGGTTCACAGGTGCTGGCCACTGGAATCAAAACCACGCCAAAGCTACAGGAGGCGTGAAGAGATGGGTGAAAGGGATACAGGGGATCTGGTTGGAGCACCAACAGTCTCTGCTTCAATCAGCATAAATCTTGTTTTCTTGCATTCTAGATGAGTAACAAAAAAATAATTGAAGACCAGTAGTAGACCAAATATAGCCAAATGCAAAGTTATGGTAAGCAGACACATATTATAATAAACCAAAAGCAGTGGTTCCCAAAACTTTGTTGCACATTGAAACCACCTGAGGATCTAAACTATACTGATGCCTGGCTCCCAATCCCAGGCATTGTAATTTATTTGGTTTGGGGTGTAACCTGGGCATTGGAATGTTTTAAAGTCACTCCCACCTCCAGGTGATTCTAATCTTCAGGAAAGTCTGGGAACCACTGGTTCAAGGCAAGAAAGACTAATGTGGATTGTTTTCACTAGGGAAGAGACATCAGGAAAGGGGTGAGGCTGAACTGGGTCTTGACAGATGGTTAAAATTGGGGTAACAAAAAATAAAAGGGGTAGACATTACTGTCAAGAAATGCAGCATAAATTCAAAGGCAAAAATTAGCATGACTAATAAAGGAAAATAAGGAAATCAACTTGAGAAGGTCTTGCTTAGACAAGTGAAAAATAAGGTTTTATAGAGAAAGTGAATCCCTATTACAGTTAGACCAGAAGTCAAGCAAAACTTTTGCGAACTTGACCCAGTGGGCAACCATTATAGATTTTTGAACAGAGGAGTGAAATGATAAAAGTGGTGTTTAAAGAAAAGTATTCCAGCAACAATACAGAAGATAGATCCAAATTCCAAGAGGCTGGAGTCACAGAGGTCTGCCAAGAGGCCATTTCAGTAATCCTGGTATTTGATAAGGTCTCCACTAGGGCAGTAGCTGTCAAACTTGAAAGGAAGGCACGAATAAGTAAAGGTATTTTAAAGAAAAGAAAGGTCTGGGATCTTGGATATAGAAGTCAAAAAGAGAAAGGTATTAAAGATAAGTCCAAACTTAATAGGCGATGGGAGGTATTAACTGATGTGTTTTTTCCACATGTATGTTAACCCCTGACCCGTCTTCAACTGGGCTAGGGGACACGAAGCAGGCTTTGCTCTACTGGGGATGTCAAAGAGGAATAAGAGAAAAAGGATACCAAGTTATTTGCTTTAAATTAAAATTTAATAATAATAATCCTACATTGTGCATATAACACAGAATTATTTTTAACTTTTTATTTTATATTAGGGTATAGACAAGTAACAATGTTGTGATAGTTTCAGGTGCACAGCAAAGCCACACAGCCATACATATACATGTATCCATTCTTCCTCAAACTCTCCTCCCATCCAGGCTGCCACATAACATTGAGCAGAGTTCCCTGTGGTATACGGTAGGTCCTTGTTGGTTATCCATTTTAAATATAGCAGTGTGTACATGACAATCCCAAACTCCCTGACTATCCCTTCCTCCCATCCTTCCCCCCTGGTAACCATAAATTTGTTCTCTAAGTCTATGAGTCTGTTTCTGTTTTGTAAATGAGTTTATTTGTATCATTTTTTTTTAGATTTCACTTATAAGGGATATTATACGATATTTCTCTTTCTCTGTCTGACTTACTTCACTCAGTATGACAATCTCTAGGTCCATCCATGTGCTTCAAATGGCATTATTTCATTCTTTTTAATGGCTGAGTAATATCCCATTGTATATATGTACCACGTCTTCTTTATCCATTCCTCTGTCAATGGACATTTAGCTCCAAAATTTACGAACAACTCATCTGGCTTAATATCATCAAAACAAACAACTCAATCAAAAAATGGGCAGAACACCTAAATAGACATTTTTCCCAAGAAGACATACAGATGGCCAAGAGGCACATGAAAAGATATTCGACATCGCTAATTATTAGAGAAATGCAAATCAAAACTACAATGAGGTATCACCTCACACCAGTCAAAATGGCCATCATCAAAAAATCCACTAACAATAAATGCCAGAGAGAGTGTGGAGAGAAGGGAACCCTCCTACACTGTTTGTGGGTATGTAAATTGGTACAACCACTATGGAGAACAGTACAGAGGTTCCTTAAAAAACTAAAAACAGAGCTACCATATGACCCTGCAATCCCACTCCTGGGCATATATTGGGAGAAAAACATGTTCCAAAAGGATACATGCACCCCAATGTTCACTGCAGCACTGTTTACAATAGCCAAGACATGGAAGCAACCTAAATGTCCATCGACATAGCACAGATATTTTAAAGGAAAATTGTTAAGAAAGCTTTTTTTCTCCCCTCCTTCCAGGCAAACTTTCCCTGGAAAGGAAAAAGATAATTAGATGGGAAGAAGAGAGATTAGATACTTAGAGTAAGGACTTTGAACACTGTCCTCTCCCATTCCTCTGCCTGCTCCATACTCCTAAGCCTTGTGGATCATAAAGAGTCAGAAAAGCCACAGTCTTCCTTTATCCTTATAGGGATCCAAGGATAGAGTGGAAGACTACCCTCCTTTATTGCCTACCACAATGACATTGGGCTTGTGATGTCTCAGTCATGCAGGTCTTGATGATTGGTCCTATATCTCTGGAGAGCAGCCCTGAAGAGGGGTCCTCAAGCAACTGAAGTTATTTGAGAGCTGTTGGCCTGAAGAGGTGTCAGAAATGTGATGAAGAATTATGGCAACAGAAAGAGATACCTTCAGTTCATACACTGTGGTAGTAAAAAGACATCTCAGAAAAAGTAAGAATTGATGCTGAAAACCAAGGATGATGGCAGGAGGATTATACATCTCAGCCACTGGCAATATGGGGCAGATCAAGACTGAGACAGAGACACCCCCCCTCCAACAGTGCACCTCTGCAGTGAAGAGAAAAAGCAGAAAATATCAAATATATAATATAATAAATATACATGTATATATATATAACATAAATATTAAATATGATTGGGAGATCACTGATTTTGATTGAGATTAACAATTAAAGTAACTGAGTTTCCCTAGAAGTGATTGAGTTGCTTTGTTACTTTGAGGAGGAATGTTGCATGAGGTGAAAATATAACATTTTCATTATAGGAAAATAAAGAATGCTACATTTTATACATCTGAATTTTCACTCGTTGAAAATCACCTTGACTTTACAAGGTTTTGAGCTAATATGACAGGAAAAATGGTGGCACCAAGATGATGAATCTGGCTTGGGGGCATGTCAAGTTTAAGTAACAAGATAGGCCGTAGAAAATATTCTGTAGGTTGATGGAATGCAAAACTAGAGCCAGACTGGAAGATGAGGGCAAAGTTATAGATTCATTCAGTAGTCATTAGAATGAAGGTGGTAATTTAAGCTAGCATGAATGTACAAAGGAAAGCACATAGGCAAAAGCTCTGAACCCCTAAATTGCTTCTATAGGACATAAAAGTGAGCTGGATATTTAAAATATTGGTGGAATTATTTAAGTATATAAAAGATTATGACATAAAATGTATACACTTTCCTGTCTTGTCATTATTTGATTAAACTGAATAAATCATAAGAATTTAGTAGACCTATGTTTTTTCAGCTATTATATATATTTATATATTTTAATATTTTCAAATATTATAGGTACATGGAATAAAGAGATCTCAGAAATGAAAATGTGGATCGCTGAAATATATGACAAAGGCTGAGAGATGAGGTTGAGAAAATTTCCCAGAATAAAAAGCAAAAACAAAACAAAATCCAAAAGGTGGAAAATAAGAGAGAAATGATGGGAGATATAAAGGAGTCCCAGGAGGTCCAACATCCAAATAATAGGAGTCCAGCGGGGGGGGGCCGGGGTGCAAGGGAGGAAAGAAAAGAGAGAAGGGAAGGGAAGGAAGAGAAAAAGAGGAATGAAAATTATCAAAGAAATAATAAAATTTCCTAGAGTAGTTTCTGCAGTGAATAACATTTACATATTTATTGTATAGTAATTTCTGTTTATTGATTTTTATTTCACAGAATCAGTCCATGGACAAGTCTCAGAAGATATCATTTTAACACTAGAATTGGGCATAAATCCTATGAGCCCTGACAATATTTACATTGTAATTTAATGCTGATAGTTTGAGAGGTGGAGACAGGAAAAGAGACCTGATGGAAGTATAAGAACCCAGCTGTCTTCACATTAAATGGCATAGAAGGAAAAGAAACTGTTTTAAGGTAATAGCCTATAAGATAAAGTTTTGAGAATGTTATTAAAAGTCATAATAGTAACCAACAGAAACCCTAGAAATAAGATTATATCTGACTAAATTGGGAGGCAGAGAAGACAGGGGTAGGATAATACTGTGTGACTGAGCAAAATTCCAGAGGCAGGCAGCCTCCAAGATGGCCCCCACTGATCCCTGCCTCCTACTGTTGTAATCCTCTGTGTAATCCCATCCCCTGAGTACAGGCTGGATTTAGTGACTCACTTTTAACAAATAGCATACAACAAAGGTGAAGAGCTGTCATTCCTAGATTAGATTACAAAGAATGTTCAAGAATGTTTTTGGAAAAGTGAAAGGGAACCAGTAGAAGAGTTTCTCAGTTAAATTTTACTGTGCAACACACTACCCTAAAGCTTACTGGGCTAAAACAGCAATCATTTATTTAGCTCATGATTCTGTGGGTAAGCAATTTAGATTGTGTTCAGCCAGGCAGTTGTTCTGTTCTCAGCTGGCCTCACTAATTCATCTGAGGTCAGCTGTCAGGTGGGCTGGGAAATAACTTGTTTAGGATGGTCTCTGGTCTCTGCTGGGACAGCTCGTCTTTGCTGCATACCGTCATGCATTTTCCAGTATGATAGCCTAGGCTTTTTCACGTGGAAACAGGAGGGCAGTTTGTAACAGAGCAATTAAAAGCATTAAAGGCCTCTTGAAGTCCAGTCCCAGAACATGATTACACTTCCACTGCATTTTGTTGGTCAAAGCAAATTACAAGGCCAGCCTAGACTTGAGGGATGGAAAATTTGACTCTAACTCCTAATGGGAAATTCTGCAAAATTACATTGCAAAGGGAATGGAGATGCAAGAGAAATAACTGTGGCCAATTTTGCAAACAGTCTACCATGGCCTGACATCTGGCCATACTTATTTACATCCCCCTCACAGACAAAATATACTCACTTCCCCTGAGACATCCCAAAGTCTAATCTAATTACTACATAATGCTCAGGTTCAGAATCTTGAACATCTGGTCTGGATGGACCTCCTCTTGACCTAGAGACCTCCGACCTAAAAAGAAAAATTATCTATCCCTATCATACCCAATCTACAATAGTGAATCACAGCAGAATAACCACAGTAGACACTCCCATTCAACAAAGAGAGATATCAAAGGCACACAACAGTCATGGTCCATAGAAATTCTGAAATCCAATAAAGCAAATATTCCTAGGTCCCTCTACTCAGAGGTAGGAAATGTTCCTTGATTACGGCACAGTTGTGATCCCTGGAAGTAGTTTCTCAATACACGACCCTTGGCTGTAGCCTCTAGATATCCTTTCTTTTTTAATCCTGCCATATCACCATGAGTACAAGTCTGCTCAATGACATTTGGCTCAGTTGACACTTGTCACCACAGCTGACAGCCAGACCATCCCCAGAAGAAGAAGAGCCACCCTGTGAATGCATGAAGGAGTCCAATGGAGCCACTGAAGTTCACCCTAAATTGATGACTCACTGAATCTAAGTTAAATAAATGTTGTTTTAAGTCATTTAATTTTAAGCTGGTTTGTTATACAGAAATAGATAATTCCTAATGTTTTTTAAAAATAATATACCTACTGTAGAAGATAAAGGAAAAAAATCATAGTCCTTATAAAGAGAGTAAATAAAGCCAAAAGGAAGATAAAAACAAGGTGACAGAGGATCAAGCATATCACTCACTATAGAAAAATTAAATGAGTTAAATCTCTCAGGTAAAAGGCAAATACTTTCATTAAGTTCAAAACAAATTTCAACTATATGTGGCTAACAAGAAATGTATCTAAAATGGCACATTAGAGAATTGTCCAAAATAAAATGATCAAAAATTATTAGGCAAGTAAAAGCAAAAGAAATCAAGGATTGCATTATTATTATATAATGAAAGACCCAAAGCTTCAGTGGTTTCTCTATTTTTTAGAAAAGATAAATTAGTAAGAAATACAAAACTGTTGTGAATAATTATTACTGAACATCATCAAAATATATAAATAGTATTATAAATACATGAAAATGAAAGAATAGATATTTATAAATTACTGAACTTTGAGTAAGATTGATTTATTTAGGGTACAATATCCTATGTAAAGAAAGCAAATATACCTTTTTCTCAAGCATCCCTAGAACATACTAAAATTTGATCATATAGAAGATAATAAAGAAAACTTCAAGAAAATCCCAGAAATAAAAAATTTCAAGGGCTCGTTTTCTGACTGTAGGGCTAAGAGCCTTAATCAGGAGTCTATGTATGGGCTTCAGAAAATCTATGTACCTCTTGACACTGTATTTTGTGCTTATGAGCATTTTCTCAGTATTGAGTGCATAGTTTTCATCAGTTTTCCAAATGACCCCAATCTCTCATAAAAATGAAATTGGGAGGGCTTCCCTGGTGGCGCAGTGGTTGAGAGTCTGCCTGCTGATGCAGGGGACACGGGTTCGTGCCCCGGTCCAGGAAGATCCCACATGCCGCGGAGCGGCTGGGCCCGTGAGCCATGGCCGCTGAGCCTGCGCGTCCGGAGCCTGTGCTCCGCAACAGGAGAGGCCACAACAGTGAGAGGCCCACGTACCGCAAAAAAAAAAAATGAAATTGGAAACTAATAAATACAATCTTAAATGAAAAAATTAAAACCCCAGTCACACAAAACTGGTTTATTCTTAAAAAAGAATATTTTAAACATCAGTATTAAATTTAATAAGATTTGGGTTTGGAAGTGGACATAAAGTTTCATATTTATTAATCAATAATCCATAAATGAAAGCATAGTAAGCCCAGCATGCATGTCACAATATGTAGTTGGTTTATTGTTCTTTGTGTATAATTTTTATCAGTTAGAACTTTTTCCTTGCAAGTAAGAGAAAACCTAATTCAAAAGGTTAAGCAAAAAAGAATTTAATGATAATGAAATTAGAACTTCTAGGGATAGGTTTATCTTGATGCAGAAGCTCAAACTATGTCACCAGGACCTGGCAGATTTCCAACTCTATTTCCTGATCCATTTGCAGACAGGCTCCTCCCTTACAGAAGCTAAATGGCTTAGAGGACTCCAGAAACTTACATAATCTCAGCTTCCATTTTGGCAGCAAATTGTATCTCCCTCTATCCCTAGTCTCCAGAAACTCTCAAGACATCTCATTGGCTCTGATGGCATCACCTGGGCATCCCTGAACTAATCACTGAGGACAGGGAAAAGTGGGACCTGATTAGCCACACCTAGCTCACATATCACCCCTAGCCCTCCACCCAACCCCATTTACTGAGAATGAGTGATATGTGGATCCCAAATTTAAAAATAGAGTATTACCGGGCTTCCCTGGTGGCGCAGTGGTTGAGAGTCCGCCTGCCGATGCAGGGGACACGGGTTCGTGCCCCAGTCCGGGAAGATCCCACATGCGCTAGGCCCGTGACCCATGGCCGCTGAGCCTGCGCGTCCGGAGCCTGTGCTCCGTAACGGGAGAGGCCACAACAGTTGAGAGGCCCGCGTACCGCGAAAAAAAAAAAAAAGAGTATTACCTAAAATAGCTGAATAGATGACAGAAAAGAATAAATGGAGCTAGTAATATCACATGTGCATTTTATTGAGTATAAGAATTTCATATTTACATGTTTAATGTCCATCCTTTTCATTCTTCTGCTTCTTACTTAATGAAACGGGGCTATTAAAATTGGCAGAACTTGCTGTCATAATCAAATACCGATAACATGCCTTTCCTTTTTCTCAAACCTATTTTCAAAATTAATAAAAATTCCACATTTATTGGAAACTGGTAGTTCCAGGTGATTAGGATTCATGAAGTAAAACTATCTATATTTGAACATCACCAATCATCAGGGAAATGAAAATCAAAACTACAATGAGATATTACCTCACACTTGTTATAATGGCTATCATCAAAAAGCCAAGAAATAACAAGTGTTGGCAAGGATAGGGAGAAAAGGGAACTTCACTGTTGATGGAAATATAAACTGATGCAACCACCACGGCAAACAGTATGGAGGCTCCTCAAAAAATTGAAAATCAAACTACCATATGATCCAGCAATTCCACTTCTGGGAATATATCCAAAGAAAACGAAAACACTAATTCAAAAAGATATACGCACACGCATTATTTAGAATAGCCAAGACATGGAAAGTGTCTACCAATGGATGAATGGATAAAGAAACTGTGGCGCATACATATATATATATATATATATACACACACACACACACATACATTTATACATTCACAAGGAAACACTATTCAGCCATTAAAAATAATGAAATCTTGCCTTTTGTGACAACATGGATGGATCTTGTGGGTGTATGCTAAGTGAAATAAGTTAGTAAGTCAGACAGACAAAGACAAATACCATATGATCTCATTTGTATGTGGAATCTTAAAAAAATTTTAAACGAACAAAAACAAGCTCATAGATACAGAGAACAGGTTGCCAGAGGTGGGAGGTGGGCAAAATGGGTGAAGGGGGTCAAAAGATAAAACATCCAGTTATAAAATAAGTAAGTCACAGGGATAACGTACAGCATGGTGACTACAGTTAATAATACTGTACTGCATATTTGAAAGTTGCTAAGAGAGTAGATCAATCTTAAAGGTTCTCATCACAAGAAAAATCTTGTAACCGTGTATGGTGACAGATGGTAACTAGACTTATTGTTGTGATCAGTTTACAATAGATACAAATATCAAATCATTATGTTACACACCTGAAACTAATATAATGTTATGTCAATTATACCTAAATAAAAAATTAGAATTTAAAAATACGCACAGTCTGGCTAAGCAGTTCCACTTCTATGAGTATACCTGAGAGAACTGCTAATAATAAATAAGGATGCCCATTGTTTTAGTGGCAAAAAATTGAAACAATATAAATATCCACCAACTACAGAATATATAGATTGTGGTATATTCATTACCTAGCTTTTGAAATTTAAAAAGAATCTACTTGTATATCATAAATAAATCTTGAAAACACTGTTGAATGAAGAAAGCAAAAAAAACTATATTTGCATTATCTCATACTTAACATGTTGAAAATAGAATTCAAATAAATGTCCAAATTATAGGGGTTTAACAAAACTTTGAACTATTTGATGTTTATCATTAATGTTTCACACATTTCAGTAAAATCAAATCAGACTAATTCATTGTTCATACTCTCAGAAGATACTGGGATCTAAAAATAATTGAATTCTTTGCTTGCAAAGATATTCCCTTATTTATAACTGGAATTACAATGTATAGAAACTCAGTAGAGATAATTAATGGGAGATAAAGGATTCTTTAAAAAAAATGTTCAATTAAGTGGAAATGTCATATAAAAGAAAGGCACAATATGAAAGTAAAAAAAGAAATCTAGCACACTGAGAGAAAACAAGGGACCAAGAAATGTTCAAAGAATGTCTTAGCGCTTAACCTCCCTGACCTCAGCATAGCAGAGAAGAAAATAAAAGTTATTTAACATTTCTTGGGCTTCAGAATGTATTGTAAGTTGAAGGAACAACAAGATAAATTATTTAGACTGTTTCAACTGAGATTGGCAAAATCCCAACCTGTCATAAACAGGGTTTAAAAAGCTTGATACACCATAAATAATTTATAGTTTCTAAACCAGAAAAGTTCTAAATTTGAAACCCTGCATTGAATAGAAGACTCTATACCAACCACAGGGCACTCATCTCCCTTCAGGAGCTGACTGAGATACTTTATAAAAAGGTCACTACCATAAAGAAAAGCACAATATTACATCTCTTATTTCCTATTTTCAAAAATATAAACCAAATACAGGATATTTAAGAGAGATGTCACAGCAATTTTTAAGTAAACAACAACAACATGAATGCCTTTTTATTTTTACAGGAGGATCAGGTAAATTCCATATTTACCCAAGTTCCATATCATAAAATATACCATGATATAATGTGCCTTTAAATTGAACCAAGAATTATAAACCCCTTGTGAAGAAATGAGTGAGAATATTTCTAGATTTTTATTAGAATTCTTTATCTTTTACACTTGCTTTCCCACAACTAATTTGACACAATTTTTTAACAACCTGCCTTTATCAAATGTACCCAAAGCATTCAGCTAGCTTTGTACAGAAATTTCTCTTTCTTCCCACATTCAAGTTTCATTGGTTTACATAACAATTCACTTAGATTACATGATAAAAATAACAAGTGTAACTGAGAAACAGGTTTAGAAACAAGCACATTTCATCTTCTGGAAGCATACAACAACACATCAGGACCCCTGGTGAGAGCTGATCTGCACTGGCATAGCCACGGCATCTCACGAGTATCAGTCAAAATGTTTTGCAAGGGAAATAGAGGGCATTGGTCAACGTAGTAAGTCTATTAAATGGAGGTCAGATAAGAACACTTCCACAATATAATAAGCAAACAGCTACTATCTGTGGAGTGTTCGCTAAGGACCCTGGCACGATGCCAAGTGCTTTACCTACCATCCATCTGATTTAAATATTTCAGCAGACAGTGAGACACGCATTCCACATGATAATGTCCCTAACACACAGATTAACTAAATTTTTTTTCAAGAGTGATAAAGTAAACTCTCTAGAGATCCTTTTCATTTCCCTTCATAATTTGGCCCCAAATGAACCAACCAATCTTATCTTCCACTACTTTCCCATTTGACCTGCTATTCCAACAAGAACGTCTAGCCATCATCGCCATAACGGAACGGTGCCCTGCAGCAAAATGTTTAATAGAGCTTTGAACTCACTGCGGGGGTTGTCGCCATAACTTAACGCTTACTGGCAATGTGGCCATGGCTAAGTTGCTCAGCCTTTTTAACAGTTTCCTTATCTGTAAAGCACCGGGGATAATACAATAATGAGGATAATATAACACCTACGTCATAACAGATATCACCTATAAGGTAGCTCAATGGCTGATACATAGTGTTCAATAAATGTTGCCTACTATTATTGTTTTGTAATAGTATTAATTATAAAGAAGTTTGAGAACTGATAGGCACTTTCTTTTAATATTTTCTGCTACTTAAAATAGGAGGACTGGGACTTCCCTGGTGGTGCAGTGGTTAAGAATCTGCCTGCCAATGCAGGGGACATGGATTTGAGCCCTGGTCCAGGAAGATCCCACATGCCGCAGGGCAACTAAGCCCATGTGCCACACCTACTGAGCCTGTGCTCTAGAGCCCGCGAGCCACAACTACTGAAGCCCACGTGCCTAGAGCCAGTGCTCCGCAACAAGAGAAGCCACCGCAATGAGAAGCCCGCGCACCGCAACGAAGAGTAGCCCCCTCTTACCGCAACTAGAGAAAGCCCGTGTGCAGCAACGAAGACCCAATGCAGCCAGAAATAAATAAATAGATAAGCAAATACATTTTATAAAATAAAAATATAGGAGGACTTTGAATGACTACTTAGTGTTTTTCTTTTATGTAATACATATTTTTAAAAATATTTCCAAACCTCAGACTAATTTATAGTACTCCCAGAGATATATAAGATAGATAAGAGATACTAAAATTAAAATATACATTTTTGGAGTTTGGAGATTTTGGAATCTGACATAAGGCATCAATATTTTGCCTAGTGTCAAGTAAACAATAATCAAAAATAGTCAACAGGGTAAAGTATTTCTATGTGCTTAACACTGTGTTTTATATGGACTATCTCTCTCAATCTCCAGAAAACAATGAAGTAAGCATTACTATTATTATCCTTTTTTCCATGTGAAGAAAACGAAGCTTACAGCACTCAGTAACTTGCCCAAAGTCACAAAGCTGGGGACTGGTGGAGTAACGATTTGAACTCAGTCTCATGCCAAAGCCAAAGTTTTAAATGTCTGTGCTACACTGCCACAATTCTTCACTGTTGAAGATCAAAAATGGCAAGGGCTCACAAGGTGAGATTAGAGAACTTCCAGACCACGGTTGAAGGTTGCAGAGTCCTACTGATAATGTTCCCTCTGTCCCTACTCCAAATGCACTTGTCAGGGATGTGGGTGATTCTGCGGTGTACTGGGAGGAGAAAGGACCTGTGAGTACTTGGGAAGTAAGTGAAATTTGGGATTTGTACAATCTTTGTGAAAGCTCTTCTCTCTGAGAGAGAATTTTTTAGGACAATGCCTGATTCTCATGGCTTGAGGGATGCTAAGAACTATTAAAATTTCCTAATACTCTGTGAGCAAATATCCTGTACTGTAGCATATAGTGTTGGGGACAGAGGTAGGAAGTGGGTCCTGATTAGCTAACAATTATTAAGTTTTTCATTAAAATTATTATTGTGGTTTTGGTACTACAACTATTGTTCCCACTACCACTCTGGGGTCTTTATTCACGCCATCTCTTCCCCACTCCCAATCCCTGACATCTCCTATGACTTAGATAAATCTATCTAAATATACCCAGTCCCACCCCAGGTAATCTTCCTGACCATACTAGCTCATCACGATTGCTCCTGGATGTGAATTCTTACAGCAGTTATTGTCCCCATCACTTTTCACATTACTGGCCATTTTTTATGCACACTTGACTTATCTCTACTTATACAGAGATTATAAATTCTTTGAGAACTACACTATGTCCTGCATGTCTCATCATCCTCAGTGTCTTCCTTGTGAGAGACATTCATCCATATTACATTGATTTTCTACTTAAAGGAAACATAACCACAGCATAGCAGCACTGAGAAATCAATTGGCCTTAGGATCTTTTTTACTATTGTGACCCACATACCAAAGAGGAGAAAAGGTGGTTGTACCCCTTGTGATGAACAGGTGAGGAACAGGGGTGAACTTGTTCACTGGAAGGATCTAGGATATCACTCTGAAGTCCTGAGAGAATAAATGTCAGTTTCCCCATTCTTAACACAAACAACCAATCCCAAAATGAATAAACAGAAGAAACTAAGCCTTGACTATTCTCTAATTTATTAATGCTGGAGACCCTTTGGCACAGTGTGGATTAGGGAGTCCACAGCCTGCATATGAGACAGGACTCATATTACTGAAGAGCCCCTGTCTGCAAAACACAATGTCAAATAAACCAAGGCTCAAACATGTTCGCTTATTTTTCTGGTTAGTATCAGACTTTAATTGAGAATGTGAGTCTCATTTCTTGCATTGACTCTCATTAAAGGACATACAAATGATTATCAAAAAAAGGTTCTATTTTCATTGTATAAAACTTGATTCATTATGACAAAATCTAGGGTACCATTAAAGCCAATTTTGAATTATTTAAAATAGAATCAAGCTAATAAGGTTCTGCCACATGTCCCCTTTTCCCTTACCTAGGACCTTGATATTTCAATGAAAGATACAGTTTTAAGATTTACTTTTTGAAAATAAATATTTTACTGCTTTGTTTTTCCTCTAAACCTTAAGGGAAAAGATTGCTAGGATATTTTAGTTCTCATATGATAGCAAATAAGTTTTTCCCATCTTTTAAAAATTCCAAGATATACTGAAGTATCTGAATAATTTTCTAAATGATGAAATGTGCTGGAAAAGGAAATTATAAGAATTACACCATGGAAAGTATGATAACCAAGAGAAAGAATAGAAAAGAGTAATCCATTTTCGGGACTTCCCTGGTGGTCCAGTAAGACTCCGCACTCCCAATGCAGGGGAACCAGGTTCGATCCCTGGTCGGGGAGCTAGATCTCACATGCATGCCGTCGCATGCCGCAACTAAAGATCCCATGTGCCGCAACGAAGACCCAGCGCAGTCAAATATAAATAATAAATAAGCAATCCATTTTCATGTATAGCAAAAGATACAAATTCCTAATGTCAATGTTTAAGACAGCCATTTCGGTGGTAAACCTATCTTTAAGACAAATTTATTTTAACTATTATCTTTAATTAAGAAAATGTAAATTTTCGGGACTTCCCTCATGGTCCAGCAGTTAAGACTCAGTGCTCCCAATGCAGGGGGCCCAGTTCGATCCCTGGTCAGGGGACTAGATCCCAAATGCCCAACTAAAGATAAAGAGCCCACATGCTGCAAATAAAAGATCCCACATGCTGCAACTATAAGATCCCACACGCTGCAACTAAGACCCGGTGCAGCCAAATAAATAAAAATAAAATAAATATAAAATATTTTTTAAAAAAGAAAAATTAAACTTTTCATTGAAAAATATGCACTGAGAACACTCTTAAGGGATTTCTGAGAGGTACTGAGTGAAGGCTCACACAGCTTGTATCTCTGAGTCATTCTCAATACCTTTCTTTCCCTCATTGCAGCCCATCAGCCAATCAACAGCAAGCCCACTGCTCTCCTTACATCCACATCGTCTCTACCCATTTCTCCCCATCTCCACTACCTCTTCCTTATTCCAAGTCACTACCATCCCTTATACTGGACTAATAACATTTCTTCTTTTTAAACATTTTTTTTCTACTTGGCTGTTGGTGTTTATATTTTCTTTTTTTATATTTTCTCTATTTTTAAAATTTTGTATCTTGAACATATATTATTTAATAACCACAAAACATGAAGAAATTATATATTTAAAATGTATGTTATATAAGACATACTTTATATTTATTATATAAACCTAATATATATTACGAGATAAAGATTTAGCACTGGATGAACACTTTTACATCACCCTAATTTATCCACTCCACCAATACTGTCCTTATCAAGGTCACAAATGACCTCCACATTACCAAATCCAGTGGTCAATTCTCAGGCTTCATCTTACTTGATCTACTGTTAGCATTTAACACTCTCTCTTCCTTGAAACATTTTCTTCTTTTGACTCCCAGCACAGTCTCCCTGATTTTCCTCTTACTTCCCTGGCTGCCTCTTCTCAGACTTCTTCACTGTGTCCTCCTCTCCTCCCTAACCTTCACAGTACCCCAGGACTCAATCCTTGACTGCTTCTTCACTCCCTAAGTGTCACAGTTTTAAGATCTGATAGCTTCTTAAAGTAGATCTCCTGCCCAGACCTCTCCCTTCAAAATGCCCTTCTTACAGCCAACTCTCTACCTATCCTCCACACTTAGATGTTTTAGGCATCCCAAACTTTCCACATTCAAAACTGAACCGCGGCTCCGCCCTTTAAAACTGGCTCCTCCACCTTAACTGTTCATCATCCAAACTGTCAGTAGATACTGCTGACATTACTTTCAAAATGTATCCAGAATCTGGGACATCTTTTTTACCACCTCGATTATTATTATTCTGATCCAAGACAATATCTTCTCTTAATTACTGATTATCCTCCTAACACGTGCAGAGTTTTAAAAGTTAGATTAGACTTACAACAAAAACCAGCAGTCTACTATCCCCACTATCAACTGCCACACTGAAGAGGCAATTGCTTTCAATCCGTTTAATTTTTCCTTCTAGTATTTGTTGTCATATTTTTAAACAATGCACTTCTTGTTTGTCAGCTTTAGCTATCTATTTACTTACTAGAAGAAAATTATTTTAATCATTTATAAGTCACTTCTATTTCCCATGCCATATTATAAATATAGTTTTTGGTATAAATACTGTGTTTATGCTATTGTGATTTTGTAAATCTTGTCCACAACTGAGGCATGTTGTGAACTATGATGATGTTTCCTTTCTTGAATACCTTGTTCACCCTGAGTCAGTTGACTCACTTTATCAGTGGATATTTGCATTAATTAATCTCTAAACGCACAGCCCAAAATGTTAATTTCCCTTCCAACAGATTCAAACACATCAGATCATCTCTGAATTTCCTTTTGTCTTTCTTGGAGAGATTACTCCTGAAACCTTTTATTTAGCACTTATCCAGACTGGCCGCTCCCTACGCTGGCAGCACATCTGTCTGTGATCCATTGGTTTTCTATCACCTTCATCCAGGGAAGTCCCTTAGCCTCTTATCAAATTTGGAACCCTTGTTTCCAGGACCCCATACCATCTTCCTGGTTTACACCTTTATTTGTTTTGGTGAAAATTTCCTAGTAAATTTCTAAGAAAGAATGCATCAGAGGCAAATGTTTTGAGACCCTGTCTTCAGAAATATCTTTATTCTACCTTTGCACTTCATTGATAGTTTGGCTGAACGTAGAATTCCAAGAAATGTCCTGTCTCTATTTTTGCTCTACTTTCCAGAAATTTCTCAACCCTTCTAATACTCATAATGATTTTTTAAAATTTTTGTTCCAACTTCTTTTCCAAGGGCTCTTTTTATTCTCCAAAAATACTCTATCTCTAGTATCCCTTTGTTTTTGAGATGCAGTATCTTCTGTGGCACTTATTGCTAGTTAAATAATATCTGATTCCCCTCTTGTTGCAGACCCAGGGAGGATTTCACTTTCCTGCCTCCTGAAGTTGGCATGGACATTGGACATGTCCATGGACATGAACAGTCTTACTTTGGCCAAATGATTTGAGAGAAAATGACTCGTCATTTCTAGATAGAAATATTTAAATGCTGTGCTCAAATCTCCAGCCTCTCTTTCTTATTATGGTGGAATGTGTATTGATGGTGAAAGCAAGTATTGATAAGAAGACCAAGGCAGCTTGGAATACTGAGCCAATACATAGAAAACAGCAACCCAGGAGAAAAGTGTGGACCTGCAGCAGACATTGCATGAGCAGGGAAAAAAGCTCAGTTGTATTTAGGCACCCAAATTTGGGGTTTTTTTGTTAACAGTGTACATATTTGGTACCACAAGTGGGGCACTACCATAACAATAAATATCTAATATGTAACACTGGCTTAGTGGTTGGATAGCAAGTGGTAAAGAAACTGGTATCAGAGGCAATAAAGATGGTGATTCATGCTATGTGGTTTCAAAATATTTGTACAACTATGAATTGAGAGACAGATTGTGTTATCAATGATCCTGTAGTTCCAAAGGTGGCAGTAGGAAAAAGAGAACTGAATTTTGTGATAGGTTTCTGTGGGCAATGTTTGACAAGATATTATATGAAATAGATGAGATCAGAAAAGAACTGTCCAGGCTTCAAGTAGGAATGAAAAAGATAAAAGAAAATGTGTCCAGAAATTTGAAGACATGTTAGGTTAGAAGAGATAACTGATTGTCAAACACATTCAAATATAAAATTGAGAAAGTCTTAAAATAAGGAAAGCTCATTAAAATTCAATATTAAGCAAGGATCAAAGTAATAATATAGTTGTAATAACCATTAACAAAACCTCTGAGTAGTTTAAATGTTATCAGGTCACCCAGTATATTCTTTCAATTGGATAAAAAGCATAAGAGGATGCTAAATGGTGCCTCTCACTAAAATCTAATCGACACAAAATCTTGAGCTGCTATATTTCCTCAGAGATGAATGCTCCAATTTCCTGCCTGGGGAGAATAAGCCTGTCTAGGAGTAATCTCCGCTGAGGGAGGAAGGGAGAGGGCTGGAAGCTTTACCATTCAACATGAACACTTTCATTTAATCTCACTGTTCTTCAAGATGACACCCAAAGCTCCGAAGAATAAGCCTCCATTCTCCTGCTCAATACATATAATGTAGCTATTGTCATCTCTCATTCCATTGGGTTTTTTTTCCCTGTCTGAGTTCATTCCTTTTTGTCCCTTCTCTACCATTTTAGTGAAGTTATAGGAGGGAACAAAGGTAAACGTAAGTATCCAATCTACCATATTTAACTGGAAGTTAATGCTACAATCCCCCTTACCTGATCTCCCAACTTCCTCTCCAGTGTCCTATAAATCATTCTCAGTACAGCCAGAATGATCCTTTAAAACATAGTCCATGTTTCCTTATATTAAATCCTCTAATGGATTTCCATTGCATTAGAATAAAATTCAAACCCCTAATCATGGTCCATAAGTCCACACATGATCTGAGCCACATCACTTGTCCCCTAATTCTCTATGTTTAAGCCACTCTAGATTTTTGTATGTTCCTTGAACATGCCAAGATCATTTCTACCTTAGGGCCTTTTATTTTGCTGATCCTTATAGGAATCTTCTGTCCCTAAGTTTGCAGAAGGTCAGTTATTTTCATTTAGTTCTCAGCTCAAATATGACCTCTTCAGGGATGTTCCTAACCACAGAGGACTCAACCTACAACAGCCTGACTCCACCTACTCCCAGTCTCTATACATCACATCCCCTTCTTTCATTTTTTCATAATGTTTATAATGCTATTAATTATCCCATTAATATATGTTACATATACATTACCTGTGTCTCCTTCCAGTCAAACACTTTCCAAAAGAATATGAACTTAAGAAACCTCATTTGTCTCATTCATCATTTACTTACCTAATATGGAATATTACCTGGCAAGATTAGGGACCCAGTATATTTTTAAATGAATAAATACATGACTGAACAAATCATTTCTATATTATGTTCTAAACTGGAATTGTTTATGTGCTTCATTCATCATTTAACTCTGTCAATTTGAACTTAAAAAATGTGTCAGAATATTTCTCCTTTATAGATGTGATTTAAAAAGTAGCTTGTGGAAGACTCCTGTTGAGAACAGCAAGAAACATGGGATAAAGTACTACTACTTCTACTACTATCACTATACTACTACTACTACTAATAATAATAATAATAATCAGAGAGCCATAGAGACAGTAATTGAAGGAGCAAGATCACAGATACAAAAGAACCAGAGGTGAGTAAGCCAACATTCTGTGAGTTAATTTTCCCTTGAAGTATTTGCCAACTGGAGATTAATGATTGCAAAATTAGAGATCAGTATTCCTATCAGAGAAAAAAAACCTTATAAGTGGTAGAGAAGCCAGCAGAGCTTTTAGCAATACTATTGCAGACAGAAAGAAATGTAGAACACCAGAAACAGTAAGTATGAAGAAAAATATAAATGAATACTGAGTGTACTAAACAATAATAATGATGTCTTGTAAAGGTTTAGGTATATGTAGAATTAAAATGACTGACAAAAATAACATAAATGGCAGGAGTAGGGAAGTAAAGTAGTTAAGGTGTTCTAAGTAGTCTACATGTCTGGGAAGTGGAAAATTGCAAATATATTTGATTCTGTTAAGTAATGAATGCATATTTTAAATGCTAGACTAACCACTGAAGAAACAGAAAAAAGAATGTATAACTAAAAAGCTGATTGGGGGAAACAGAATAATTTTTAAAACTTGATTAATCCAAAAGAAGATAGGAAAGTAAAAAAATGATAAAAACAAGTAGAAAATTAAAAAATAACTAAGATTGTATATACAAACCCAAGTAAAGCAGTAATCACATAAAGTGTAATTGGACTAACAGTCCAATTAACAGTAATATTATCAGACTGGAATTTTAAAATGCTGATTACAAGAGTCACACTTTAAATATAAGAACACAGAGGTTGAAAAGAAAGGATGGAAAAAACATGCAAACATGAACCAAGGAAAAGTTAGTGTAGCTATTCTAATATGACAAAGTATTCTTGAAGACACTAAGTATTTCTAAAGATACGGACCAATATTTCATAATGATTAAATGATCAATTTACCCGGAACATGTAGCAATTTTAAATTTATATGCACTCAATAATGCAGCTTCGAATATATAAAAGAAATGTGCATGAGTGGGAGACTTTAATATACATCTTTTAATAACTGATAAATGAATTAGGCAAAAAAACTGTAAAGATTTGACAGGCTATATTATATATATATGTGTATACATATATATATATATACATATACATATATATACACATATAATATACACACATACATTCCTGCCCCCAAGAATGTCAAAATGTACATTTTTTTCAAGAATAGTGGGACATTTACAAAATAAAATGCATGTTGAGCCATAAAGCAAATCTCAACAACATTAAAGGATTGAGATCTTTCAGAGTATCTTCTCTGGCCACAGTGGAATTAAGCAGAATTCAATAACAAAAATAAACCAGAAAATCTCCACATTCTTAAAAATTAAGGAATAGACTTCTCTAGTCCATGAATCAAAGAAACTAGCAAGACTAATGAGAAAAAAAAATATTGGGAAGTTTCAAAGAGGCAATATCAGAAATGTGGTGGAGGACACCACCACAGATCATACAGATATTGAAAGAGATGAGAGGATTTTATTACCAAAAAACCCCACAAAACTCTATATAAATCAATTTGAGAATTTAGATGTCGATGGATTCCTAGAAAAGCTTAATTCAGCAAAAAATAGAGAAGTCTGAATTTTCTTGTATTTTTAAATATATTAAGTCTGTAGTTTAAAACCTTCACACAAAGAAATCTCTAGGCTTATATGACATCACCAGAGGAAGAAACAACTTTGTTCTCACACAAACTCTTCCAGAAGTTAAAAAAGAGGAAACACTCTCAACTCATTTCACTAGGTCACTCACTATAAAGCAAAATTTAATGGGTAATACAAGTTAGGAAAATAATAAGCTAACCTCTGCTGAGCTTGGATGCAAATTCCCTAAGCAAAATAACAGCAAATCTAACACAGCAATATATAAAAAGGATAATACATATCATGACTCTAGGAATTATTCCAGAAAGATGAGATTATTTAACATTTGAAAATCAGTGTAATTTTCCACAATAACAAAATAAAGGAGAAGAATCATATGAGCGGTTCAATAAATGCACAAAAACATTTGATAGGAGGGAAGTTCTTTAATCTGTTAATAAGCCTCTACTAAAACATTATAGCAAATATTGTTTCTGTTGGTGAATTATTGAAAGTTTTTTCTCTAAGATCAGGAATGAGAAATAGGTGGTCCTATCACTACTTCTATCCAACTTTTATCCTGGAGCTTCTAAAAAATGCAATAGAAAAGAAAATAAATAAGGGTTGGAAAGGAAGAAAAATAACTGTCATTTTAAAATGTTTTAATTGTACATTTTGGAAATCCAAAAATTTCTACCAACTTTGAGAATTAATAAACGAATTTTGCAAGTCCAAGGATATAACGTCAATATTTAAAACAACTGTATCTTTCTGTACACCAACAACAAACATAAAAAAATAAAATTTTGAAATTATACTAACAGAATTGCATCAAAAACTAGGACAATTTACATCTGTACTTCCAAAAAAAGGAGTCTTGTTACCTTGCTCACACCACATCCAAAAATCTATTACAGATGAATTCAAGATTTAAATGTGAAAGGTAGGCTATAAAACTTCTGGAATAAAGACTAGAAGAAACTCTTCATAAACTTGGGGTAGGCAAAAATTTCTTAAACAGGCCCCCCCAAATGATAACCAGAGAGGAAAAAAATGGTACAATTGTATACATTAAAATTTTAAAAGTTCATTCAACTTAAGACACCAAAAAGAGAATGAAAAGGCAAACCACAACGGGGTGAAGATAATTGCCATACATATTTCTAACAAAGGACGTGTATCCAAAGTATGAAATCTGCATCAGTATCTATACCTATATCTGTATCTCTTCATTCAAATCAGTAATACAAAGGCGCAACTCATTACAAAAATGGGCCCAAAAACTTCATAAAAGAGGTATCTAGGGAATTCCCTGGCCAGTGGTTAGGGTTCCACTTCAGGGGGCACGGGTTCGATCCCTGATCCCTGGACGGAAAACCAAGATCAGGTATGCCGCCCTGCGTGGCCAAAGAAAAATAAAACATAAAAAAAGAGGTATCGAAACTGCCAATTAGCGTGAAAAAATGTTGAACTCCATTAATTATCAGGAAAATAAAATTAACCCACAATAGAATAACACTACACAACCACCAGAATGTCTAAAATTCAAAGTGGCAGAACACATTGAGGTTTTAATGAAGATATGGATCATATGTTGCTGTGATGAGTGTAAATTGATATAATCACTTTGGAAAATGGTAGTCTTTACTAAAGCTGAATAGAAACATGACTCCTAGGTATATACACCTAACAGAAATGCATGCAAATATTCACCAAAAGGTATGCAAAAGAGTGTTCATAGCAGCACTACTCACAATAGCTAAAATACAAATCAACCCAAATTTCTATCAACAGTAGAACAGATAAATAGGTTATGGCGTATCATACAATGGAATACTGTACTATATAGTGATGAGAATGAACAAAGAATAGTGGTTATCACTACAGAGGGGTTAATGATTAGAATGGTGCATGAGGGGCTTCTGGGTGCCTTTGGTAGTTTCTTGATGTGGTTAATGGGTCCATTCAAAAACTTTGTGAAAAAGCAAAGTTTACAGACATACACCTATAATTTGTGCACTTTATTATAGTTCAATAAACATTTTACTTTTTTAAAAAGTTTGTGAGATAGCTATATGGGAAGTGTCAACAAATTTCTGGGACTGATCCAGTGCTTTCTGGTACTGATCCAGTGCTTACTGGTTCCAAGGATCCTAAAACACCTCAGTAAATTAAATTATATTAAATTACAAGATTGTTTTAACTCTTTACTTGGGGAATGGACACCACTAGTCCAGATGAGGAAAGGCTGGATTTTCTAGATTAGAACTTTCATCCTGGAAAGTCATTGCAGAATGAGGCTGCACCTAAACTATCTGGTCAGCTGACTCACAAAGCATTACACAAGGTATCAACTGGGTTATAAGTGAGTTAAGTGCTTTGGGCAAGACAAAACTGAAGGGGCAGGAAGACACACTGGGAAATTTGAGATTATGACCTAGAATGGGAGAGGATATGTAGATTTTGCTGATTTTCTTGACATATGTGTTCTTGTGTGTTGTAGAATCCTACCGGCTCTTTCCTGAATAAAGTTACATCTTAGGTGGAAATTAGAAAATAAAGATAGCTTTTAAATTTTTTAAATAGAAAAACTGCATTTTGTTAAGAATTACCCTTAAAAGTCCTTTAAAATGGTGAAACATTGGAGACCCATGGGCCTTCTCTAAATCTAACAGTCTGGGTTTTTTTCTAGTATTGGAACATATTGTTCTTTCTTTGACTGAGAACCTGATGAATGTACTGGCTACTATGTAGGGGATTATGGTATCTAAAAATTCATAACTTTAAATATTAGAATAATACTATCAAGGCAAGGGGCCCGGAGAAACTGAGCTAGAAGGAAGGAACAGGAGATTAATGGTTCACA
This sequence comes from Leucopleurus acutus, assembly GCF_964270905.1. Taxonomy (NCBI): domain Eukaryota; kingdom Metazoa; phylum Chordata; class Mammalia; order Artiodactyla; family Delphinidae; genus Leucopleurus; species Leucopleurus acutus. The sequence continues at coordinate 65,825,099 of NC_139149.1, read as the reverse complement.
TAAGACACTCACTCTGGAATAATCTCCAGCTCAGTGCATATGGTTTAATTCATATTAACTAAATGTGCATAATATGAGATTCTACAATATTTGAATATGGAGTAAAATCCTCTTCTCAAGGACATCCTGACAGTTTTTCAAGGTAGGTGGGAATACATTATTATTGGAAAAATTATCTGTTCTTTCTCTTAAGCACAATTATTCTAATTCTCTATAATGTTTTTTCATTTGGTTTGGGAGATACTAGTGCTAAGTGTGACCTTGGCAAGATACTTTACTTCATCACCTGTGTAGTACAGATAACAGTTCCTGTTTCAGAGGATTGCTATAGCTTAAAAGGGCACCTAGCAAAGAGTAAGTTCAATGTAAGTATTTATTACATAAATAAGTAAATAAAACTGTTGATTCCTCTGCTATGAATACTTTAAACATGTAACTTGAGAATAAGACATTCACAGTAAGAATTTAAAAACTTTTTACCTCCTCTATATTAATGTCTCCTTATTACTTTATATCATAATAAATCCAATACAATAAGATTTCTTTCCGAACACTCTATTCTTCATCCACATTTGAGCAAATGTCTTAAACTGCTTTAGCGTTCCCCTCTGAAGAACAGGCCTTAGCACAGCTCTAAGAAATTCATCTGGTCCAAGCCCTCAGGCTTGGGACAAAGACCTTTTCCCAGACTCATCACAATGGAGTGTCCTGCTGAATTAATTGTCCCTGTGAGTCATCTCTGCATGGAACCATGAGACAAAGTCACCTTATTTGTAAAGCACCACCTACCAGGCCCTTCAAAGTACTGAGGAAAATCCATAATAAATAATAAAACACACAGAGTAGGCCAAAATTAGCTCTCAACAATATACATTTCCTGCTGATCTGAATAACAAAGGAGGGAAGAAAGCATCTTATAGTATATACTAATACCACATTATTATAGAAATTTCATTTAAAAATTGTATGTATTAAGTTTCACCAAAATTGATGACTTACATTTTATAAATGCAAAGCAAATAGAATTATTCTAAAATAACTTAATGGCTAGATGGTATTCTATAGTTGCTTATGATTGTTTTCTTTTCCCTTTTATTTTGTTTATTCTGTGTTTGTGCTTTGGACTGAACTGTGTCCCCACATACATACACAAATTCATATGTTGAAGCCCTAACTCTCAATGTGATGGTATTAGGAATGGGGCTTTTGGGAATTAGGTTTAGATAGTCATGAGGGTAGGGTTCTCATGATGGGATTAGTGCCCTTATAAGAAGAGACACCAAAGAGCTTTCTCTCCCTCTCTCTCCCCCATGTGAAGATAAGGTTCAAGGCAGCCATCTGCAAACCAGGAAGAGAATCCTCACCAGAACCTGACAGTGATGGCACTCTAATCTTGGATTTCTAGCCTCCAGGACTGTGATAAAATACATGTCTGTTGTTTAAGCCACCCAGTCTATGGTATTTTGTATGGCAGCCAGAGCTGCCTACGACACTATGTATTTCTATATTATAGTGTTTCAAAACATTCCCCTTTGAGTCTCAACTCTTTTGTTTCCTGGTTTTAGGACCATGAACAAGTCATCTTAACTTCCTTTAGATTCAATTTTTTTATCTGTTTAACACTGAGTATGTTTGTTCTGCCTTCCCCACAGAGTTTTCAGAATGAAATGAAGTATAAGAAAATGCTTATGAAAACTGAATAAAATGTTTTCTAAAGCTATTTCCAACTCAGAACTAATGCAAATAGGAATAATGTTAAAATAATTTGATTTTTAAAATTTCATTGACATTTGTAGCATTTACTGTAAGATATTATATATTTATATAATTTTAATTGGTATTTTATACGTAATCCGAATAACCCTAGAGTACATCCATTGCAGATCCTGAGAAGGATCGCTTTCACAGTTTACCTCCAAGTTGTTGGACCATTTGTTCTATCTGCATAGGATAGAACACAGGTCCTATGTGGCAGGACCATAGCTCTCCCTCCTGCATCTTTCTAGGAGAGCTGAAAGGGAGTCCTCATCAACTCTTCCTGCCACGGTTGTACTCTGTTCATACTGCCTGTCTAAACCTCTGGTAATGTAATACGGTTGTGGATGTCATACCAAGGTCACTGTCATGTGCTGAATTGCGCTCCTCCCAAATTCATGTTGAAGTCCTAACCCTTGGTATCTCAGAATGTGACTGTTTGAAGACAGGGCCTTTAAAGAGCTAATTAAGCTAAAATGAGTTCATATGGGTGGGCCCTAATCCAATATGACTGGTGTGCTTATAAGAAGTAGAGAGTAGGACACAGACACTGCATACACATAGAGGAAAGACCATGTAAAGACACAGGGAGAAGACGGTCATCCGCAAGCCAAGGAGAAAACAAACCTACCCACACCTTGATCATGGACATCCATGAGAAATAAACTTTGGTTGTTTAAGCCAAACAGTCTGTGTTTTTTCTGTTGTTGTTGTTATGGCAGTCCTAGCAGACTAACATGGTCACCCTCAGTGTGGTCCTGACCCAAGCTTGGTCTCAAGTGTTTTTCTGCACTTTTCCTTCTCCACTTCTGCTGATCTAAACCCCCACCTTCTGCAGCACACTATCTGATCTCTCTCCAACCCTCCGTTCCTAATGCCCAGCTCTTGCAGAGGGCCTCTAAGAACACAATTCCCTCTTTTCAACACCTAGCACACTCCATAGGATACATAGAGGCTTTCAATAGGCAGTCACAGGGGATTGGAGTCAGAGACATCACAAAGAGCAGCTTCACATTTTATCCTGAATTACAGCTGCTTCTTAACCCTCAGAACCTGTAAAGCTTGATCAGGCTCCTTAGACCCAGGTGTAAGATTCTTCTTTCAGAGTGTCCTTTGCCCTCCCCTGCAATCGGTTTTCTGTCTACTCAGCCTCTTTCACTGGACATGTCTGTAGACAGCTGGATCTCTCTCATGGCCAGGATCCAAGTTTGTTCACATAGAGCTCCTGAACCCCCATGAAAATCAGGAATAAGACTGGGTATCTATTTCAGGGTCTTCAAACGTTCTGATATTTAAGATTGTTTGTCCAGACAATCCCGAAAACCTCTGGGGTAGATTCCTCATAAGGCTCTAGGAGAGATCCAGCTCTGTCTCAGCTGAGAAACCCTATCAGATAAATATTCCATACAAGAATTTTATTGTCACAAGAATTTTACATAGAGAGAGAGAATAAATATGAGAGAGAGAGAATAAATATATCTAGAAAATATCTCTATTGGCGAGCTTAAAATTTCATAGAATTATATTTTTATATCTTTTGTGTTTGTATGGCAGCCAGAGCTGACTACGACACTATGTATTTCTATATTATAGTGTTTCAAAACATTCCCTGGTCATAGGAAAGATTATGAAAAAAATATATTGGTGCTTAATGTTATTTGAAGAGAACTAACCTTATGAAAACAGAAAATTCACCTCACAAGTTCTAATTTACACTGTTACAGCAGCACCTTGTAAACCTTTTAAAATGTATCTAACATCTCCCAATAAAAATCTCACAGGGAACAAGAATACTGTTCAAAGAAACTATATTTTTAAAATAATTCAAAACATTCTTTGTAATAAAAGGTCATTCCATAGTTTCATGTTAAAAATCTAAGCACCCAAAGAATTTAAGGGAAGAGCAGACTTAAGACCTGAACTCCATAGAGATGCACGCAGAGCAGTGATGGTTTTACACCTGCTATAATAGGATCCAATCTTCTGGGAATGTAGGATCCACAGCCATCTGCTCATCAGAAAGGAGTCTTGTGCACAGAGGTTAACTTCTCTACCCCAGTCTTTATGAATTAATTCTACATCAGCATAAAACTTCCTTTTTTATTTCTTTTTTGGCAGCATCACTCTAATGCACAGTCGGCTGAGGACGGCAAGAAGCCAAAATATTAGTGAAAAGAAAGAAAATTGAGGCCGCCAGGTTCTTTATATTCACAAACACAAAATTTTCCTTAAAAACAATGATACAGAAGAAAAATTGCCAATATGCACATGAATGAGATTGGGATGGAGGGAAGGAAAGGAGAGGAAAAGGAAGAGGAGAGGAGACTTTCCCTATGAATGTCTGACCCAATTTCTTGGGGAAATTTTAATGTAGTCAGTGCAACATACCCCACAGTTACCAGAGGCTATATATATACCAACTGCCTTGAGGGGTATTATCAGACCATGCAAATGTCCAAAGTCAGCTCTTCCTCTAGCCTTTGTCTTCCTGCTTAACATGTCCCGTTTCTAGAAGTTAGATTATAAATTCACACATGAAAGTTCACATGCTTCAAAAAATAATATGTACTCTTCTAGCTTTTTACCCTTAGCATGTCAATTAATAGTGCATTTAGGAGATCAACTAATTGCCATTGGACAAGGTGAGAGCACTTACTCTGACATCCAAGCTACAAAATAGATCTATTATTTTTTTATTTTTATTTTTTATTTATTTATTTTATTTTTGGCTGTGTTGGGTCTTCATTTCTGTGCGAGGGCTTTCTCTAGTTGTGGCAAACGGGGGCCACTCTTCATCGCGGTGCACAGGCCTCTCGCTATCGCGGCCTCTCTTGTTGCGGAGCACAGGCTCCAGATGCGCAGGCTCAGTAGTTGTGGCTCACGGGCCTAGTTGCTCCGCGGCACGTGGGATCTTCCCAGACCAGGGCTCGAACCCGTGTCCCCTGCATTAGCAGGCAGATTCTCAACCACTGCGCCACCAGGGAAGCCCAAAGTAGATCTCTTATTAAAGTATGTGTTAACCAAAACACAGAGCTACAGAGAAAGGGAGCTGATACACATAAGGCTTGAGCTGTCAGAAGGTTATCACTGACCTGTATGGGTTGTTAGTGGCAGGTCCCAGTCCAGAAAGTACCTAAAAAAAAAAAGATTAAGAACCAATAAACCAAAAAGAAGGGGGAAAGGGGTAGAGAAGGAGGGTGTGTGTGCACATAAGCATACACATGTGTGTGAGGCATGGAGAGACAGAGGGGGGAAATCCATGTCTGTGCCTACAATAGAGACAGTGAACATAAAATGAGGAGCTGGATGTGAAAGACAAATGTCTGTTTTGCAGAGGGGTAGCCCTGATTCTTACTTTCAGAAATAATTTATTATGTGCATCTGTCACAAATATTCCGGAAAAAAGCCCTAAGCCATAATTTTCACAGAGTAATATTCCAATGGTGGGAGATCTTGGTGAAAACTAAAAGAGCATCAGGTTAATCAATGAAAGGAATAAGGAATTTTACATATTTTTTTTAAAATATGGTTCCTCTTGTTAAATTTTCTGTACTAGAAGCTGCAGCATGAATTTGTCCTTGGCATTAGAATACATTACAGCTCATCTCTTCCTAGGAGAACTGTATTCCTGTCCACTGTGCTCAGCAGGGGTAAACTGGGAACAGCTTATCAGATTATACAGTATTACAAACTGCACTCTGCTCTCATCTGATTGCTTTTCAATCAGAACCTCGCATCTTTTGCCAGATATAAATTATCTTATATAAAAGAGCTTTTGAATACAAAGTCAATGAGGTTTGTTTTTCCTGGAGGTAATGCAATCCTTATTTGATTATGAAACCCAAACTTGCTCACTGTAGTCTGCATGGACAAGTGTATGCCGTGTTTCTGTAATACAAATGACACAAGTACAAAATATATGACCCTCCTACTGAACAGCAAAATAATCTAATGTAGTTCTGCCCTAAATTGGAATAATGTGCCATAGTGTACTTTTTACCTATTCCAAATCATAGTGTAATTACAAACATAGTTTCTAGCTCAATTCCCAAGAGTGATGGAGAAAATATAATATTGGTGTGTGTATGGGTACATGGAAGGGGAATTGTGTTGGGGAGAGAAAGGAAAAGGGAATGGACAATGGACAACAGAAAATAAAACTTTGCTTCCCTAATCTCCAAGCTGTGGTTGGGAAATATCTCCAAGAGTTTTGAAACTGATTCAGTGGTCAAGTAGCCTGGGTTCAAAATCAACTCTAGGACTAATTTACTCTGAGGTCTCTGGAAAAATAACTTCACATCTTTAAGACTCAAGATTCTCAGCCATAAAAAATAATAAAGGCTGGATTTTGTTATATCCAGGAATTTTATTATTATTTTCAGATAAACTGCGTATATTGTGTACAAGGCACAACTGTGATCTCTACTTGTTTGCCGTATTTTTAAACACTGGCTAAAATGTAAACTTAAATAGAAAGGACAAATTTAATAAAATTAGATGCCTCAAATCATTTTTGAAAAGCATCAGTTTCATATTCAACAACTACTCATTGAGTGCCTACCATGTGCCAAGCACGGTACAGTACACTAAATTGTAAATAAATGAATAAATGGGTGGTCAGATAAACAGCAAGTGGGAAAGAAGGGAGGCAGGAAGTCAGCTAGTTGCTTAGTTGAATTCTCAGGCCTATAACAAATCACAGTATGGAGAGAAAGTGAGCACTGCATTCATTAGAACAGAGCTTCCCCAAATAAGTATAGCACTGATCAAATATGCTGTAATATGACTTTAGGTGACATACAAAGGAATCATTTTATATTAATAATTATAATATTTATAATAGCCATTAAAATTAAAAGTATTTTATATATTATTGATTATATTATTATATAATCTATTATATATATTATTGATTAAGATAAGGTAACATAAAATAAGTGAGCTGAATTAAGGTCAATTTAAAAAATTACTATATAATACTATAACTGTTAGGTGTAGAAAGCAAAAATCATGAAGATGGCATTAAAATGACTGAACATGAAAAAATATGAGGACAAGATAAACCTCTGATATTTTGCTGCGATTCTCTTGAATTCATAGTCCCTGTTATGATTCTATTATTTTTTAATTATCAGACTAGAGAAGAGCAGCTCAGCTCTAGACCAAGGGATTAAAAATTACACACACACACACACACACCATAGGCCAGTGTTCTCTCAACAGATGGACTCTCAGTTATCAAAGTGTGGACAGTGGAGAACCCTAAGAACTTCATGGGGGCAAAATGGTGCTAAAATAAGGGATATGATAAAAACCACCACCATTTATTGAACATCTTCTCTGTGCTATGCTTTGTACTTAACATTATTTCTAATCTTTATAATGACTCTGAGAGCTAGGGTTTGGGTTTTCTTGTTTTCCAACTTTACCTATAAGAAAACTGAGAGTGATAGATTTTAAGATGTTTTCTTAAGATAGCATTGAGGACACAGTAAATGAATTGACTCAATAAATGAATTGAGCTCTTATCACATTGTTAATAAAATAACTTTTAGTTTCTATTAGTGGTATACTTTACTACTTTAAATCAACTGTTTATAAAGAACAACATTTCTGTCTAAAATTTGTGTCTGTCTATGAAATAAAGCCAACTTATCAGAGGATATAGAAACATAAGAGCATTTGGCGCTTACAAATGTGAATGGAAGAATGCATGTTCTACCAAAGAGAATATTCTCCCCAGAGATATTTGAGAGGGAAACAGGAAGCTGGAGCAATGAGGCACTGATTTTAGATAACTGGGAAAAGTCCAAGCTCCTTCTTGATCTATCAGGCTCTAGACCATGAAGGACATCTATTCACTAGGGTGCCTCAAGCTCAGAAATGACTCCTGAGAATTCTGTTTTGGATTTCAGGCTGCTTCTCTATTTTACTTATACTTCTAAAATTACTTGGAACACATGTACTTAATCTAGCAAAAATAATTCTTTAAGCATAATGCAAATAGAATTATTGACAATCTGGTCTACAATACCAGATGATCTTAACCTTAGTAATAGCAGGTAGGAGAGAATACAGGAAAGAAAAAGTGGTTAAGTTTTTCTTTAGATTAATTTTAGACTTTGTTATAGAAGACAAGGCTTATACATTGATCTTAGGTGTGTGAAAAAAAATTTAGGGTAACTTCCATAAGAAGACAAATGGAGCATGTAACTTTCAAATAGCCGAAGGAAGTTTTTCTAAAAGGTGTAAATAAAACACAATTAATCCACAAAAGGCAGACAGAGAAATAAGAAGGAAAAAAGAAAACAGAAACACAAAATAAGATGACATTAATAAGTCCAAGATGAAAGGACTCAATTCCTTAGATAAAGGGACAGAGACTACATGGGGAAGCCCACGTAGACTGGAACTGAGTCTCCACCAGCCTTTAGTCAACATCAACTGGCAGACACGTGAGTGAACAAGCCTGCATATGTTTCTAGCATCTAGCCTTTGAGTCTTCCAGACACCATGAGCAGACATAACTATGTCCACTGTGCCCTATCCAAATTCCTGATCCAGAGGACCCATTTGTATAATAAATGGTGTTTAATGTCACTAAATTTGGGGGAAAAAATGTATTATGTAGCCATAGTAATGAAATACACAGACACATACATAAAGAGAAAGTACTAATGATAAAGCAAATGGGTTCAAATATAAAGTATTAATGAAGCCTGGTAAAGGGTATATGGGAGTGATTTTTACTGTTCTTGTGACTTTCTAGGAATCTGAATTTACATCAAAATTTAAAGTTACTGAGAGAGAAAAAGAGACAGAGAAAGAGAGATAAGAGAGACATATAGAGAAGAAATAGAAGGTATAGATAATAGAAAGAAAAGATGTAGCTTGTGTCTGGAATTTTTTTTTAATGTAGAAGATACAGGTGCAGGAAGGACAGCATAGGCAAGGTAAATAAAAAGAAATCCGCTTGACATATTAGAGGGAAACAGCAGAATTAAAGACCAAAAAAATCTTAAAAGCAGCCAGAAAGAAAAGTAATTACACAGAAAGGAATGACAATTAAACTGACAGGAGGTTTCTAAACAGAAGCAATGGAAGTCAGAGATAATGAAATCGTATCTTCAAAGTGTTGGGGGGAAAAAACACAAAACACTTAGCTAGACATTTGTACCCAGTTTAAGAATGAGGGAAAGAACTTCCCTGGTTGCGTGGTGGTTAAGAATCCGCCTGCCAATGCAGGTAACACGGGTTCGAGCCCTGGTCTGGGAAGATCCCACATGCCGCGGAGCAACTGGGCCTGTGAGCCACACTACAGAGCCCACGCCACACAACTACTGAAGCCTGCATGCTCTAGGGCCCGCATGCAACAACTACTGAGCCCGCGTGCTGCAACTACGGAAGCCCGTGCGCCTAGAGCCCACGCTCTCAACAAGAGAAGTCACCGCAATGAGAAGCCTGCGCACCACAACAGAGAGTAGCTCCTGCTCACCGCAACTAGAGAAAGCCCGCGCACAGCAACAAAGACCCACCGCAGCCATAAATAAATAAATAAATAAAATTTGGGTTCCCTGTGTTTATTTTTAAAAAAAGAATGAGAGAGAAATTAAGTATACCCTTACTAAAGAAAATTCTAAAAGATGTACTTCCAGAAGAAAAATGTTCCCAGACGAAGGTATGAAAGGAATGGTGAACAGAGAAAGTGCTGAGCATGTAGAAGACTGTGGTGGCCATGGTGAAGAACTATACAGCGTCCCTTCCAGAAAAGGGCTGGTTGCTCCAACAGCTAGAGAGCTGTCAGCAGACATCCTTCATCTATCGGCCCCTCCAGGGAGGGTCCCAGTCAAAGAGAAGCACCTTACTCAAGGACAAAGGGCAGCCCACATCTGATGGTTGGTCAAAGCAGGGATATAGAGGCTTAGCCATTTTGGACAAACTTGGGACAATCCTGGCAGGCTGTTTAACTCCCAGTGGGGTCAACCAAGCCTGTCATTAGAGCTGCACTGCGGCTCAACTGCCCCCTCTTGTCCTTCCTGCTTCCTTTCCCTCCCCCTCCTGCAGGTGCTGATCCTGAGGGCACTTGCTAATAAGGACCCTTCACTCTAAGGGGAGAAGGAGGAAAGGAAGGATGAAAGAAAGGGAGGGAAGGGGAGAGAAAAAAAGAGAGGAAAGAAAGGAAGGAAGGAAGGAAGGGAGGGAGGGAGGGAGGGAGGGGAAGGAAGGGAGAAAGAAAGGGAGAAAGGGAGGGTGGGAGGGAGGGAGGAAGAAAGAAAGAAAGAAACGAGAGAGAGGAAGGAAGAAAGAAATAGAGAGGAAGAAAGGAAGCAAGGAAGGAAACAGAAATCATATTTAGAAGTGAATGAAAAATAAGAGCACTGCATATCAAAATCTGTGAGATGTAAGCCAAAGTAATAATATGAGGAAGATACTTAGCCTCACTTGTACTTGTTGGAAATCAAGAAAATGTGGACATATATACACTACCAAATGTAAAATAGCTAGTGGGAAGCAGCCACATAGCACTGGGAGATCAGCTCAGTGCTCTGTGACCACCTAGAGGGGTGGGATAGAGAGGGTGGGAGGGAGATGCAAGAGTGAGGAGATATGGGGATATATGTATATGTATAGCTGGTTCACTTTATTATAAAGCAGAAACTAACACACCATTGTAAAGCAATTATACTCCAATAAAGATGTTTAAAAAAAAGAAAAATGTGAACTAATATTAAAACTCCAATAGCTACTAACAAGAAATTCCAACAAAAGTAAAAAATGAATTAATAAATATAAAAATAGAAATAAAAATAATACTTTCACCATTATAACCAAAAGCCACCTTTTTAAAAAGGTGAATAAAATAAAATTTTAAAATCTTTGTAGTTATGATCAAAATAATGGCATAAATGCAAAAGGAAATATAACTACAGATACAGAAAATATACTTGAAATAGTAATAAAATACTTTGTACCATCACTTTATTGTAATCAATTTGATCATCTATGCTTGAATAATTGAATGAATACACATTGTGAAAATTATTCCAACCCAATAAAGAAATTCTGAATAGGCCAATAATCCTAGAATAAACTATAAAAGTGGTCAAATGTCTGTCACTTAAGAAGGATAACATTCAGATAGTTTTACCAAATCTTCAATAAATAATTACTATATATAAGTTTTCCTTTCCAGAGCATAAAATAAATAGATTTTTAAAGCACTTTTTGAGACATTCTACAAAGGAATCATTACTGTGATGCTAAGATTGAACAAGATCAAAAAAGGAAAGCTAACTTAAGGACCTCGGTGCAATGTGATAAATTATTAGGAAATTAAATCCAAAAGTGTAGATTAAAAAAAAAATCTATCTTGACCATTTGGGTTTTATCCCAGAAATGCTAGGGTGGTTCAACTTAACAAGTCTATTGTTGTAATTCATTATATTATCATATTATAGGGTCCAAAATGTAATCATGAATCATGTAATCATGTCAAGAAAATCATGCCATATACATATATATGAAACTGGAAATGTAATGATAATCATTACAAGCATTCTAATTAAAGTCAAGAATAAAGCATGAATGTCATCTAGCAATCTTGCTTTACAGACTGTACTGGAAGCTGTCAATGCAATAATTTAAAAAAAAAAGACACTGTGAAAAAGAGACAAACATCGTTATTTATGGAGGAAATAACTGATTCTCAGAAGGTCAACTGAGAAATAATTAGCACTAATAAGAGTTCTGTAGGGGGCCAATACAAGATCAAAATGCAAACACTAATAATAGATCTCTAATATACCAGCAATGATCAATTATAAAATAACACAGAAAAGTTGATTCTACTAACAAGACAAAATAAGATACCTAAAAAGATTCTAATAAGAAATATAAAGACATATCACATCACTTTTATATTTACCTCTTTATTCCATCTAAAATTTATTTTTTAGTATGATATGAAGTTAACATCTAACTTTTCTTTACAATTGGATATCCAGTTGCATCAAAAACATAAATGGATTGATATGTGCAAAACTGTTAAATGGAAAGACTCATAATGTCTTAAATATGTAATGTCTCACCAAATCAATGTAACAACTGACACAATAGCAATTGACCCAAAGAGAAAGATTAACATATTTGAATATAAAAATATGTAACTTCTGTCCAAAACAGGACACAAAAATTTTTTACATAGACAAAGAAAATATTTACTATATATAAAATGCAAAAAATTAAAATCTAAGTATAAAAAGAATTCCTACAAATCAATAAGTAAAAGACAAAAAAACCTCAATATATAAAGGGACAAAGAGAGGAACAAGCAATTCTTAGAGGAAAAAACATAAAAGATAAATAGAAGTTAAGTTTCTGAACCTCACCAGTAATCAGAAAAATATAAATTAAAACTATAAGGAAATAAAAATTTTCACCCAACCAATTGGCATAAAATAAAATATTAATATGATTTGGCTTTGAGAAGAGTGTTGGGAATGGACATGCTTTGTCAAAATACAAACATGTAATGGCTTTTTGGAGGTGATGTTAGCTGCATCTATCAATGCTAAATACATGCATACCTTTTGATACAGTGATTCCAATTTTAGGCATCTATTCTAGAAAAAATAGCCATGAATGTGCTCTATTCCTGTATCAGTTGTAACAGTGAAAAACAAGAAAAGTCCTAAAGGGTCACCAATAATGCAATAATTAAATCATAGTAATACCATGAATTGCTTCGCAGGAATTAAAAAGAACGAAGGAAGATCTATACACACTTGTATGTGTGATCTTCAAAATACTTTTAAGTGAAAAAAGCAGTCAACAGAATACTTACAAATGGATCCTACACATGACCTCCGAAAACAATATATTTGTCCATATGCATGCAAATATGTGTAAATGAATAGAAAATAGAATGAAAAAATGTATACCACACTGCTAACAGTGTTTACTTCTGGGGAAGAAAATGGGATTTGGGCAGGGGGAAAAATCCTAACCCCTTAATTCCTTTTCTCATATTGTTGAAAAATTTAACCATGGGTATTTATTTATTCGTTGTTCAAGTTTTTTTTAAAAAAGCTTTTTAACTATGTAATACTTGATTTGTGTCTTATTTAGCATATTTTATTGGTACATTTCCCTTTGAGTAACTTCTTCAGCTCAAATGATTTCTTTGAACTATAAAATGTACTTCTTCGGGGCTTCCCTGGTGGCGCAGTGGTTGAGAGTCCGCCTGCCGATGCAGGGGACAAGGTTTCGTGACCCGGTCTGGGAAGATCCCACATGCCACGGAGCGGCTGGGCCCGTGAGCCACGGCCGCTGAGCCTGCGCGTCCAGACCCTATGCTCCACAATGGGAGAGGCCACAACAGTGAGAGGCCCGCGTACCGCAAAAAAAAAAAAAAAAGTACTTCTTCCAAGTAAAGAATACAAGCAAACCCATTTGATTTTTTTTCTTATTTTGGCATTCTTTCACAATGCTAACCCACAAATTAAATTTACCAACTGACTTGAATATCAATCTAATGTTGTGTTTCATAAAGCAAAGAGATAAGTAAAGAATATGGAGCTATTAAATTACAACAGAACCTCAGTTTGATTAAAGATTTGAAAATACTAGTTCTACAATTTCAGTAGTGTGACTGCTATACTGACTTCATTATTTTTTTTCCCCGCTGCGTTGGGTCTTTGTTGCTGGCTTTCCCTAGTTGCGGCGAGCAGGGGCTACTCTTAGTATCGGTGTGTAGGCTTCTTATTGCGGTGGCTCCTCTTGTTGCAGAGCACTGGCTCTAGGCGTGTGGGCTTCAGTACTTGTGGTGTACAGGCTCAGTAGTTATGGCTCAGTGGGCTCTAGAGCGCAGGCTCAGTAGTTGTGGCGCACAGGCTTGGTTGCTCCATGGCATGTGGGATCTTCCCAGACCAGGGCTCGAACCCGTGTCCCCTGCATTGGCAGGCAGATTCTTAACCACTGCGCCACCAGGGAAGCCCCTATACTGACTTTTGAACATCTTAGTAGTCAGTACTTTATAGTAGAAAAGGCTCAGCATTTAAGGTCAGAAGATCTTAATTGTATGAGTTTGAGTACATTAGCTTTCTTTATGTTCTTACCAATTGTACTTCCTAATTGTATTAATATGAGTAAGTTATTCAATATTTCTTATGTTCATTCATTTTATTCTATAAAGTGGGAAGAATAACACTAATATCTCTCCTGACACACTTGATTTGAGGACTAAATGAGGCCCCATGGTCATCTGTAAAGCACTACTACAAACCTATTATTATATAGTAGTATTTCTTCCAGGTGAAATGGTGTGCAAAGACCAAAACAAAAACACAAAGAACTTTCACTATAGATAGATTATAATCATTCTAAAATGCAACATTTGTGCTGCTCCTCGTAATACTATATAAAAGAAATAGTCATCCTGTCTGGTTTTGCTTCTACTACTACTTGCTAATGTGTAAAAAAGTGTTAAACACAACGCACATTATTTAGTGTTCTTTCTAAATGAGATCTGTTGTACTTAAAGAGAATTCAGAGAATTTACAAGATATTCTTAAAATTACCCTCGTTCAGTAGTGTACCACATCACAGCACAAGGGGGCAGTATTTCTTTTTAAAAAATCCCTTTGTCAAATGCATAATGTATGTAATTCACTGAGGTGGTGCCACGGAACATCTTTTAATAATATGTCAAGATTAAAACAATTTAGCATCCATGTCAACTGTAACTCATAGCCATTGGGGAAAAAAAACATAGTACTGGGACTTCCCTGGTGGCGCAGTGGTTAAGAATCCGCCTGCCAATGCAGGGGGACACGGGTTTTAGCCCTGGTCGGGGAAGATCCCACATGCCACGGAGCAACTAAGCCTGTGCGCCACAACTACTGAGCCAGCGCTTTAGAGCCCACGAGCCACAACTACTGAGCCCATGTGCCACAACTACTGAAGCCCACGTGCCTAGAGCCCATGCTCCGCAACAAGAGAAGTCACTGCAATGAGAAGCCCGCACCCTGCAATGAAGAGTAGCCCCTGCTCGCTGCAACTAGAGAAAGTCCACGCGCAGCAACGAAGAGCCAACATAGCCAAAAATAAATAAATAAATTTATTTTTTAAAAAAATCATAGGGCTTCCCTGGTGGCGCAGTGGTTGAGAGTCTGCCTGCCGATGCAGGGGACACGCGTTCGTGCCCCTGTCTGGGAAGATCCCACATGCCGCGGAGCGGCTTGGCCCGTGAGCCATGGCCGCTGAGCCTGCGCGTCTGGAGCCTGTGCTCCGCAACGGGAGTACCGCAAAAAAAAAAAAAAAAATCATAGTACTACATTTCCGGAAATACTTGAATAATTCCTAAAACAAAAAGTTCGTGGGTTAACACAGGTGTAGAGATGAAGTGTCTGCCAACCAGAGTAGAAAGAACAGATGTGTAGTTCTAGTCCCAGCCACTCAAGCTGCCTTTATTCTAGAAGCAGATTAGAGAGCACATTGCTGTTTTAGCAGCAGCAGCAATTAGTAGGTGCAAAAGAAACAAAATCAAGTGTTACTTATCACCCTAATATGGTCCATTTGGGAAATATCAAGTAAACTAAATGGCTTTTTCCATGGAAACACATAGCAAGAATTATTACAAAGAATTCTCTACCCCATGCTTAAAGAATTGACTTATATGAACTTCAGTTTAATATATACAAGCAGCAAAGATATATAGTCCAGGGCTTCTTTTTATGGTGGGGTCTAATGGCTTTTTATTCATGGGTCAAGTCATAGGTCAATTGGAATAACCTGCCTAATGGGCTGAAAAAGTAAAACATAACACTACAGCATGGGCTGAAACTACTAAGGGGCTGAAATGATTCTAAATATAGGTCAAATGGCAGAGGAGACCAGCCTCCTCAAGGCCAGTGGTGTTATTAACATCTGTGGAGTACTCACAGGCCAGGCTATCTTAAACTTCAGTTAGTTCATTTAATCTTCACATCAAGACTGGTACAGGTTCTTAGGTTAAATAAATAGCAAGGAGTGGGCTGGAGCCAAAATTAAACCCAGAAGGTCTAAGTCCAGAGCCTGTGCACTTAATCTGCATAAAACACTGCTTTTTACAAGGCTGAGTTCTGAACTAGCATTCAGGCTGCCTGAATTTCAGTCTTCCACTGACACTACACCTGTGATACTGGGCCTCCCCCGACCCACCACCACTAACCACCCACTACCTGTCACCTCCATAAATAAAGGAACTAGACTAGGTAATGTACAAGGCTTTTCTTTGGCTCATAATTCATGACAACGTTATGAAAGCAGCTATTAAGTTGATGCAAAATGTAGGATCTTGTATTTTTGGTGCCTGCCTTCTGGGATCACTGATAGCAGCGAAGAAAATTTGTTTTTCTAATTTCTCAGTCAAGGGCAAATGATGTTACCAGTTTACTTGTTTAAATAAATTTATGGCTATCTCTCATCTACTCTTTATCTGTAAACAGGTTTTGACACAGAGGGCTATATGTGAACACTGTATATCTATAATTAAATGAGGACTGGGGGGTACTCACATCAAGAATGTAAAAAGGGCACCAAATATAGAAGTTCTGGGCAGTAAATATGAACTTCACCTACTATACTTCACAACTCTGACTTTACCTGGCTCCAGTCCTTCCACTGGGATTTAAACAATGTGACAGCTTTGAGAAGCTAAGCATAACATAACAGAAATCACATGAGCTTTAAAGATCTACTGACTGCAATTGCTGAACTTTTCATTAAAATTCCCAGAAATGTAATGCAAAACACAGAGATCCTATTAGGTAACCTTAAAATCATTTTAAGAGGTCTCTAGATATTCTAATAGAATATCAATTCAGCATTCAATTACACTGTTTCACAATCATCATAAATATTAAAATTGTTTCTTAAAAGCATAATTTCAAACTGGCCATTTTTATAAATTGAAGGAAATACGTCTTTTAAAGCATTTTTCAACTGTGAGTATCTTAAGTCCTTTGAGATTTTCAAATATGAAGTCAATTTATTTCTGCTATATTCTTGTTCAGGCTGATGTTGCCAGAGGCTTATTGGAAAAAAATATTATTTTCAAATATAAAAAATTTAGAGCTCAAGTGAATATCAAAACTGCTAAATTTTCAGATTTGAAAAAAAATGCCAGAAGCTAAAAAATCCAGAGAGTAGCTTTCTAATAAAATTTAAAATCTTTAGTATTTAGTACTTTATTTATTAAACAGCAATATCATCCTTGGAGACTTTATGATTCCTGATTCATGAATTAATTTTGTCTTTTCCCCCCATAATGTGCGTGCTGTGGAGACAACTATAAATTTGGGGGAATAAGCATCATTAAAGCTGAATAATACTCCCTTTCTATCTTCTTAATAATTCATTTGTTGGGACTTTCCTGGTGGTGCAGTCGTTAAGAATCTGCCTGCTAATACAGGGGACACGGGTTCGAGCCCTGGCCCGGGAAGATCCCACTTGCCGCAGAGCAACTAAGCCTGCGAGCCACAACTACTGAGCCTACGCTCTAGAGACTGCAAGCCACAACTACTGAGCCCACGTGCCACAACTACTGAGGCCTGCGTGCCTAGAGCCTGTGCTCCGCAACAAGAGAAGCCACAACGAGAAGCCTGCCCACCGCAACGAAGAGTAGCCCCTGCTCACCACAATTAGAAAACCTGCACAGCAATGCAGACCCAACGCAGACAAAACTTAATTAATTCTTAAAAAAAATTCATTTCTTGTTGTCTGGTACCCACACAAATCAGAAACTCAGTTCCTGACAGTTCTAAGGACTAAAAACATTCTTTCAGAGGCTATGCATTGCTGATAGAAATTTTGCCATTCAGCTTACATTGTATTTTCCTACCTGGAAGTAAAGAAGTTGGCGTGGTATCTATAACATAAAAACTTAAAGAACTTTATATCATTACCATTATAATCTTGTGATAATCCTACAAATGTTTGGGATAGTGAACATAATTCTAATTATCTTAAAGTCTTACATATGAATCAATGTATTTTTAAGAGTAATAGAGAACAAAAATAATAGTCAAAACTTTCATAGAATTCTTCTTTGAAATCCACTCAAGTCTAATAATTCTCAAAAGGCACATTAGATCAGACCCAAAAGCTTCTTCCAGAGTCGTAAACTAAACTAGAAAACAGGATTTCAGACAGTAATAACATAATGAGCAAACCAGCTCTATTTGCGCCAGAATTAATTGAAAAAATTGTTTGGATCGATTCTTGATTTAAGCTACATTTAAACAAAAAAAGCAAAACTATATCTAGTCAAGAGTACTCAACTTTAACAAACTTCAAAAGCCATTTTGAATTTTATTACCTTATTCTCAATCTGTAGATTATTGCTATATTTTTTCTTAAGCTGCCATGTTTAAGAGGAGAAGAGGAAACTACCATTTATTATGTTCCAGTAAAGTGTCTTTAGAAACTGTGAATTATCTTATTTAACCCTTGTAATTTCTCTGGAAAGAATACAATATTTTCCAGAGAGCGCAGCCAAGGACCTTCAGATTTGAAAATAATGATGCTATGCTATTTATCAATATGCTCAAAAAGACTGACCTGGGAGCAACAATCTTTCCACAGCATATTTCTAATCTCTTTATGTGGAAAAATGGTTGAACTAAGTGATTAATTTGGACTTTAGAAGCCACAGGATTGGCCCTCAAGAGCTGGCCGTTCAACAAATGTGTATTGAGGGCTCACAGAGGCCTTGGCTGGGAACTGAGTCCCTGATTTTAAAGGGCTGAAAACTTAGGACTTGTATAGAGAGTTACTTAAGAGCTAAGCACTAATTTATGTTTCCATAAAAATCTGCTCTCGTTCTCTTTCTAACCCAAACTTCTCCCAAGTGCCTTGTTAATATAGGTAACTAGAACAAATCCCAGCAATGCTTCTGGTCTTTGATGACATCTACTAGATCTCTTACATACCAATATGAAGGGCCCTCTTTTTGAGCATGGTGCTATGCTTTAATGATTGCAGCAGCTCTTGGACCTCTTCCCCAATTACAGGATAGCAGGATCCAGTTATATGAAACCTAGCCTAGCCTTTCTGGACTAAATGCAAGAAGGCTTATGCTGCTGCTGGTACTACACAATGTGGAGATTACATGTAATGATGACTCTGCGGTACCATTTGAGGGATATCAGAATAGGTCCCTTTCCAGTTCCCAAAGAACTCCTGGATTTGCTTTTAACAGTGCTTGCAACTGCAGTCATAGTCATTCTTTCACCAGATCCAGAACAGAGATGCCCAATACATGGAAGATGTGTGCCTACTCGTTTCCCCTGGGTAAGAGCAGGCATCAATTATTAATCACAACATCTCTTCAGCACCCTGGGGTGCTTCCCAAAACAGCATTACGATCCATCTACCGAAGAAGGCTCACAGGCACATCCCTCTTTTAGAGACTGTTTCTAGGTGCCACCTACCTAGCAGTCCTGGCTGAAAAAGCCCTCTTAAAATCCAAATATCTAAATTCAAAAGGGAATTGCCATAGTAGATTCCAATAGATTCTGTTGCCAATTAGAGTAAGAGGTCTTTGTTCCAGCTGACCCTGGACCAGCACACACAATAAGCAGAGACCTGAAATGTACTCCCAGACCAGGTCTACTGCCTTCCTCAGGCATCTAGAACTCCAATTTAACTTACTCCTAATTCAGGAGCTTGATGTGAAGATTGGTCCTGGGGCAACTGGGAGTGGGGGGCGAAGGTCAACCTGAGAACAAATTCCAGTGAGCACAATGGAATTCAGCACAAGGAGTAGCAGACCCCACTTGTAAAAGGCAAAGAAAGAAATCTCCTTTGCTATAGAAATTAGGCAATGAATTGTAAACAGTCCCCACCCTCATTCCACCCTACCCTCGAGGCAAGAAAACCTCTAATCCATCAATATAAAAATGTTAAAATTGTAAAATTTCTTCTTTACTTTGTTTAGGACTAAAATTTTGATTAGAAAGCCATGAGATTTTTGCAGAACCACTTGCAATTCCCCCTAATAGAAATCTCCACATAAGGAAAGGCAAACAAAAAAATAGCATATGAAAATTTGCAGTAAATGAAAATCCAAATTTGCCATTTTGATCACCTCTCCTAATCTTTCCTCCATACTCTCTGCTCCAGCAACATTGTACTCCTTGTTGTGCTTTGAAAATAACAGGACTTCCCTGGTGGTGCAGTGGTTAAGAATCCGCCTGCCAATGCAGGGGACATGGCTTCAAGCCCTGGTCCGGGAAGATCCCACATGCAGTGGACCAACTGAGCCCGCATGCCACAACTACTGAAGCCCGCGCGTCTAGAGCCCATGCTCCGCAACAAGAGAAGCCACTGCAATGAGAAGCCCGTGCATTGCAACGAAAAGTAGCCCCCGCTCGCTGAAACTAGAGAAAGCTCGCGCAAAGCAACGAAGACCCAACATAGCTAAAAGTAAATAAATAAATAAATACATGTATCAAAAAAAAAAGAAAAAGAAAAGAAAAGAAACCCTCCTGCTAGGGGGCTTTGCACTCTGGGTGTTCCTGTGCAAGCCAGCTCTCTCTCCAGCTATCCACATGGCCCACTGCTTCACCTCCTTTCTGCCTTTGCTCAAATATATCACCTTCTCAAAGAAGCTTTTTAAAATTGTAATCTATTTGCCAATTGCAGCCCCACCTGGCACCCACAATTCCCCCCTACTCTGCTCTATTTTTTCATGGTATTTATCATGTTATATTAAACTATAAGATTTATTTGTTTACAACTGTGCAGAAAATTGTTCACATAGAACATCTGATGTTGGTCTTTAAAAGGGCCTGCTTAGGGGGCTGGTCTTTGGCTGGGCCTGGGAAGTTGGATTTTAGAATGTTCCCTATTTTACTTACTGATAAGTTTGGTTGCCTAGGCTACAGGCAAACCTCAGAGACATTGCGAGTTAAGTTCCAGACCACAGCAATAAAGTAAGTATCACAAAAAAGTGAGTCACAAGAATATTTTGGTTTGCCAGTGCATACAAAAGTTATGTTTACACTATACTGTACTCTATTAAGTGTGCAATAGCATTATGTCTAAAGAAAAGTACATACTTTAAAAATTTCTTATTGCTAAAAATGCTAACCATTATCTAAGCCTTCAGCAAGCTATAATCTTTTTGCAATAAAAGCATCAAAGATTACTGACCACAGATCACCATAATAAATATAATAATGAAAAAGTCTGAAATACTGGATAATTACCAAAATGCGACACAGAGACATGAACTGAACAAATACTGTTGGGAAAATGAGGCTAATAGACTTGTTCCACACAAGGTTGCCACAAACCTTCAATTTGTAAAACACACAATATCTGCAAAGAGCAATAAAGTGAAGCACAATGAAACAAGGTCTGCCTATATTTGTGAAAACAGCATGATTTACAATGAAACACCTTCTTTCCTTCTGGGAGTCTGGAATTTTGGCAATATGCAGCTGGTTTCATAGACAGAGAATGCCTATATGACTGGCCCCTAATTAAAACTCTGGACTCTAAGTCTCAAGCAGGCTTCCCTGAGCAGAAACAATGCCACTGCACACGTGTTGTTTCATTTGATCGCTGGAAGAAGCAAGTTTTCTGTGACATACCAACCCCCGGGTGAGAGAACTTTGGAAGGCTGTGCCTGGACCCCTCCAGACTCTGCCTGATGAGTCTTTCCCCCTACAGAGGGGGGAAAGAGTTGTGAGTACAACTACCTCTGAGTCCAGTGAGTCTTCCCAGCAAGTCACCAAACATGTGAATGATCATGTGACCTTCAAAAAATTATGTTCACTGTTGATCATATTTCCTCTCCCACTAGAATATAAGCTCCCCAAGGCCAAGGATTTAAAAATCCCTTCAGCTCATTGATATATCGTATACCAGTATAAGACCTCTTTAGCGCACTAATACATGCCCAGTGCCTAGAACCATGCCTGCCACATAATGGGTATTCAGTAAATACTTGTTGAATGAATGAGGGATAAAGCAAATGTGGTCCTATGAAACAGATTTTTAAAATAACTAAAATATCAATTTATATTGTCAAAGATCTTTAAGAGAACATTGCATCTATAAAGAGAGAACACTCTGCTTGCTATCAGGAAAAAACGCTTTTCTATGAAAGGAAGGAGCTGAATTACAAACATTATGTGGACAGCAAACAGCAGACTGCATACTGCAGAAATATCACAATGTGAATAACACTCAAGAAATTCTCCTCAAACTCAGAAGAAAAGGATAAGGAGGTAAACATAGTAAGTGAAAATGAATTTAAATGTCAACAGTCAAAATTATAAACACCCAAGGAGGAGAAATCAAGTTACCTACACTACATACAGGAGGCTTGCAATAAGTAATTGTTGAATGAATTGAATGAAATAGGAATCATATTGGTATCAATATAACCTTTTCAAATATAAAAATAATTGAAGCATTTTAGGAAAAAGATAGTGACATAATAATTCAACAGACAGTGAGAGATCATATTTAAGGGCAACAAAAAGACATTCCCAGATATCCCTTAATACAGAAAATATAACAAATATTAACTTTTCCTAAAACATTCACTCAAGGAAATAATCCTGGTGACTAAAATCAAACAAATAACAAATTCAAGCAGCAAAATAACCAGCACCATATGAAATCATAAAATTAAAAAATAAGCTTTTCTATTAAATTAAGAATCAAGATAGGGATTTAGCTATCACAACTTTATTTAATAGAGTTTTGGTCAGGCTTTCCCTTAACTTTGTGGGTTCTGCGACAAGAGAACAAAATGAGGCCCATGTACCATATGACTTAAATAACTAGAAGTTAAAAATCAAGCTATTAATGGACATATATACACTACCAAATGTAAAATAGATAGCTAGTGGGAAGCAGCCACATAGCACAGGGAGATCAGCTCGGTGCTTTATGTCCACCTAGAGGGGTGGCATAGGGAGGGTGGGAGGGAGACGCAAGAGGGAGGAGATATGGGGATATATGTTTATGTATAGCTGACTCACTTTGTTATAAAGCAGAAACTAACACACCATTGTAAAGCATTTATACTCCAATAAAGATGTTTTTAAAAAAAATCAAGCTATCAGAACACAAAGTCAGTATATAAAAATCTGTTGCTTTCCTAAAATCATAACAAACTACCAGAAAGAGAAATTAAGAAAACAATCCCATTTACAATTGCATCAAAAAGAATTAAATGCCTAGGAATAAATTTAACCAAGGAGGTGAAAAAGCTATATTCTGAAAACTATGAGCCATTGTTGAAAGAAACTGAAGGAGACAAATAAATGGAAAGACATATCATGCTCATGGATTGCAAGAATATTGTTAAGATGCCCATACTACCCAAAGCAATCTACAGATTCAATGCAATCCCTATCAAAATTCTAATGGCATTTTTCACAGAAATAGAACAAATAATCCTAAAATTTGTATGAAACCACACAAGATCCCAAATAGCCAAAGCAATCTTGAGAAAGAAAAACAAAGCTGAAAGCATCACACTCTCTGATTTCAAACTGTATTAGAAAGCTGAAGTAATCAAAACAGCATGGTATAAGCATAAAAACAGACACATAGATCAATGGAACAGAATAGAGAACCCAGAAATAAACCCATCCATATATAATCAACTAATTCATGACAATAAAGAAGCCAAGCATACACAATGGAGAAAGGACAGTCTCTTCACTAATGGTGTTCGGAAAAACTGGACAGCCAAATGCAAAAGAATGAAACTGGACCACTATCCTATACCATACACAAAAATTAACTCAAAATGGATTAAAGACTTGAATGTTAAGGACCTGAAATCATAAACTCCTAGAAGAAAATATAGGCAGTAAGCTCCTTGACATCAGTCTTGGCAATGATTTTTTTGGATTTGACACCAAAAGCAAAGGCAAAAATGTAAACAAGTGGGACTACATCAAACTAAAAAGCCTTCTTCACATTAAGGAAACCATTAACACAATGAAAAGGTAATCTACTGAAGAGGAGAAAAAAATTGCAAATCATGTATCTGATAAGGGGTTAATATCTAAAATATATAAAGAATTCCTAAAAACTGAATAGCAAGAAGAAACAATGCCATTAAAAAGTGGGCAGAGAGGGCTTCCCTGGTGGCACAGTGGTTGAGAGTCCGCCTGCCGATGCAGGGGACATGGATTCGTGCCCTGGTCTGGGAAGATCCCACATGCCGCGGAGTGGCTAGGCCCGTGAGCCATGGCCGCTGAGCCTGCGCGTCCAGAGCCTGTGCTCCGCAATGGGAGAGGCCACAACAGTGAGAGGCCCGCGTACCGCAAAACAAACAAACAAACAAACAAACAAAAAAGTGTTTAGAGAGATCTTAATAGACATTTTTCCAAAGAAGACATATACATGGTCAACAGGTACATGAAAACATGCTCAGCATCGCTAATCATCAGAGAAATGCAAATCAAAACCACAATGATATAGCACCTCACACCTGTTAGAATAGCTATCATCAAACAGACAAGAAATAACAAGCATTGGCAAGGATGTGGAGATACAGGCACACTTGTACACTCTTGGTGGGAATGTAAATTGGTGTAGCCACCATGGAAAACAGTCTGAAGGTTCCCCAAAAATTAACAATGGAACTACCATATGATCCAGCAATTCTACTTCTGAGTATTTATCTGAAGAAAATTAAAACACTAACTTGAAAAGATATATGCACCTCCATGTTCACTGCAGCATTGTTTACAATAGCCAAGACATGGAAACAACTTAAGTGTCCTTAGATGGATGAATGGATACAGAAAATGCGTTTATATATATATATATATATATATATATATATATATACACACATACACATATATACACAATGGTGTATATACATTCAGCCTTAAAAAAGAAGGAAATCTTGCCATCTGTGACAGCATGGATAGACCTTCAGGGCATTATGTTAAGTGAAATAAGTCAAACAGAAAAAAGACAAATACCATATGATCTCACTTATATATGGAATCAAAAAAACCCCCAAAAAAACCCAAGCTCATACATACAGAGAACAGACTGGTGGTTGCCAGAGGAAGGGGGTGGGACAAATGAGAAAAGAGGGTCAAAAGGCACAAAATTCCATTTATAAAATAAACAAGTCACAGATATGTAATGGACAGCATGGTGACTATAGTTAACAATACTGTATTGCATATTTGAAAGTTACTAAGAGAGTAGATCTTAAAACTTATCACAATTTTTTTATAACTATCATGAACTAAGAATGCTGCCTGCCATATCAGTAAACAAAGGCAGACATCCAGCCATCACATTACAGCTGCCCTCACCTCCAGCAGTGAGCCCTGAGGGAACTCAGGACAGAAACAAAGAATGCCGCCATCTAGCAGTCAACTGCTGCAGCCACCGCCCCCCCTTATCCTGAGGAGACCCTGGATAAGAAAACATAGGATACGGGCCCCAGGTAGCTAAGGTGCATATCAAAGGAATGATTTCAGTGAACCTAGACTCTCACATCTTCCCATACATAGAAAAGCGCTAAATTCCCTAACTTGAGATATCAGATTTTCTTTTATTAACAGTAATTTTTTGACGTTCCAGCTACCTGGGGTTTTTTTTTGGTAAAAACTCTTATATATCCTGGCTTCTCACCCACCCCTTCCTCTTCAGAGCAGTCTCTCAGAATTATCTGAGATGCTGTGTCCTGGGCTTAACTTCTCAGTTTTGTCCACTGAATAACAAACATAACTCTCAACTTTTAGGTTGTGCTTTTTTTTTTTTCTGTCGACACTATATATGGTGACAATGATAACTATACCTATTGTGGTGATCATTTCCCAATGTATAAAAATATAAAATCATTATGTCATACATCTGAAACTAATATGTTATACGTCAATGATATCTCAATAAAAAACATTTTTAATAAAAAAATAAAAATCAGGCTAAAAAGCTGTCAATTAAAATTTGTTCTATCCCGTAACTTGACATAGGTGTGTGAGGTCACTGTCTTAGGATGCTTCTGATAGGGACAGAGTAAAGGGACAAAGTAGGTGATTAAATAGTTAATCCCACTAAGGGATCATAAGTAAAGAAAAAAGTATTGGAGACCCCTGTAAATTAATTATCACTCAAGAAAGCAGGTTTGCTTAACCACATAACCAAGAAGGCTTGCTTAGCAATAAAATCATGCAACAGAAACGTGAGACATGCGCCAAAACAATAAAACAATGGTGGAATGAGACCTACATCCTGCACAGTGAGCTAAGTAAGTTAATGATTGCTAGGACATGCTCCTCTACGCACACTAAAAACAAAAATATACGGAAAAGGTGACTTTATACTGAAACCTAATATGACTTACCATACTTTAGTATATGTTACTGCCTTTTTCCTCATTTCCATTGTGCCATGACAGGCCCAGTTTGACCATGTACAGACAAGAAAACTCCCCTGCCCAATGTGGAGGAGGAACTGATGATGGAAGCTTGACATCTACCCAAGAATGAGGAAGAAGGTGATCTTCTCCTACTCCCCACTTTTCCTTTGATTATAAAACTGTAGCCCACTATGTTCTTGGGGCAGCACCCTCTTGCCTTCCCGCTTGTAAACCTCACAAGCGTCCTATTCTAATAAATCACTTCTTATCTATCACCCTGCCTCTCACTGAATTCTTTCTGTGCTGAGACATAAAGAACCAGAGCTCCTCAGAGCCCTCCGAGATGCATTTCTGCGGTTTCACTTCCCACACAGCATTAGAGTCCATGTATTGAAGGAGACACATGGGTGCATCCATAATCTAGAATCTGTTTCTTGGTTCCACCCATCCACTTACCAGCCCTGACTTCAAAAATTTTTTCAACTATGTAAAGCAATAATTTTATATAACTTAAAAGTCATCAAGGGCTTCCCTGATGGCGCAGTGGTTGAGAGTCCGCCTGCCGATGCAGGGGACATGGGTTCGTGCCCCGGTCTGGGATTATCCCACATGCCGCGGAGCGGCTGGGCCCATGAGCCATGGCCACTGAGCCTGCGCGTCCGGAGCCTGTGCTCCGCAACGGGAGAGGCCACAACAGTGAGAGGCCCGTATACCACAAAAAAAAAAAAGTCATCAAAATATCAAAGACAGCTAGATTTTTATATTAGTGCACCTATCTTAGTATTCTGTTGATGGGATGGAGACATATGAGTAGAAAATAAAAATATACACAATTTGTAAATCATTATAGATTTAGTCCATAAATCCATTCTCTTAGTTCATTTCAAAGAAATCACAAATTATATTGTTATGGTCAAGACTTTCACATAATTTGTATTCTATTGATAGTAACACAAAGTGGACAACCTTCCTTGACTCACTGTAAATTTCAGATAATTTTTTTCACAATTTCAATTTTGAGAAACTTCATTTTGCCATGACAGTAGCAACTGGAAATGTAAATAAAAATCTTAAACCAATGTTTGGATTCAGAAATGTCCATAAAGTCCCTATATTATGTTCAAATATTATAATGGGTTACATATTATAAATTATCATTACAGAAAATATTACAAAATATTTATTTTCACATCAGTTTATGATACTTATATTGCAATTTTCACCATCATTAAAACAACATCAGATCCACAGAGTAATGTAAAGAATTGTATTCGTTTTCATACATTATATTCATATTTACATATATACAAAATTTAGAGTAATAAGAATTGTTTAATATTGCAAAATATTTTTCAGTTGCCAAGTGTATCTGTGGCAAAGGTTGTGCTACTCTATAAGCACCTCCAGAACTGTGAGTAGAACATGAAGAAAAGCAAGAAAACACATGCTTACAAAATCCTATTCTATCCATGCTATTATGACAGAAAGGATTTTTCTGAGTTAATGAATATGTCTTTTCTATGACCCAAGCACTTACATGGTTCAAAGATTCCTTGCATTTCAAAACAGAGCCCATCACCAATGTCGGCAGAGGCACAATCCACAAACATTCACACTGGCACAATCTCCAAAATATTTTATTGGTTTTTGTTTCAAGGACGTTGGGCAAGAGCTGGGGAGAAGCATTTCTTTTGGATCCTGAACAGTGTTAGTCAGAAAAGTGGATGTCTAAGGTTACAGGCTGTACTATATCAGGATTGAGTATACAATCTCAAACGGCAGTGACACTCATAAGCTCTTTAATAAATTTATTTTTGTATTTTCCTGAGATATGTGGAGCCCTATAAAGTATGAATTTCAATCAGAGGGCCTCCTTGTCAGTGCTAACCAATGTATCCAGTCTTCAAAACATATAAGTTATCAATTTTGGAAAGAAGAAAGTGTAACTCTGAATGTCTTCACCTGATTGTCTACAAAATACAATTGTACTGGTGAAAAGGCTATAGGAACTAATTTTATCAATAACCTGTCCAGTTATAAACAAGTTTTGAAAAGCACTACATAAATACTAACATCAACAAAAAATAAGAAAAATACATGCCGCTAAGACAACGAAAAGCTGTTAAGACAATGAAACCTCCCTAAACACATGTGAATAATATGAAGAGACTTATGTGAACAAAACTATAAAACACCACTAAAAGAGGACTTAAATGAATGGAGAAATAAACCATGATCTTAAATAGTGTACTAGATCATTATATTTTCAACTTGGTTAAGCTAGAGCTATGTTCCCAGATGCCTCATCTCTGTACGGTCCTGAGTTAGAATTGGCCAAAGGAAATATTTGAATGGGAATTGGGAGGTAGAAGTAAAGCAGCAGCTATTGTTAATAATGGTTATTTGCAGTGACAGATACAGTGGTTTGAGTTCCAGCTTGTCCTCCCTCTCTTTTGTTCCATGTCCAGCACTTCTTCCTGACTGCTGTCCATGCTAACCAACATGGGTTCCAGCCCATTACCAGACACCATCAAATTCTCCCCTCCCTGGATGTACATGTTGCCCCTTCCACCAAGAGGTGGAATTTGTTTCTCCTCCCCTTGAAACTAGGCTAGACTTGTGACTTGACTTGACTAATAGAATGCAGTGGAAGTGAAACTGTGCAGCCCTGAGCCCAGGTTTTAAGACACCTGCGGCTTCCACCTTTGCACTCTTAGAAGCATGCTGCCATACTGGAAGGAAGTCCAAGCTACCTACCTGGTGTGAAAGGCGACGTGGAGAAGACCTGAGGCATCCAAGCAACAGGGAGCACTAAGTTTCCAAACATGTGAGAGACCTTCGCAGACTTTCTAGCCCAGTTGCAGCAGATCTCCTAGTTGAATAGGACAACGTAAGCAACCTCAACCTATACTACATGGAACAGAAGAACTGCCCAACTCAACCTAATCGACCTACCAAATTGTGAGAAATATTGTTCCTGTTTCAAAGCACTAAGTTTTATGGTGGCTTGTTGCACAGCAATAGGTAACTGAGACAGAGGGGGAAACTTACACTGCAAAGATGACAGTGTTATTCTTTTCTCCTCACCTCCTTCGGGCCTTAATAAAAGCATCTTAAGGTCATCTTTATGAATATTCAGTGATAATACCCAATAATTTTTTAAAAGCTAAAATAATGAGGGAACACTTGCCCTACCAAACATTGAAGCATCCCTAAACTTTAGTAATCAGAAAAGAATAGCAGCTATCATTTACTGAAGGCTTACACTGTCCTAGGCATTGTTCAAAGTATTGTCATGACAAATAAATAATGCTATTATACTTCATGCTTCCAGATGAAAATCTGAAAGTAATTTTCTAAGCTTTTATAGTAATATTTATAGGGCATTAATGTTAAACCAGAATAATAGGAAAGATACACAATAAAGCTACACATGTATTAAGTTAGGCCAGGTCAGACTGTCTGAGGTCATTAAGATGAATTACGCATATAAAAACATTGGGCCTGTCCATGCATTGTATTGAACACATAATCATTGGAACTGAAAAGGCTTCAGCCTTCTGAAAATTCTCCTAAGGCATCTGAGACAACCATGACTCTCACCTAAGGGAAAAAGGTCAGGGGAAAAGAATGTATACTTCATGATTTCAGGCACTCTGTCGTCTTGATCTGTACAACTGGGTGTAGCAGGGAAAGAATCATCAGGGGAGGGTCAAGTAAGGTCTCTGCTTAGCACATAAACTTTGCTTTGGGAGGAAAACCCATTACTTGGGGCAAAGAGCAGATCTCCTTCATTTACAATTAAAGCTGAAAAAAAAACCAACCTTTGAGATCAAAGAGTAATACCTTCATTTCACAGATGAAGGAACTGACACCCAGTGGCTAATATGATTTGCTCAAGGTCATGTATTGGTGCCAGAGTTGTTTCCCAGACCCTAAGTCCTACTCTACTCCAGAGTAATTCTTTCTCTGTATCCTTTCCACACCAAATCCACTTGAGAAGCACCCTCTTCAGCTCCAATCCCTTCACTTTTATGAACTGACAGCAACTCAAAGAAGGAAGAGAGCCAAGGCAGTGTCTGTCTTGTTCCCCCGTGTCTCAGCATCTGGCACCATCCCTCTCCACAGAGCACACTCAAGGAGCATTGATCAAGGGAAGAAAGGAAAATGCATACTAGCCAACAGTTATCTCCACCTCTCCTTGGCAAAGGCAAGCTACAGTATTTACAACAGTAATTTTGTTGAATATATCAATCATCTATTAGCACACAAGTAGTGATTTCTACCTACGTTAATGAGCTCTACGACAAAATAATCTTATCCTTTGAAACCAAAGATTTATTTTTCCAGCATAATTGTGTTTTGCTTTCATAATGAATATAGTCATTAAATAGGAAGAGTTGATTCTTTTCATTTATCACCAAGAGGGCAGGATGTTTTCTTATAATTAATGATCAGGATGCTCTAAGGTGGGCAGCCTGCACTTTGCCTGAAGTGCCATTTCATCCGCAGGAATGTGACTCTCAGTTCATGAAGCCACAATAAAACCATATGTTTCTTTATTTAAAGACAATTGCTCACCAAAGGCCATGCCATGATAAAATTGAAATTCAGAAGAGATCAGAATGTATGACTAATGAAAGAGTGCTTCAGGATCATGGGTTTTTACAACATCACATCAAAGAAAATTCTCCCTGAAGCCTTCAGACTGGTTGAAATACATACAATGTCAAAATATTTTCTTCTTCAAATAACTCTTAAACTAAAGAATTCATTGTATGCTGCTCGTGTTTTTAGAAATTGTTCTATCCTCAGCATCCCAGTGTCCTTCCAGTAGAGAGTCATGGATATTCCCTCACCTCCTCAGCATTCTTGGCAGAGATCATCCACCAGTATTTCTCCTCAGTGGCACTTGTACAAATTGTCTGGGAATATTCTTTGTTATTCAGGAATTTCCCATCAACTGCTGTCCACTAGATATCTACAGCATGTCCAGTCATAGAAACAACTAAAAACATACTCATTTTTCTCAACTTAGTCCACCAGGTTACACCTGGGTTTCCCCTGCCAGCACACCACGGTCTGGGGGCTCTCTCAATGCAGTCAGTTGGGGCCAACATAGGGTTCACCTCATTTATTCCTGTTTCTCAGGGATTAGTGTCCTTCATCATCTAATGTCTTGAAAACCATTGTTTCATATATTTTGTCCAGTTTTTTATTTGTTTCAGGCAAAGCAAAAGTCAGCACTCGGTTTTTTTTTTTAAGCTTAATGTGGAGGTGAATATGATTCTGACTTTTTTTTTTTTAACAAGATCCAAACTTTGATGCAGATAAGAAAGAAAGGCGACCTGAGGGACTATCTGAGGGGAAGACAGCATTGGTGGAAACCAAGAACAGCAAGGCAGCAGACATTAATCTACTCTACCTTCCAATGTTTCCTAGGGATGGCCTGGGAAAAAGATTTCAAGAAACTCTAGACTCTAGGGCTATGTCTAGGCTTGTATTTATGATTCAGCATTTATAACAATAAAAAAGCAACTCCTCACTCTGGCCTATGATTATACAACCTGGCCTATGATACACAAATAAGAAGCTTACATAAAGTCACTTTCCTTATGACTGGTGTTCTGTAAGCTGTCCTTAGGTCTACACTTGCTGATGGGCAGCTCATTGCAAGGCATCTGTACTCCAACACGGAGATAAGGCCAGCAGCTCCCACAATAGACAGAATCTATAGACACCCCTGTGTTCTACATCCCTACTATCCCCTCCACCAATCCTCCTCAGTCTCATTCAGTCTCATTCGGAGCACATAATAGCTATCTGACTGACCAAAATCAATCCCTGAAGGATGTCTGTCATTCTAACCTACACAGTCTTTTACATCTCTTGAAGAATGAAGCAGCTATGTGGATGAGTTTGGGCAAACCTAACAATTTTCAAAAAGATATTCTTCCTTTGCAATGAGCAGAGAAGACACTTACTGAAGTTTTTAATTCTTGAGAGCAATTTCCCAGTAATAAGAAACATAGTATTATTTGCATGTCCAGTGATGTTTTCTTTATAGAGGTACCAGGACCCTGGCCTAAACACATGGTACGTTAGATGGAAAACCTTTGGTAAAATAATAGTCACCAATTCATTCCAATGAGATGTGAGTCTTCTCTAGTGCCTGCCCATGGTTAAAATGAACCAATCCTTATCTCTTTATTTGAATCAGAACTAGATTTCTGTCATCTGAATGTTAATCCATGCAAACCTCACAGATGTTATTTGAATGAATGGAAACTGTCAGTGTGGCTCCGTTTAACCAGCATGTTGCTTGTACTTTTATGCATGACAGAGCAGGGCTGAAATGTGGCACGTGTGGATATGCCAGATGACACACTGAGTCAGACTGCGCTCAGAGGGATGAGTCTGATGATGCAAACCATTTAGAGGGAGGAAAAAATACCAAATAATAGATATGTTCTCCTAAAAGCACAGCCTCAATTACTGACTTAGAGAAAAAATAAAGTAATGGTTAAGAACTGGGTTGATACAGAAAGTCCACTAGGCAACAGCATAATATAATAAGATCTAATCTGCTGTTCACCCAAGGAGAAGGTCAGTGCTTAAGATATCATTTCTATACGAAGGGGCTTTATGTGTGGTCTTGCATGTAAAGGGTTAATGCTACTGCCATACCGTCTACATACTTCAGTCCAAGTTCATGTCCAGAATAAAATGTACAGGCACAGTTCACTCTTCACATTCTTAGCCATACCCAACTACAGTCTCTGATAGTGTTTACCCACAAGTCTGAGTTCAGAAATTACTAAAACAATTATAGCCAGGACACGAAGTACAAAAAGAATCTCCTTGATGCTTGTAAATTTAGTTTGATGCTAAAGGTATGGTGTTTGGCAAACCAGTGGACCCTCCAAGTAGCATATACTCTCCAAATCCCTACTGGGTTAGCTAGTCCAAGCTACAAGATGTGCCTCAATTTCTCACTCAGTACTCTACTCTGTTATTAGGGCTGTTTCGTTTAATAAGGATTGTGATCCTGGTTAATTATTTGAAACTGCTCATTTATGGAGACATTGAGCCCTGTCCCCTGTAGTCTCAGCTGCAATCTGGAGTCTGATTTGGAATAATGTGATGATCTGGAGAATTTGTTATGATGCCTCCCTAGCTTTGCGTGTCAGCATTGCCTAAATTCTCTTACTTCTATCTACCATCTTCCAGACTGGGCCACCATCGGGCCAAAGTTGACTCTGGGCATTATTGCTGATTATCCAACTTGAAGGCAAACCTTAGAGAAAAGGTTCCTATCACTATGTCCACAGAACTCTGGATAACACATGGATGAGTTTCTGACAATCCATGAACCCTCAACATTAATTTTATTACAGATAGTTTTTGATATATGCAAATGAATTTTCTTCCAAGTTTCAAAGGATCCATAGCCCAGAAGAAGCTTAAGATCCACCATCCAGAAGAGAGGTCCATTCTTCCTCTTCTGGTCCCTCATAGTTTTAGTTTCTTCCTTCTCCCTACCAATAAGCACCACTGAAATCCTGAAAAGTACAATGAATGAGCCAGACAGAACTATAACTACTTCAGAGCAGGTTTTACAGGTCAACTACGGCATTCCAAAATGTCCTCTTTACTCCAATTTTTTATTCACATTTCCCAGTTGTGATTAAGAAAAATTAGCAACTTCTATTACTTAATGATACCATATTCTAAGACAGCTCCTTAATGGATATTTAATTGATTTTCATCCAATTAAAACATTCATTCAAACTGCACAGGATGCCAGTGGAGGGTATCAGTTTCCAAGAATATTCTCTGCCACAAGTTTTATGTTTCTTTTCCTTCGCTTTACTGTTCCTACTGTTTTGATTAAGCTATCATAGTTTAAAGGGGTAAAAATCCAAACTTAATCACAGCTGACACTGAAGAACTTAAACGCATGCTAATTAGCTTCTTTATTTGAATAGCCATTCTCATACTGAGTTTGTGATCTTCTGAAATAAAAGCTCTCCTATCAAATCACAATTCATGGCTTGTCTCATTTTTTACTGATTTCTTTTTTTTTTCTGCCACGTTTTTTATTACAGTAAAATACACATAACTAAAATTTACTATCTTGACCATTTTTCAGTTCTTACTGGCTTCTATAGGATATCATTCACAGGTACAAAAGAACACACTATTTTCCATTAGATTTCATTTTCACCTCAAACAATAAAGCTGTTGATTTATTTTTATCTGACATTTTTCTTCAGTCTGTGTCCAGCTCTCCCCCAGTCCTCCCTGGAGATGAAGTTAACACAGCTCCCTGCTTTGTTGATTCTGCAGGGAAATTACCAAGGAAGAGAAAAATTCTTCTTTTTAACCCCTTCTAAGTTCTTTTTTTTTCTTTCAGTTTTTGATTCTTTATAGCCAGAGAGTCAAACTATCCACAGAATCTACCAGTAAAATCCAGCAGCAAAAAGAAAATAGACTGCATTGCTAGTAATGAGGCTGAGGTTTGAAATTCCTTACAATAATACTTTTCTGTTTCAGCAAAAATTATAGGCAATGCATTAAGGTAAGACATATGTATTTGAAATCCTAATTAATAAATATTGTCTTTTCATTTAAATTAAATTTAAAACTACAACTTTCAACAAATGAATTTCTTCTCAATTGAGCAATTTTTGCTGGAGAAAAAAAAATACAAAGGTCAGGGGTATGTGGTTGCATGTATCAGAATTTTGCTCTATTTTGTTATTATTGATTTTTCAAAAGAATAATAAATATATACACATACATTCATACTCCTGTAGGGAACTGTTCAGCATTTTGGCATGAACACTGTCAGTACAGAGCAAAATGGAGGCTTCTGAGGTAAACAGTGGTGGGGAATGCAAGTCTCTGGAGCTAGCTTTAGAAATGAAGCTTTAAAAAAATTAAAAACAAAACAAATAAAACACAGAGCTTCAGAGCAACCCCCTCCCCCTCTCCCCAAGATCTGGCCATAAAAGACCTCACCCTACATAAGTCCTGGGAAGAAGTAAGAACATACCTCCCCATACTCCATTTCCAGCTATGGAATTGTAATGAGGATCATAAATGTCTTCAAGATTGGGCAACTACGTAAGTAACTGAAGCTATTGTGTATTTAGTAACAGGGAGCACACTGGAAACAGTGGCACACTAAAGACTCCACACCTGAAAGCCTTCAAATTTAAAGAAAAAAAGTGAAACACCATGTTGGCCAATGAAAATACATCAACAGAGTAAACTCAGCTGTGGTTCCATCAGTTGGCTCCCTAAGGTTTCTCTTCACACTCCCAAATCCCAGTTTCTGATGCAGTTATCATGGCCTGGGGAGGGGCTCCAACAGAATATAGCCTGATGGGGACTTGGGGAACTGGAGTCAGGGGTTCCTGGGAGTGAGGATAAATAAGGCCACCATCTTGGCCAATGCCCAGTGAACAAAGAGTATCACCTGCCATATCAGTAAACAAAGGATGCTGCGGCCATCAAGCCATTAGTCATTGCAGCCACCCTGCCTGTGCATGCACCCTGAGGGGATTCAGGATGGAGAAAAGCAGGATACTGGCCCTAGATATCAAAGGGTACATATCAAAGGAATGAATTCAATGAGCCCAGACTCTTGCATCTTCCCATATATAGACAGAAAAGCACTAAATTCATTAACTTGAGAGGTCTCTTTTCCTTTAATTAACAGTAATCTTTTGACTTCCGACTAACTGGGTTTTTTTGCAAGAACTCCTATATATGGCTCCTCCCTTACATCTTAAGAGCAGTCCCCCAGAGCTATCTGTAACTGGGTTTTTTTGCAAAAACTCCTATATATGGCTCCTCCCTTACATCTTCAGAGCAGTCCCCCAGAGCTATCTGAGAGGCACAGGGCCTAAGTCCTCAGCAAGTCTCAAATGAAACATAATTCTCAACTTTTAGGTTGTGCTTTTTTTTTTTTTTCCGTCAACAGCCCTGTCACCACCTTCCTTACCTCCTAAAAGCCTCAAGAATCAGCCAAGCTACTTCTATTTTAGTACCACATATTTTGTGTGTGTCTAGGGCCCTTCTCTGGACAAATGAGAAACATAGTGATCTTACAGCATTTACCCTATTCTCTTGGTCTTAAGCAAGTATGGACCTATTTTTGTGGTTTTTCTCACAGTTCTACTTTTAAAGTTAACGACAAAATGTTATTTAAAGATAAAATGTGACTTTCACAATGCATATGTATATCAAGTCACCCTGAGGTACACTTTAAATGTCTTACAATTTTATCATTTGTACATCAATAAAACTGAAAAAAAAATGAATGAATAAAAATGTGACTTAGAAGATTGATTACTATGTATCTAGTTTTTAAATTCATCCTTCTGCTTCAATTCTGGTAGAAAAGATAGGTACCACCTCTCACGGGTCAGAATGGCCATCATTAAAAAGTCTACAAATAACAAATGCTGGAGAGGGTGTGGCGAAAAAGGGAACCCTCCTACACTGTTGGTGGGAAGGTAAATTGGTGCAGCCACTACAGAAAACAGTATGGAGGTTCCTGAAAAAACTAAAAATAGAGTTGCCACATGATCCAGCAATCCCACTCCTGGGCATATATCCAGACAAAACTCTAATTTGAAAAGATACATGCACCCCGATGTTCACTGCAGCACTATTTACAATAGCCAAGACATGGAAGCAACCTAGATGTCCCTCGACAGATGAGATATATATGTGTGTGTATATATATTATATATATATATAATATATATTATATATATAATGGAATACTACTCAGCCATAAAAAAGAATGAAATAGTGCCACTTGCGGCAACATGGATGGACCTAGAGTTAGAGATTATCATACTAAATGAAGTAAGTCAGAAAGAGAAAGAAAATACCATATGATGTCACTTATATGTGGAATCAAAAATATGACACAAATGAACTTATCTACAAAACAGAAACAGATTCACAGACATAGAGAACGGACTTGTTGTTGCCAAGGGGTGGGAGGCAGGGGATGGACTGGGAGTTTAGGACTAGCAGATGCAAACTATTATATATAGAATGGATAAACAAGATCCTACTATATAGCACTGGGAACTATATTCAGTATCCTGTGATAAACCATAATGGAAAAGAATATGAAAAAGAATGTGTGTGTGTGTATATATATATATCTGAATCACATTGCTGTACAGTAAAAATTAACACAACATTGTAAAGCAACTATACTTCAATAAAATACATTTTAAAAAGAAAAGATAAAGATGACATAAGTGATAGGGCAGGTTTATGTAGTAAAATTTGCCTTGTGTTCAGAAGAATCCTGAAGCATTTCACAAGAGTACATGGGGCACAGTCTCTTAGTAGGAAGCTGAACAGGGAAAGGGGTATATTGGGGGAAATGGTGGAAAATATTCAAACAATCTGAGATTAGCCCTGAGGCTGAGAGAGGAGAAGGGTAGAAAGGAGAACAGTAGCTGCTCCGTGGCTTATAGCCTTATTCTCCCCACCTCTCTTCAACCTTTACCCTCCTGTTTCTGTAGAATCTATATTAAAAGATAATGAGAGAATGAGCAGTGGATAAGATGGTTTTGAGGAAGCAAGAGGAAAGGAAACACACAAGGGTGAGAAGATCCTAGGCTGAAGTAGATAGAAGGAAGGGTGCAGCCTGAGGCCGGGGGACTATGTCTGTGTGGCCATTCTGATGAATGGGAGATCCATCATCTGTTTGGGCCAAATGTCAGCCAAGCAAGTCTTTCATGGTCTCTCACCTGTATTCATGGTGGGTGCTCTGTAAACATCACAGCAGTGATGTGAACTAAGCATTTCCAAAGAAATATCCACGGTTAGCCACTATTTTACCGACAGTTTCATCCTACTTCCTGCCTTAATAGCATAATTTCAGTGTCATATAATACTAAACTCAAACAACTGAGAAAAATATTTTAAATATTCACTTGGTTTCAAATACAAGGCTGTGTGTGTGTGTGTGATTTCTGGCTGGTTTATGTTACTGAAGTCAAGAAGAAAACTTTCCTATATTCTTTAAAACAAAAACAATTAAATAATGAAATTAACTGAAAGGCAAAAATTCTGTTAACCAATGAACAAATGAATCCAGAAAAAAGAAGAGAAAGGGAGGGCAGAAGTTGGTCTCTAGTATTCATTTTTGTAAAACTAACCAAAACATATTAACTGGAATCTGTGACCTTCACTATTTCAATGGGGAAAAAAGAAGTCAACATCTCAAATTGACAATTTTGTTTGGAAGCCTCTCTTAGCAATTTTTAACTTGGTTGGTACAAATGTTTTGTGCCGATTAAAACTGTGCAATACCCTCACAGATTAAAATATTCTCAGCAATTATATCTTCTTGGAAAAAAATTTTTTTTTTCTGTTGGGAAATGTTCCCAAGATTTCTTTCTTTTAACCTGAATCAGACTAACTTCATAAATTATGGTGGGGAAATTCCCTTAGCCACAAGTGTTTAAGAGAATAAATAAAGCATAAAATAATAAACTGTTAAGTAGTAGCCATGGTGTAGTGGAAAGAGAACTAGTCCAGTCAGGAAGGTTGAACACTGCCATTTTGAGACCTCAGGCAAGTCTCTTAACCTGGCTGAGACTCAATTTTCTCATATATAACATAATACTACTATGATTTGCTGAAATCATAATATGGGGGAAATATATCACCCCCAAATTGCTGTTTCAACTTCTGAAACAACTTTCTCCTCTCAGTTTCTACAGCAATAGAGATATGGCCTTGCAGAGGCCTCCCTTGATGTCTTCTAAGTCTAAGAAGGGGAAGACCTTCTCTGGATCAGGGCTAAAACCAGATCCTCCAGTATTCAATATTGTCATCATTGTGGGGAAGGGCTGGGAGAGAAGAGAGGGTTGAGAGAGGGAAAAGGGTACGATTTTTAAAGGGGATCAAAGTTCTTTCTCTCCATTTGATCTTTACAAGGAGAAACAAAGGGATTACAAATCAAGCCAGAGGAATCAGGTCTCTCTTTACTCCTCCTGAAAGAACAAAATCAAGAGAGACAATGGGAAGCTTGGGAGTGGGAGATGGAGGAAAGCTCAGGCCTAAATCCATCCTTCACCTTAATCTAGCATAAAAACAAGCCGTCAGATCTTGGATATGGGGAAACAGGAATGAAATATGAGGAGGTGCAGGGGTTGAAGATTTGCCACGACTTGTTCTTGATGTTCTAAGCATGGTCCTAAGTGACTCAAAGGGCATTTGAGATTTTTAGGTTGAAGATTTGGCTCTAATTTGCTCAGTAAAAAGGTTCAAGCTTTGAAGTCATGCAAGATCTGGAATTGGCTCCCTTCTCTCTTCCCTCCTCACTTCTTCCAAAACGTACACACACATAATACTACATTTCCACATACACTTCCTGTGATAATCTTGAACTCCTTCAGTCTTAATGTAAGTTAGGACTTCAGGGGCAATGCCCAGGAGCCTGGTCTTTCATTCCTTGGGGCCTCTAGATTTGAGACAACCTGATCTAACAAGAGTTTGGGGCTTTAGGAACAGAGCTCTAAGGACTATTTTTACCTCCATGATGAATACCACCTCTTTGGTGCACTCAGAGTCCCCAAAAGGATACTCCCTTCTAGAACTGTTGCTTCAGTTGGGGCACTAAAAGTGTTTATAAAAAATTATTAAGTTTCTAAAGGCTTATTTCTCAAACCAAGGAGTCCTGTGAGCAACTTAAAGTGAGGGTTCCATAGAATCTCTGCATTCCCAAGCAGTGATTCTGAATAACTCTTGGAATGGTATGGGAGGTACAGGGAGTGCTCATTTGGATCATTAAAAATGATAAATGCCCACCATTACTTGCTGTAATGGGTTGATGCAATCTGAGAAAGTAATCCCAAAATAATAAATGGTGTTATTTAAAAATTAATTAGCTAATACATAACATTTTGAAAGTTTTCTTTGGCACCCTCCAAATATCATTTACTCTGCACTCTATCTCTTTATGAAGCCCCCGCAGCACTCAAATTCCCCTTAGTGTCTCCCGGTGGGCTGGGTACTCCCACGTAGTATCCTCCTCTGACTGGCCCATCCCAAGCAGGACCTCATTAACTAGGTCCTTACTTCATACTAGCTTCTAATCAAAACTTAACTTGTCGGGCTTCCCTGGTGGCACAGTGGTTCAGAGTCCGATGCAGGGGACACGGGTTCGTGCCCCGGTCTGGGAAGATCCCGCATGCCGCGGAGCGGCTAGGCCCATGAGCCATGGCCGCTGAGCCTGCGCGTCTGGAGCCTGTGCTCCGCAACGGGAGAGGCCACAGCAGTGAGAGGCCCGCGTACCGCAAAAAAAATAAAAATAAAAAAAATAAAACTTAACTTGTCATATAGTCTACTCTTACTGTACTCTCTTCCTTTTTTAGCTTTAAAAACTGTTTATTACCAAGAAGTTAAAGTCCGTTAAGCATTATTAGTCATTGCTTCTAGTTACATTATTAAATGTTAATATATTAAGAATAAATTCATAAGATCCACAGTAATTTTTCCACAAAACCTTTTGCCAGAATTAGTGATGAAGCAATCTTCAGCAATATCCCCACTTCGAACGCCTCAAAGCTTATGGCTTCATGGCACAATACCTTGGTAAGGGCACACAGTAAGGCCACCATGGAATGATGCCTTGAATTCTCCCTTTTTTCCCAGTATAAGCAGATGGAACATTTTATGGATAGAATTAAATGATCACAGAAATATAATTACATTCTGCATTTTTTTCTTCTCTTTCCAAAAACTTCTGGTGATACAGACTTTTGTTTCAGGCTACCTCTGACTATGGTTATCTAAGGGGACCAGAGTTCTACCCTAAAGACAGAGAAGACTAATCTGGATGCCCAGACTTGGGTCTTGTAGTAATTTTAAAGGATTCTTATAAAAGATATATCTATATCTAATTCATCTGGGGAGAAAAGTGGGAAAAGATTCAGGATGGAAGCCTTGTCTAGGAATAAAGGGTTCATTCAACCAGGATTGTTTTCATTATTGTATCTCTTGAGAATCTAATTACAGCAAAAGTGACTAGAAGGTATGTGGGTCTGATGGAAGCAAAAAAGGTTTTTGAGTGAAGTACCCTGTTTTTTTTCCCCCTAACTATAAATTACATTGTTCTGTAACTGTTTCTTTCTCCTTTCTTATTTTGTTGCTTCCACACACAACACCTAAGCAAGAAATCAGTCTCTCTTTTTACCCCAGTTCACAAATTGAATTTCTCCTTGTTTTAGT
The DNA here is from genome assembly GCF_964270905.1 of Leucopleurus acutus. Classification (NCBI taxonomy): domain Eukaryota; kingdom Metazoa; phylum Chordata; class Mammalia; order Artiodactyla; family Delphinidae; genus Leucopleurus; species Leucopleurus acutus. The sequence continues at coordinate 65,783,665 of NC_139149.1, read as the reverse complement.
TTTAGATAAGCTAAAAAAAACCTTTCTACTTCTCTTCTTTTTGCAACCAGAATTCTGCCCCCAAACCTGTTTGACCACGGGAAATAAGATCACTGGAAATTCAGAGGTTCCAGTACCAAATAATCTTCACAAAATAAATTTATAACTGTTGAAACATCCAGACCTTGTCAGTGGAGACCTTTCAGCTTGTGCCATTTCACATAATGGTAAAAGACTAGACCCGTCCCGCTAAGATCAGGAATTAGACAAAAATGGCCTCTTTCAGTACATTTGAGATTGTAGTAGAGGTTCAAGCCTGGACAATTAGGCAAGAAAAAGAAATAAAAGACATCCAGATTGAAAAGGAAGAAGTAAAACGATCTCTATTCACAGATGACTTGATACTGTATACAGGAAATCCTAAGGAATCTACTAAAAAACTATTAGAACTGAAGAATAAATTCAGCAAGATTGCAGGATACAAGGTCAATATATTAAAATCAATTGTATTTCTATACACTAGCAACAAACAGTCTGAAAATAAAAATAAGAAAACTACTACTCCACTCACAATAGCATTAAAAAGAATAAAATACTTAGGAATAAATTTAATAAAAGAAGTGCAAAACTTACATATTTGAAACCTACAAAACATTATTGAAAGAAATTAAAGAAGATCTAAATAAATGGAAAAAAATCCATGATCATGGATTGGAAGATTTAATATTGTTAAGAGGCAATACTCCCCAAATTTATCTACAGATTCAACACAATGCCTATAAAAATCTCAACTGACTTTATTGTGGAAATTGACAGACTGATTCTAATATTTATATGGAATTGCATGGGGCCCAGAACAGACAAAACAATCTTGAAAAAAAAGCAAAGTAAGAGGACTTATACTTCCCTATTTTGAAACTTACTACAAAGCAGAAGTAATCAAGATTGTGTGGTACTGGCAAAAAGATAGCTATGAAGGTGAAGGGAATAGCGTTGACAGCCAAGAAATAAAATCACATGTTTATGGCTAACTGCTTTTGCATAAGGGTGCCAAGACCATTTAATGGGGAGTCTTTCAACAGATGGTGCTGAAATTACTGGGTAGACAAATGCAAAAGATAGAGGCTGAACTCTTTCCTTTCTCCACACCATATTAAAAAATTAACTCAAAATAAATCAAAGGCATAATTATAAGAGCTAAAACTATAAAACTCTTAGAAGAAACCAAAGGGTAAGTCTCATGACCTTGGATTTGACAAAAAAATTCTCAGATATGATAATAGAAGCACAAGCAGCAAAAGGAAAAATAGATAAACTGAAATTCAACAGAATCAGAAACATTTGTGCTTCAAAGGATACCACTGAGAAAATAAAAAGACAAGCTACAAAATGGGGGAAAATATTTGCAAATCATATATCTGATAAGGGACTTGTATCCCAAATACAAAAAGAACTTTTACAACTCAATAATAAAAAGGAAAGTACCCAATTTTTTTAAATAGGCAAAAGATTTGAATAAATATTTCTCCAAGGAAGATATACAAATGTCCAATAAACACATAAAAAGATGCTCAACACCATTAGTCATCAGAGAAATGTAAATTAAAACCACAATGAGGTACCACTTCATACCTACTAAGAGGTTAAAATCAAAAGTCAGATAATAACAAGTGTTGACAGGGATGTGGAGAAATTAGAACCCTCATACACTTCTGGTAAGGATGCAAAATGGTGCAGCCACTTTGGAAAAGAGTCTAGCAGTTCCTCAAACATTTAAACACAGAGTTACCATATGACCCAGCAATTCCACTCCTTGTATATACCCAAAAGAATTGAAAATAGGATTCAAATAAATAGTTATACACAAATATTTAAGTAACAATGTTCACAATAGGCAAAAGGCAGAAATAATCCACATGGCCATCAATGGATGAATATAGAAAGACAAAGTTTGATATATCCATACAGTTGATGTATTTATTCAACCACAACAAATGATGAACTGCAGATACATGCTACAATATGGATGACCTTGAATACATTATGCTGAGTAACATCTAGCACTCCAACTTTTAAAACTCCCAGCTGAGGGACAAGCCCCTAAAACACCTAGCTCTGAAAGCCACTAAGGCTAGCATCCATGAGACCCACAAGACTATAGCAAACAAAGAAGCAGTTCGTAACTGGCTGTTCCCCAGGGATCAGCACAGAGGAAGCAGGCAAAAAATGCCCATCTCCCATTCTTTCCCTGGAAGGGGTTTATCTGCATACTTTAAAAAGCTGTTGCCTGACAGCCAGGCTTCTAGTTTATCATGAATCTAGGGGCTGGCTGTGATCATCTCCAGAGACTGGGAAAGCTGGCAGATAGCTCTCCCACCTTCTCTCTCCAGTCTGCTCCAAGTCACCAGTATCTCCCTGGAAGAAGCTTGTACATATGTCTGCATTCCAGCTTTTACAGATGCCACTTGAGGGATGGGTTCCCAGATCACCTGGCACTCATAGCCAATGGGGCTTCCATTCACAAGTTCCATAGAACTGTAGCAAACAAAGAAGAGTTTTTAACCAGCTATCCCCCTAGAGCTCATCTAATCTCCCAGTTTTTCCCTGAAAGGGATTTACATACCTAATTTAAAAGCAGTTGCCTGAGGGTCAGGTTTCTAACTTTAGTATAGATCTTAGGCCTGGCCGATCTTAGGCCTTCCCTCAAAGACTGGGGAAGATGGCAGACATCTCCTGCCTTCTCCCTACATCCTGCTCCAACAATAAAACCAAGTTGCTAGTATCTCCCTGGAAAGAGCTTATACACACATATGGCACCCAAGCTTTTTTATCTGCTGCCGGGAGATGGGCCTCCAGATTGTTTCGCTCTGATAGCCAATGGGGTTTGCATTCACCAATCCCACAGTAGCAAACAAAGAAATAGTTCTTAATGGGCAGAGGACCACCCCGTCTCCTTGACTATACAACCAGGCCCAGCACAGATAGAGCAGACAAAAACACCTATTTCCCAGTTTCTCCCTGGAAGGGACATAAGTACGTACTTTCCCAGCTGCTGCCTGAAGGTCCATGTTCTAATCAGCCTACATCTAGGTGCCAACTGTGATCCTCCCCTTTGGGACATTGATGGGTCTTGGCACATTTTCAACTACGGGGAGGCAACAAGAATAAAGAAGGCAGCTGGATAATCAAAATGGTGTGAGAGAAAAACAAGAGCTTGGCTGGACTGATTAATAAGGTTGATCTCCTACACAAGGCCACTACATCAAGACTGGAAGAAAAAGCTATTTTATCTAGTGTACAGAAACCAACACAGAGAGTCAAGGAAAATGAAGAAACAGAGGAATATGTTCCAAACAAAAGAACATGATAAAATTCCAGAAACAGATCTTAATAAAATGGAGATAAGTGATTAACCAGATAAAGAGTTCAAAACACTGGTCATAAAGCTGCTCCCTAAGGTCAGAAGAACAATTCAGTGAGAATTCAGTAAGTAGATTAAAAAATATAATAGAGTACCAATAAGAAATCACAGAGCTGAAGAATATAATAATTGAATTGAAAATTTCAATAGAGAAGTTCAGTGGCAGACTAGATGAAGCAGAAGAAAGGATCAGCAAAGTCAAAGATAGGGCAGTGGAATTCATCCAATTAGAGGAGCAAACAGATAAAAGAATGTAAAAAATTGACAATAGCTTAAGGGACTTATGCGACACCATCAAGTGGACCAATATTCACGTTATAGTGGTCACAGAAGGAGAAGAGGGAGAGAAGAAGGGGCAGAAAGCTTATTTAAGGAAATAATGGCCAAAAACTTCCCTAATCTGGGGAAAGAAATAGACATTCAGATCCAGGAAGCTCAGAGAGTTCAAAATAAGAAGAATCCAAAGAGATCCACACTGAGACACATTAGAATTAAAATGTCAAAAGTTAAACAGAAGGAGAGAATCTTAAAAGCAGCAAGAGAAAAGTAAATTGTTACGTACAGGGGACCCCCCCCCCACCATAAGACAATCGGCAGATTTTTCAGCAGAAACTTTGCAGGTCAGAACAGAGTGAGATGATATATTCAAAGTATTGGAAAAGAAAAAAAACTGTCAACCAAGAATACTCTACCTGGCAAAGTTGTCCTGTAGAATTGAAGGAGAGATAATGAGTTCCCCAGACTAACAAAAGGTGACAGAGTTTATCACCACTAGACCAGCCTTACAAGAAATGCTAAAGTGACTTCCTCAAGCTGAAACAAACAGATGCTAATTAGTTACACAAAAACATGAAAGATTAAACTCAATGGTAAGGATACTATTTAGTTATTACAATATTCTAATATTGTAATAGGTAGGTAAATCATTTACAACTCTAGTATGAAGGTTACAGGACAAAAGTATTTAAAAATGACTGCAACTACAATAATTTGTTAATGGATACAGAATATAAAAAGATCAAAAACATAAAATGGGTGGGTGTAAAAATGTAGAGCTTTCATATGCATTCGAAGCTAAACTGTTATCAGCTTAAAATAGACTGCTAAAAATATAATATTTTAAGGTAAGCCTTGTGGTAACCACAAAGCAAAAGTCATAGTAAATACACAAAAGAGAAAGAAATCAAAGCATACCATTAGAGAAAATCATCAATCCACAAAGGAAGAGAGTAAGAGAGGAAGAAAAAAACAAAGGATTTACAAAACAACCAGAAAACAACAACATGGCAATAGTAAGCCCATACCTGTCAACAATTACTTTAAATAAAAATGGACTAACATTCTCCAAGAAAAATATATAGAGTGGCTGAATGAACTGAAAAAAAATAAAATAAGATCCAACTATACGCTGTCTACAAGAGATTCACTTCAGGTTTAAGGACATTCAGAGCCTGAAACTGAAAGGATGGAAAAAGATATTTCAAAAGAAAGCAGGGGTAGCTATTCTCATATCAGACAAACTAGACTTTAAGCCAAAGATTGCAACAAGAGACAAAGAAGGTCATCATATACAGATAAAGGGGTCAATTCATTAGTAAGTATTTATGTACCCAACATAGAAGCATCTAAATATATTAAGCATATATTAACAGATATTAAGGGAGAAATAGACAGTAATAAAATAATAGCAAGGGACATCAATACTCCACTTTCTAAAATGGATAGATCATCCAAACAAAAAATCAACAAGTAAACATTAGAGTTAAACTACACATTAGATCAGATGAACCTAACACACATACACAGAACATTCCAACCACTAACAGTACAATATACCTTCTCTCAAGCACATTTGGAATATTACCCAGGATGGATCATAGGTTAGGCCTATCTAAAAGGTAGACTTACCAAGAAAAAAAGAAAGAGGATTCAAATACATACAATTAGAAATGAAAGAGGACAAATCACAATCAACAACCACAGAAATACAAAGTATCAGAGGAGTATCAGAAGAGACTACTATGAAAAATTATACACCAACAAATTAGACAACACATTGGAAATGGATTAACTCCAGAATTTACAACCTACCAAGACTGAAATCATGAAGAAATAGAAAATCTGAATAAACTGATTACCAGGAAAAAGATTGGATCAGTAATCAAAAACCTCCCAACAAAGACAAATCCAGCACCAGGTGGCTTCACTGGGTGAATTCTACCACATATTTAAAGAACAGCAACGAAGACCCAACACAGCCAAAAATGAATGAATGAATGAATGAATAAATAAATACATATATATATATATATTATATATATATATATATATATATATATATATATATATATAAAGGAAACAAAAGAGACATGACAACTGAAAGCAATGTGTGATCCAGGATTTCCTTTTGCCACTGAGGACTCGTAAATTGGCAAAATTTGCCTAAGGTCTGTAGATTAGGTCATAGTATTCCGTCAGTGTTAATTTCCTGATTTTAACTGTGCTGTGGTTATGTAAGAGAATGTCTTTGCTTTTAGAAAATAAATGTTAAAGTATTTAAAGGTAAGGAGACATTTTTACAGCTTCCTTACAATCTCGTATGTGTGTATATCTGTATATATATATATATATAATATATTATATATATATATACACACACTCATGTATGAGAGTGGATATGTGGGGGGAGATTGGGGGGAGGAAGAGAGACAGAGACAGAGAAAGCGAGAGAAAGAGAATGATAAAGCATATGTGGTAAAATGTTAAATTCAGGAAATCTTGCTTAAGGGTATTGTGTATTCTTACAATTGTGTAATACATTGTGTATTCTTACAATTTTCCTGTAAGCCTGAAAGTATATTTACTTAAAATTAAAGTAAAATAAAATTTCAGAATCCATAAATAGCAGCAATAATGAAGATGTTTCTATTAAAATATTCAATTTGCTTAAAATGCATATGTCATTTTTTGGCTACTGCTTCAAGGTTTAATTATTATTTTTGGAATGCATGATTTGATATCTTATAAATATGTGCATGTAAGAAGAACATCAACTATTTAAAATACAAATGCTCTTTTTTTTCCTCAGGAAGCCAGAAAAACAGATACATAGACACAGTCCTAGAGTGTGAAAAGTGAAAATTTTGTGCTTAATTCATGAAATCTGAGGTTTTTAAAAATTCCACCCATACTTGCAGAAAATCAACTGAGAGCTTTTTAGAGATAATGTTGACAATTTTAAGAAACCAATCCATTAAAAAAAAATTCAAATTTCTTAGGACCTAGGGCCCTGCAAATGTGCAGGAGTCTCACCCAGAGCGTATTTCCTGGAGGAAATAGAAAGTATAGGGGGGAAAAAACCCAAAAAACTTGAGACATCATTTCACATTCAAGAGAGAAGAATCTCTTTTGTTGAAGAGAAAAAAGGAACATTTGTTTAGTAATTTTCCTGGTACAGTGTCCTAATTTTGTAACTAGTTGGCCATTTTTAGTTAGCACTGGAATGGAATAGTGCCAGCTACTGTTTTAGGTGGTTGTAGTGAACACTGTTGATAACTTGACCATATCCCCTAGTCTCTGCAGAGGTTACCTGCAGTCTGATGGACACTTCCCCTAATGGCTCTCTAGCATAAGGATTCTTTGCCTGAAAACTTTCTCTGGCTGCAGGAGCAAGCTTGGCTGGAATGCCAGGCTGGCCAGAAGAAGTCAACTTCCCCAGGAGCAGCTCCCAGTCAATGAAGGACCACTGTCCTGTTAGGGGCAATTCCTAGGCATGCTCTCCATGCTGTCCAATATGGCTACTAGCAAATGTAACTGTTGAGCACCTCAAAGTACCTGGTCCAAACAGATACGCATCTTAAGTGAAACATACACATTGCACTGCAAAAACATAGTATGAAAACAAGGATAAACTATCTCATTAATATTTTTATTGATTATATATTGAAATTATATTTTAGACATATTTTGTTAAGTAAAATATAACATCAAAATTAATTTTATTTAATTTTTAAAATTTTACTTATTAGAAAGTTTAAAATTACATATGTGGCTTACATTACATTTCTGTGGGACAACATTGTATATAGGATCTCCAGCAGAAATGAGCTGCAATTGCCCCCAGGAACAGCCTGATCATTTTGATTCAATATTTTCCTCACTTTCCTCCATCCTAAAAAACATTAATTTAGGAATTGTGAGAGAGATTCTAAAGAGGTTTTTTTGGATGGAATTTGGTGAAGGTAAAATCAGATTGAAATTTGTGCCTGTTGTTCTAGGGGTGGCAGAAAATTTATATTTGGGAAAAGGCAGGTCTTTGGTAAAATACATTTTTATGGACCTTTGTGTTGTACAAAGCAAAGAAGAAAGTGGAAACGGAGACACTTGAGACAACGAGAAAGGAAGTGCTCTGTTTTCTTTGTGGGCATGTTGTTTTCTCTGCAGAGATTGTGTTTGCTGGTTTTTGCTTTCTCTTGAGAAAGTTAGAGATAGAGTGGGTGTAGGCCCTGGACCCTGAGAAGAAGGGCAAGATTGAGGGGATATCCACCTGGAGAAAATGAGTCAAGCCCCAGATCATGGTAGCAAGGCAGAGTAAAGGACAGAGTCAGCTTGCCAAGGAGCCCCTTTGGAAGGGCATGACTAACAGATTCCAGGAGAAATGGCACTCAATGCTTTGTCTTAGGCTTTCCTTTTCTAATTGTATTATCTACCCATATATGCGTCAGTGAAGTTTTACAAAATGCCACAGCTGTGCTTTGAACAATTAAGGATTAGGAGCCATGTCTGTCTTTGGGGCATAACTAGAATGGGAAGAAAATAGCAACTAGATGAAGTGCTTATAAGATGGCAATAGCCAGTGAGCAGAAAAGCCTGAAGCAGTCATTTTATGGAGAAAAGTGAACAACAACCACCTAGTAAGAACATGCTCATGTTTATTGAGCCAGACACACTTGGACTAACACGTTCTAAGTATTTTCACAGATTATCTCATTTTGTTCTCACAATAACCATATGACATGAGTCACATTATTACTGCTTCATAGGTAGGAAAACTGAGGTACAGAGATGCTTAAGTAACTTGACTGAGATCCAACAGCTACCAAGTGGCAGAGGCAAGGTACAAATTCTGGCAGTCACCTTTGCTTCAGGGCCAGTCACCTTAACCACTATGATATCCTGTCCCTTGTGACAGGTTTATGGAACAAGGACCTATTCTCTGGGGATTTCCGAAAGTCAGATGGGAAACCTGATAAAAGACACTGTATGTCAGGCCTTTTGCAGAGGTTCTCAACTAGCTTTTAAAAACTCAGCTTTGACAAAAGCTCTCAACTAGATAGAAGATTTGAAAGTAGAGAAAATATTTCACAAACTTCATATTTCTCACAGTACCTCTTACTGTAACCTGTGCTTGGTAATAATTCCTATTTATTGATCAAACATACCAGTATGAGAAATGTCCTTTATTTCTTTTTATCCCTAAATGTCTCAATATGTTGAACACTGACTTTTCAACCATCCAGTCAGCATTTTCCTTAGCACAGGTTTGACTGTATGATAGAATACTTATAGTATTCAAAAATAGTGTTAACTAATTTGCTGACTACAGATATGCAACTTTTAAAATACTGCCAAGTGGTATTAAATACTAACGCAGTCTAAACCTAAACTCCAGGCAGTGAAATCCCCATTATTGCTTTTTCAGGGTACTGTCATTTTATTTAATCCAAGGATTACAGAACACATGCTGCAGGATTCAATAAGATTGTAGAGACCTTCCCTCTGCATAATATAGTCTGGTCATTTTCCTTCACTGAATTGCTTATTCAAATGTCCATAATTTTCACCAGATGGCTTATTCAAAGAATTAGAAAACAAAGACCTTTCTATCGATAACATGTGATGCCTGATTGAAGAAAGAGAAAGCTCAGCACTCGCTCCACTCTTCCTTCCCGGGACCTGCTCTTTCCCTAGTGATTTTCCCATTTGGTCTCCATCCCAAACTTTCTGTTTCCATAAGGTTCTAGGCTTTTGGAAACCAAATCGGGAAGACCAGCAGGCCTCAGCGTCCCATGTGGCCGTATCTCCCTCTGGAGCAATGAGCAAAGGAAACCAATTACTTGAATGGGAGAAAGGAAAAGGAAATCCCTAGGAGGAAAGATGGTCACTATTTCAAAAGTAAGTGTGTAAGGCACCACATTTGGCATTTTACATACATTATCTTAGTCCATTTTCAAATAACGTAGGCCAAATATATGTTCTTTATTGTATTGTTTAATGTTGTAAATGCTATTATTCATCCTCATTTTAGAGTGAAGGAAACTGAAGGTAGGTTGGGTTACTTAGCAGTATGATAAACCAGCCTCTCAGATGACCTCCTGGTCTTCATGTCCTTGGGTCATCCCCTCCCCCTGAGTGTGGAATGATCCTAGTGACTTGATTCTAACAAAAGGAATAGACAAAATGATGAGATGTCACTTTCAAGATTAGACTGTGCCCTCTCTGATGCCTTCTCACTTGTTCGCTCTGATGGAAGCCAGGTGCCATATTGTGAGCTGCCCTATGGAGAGGTCCACATCAGTGGCAAGGAACTGATGTCTCCGGCCAATGGACAGCAAGGACATGAGGTCACCAACAGCTATGTGAGTGAGCATGGAAGTGGATCCTCTCCCAGTTGGCCTCTGAGATGACTGAAGCCCTGACCAGCACCTTGGCTGAAACCTTGTGAGGGACCCTGAACCCCAGGACTAGGCTAAGCTGCCCTTGATTCCTAACTCCCAGAAAATGTGAGATAATAAGTGTACTTTTTAAGCACTAAGCTTTAGAGTAATTTGTTATGTGACAATAAATAATACATCTGGTAAATTTAAACTTGGCCGATCTGGCTCTGGACATCGTATTTTAGCCAGTATGCTCTACTGCTCCCTGGTACTTGGGATTGGTTCTCTCAGCATCCCTCTCAGAGGCCAGCATTTGCAGCCAGGCTCAGTGTGCTCCTTCCTGCTGCCCAATGGCCCCCAGGTAGTGCTGAGATTCCAGCACAAAGCACAGGCCATAATCAACTCCTTCTCTTAAACTAAAGAAGAGTCTGTCCTCTCGTTTGCACCACAAAGTCATTATCGATCAGTCCTGTTGGATTATGACTCAAAAATACCCACTCTTATTACCATTTCATGAATTTCTCTGCGTTTCTCCACTTTCTCTTTTTTCACTGCTTCTATGCTACTTTTTGTTCTTCTTTACTCTTAGAACCAATTTTCCTCTGCATCTCCACTTTCTCCTGTAAACAGTTTTCTCCTGCCTCTGCTTTCACTTACAGAAAAAGGCACAATTTGCCTTCTGGAAACTTTAACATTTGTCTAAAAAGGACAGCTTTCTGGAAACATCATCAGAAATAAAAACACAGGTGGGGGGGTGTGGGCAAGGGAACCCTCTTCTTTAGTGGATTTTTGTTCCCACCCACTTCCCATATCAAAACAACCCCTGTGGCAGTTAAAAGCTGTTGGTCACCCCAATTAAAGTGTTTTTGTAGAAACTGTCAGAAATAGTTCCAAGAGCACTTTTAAGTTATTACATGTGGGTTACATAAGCACAAGAGGCTTATTAAAACTTTCAGAATATGATATGAATTGAGTCACACAACAGTGGTTCAAAGCTTTGGCTTTTTAGTGTGACTAACATGATCATCTGAGAATGAGGCACTCTGGACAAAAACATATCTTAAAGAAAATCAGTTAAAGAATATCTTTTGTTCCTTCCACGAATCTATACTCCCACCTTTTAAAAATATGGCTATAATTACTTTGCATTTGGATTAACTCTGTTTTAAGTAGAGCTGTAACAGGACCAATCACGTTACAAATATGGGAAGGAAAAGTAATTCTTTATTTGCTTCAAACTAATCCTACCTTCCTCAAGAGCTCTCCCCACTGGATTGTGTGCAGAAACCAAACCAAACTGTTAAGCCACTCCTCTAAACCCAAACGGATAGTAGATTTAACCTCCCCCTCTCTGTGTTTCTGATGATAACTCAAGTGGTATGCTGGGGAGACAGTTCTTCCTAGAGCTCTGCAAACATTTAGCACCCCTGCCCCTCTTCATCCCTACTTCCTTCTTCTACAAAATGCCAAAGCAGCCTCTCCTGGCACGACGACAAACTTCACCACCCTTACACATTTCCAAACAGCCCCTTGCAGGTAAGTATGGCCCACGTCCCTAAAAAAAAAAAAAAAAAAGAAAGAAAGAAAAAAAAAAGAAACCTAAGTAATGCTCGTGTATTTAGGTAAATCTTTTAGCATGCCAGATCCATCCCTCCCCAACCTCCTCTCCAAGGTGGCATCTGGTCTTTATAGGAAAAAGGATTAGTGAGGATCCTTAGATTAGTGCAATGTTCCCAGGTTCTCTGGTCTCCAAGACAATGGTCATTACTCAGCTGGCTGGCCTTCACAGCTAAAGTCAACAGCTGGTGCCATTCATGAGCTGATCTTGACATATAAAGTTAACCCTGGTTGATACACAATTAAATGAGACTTATTCTCAAATGTGACACTTCAGGTGTGACTTTTGCACCACTGATTTGTCCAATTACACCCTGGTAAAAAGGAGAAAATATTCTTATTGAAGACAAGTTATGAAAGTAAGGAGCCTCAGTTAAAATATCTGTTTCTCAATGTTTATGTATCAGTAAGAATCAAATCCCAAAGGCAGAGTTTATTAAACTGAAGATTTGAAATAGCTTCAGAAGAAAAGGAAAAGGCTTTTTCATATATCTACAAAAAATAGAACATTAAAATAATACCAAAAATATTCTGAATAAATTACCACATTAAAATGTCCCTTAATAGTTTCTTAAGTCCACTGAAATTAATTCATATTTCATTGGGCCTTGGATCAAGTAGTTAGTTTTGTTGAAGTATGTCTGCTTTTGGACAGAAAAGAGTCCTGGGAATCCTCACTTGGTACACTGTACAGTCTAAAAGTTTCCTAAGCAATTTTACCTTGGAAGATTGTACCCAAGACTCTGTTCTTTGAATAACCATAGTTCAGAGTACCTAGTGCAATCTTGAGGGCTCTGAGACAGTTTTTTTTGTTAATGACACAATCACTAGCCTGTTGCCTAAACTAGAGTCTCAGGCAAGCTTCAGAGAGAAGCAGAAACCTGTTTAATAATGAGACTGAATTGCTGTGGTCAATTTAGTACAGTAATAATATAATATAATATAATATAATAATATAATATAATATATATAATTATATAATATATATTATATATATTTTATATATATATTATATATATATTTATATATTTTATATATATTTATATATTTATATATATTTATATATATATTTATATTATAAATATATATATATAATTATATAAATATATATAATATAATTATAAATATATATATATAAATATATATATAATATATATAAATATATATATAAATATATATATTATGTATATATTATATATACATATATATATTTATGTATATATACATATATGTATATGTACATATGTACATATGTACATATATACATATATATGTATATATACATATATATAATATATATTATATATATTATTTATATATTATATATTTATATATATATTATATATATAATATATAAATAATATAATATAATATAATAATATAATACAATAATATCAAAATGAAGGAGAGTAAAATTCTCTATTAGCTATTTTGTAAGGATTTAATCAATGTTTCCCATGAACTAAGAACCTACTATGGACAGTGAGGGCAAATTTCCAGGTCTTTCCCTTAAAAGCTACAATCTCTGAAATGCTTACATGAACTTAACTCAGGGAAGGCTGAGATCTCTTCTGATTTGTCAGTTCCTCCAATGCAATTCTTATAATAGCAGTGAGCTAATTAAGAAATACAAAACATGCCAAACAAACCTAATTATTTCTAGTGTTAGTACCTATTGTGGCAGATACAGAAATGCAACCTTCAGATGTTCAGATCCTTCTTCAAGAAAGGACTTGTGGCCTCCAGCTATTAACTCCTTCAGGTCCAATTGGCCTCAGCTTCTGAGTCCAGGTCATGCTCTTCTTGAGGTGGCCTCAAGACCTCAAAGACCAAGCAAGATGTGCTACACGGTCTAGATTTTCATCCAATGCAAGACTCTTCTAAGAGCTAATCCTCACTCTGGGCCTCTCTGTTGGGCTTTCAGGTACTTTGTCAGATCTGCATTATGGTTTGTTGACTCTTTCTGCTCAATCTTTTTTCCTGCTCTTTCCTTTCACAGGTGTTACTCCCCAACAAACCTTTATTCTCCTGTCTCCATCTCAAAGGCCACTTCTCAGAGGACCCAACTGACACAGTGGTTCCAGGAAAGACCCAAAAAAGCAAGTGATAAGTTGGGAGCTTGAAACTGGATCCCTCACTTCTTGACTGGCAAAGAAAAGCCCATCTCAGGTGGTATATGGGGAACAATTAGTACGTGGCACAATATGGGAGTGTGATTGCTAAAACTTTTCACTGATAGAGAGCACTGGCATATAATACTAGATAGGTAGAGTTTACTGACTTTGGGGCACTCTCTTGTAATATAGAATTAAACACTCTGGAAAGAATCTGAGTGGGCAGAGTGAATGTGCTGGTAGGGTGATTCCCAGACATCTGGAGAAAGTAATGGCTCATGGCGAGAGAAATGAAATGCCTGAATTGCCATAGCTGACCCTGGAGAAAAGACACAAAAAGCTCAGGAAAGTGGACATGCTGGAGTAAATATATTACGTGAGGCCAGAAAACCTACCACAAATTTATTTTGCACAGGAGGACCAGAGGACATATCATTCCTCAAGGCCAACAGGAATGTGCTAGTAAGAGGGGCACCAGCATCACAAAGAAAGACATCCAATGCTGACTCCTCAAGGGCTGACTACAGGAGAGCCTGCCATGGAGCTTGGTTTATTAGTAGCAGTGAGGATAATGGGGCCCTGAAGCAATAGAGGATGAGCAACACTTAACCCCCAGAAGCTAGGAGGTCATAATTATAGTGACCAGAATACAGGAGCAGCAGCCCAGAGGGAGTTGTGAAGATGGCTGACAGAATAGGGTGTCACTAGGGGCAAAATATATGGGCAGCCAATGAGACTGTTGCTCACTATACATGATTAAAAGAAGAAGGAATGGATGAGCAGGAGGCTGAAGGTGGTTGCCCCAATAAAAATTCACCATCTCTTGCCCAGTGCCTGAACCTGTACCAGTTTTCAAACCATTGGCTGAAGACTTAGCTGGGTCTCAGGAAGAAGCACCCTGAAACACCATATCAAGTATATATTGTAGAGATTCTCCTGACCCTTTCCCAAAGGGACCCACTTGTACTTAGTTGAATGACTGTACACAGGGAAAGGGGAGTATCCACATATTTGAGCACTATTAGATGCAAGTCAGAGTTGACATTGATACCCGAAGATCTGAAGCAACATCATGGCTCTGCTATCGGAACAGAGGTATATGGAGGCCAGGTAATAAATGGAGTTATGGCCAGACTCTGGCCCACAATGGTCCCCTGGATTCACAGATTAACTTGGTAGTCCTTTACCTAGTCTCAAGTGTATAATTGGGATTGACAGACTTCACAGTTGGAGCCATTTCTGTCCTTGGCCTGTGGAGTGAGAGGTATCATAGTGGGGGAAAGTCAAGCAGAAGTCTTTGAACCTGTCTCTCCCAGACAAGAGAGCAAATCTAAAGCATTAAATCACAATGCCTGGGGTATGGTGGAGATAAAGGATACAGGAGTAATAGTTCCCAGCATATCTCCATTTAATTTGACAGTCTGGCGCCTGCAGAAACCAGATGAATTAGCAGAATGACTGTAGACTACTGCAAGTTCAACCAAGAAGCAGCCCCAGTTGCAGCTGCCATGCCAAGCATAGTATCATGGCTAAAGCAGGATAACAGGACCTCAGGTACATGGTACGTAGCCATTGATTTGGAGTAAGCATTCTTTTCTATCCCAGTCAAGAAAGACAATTAGAAATAGTTAATGTCCACATGAAATAAACTGACAACAACATGCACTGACGCTCTAGTCCCAGGGCTATGTTAACTCTCCTCTTTCATAATACAGTCCAGAGAGATCTAGATCATCTGGAAATTTTGTCGAAGGTCATATAGATTCATTATAACAATGACATCATGCTGATCAAACAGGTTGAGCAAGAGGTGGATAGCATGCTGGAGGAAATGAACCCTATGAAAGATCAGGGACCTGTCCCCTCGTTAGAGGTTTTAGAGTGCAGTGTTCTGGGAAGCGATAGAACATCCTCCTCAAAGTAAAAGACAAATTGCTGCCTCTTGCATCCCCTACAAGAAGGAAGAAAGCACACGGCCAAGAGGATGCTTTGGGTTCTGTAAACAACGTACTCCAGACCTAGGAATATATTTCTGGCCTATAATACCAGGTGCAACCTGGCACAAGAAAGGGCTCTGCACCAGGTATGAGCTATAGTGCAAGCAGCCTTGATACCTGGGCTAAAGGATCTGGCAGATCCTATGGTGTTACAGTTGTCAGTTTTGGGAAAAGATGCAGTATGGAGTTTATGGAAATCTTAGTAGGAGAATCACAGTTCAGGTTCATAGAGTTCTGGATCAAGGTTGCACAACTTTTGAAAAATAGCTCTCGGCATGCTACTGCTAAAAAGGGAACGATTGATCACGAGACACTTATTGGTACAAAATGAAACGTGTCTTACTGAACCCACCATGTCATAAATTCTGGGGGCCCAGTCACAAGATGAAAGCATTATATTTGGGATAAAGCATGAAGAAGACCAGACATAGTGCAGACCTTGACATCACCCATCACAGTTTTATCGATACTCTTCTCTCAGCTCATATTGATGGCCATGTGGGGTAGGAGGTGGGGTCTTGAACAACAAGCTGAAGGAAGAAAAAAGGGCCAAACGTAGTTCACAGGTGGGTTGGCTAAGTATGTGGATGAAGGCTTAAACTGGACAACAGCTACATTAAAGCCTTAGTCAGGAAGAGCCCTGAAGACAGAGGAGAGGGAAAATCTTCCTAATGGGCAGAGCTTTGGGTGGTACACATGGTATGGAGGGAAAAGTGGCCTGACTTTCGAATATTATCTAATAGGCAACGGAAAATAGCCTGGCTGGCTGGTCAGAGGTCTGAAAAGAAAGAGATTTAGAAGGTTGCAGACAAGGAGGTCTTAGAGGCTTAGAGATATGTGGATATAAATACTGGTGTGGGCAAAAAGTGTGAAGATCTTTTTGTCGCATGTCAATGTCCACCAGAAAGTATACATTATAGAAGAAGAACTAAACAGCCAAGTAGACAAAATTACTCAGCTAGTTGATGTTAGCCTGTCTTTGTTAGTGGCCACCCCAGTGCTGGCATAATGGACACATGAATGAAATGGCCACGGTGACAAGAATGGAGTCTATGAAATGGGCCTACCAGCATGGAGCCCACTTACCAGAGCTGAGCTGCCTACTGCCTCATCTGAAAATTCAACCTGCCAGCAGGAGAGACCAATGCTGAGCTCCTAATATGTCATCACTCCTACTCAAGTAGCCCTTGGCAGCAAGTTGACTACATTGAGGTCATTCCATCCTGGAAGGTGCAGCATAGGAATAGATTACTTATTTTGGGTATGCATTTGCAGCCCACCAATCTTCACCGAGCACAACCATCTGGGGACTTACACAATGCCTGATCCACAGGGACGGAATACAATACAATATAGCATCCAAACAGGGAAATCAGTTTACAGTTTTCAGGTGCAGGAAGGGAAGGTGCCTGTGGCCATGGGTTCCACTGGTTGCACCACATGCTGCACGTCCCAGAATCTGGTGGCCTAGTATAGCACTGGAATGGTCTGCTCAGGGTGAAGTTCAAGTACTTTCTAAAAGACAATACTCTGCAAAAATGAGGTACTGTTCCCCAGGATGCAGTAGACCTCGATATGGCTCAGGATCCCAGATAGAAACAATAAGTGGGGCCATAAACAATGGCTTCAAACAGGAATAGCCCCATTTACCATCATTCCCAATGACCCACTAAGGGACATAGTACTTCCCATTCCTGCAACTCTGAACTTTGTGAATTAGAGGTTCTAGTCCCCAAAGGTGGTATATTCTTGCTAGGGGACACAGGAAGGGTCCCACTGAACTAAGCTTCATCTGCTGCCTAGGAACTTTGGAATTCTTGAGTTCAGGGACAAGTAGGCAAGGAGTCAACACCCTGTCAGGGAAGATAACTCATCACCAGGAGGAGGCAGGCTTGATGTTATTCGACGGAGGCAAGCAGGAATACACTTGGTACTCAGGTGATCCACTTGTACACCTCTACCTCCTCCAATAGTGACTGTAAATGGACAAGTGCAGCAACACCTGCCTGAGAAGGGGATTGTTACCAGGGGCTCAAATTTCTCAGGAATCAGGGTTTTCATACCACAAGTTTAATTATTGAGACCAGCAGAAGTGGTAGCTGAGAGAGAGAGGAAAATTTAGGATGAACAGTGGAGGAGAGAGTCAATGAGTTCAGTTGTGGCTCAAGACCAACTGCAAAGATGGGGACTGTAGTTTGTCCCACTAACTTCTGTCTTTGAAGTTTCTCTTCAGGAAGATAACAGTTCCCTGAATGTGTAGGGAGAGTGAATCTACATGGTGCAATGGGTGGACTGTGACAGACACAGAGATGTGCTGCTCAGATACCTCTTCAATAAATGGCTTTTTGCCTGGTTACAAGGAGTGTGGTTAGGTGACAGCCTTTAACTATTACCACTTTCAAGTTCACCTCAGGTTTTGAGTTGAGGCCACACGCTTCTCGGGGAGGCTCTGGCCAATGACCAAGCAAGACAGTGTTGCAAAGGCCTCACCATTGTATCCCAGGGAGGGACTTCATCTTTGCTCTGGAGCTACCCCTACCCCATCTAGTTTTCTCCCTTTTCTTTTCATCTTTTTTACATTCTTAATTTTATCACTGTTTACTTCCTTGAGGACCCAAAAGACAAACCTAGTCTCTCCCAGTTCCACCCAGCCCCGCTAGGTTCAACTCCAACTTTCCTATTTCTGTTGACAATTGTAGAGGTGGTATTGTGCTTTTTTCAGGTGTGGATACAAATGCTTACCAGATTCATCTCCTATTATTACGACTAAAATCTATCCACTTAAATATTTTAAGACACCAAAATGCACCTTAAGCTATGGCCAAATATCTTACATATGAAAAAGGACAGATAATACTATCATATGGTAGGAATTATCACAAATGCATCAAGCGTATCAAAACTAATTCAGTCTTAAAACTATTCTGTGGGGTGGGTACTATTATCAGTCCTATCTAACAAATCAGGAAATGGGCACACAGTGTGAAGTAACCTGCCTAAGGTCAATCGTCCATGAATATATCAATAGATTCATGATTTAAACATAAGTTGTGCTCCAGTGTCTTTATCCGTAATCACTTTACTCTTCTGACTCTAGGAAGGGTTTAGCAGTACCCTAACATTGTAATAAATCAGTGTTTGAAGAAACCAGGACTGGTTTATACACTTGTTTTGAGGAACATAAAGATACAGTTGTTTTAGGAAAAGAGTTTACAAAACAGTAACAAGCAGTTAACTTTTAGGTTTTGTTACTGTTGAAAAGTAATGTTTAAGAAAATACTTCGACGGATTACCTCTGATTTGCGTACAGACTGCTGTTTCCAAGTCGGTCAGGCAATCTCCTTCTCCTCAGCATATCTCGCCAGCTGGCACCTTAACCTAAAATAGAGGCACCATCTTCTCTACAGAATTAGTTTCTCCTCATTACTTCACTCTGTGGTCCAATATTCTCCCATTCACTTGGGCTGGAAATCTTGGAATTTAGTAGGCACTTAACATTTGGTAACATTTTTGCTTTTTTTGGTTCCTGGTTTAACTATTGTAAAAAGTCTGAAGAAGGTGTCTGCTCTCCTTAAGATTTTCACGGAAAAGTGACTACACTAAGGTCTACTTTCTTGCCAACTGCTGAGAAATAATTATAGATTAAAGTAAATTTTAAAAACTCTTAAACACGACCAGGTTTCTCGCGGGCCTCCAGCACGCTCTCTCTGGCGCTTATCCGGAAGAACCACAATTCCCGTCGTGCTTTGCTGCCTTCTCAGCCTACAATTGAGCACGTAATTTCCGTCCTCATTGGCGGTGGGTTCTGGATTTTGTAGTTTGTGTCAACTTCTCTTTTTTCGGCGTCTTGGGAAGGGAAAAATGTGGCCGGATCGACGGCTCTGTATCTGGTATTACAAGATGGTACTTTAAATAAATTAATAGGATAAGGTATCAAAGTCAGTTTAGCGTCAGGTTTTTATGTATTTCACGTTCCGCCTTCCTCTTACCGCCGGGCCGGGAAGGGGAAGTGACGTGCGTCCGGGGTAATGGCGGCGCGGTGGAGCGCCAGGTAATTACCGAACTCCGTAGACTAGCTACAGGCAGCGAACTGAAGTGGGGGTGGTGGGTTGCCAGACCGGGTGGGAAGTGAAGGGGAACCAGGAGTGGGTGCGGACTCGCTGGTACGGCCGTGGGCGACTCTGGGGTGCGCTTGGGTCTCCCGCCGCGCGCTGGCCCATGAGGTTGGGCTGTGAGTGTCGGTCGGGCCGAGGAGTCCCAGCGGGTGGGGTGGGGAGGGGGCAGCGGTGAACTCCCGCCCCGCCTGTGCGGACAGAGTAGCTTCCTCGAGAGGTTCCTGGGCCTGTCTCTCCGCAGTGGCTTTATTGTGGAATCCAGCACCAGTGCTGGTACTCTCGCCTTTCGTGTGCGTGTGTTTTGGGCGCGGATCACTTAGAGCCTCCCGAGTCGTTTGGGCTTCCCAAGGTCCTTTTCTTAGTGCCCCGGCCTCGGGCCACGGTTCTGGGATCCAGGAATGGTAGTTAATTAAAAAACAGTGGAAGTTTCACTCTCATTCCTCTTTGCGGCGTAATGTGACTGATTCTTTAAAATTTCATTAGTCGTTTCTTTTTCATTCATTTGCCGCGTAATTTTTGACGCTTACTAGTATTTATTACTGGAGACTGTTCGTTCCTCATTACATGTGTTCTTCCTCTGTCATCCTTTATCCTTCCGTAACCTGAACTACCACCAATAAGGTGATAACTCCCAAACTTGGGTCTCCAGTCTCCACATCTCTATCGAGCTCCAATCCTATAGTACGTACATTTGCACGTAACGGTAATATAATATCATAGTTAATTTTACTGACTCCAACTACAATCATCAGTTTACCGATTTCCGCTTAATTCTTAAAACAATTCTTTGAGATAAATGGAGAACGAAAAAAATGGGGAAAGCCTATTCCAGATGCAAGAATTAAGTGATTGAAAGTGTGGTAAGAGTTTGCCTTTTTAGGTTTCCACAGACTAGGAATAGCAGATAGAGAAACAAGCAGACTTGGGCTTCAGAAAACCAGTTAACTGGCCTCCTCCTTATCTGTATTTAAACTTGTTTTAGGATTGCCAGTTCACCTCAGTTAACATCCTACTGTGGAAAAGTGGATTTAGAATTGGCATTAAAAGTGTGATCTGGATTACAAGAAGCGTCTAGTATCTGTAGGAGGAGGAGGAGGCCTACTTGAATTGGTACTGGATGAAAGACTAGTAAACCAAAGATTCCAGTCTTGTTTCAGAACTTATTAGGTCTGTCACTTGGGGCAGATTACCTAACATCTCTAGTCTCAGCTTCCTCATCTAAAAATTACAGGTTGTTTTGAAGTTGAAGAAGAATAATGCATGTAAGGCACTGAGACTAAAGAGGCCAAGAACCTTTAATATCCTGCCGGACCGAGTGGTTCTGAAAATGTGGTGTCCTGAATCAGGAGAATTAGTAGCGTCAGTATCTCCATGGAACTTGTTAGAAATGTAAATTACTGAGCTTCACCCCAATCCTGTTGAATCAGAAGCTGGGGAATGAGGGACCCTTCACTCTCTTTTTTGCCAGAGCATTCCCGAGATTCTCATGCCAGTTAGTTTGAGAGCCACTGTTCTAGCCCATCTCCTAGGTATCGGCTGTGGTTCACCCCTACTCCCAGAATCAGGTTTGCTGCCTTCTTTGCTCCAAAGTGTTTGATCTGTGGCCAGCCAGTATTTTCCTTATTATGCCGCCACATCCTTCCTCACGTTGCATAGCTTAGCTCCAATCACTTCTGGAGTTCTGACACTTCCTAGATTGCTCAACTGTCTTTCCTAAACCAGTCTTCTTAGCTCTGTCCTTTTTCCCAGCTGCTGCATTGTTAGAGGTTAAGTCTCCTCCCTGATGATTGTGCATTGCCAAGAGTTCTGCAGTGGCTCCTTGTATCTGAGACCACCTAAGAGTGTACAGAGTGATGCATTGTGTATTTATAATGCCCATGCCTTAACTTGAACATTATTTTCTGTTTATGGTTCACTTGTATTTGGACTGAATCTTGTACTACCTGGTATATCCTTAACTTGATATAAGTCATGACTGGCCTAGAGCTAGTTCAAGAAAGAAGTAGCTATTGGTAATATAGCTGATCCCACTAATGACTTGGAGGGCTTCCTTCCTGCAGTTCTCTATTTCTCTGTTTAAATCTGAGAATCCTAGCGTGGGAGGATAATGGAACAAAAAGGCCTCTGGTGTATTAGCTTTAGCAAACTTCCAGACGTAATAAACCTGTAGCCTGAATATTTTATCTCAGTATATACATTTCCCAAGTGGACATTGGAAGAGACATTTCAAGGCCTACAACAGAGTACAAACTTTCAAAGCATTTTCTTCACAAATAATATATCTGGAGAGGAAGCAATGATTAAAGCAAGCCTTTGCTATTTGTAGCTAAGTTAATAAATCTTTCCCAGTGAACAGATACCAAAAAGATGGTGTGGGCTGCCTTGGCCTGAGGACATAAGGGCTCCTGGAATTATCGAATAGTTTGGCTAATGGGAGGGAGAGACCCAGTGGAGGTTCATGTTTAACTTGACTTTGATCCTAACTCATAAATGGATCAGACTAGAATTCAGTACTTCCATCTCAAAAGCTACTCTCTGAGTCCTTTCCTGAATTAGTTTACCAGGACAGCTTTCTTCTAAACCTGGGGACAGGAGCCTCTGGAGTAGAATGTAGCGCTGTGTGTCTAGGGGATAGTTCATAAACTTCTCTGTGGAGGACACGGCATCCAAGTTTTCTTTAAAACTTAGAATGTGATTTACTAAATGGCGCTTTCATTAAATCTTCAGCAAGCCCACTTATAAAGCTGTGCAGTGAGAGTTGGTGAACATATCCGGCCCATATACTTAGTTAGGCAAGCTGATGAACAGATTTGGGGTGAGGGGAGACAAAGTGGTATGAATGTTTGAAAGCATGCAGCATCCTCAATAATTAGACTTGTTTTGGTAAGTTGAAGTAACTGCACCTCCAGGATCAGATTTCCTCTTGCAGTGCCTTCAAAGGAACTGGGTTTTTTTGTTTTGTTTTTTTTTTGTTCTTGTTTCTTTTTTTCATGGCAATAGGGAGGTATATTCAAGCTGCTCTCCAGGTTAATGTGGGATGAAGACAGATAAGGAATGGCACCTGATAGGACTGTCATGATGCAATTGATGACATATAGCTTGGCTGTTCCTAGAAATAGGAGTTGATATGTGGGACAAGGCTGCTGTGGTATTCCTTGGTAAAGAAGTTGTCAAAATATCATTATAGGGAGTTAAGAAATAGGAGCAATAATCAAAAGTCCACACACCTCTTTTTATATTTGATACTAGAATTGGAACCTATTAAGTAGCAGGCACTGTCCTAAGTTCTGGATATATAACAGTGACCAAGAACTTCAAGGATCCAGTGTTCTTCTACAAGGTCTTTCATCTCTCTGAGTCCTTACTGATGCTGTCTCATTGCTGGAATGACCTTTTCTCCCTTTCCTACTTGTCCTTCAAAATTCAGCTTCTAAACCCATTTCTTTCTATATGCCCCAGACTCACCTAGTTGCACTTCCTTTTTTCCAGTAGTATTGAGTTTATAACCTTGCTATAGCACTTCTCTGCTCTGCCTGATGATAGGAACTCTCATCTCTCAGACCTCAATGCCTCCTGTGCAGCTTAACATATATCTCCCCTCACTATACAACAGACAATGCCTTTAACCCTCTATTCTTAATTTGTTTCCGAAGAATAGGGGGTAAGGTAAGAAAGTAGAAAAAGACCATCTGGCTTTTTCTCTTAACCTTATACTTCCTCATTTTCTCAGCAAGTGCTTTTCTGAACCACTTTTTTTTTTTAGGAGTTTGTAAGCTTTTTGTCTTTTTTAACTTTTATTGGAGTATAGTTGATTTACAGTGTTGTGTTAGTTTCTGCTGTACAGCAAAGTGAATCAGTTATACATATATCCACTCTTTTTAGATTCTGTTCCCATATAGGTCATTACAGAGTGAACCACTTTTTAATATAATTATCAATTATGGCACCAGCCTCATTATTATTATTTTTTTAGTTCTGTTTTCTCATCTGTACAAAATTTTTCAGTTTTTATGACCTCACAAAGGAGACTCCCCTGCACAAATACAAACTTTAAGACAAAATGAAAAAGGAGCTATTCAGTGGGTGATTAGAAGCACTAGAGCTACTTCTTTGCCATAAGATACATATTAAGTAAAGTGGTGAGGGTTGTGATATAGGTTTGAAATGTAAGGTTTTGTCTCTTTGTTACCTTGAAAATGGGTATAAATTGAGCTTAATCACATACCAGTAAAACCCATAATGGTAATATTTGTCCAGTGAATGAGGTGCTGGGGTTAATGAGGAAAGTTAAATTCTTTTGCCAGCCAGTTGAGCTGTGAACCAAGTGAAGTGTGGGGAAACTGAGGCGAGACGAGGTGGGCTTGTGGGAGGTGGGGTCAAGTACAAGTGAATGAGGGTACAGTAGCAGTAACGATGTCCCTTAGGGTTTATTTTATTCAGCAGTTAGAGGGACTGCTACCCCAAGAACTCTTTTCTGTCAAAGAGTAATATAAGGATATAGATTGTTGATACACTGAGACAGAATTTTCATTTTTGAAATTTAGAAGGAAATTTAGAAAGTGTGGAATGATTGAATATATCATAGTGAGATTTTTTTTTTAACATCTTTTTTTTTTTTTTTGTGGTACGCAGGCCTCTCACTGTTGTGGCCTCTCCCGTTGTGGAGCACAGGCTCCGGACGCGCAGGCTCAGCGGCCATGGCTCACAGGCCTAGCCGCTCCGCGGCATGTGGGATCTTCCCGGAGCGGGGCACGAACCCGTGTCCCCTGCATTGGCAGGCGGACTCTCAACCACTGCACCACTGAAGCCCTTTTTTTAACATCTTGATTAGAGTATAATTGCTTTAAAGTGTTGTGTTAGTTTCTGCTGTATAACAAAGTGAATCAGCTATATGCATACGTATATCGCCATATCCCCTCCCTCTTGCGTCTCCCTCCCACCCTCCCTATGCCACCCCGCTAGGTGGTCAAAAAGCACCAAACTGATCTCCCTGTGCTATGCAGCTGCTTCTCACTAGCTATCTATATGACCTTTGGTAGTGTATATATGTCAGTGCTACTCTCTAACTTCATCCCAGCTTACCCTTCCCCCTCCCCGTGTCCTCAAGTCCATTCTCTACGTCTGTGTCTTTATTCCTGTCCTGCCCCAGGTTCATCAGACGCTTTTTTTTTTTTTAGATTCCATATATATGTGTTACCCTACAGTATTTGTTTTTCTCTTTCTGACTTACTTCACTCTGTATGGCAGACTCTGGGTCCATCCACCTCACTACAAATAACTCAATTTCGTTTCTTTTGATGGCTGAGTAATATTCCATTGTCTTTATGTGCCACATCTTCTTTATCCATTCATCTGTCGATGGAAACTTAGGTTGCTTCCGTGTCCTGGCTGTTGTAAAGAGAGCTGCAGTGAACATTGTGATACATGACTCTTTTTGCATTATGGTTTTCTTAGGGTATATGCCCAGTAGTGGGATTGCTGGGTCGTATGGTAGTTCTATTTTTAGTTTTTTAAGGACCCTCCATACTGTTCTCCATAATGGCTGTATCAATTTACATTCCCACCAACAGGGCAAGAGGGTTCCCTTTTCTCCACACCCTCTCCAGCGTTTATTGTTCGTAGATTTTTTTTGATGATGGCCATTCTGACCAGTGTGAAGTGATACCTCATTGTAGTTTTGATTTGTATTTCTCTAGTGATTGGTGATGTTGAGCATCTTTTCATGTGTTTGTTGGCAATCTGTATATCTTTTTTGGAGAAATATCTATTTAGGTCTTCTGCCCATTTTTGGATTGGGTTGTTTGTTTTTCTGATATTGAGCTGTATGAGCTGCTTGTATATTTTGGAGATTAATCCCTTGTCCATTGCTTCGTTTGCAAATATTTTCTCCCAATCTGAGGGTTGTCCTTTCGACTTGTTTATGGTTTCCTTTGCTGTGCAAAAACTTTTAAGTTTCATTAGGCCCCATTTCTTTATTTTTGTTTTTACTTCCATTTCTCTAGGAGGTGGGTCAAAAAGGATCTTGCTGTGATTTATGTCATAGAGTGTTCTGCCTATGTTTTCTTCTAAGAGTTTTATAGTGTCTGGCCTTACATTTAGGTCTTTAATCCATTTTGAGTTTATTTTTGTGTATTATGTTAGAGAGTGTTCTAATTTCATTCTTTTACATGTAGCTGTCCAGTTTTCCCAGCACCACTTATTGAAGAGGCTGTCTTTTCTCCATTGTATACTTTTGCCTCCTTTATCAAAGATAAGGTGACCATATGTGCGTGGGTTTGTCTCTGGGCTTTCTGTCCTGTTCCATTGATCTATATTTCTGTTTTTGTGCCAGTACCATACTGTCTTGATTACTGTAGCTTTGTAGTATAGTCTGACGCCTGGGAGCCTGATTACTACAGTTCTGGTTTTCTTTCTCAAGATTGCTTTGACTATTTGGGATTTTTTTGTGTTTCCATACAAATTGTGCAATTTTTTTGTTTTAGTTCTGTGAAAAATGCCGTTGGTAGTTTGATAGGGATTGCACTGAATCTGTAGATTGCTTTGGGTAGTATAGTCATTTTCACAAAGTTGATTCTTCCAGTCCAAGAACATAGTATATCTCTCCATCTGTTTGTATCATCTTTAATTTCTTTCATCAGTGTCTTATGAGTTTCTGCATACAGGTCTTTTGTTCCCTTAGGTAGGTTTATTCCTAGGTATTTTATTCTTTTTGTTGCAGTGGTCAATGGGAGTGTTTCCTTAATTTCTCTGTCGGATTTTTCATCATTAGAGTATAGGAATGCAAGAGATTTCTGTGCATTAATTTTGTATCCTGCAACTTTACCAAATTCATTGATTAGCTCTAGTAGTTTTCTGGTAGCATCTTTAGGATTCTTTATGTATGGTATCATGTCATCTGCAAACAGTGACAGTTTTACTTCTTCTTTTCCGATTTGGATTCCTTTTATTTCTTTTTCTTCTCTGATTGCCATGGCTAAAACTTACAAAACTATGTTGAATAATAGTGGTGAGAGTGGGCAACCTTGTTCATGATCTGAGGGGAAATGGTTTCAGTTTTTCACCATTGAGAATGATGTTGGCTGTGGGTTTTTCATATTATGTTGAGGTAGGTTCCCTCTATGCCAACTTTCTGAGAGAGTTTTTATCATAAATGGGTGTTGAAGTTTGTCAAAAGCTTTTTCTGCATCTGTTGAGATTATCATATGGTTTTTCTCCTTCAGTTTGTTAATATGGTGTATCACATTGATTGATTTGCGTATATTCAAGAATCCTTGCATTCCTGGGATAAACCCCACTTCGTCATGGTGTATGATCCTTTTAATGTGCTGTTGGATTCTGTTTACTAGTATTTTGTTGAGGATTTTTGCATCTATGTTTATCAGAGATATTGGCCTATAGTTTTCTTTTTTTGTGACATCTTTGTTTCGTTTCGGTATCGAGGTGATGGTGGCCTCGTAGAATGCGTTAGGGAGTGTTCCTCCTTCTGCTATATTTTGGAAGAGTTTGAGAAGGATAGGTGTTAGCTCTTCTCTAAATGTTTGATAGTATTTGTGAAGCCATCTGGTCCTGGGCTTTTGTTTGTTGGAAGAATTTTAATCACAGTTTCAATTTCAGTGCTTGTGATTGGTCTATTTATATTTTCTGTTTCTTCCTGGTTCAGTCTGGGAAGATTGTGCTTTTCTAAGAATTTGTCCATTTCTGCCAGGTTGTCCATTTTGTTGGCATATAGTTGCTTGTAGTAATCTCTCATGATCCTTTATATTTCTGCAGTGTCAGTTGTTACTTCACCTTTTTCATTTCTAATTCTGTTGATTTGAGTCTTCTCCCTTTTTTTCTTGTTGAGTCTGACTAATGATTTATCAATTTTGTTTATCTTCTCAAAATACCAGCTTTTAGTTTTATTGATCTTGCTATTGTTTCTTTCATATCTTTTTCTATTTCTGATCTGATCTCTATGATTTCTTTCCTTCTGCTAACTTTGGGGTTTTTTTGTTCTTCTTTCTCTAATTTCTTTAGGTGTAAGGTTAGGTTGTTTATTTGAGATGTTTCTTGTTTCTTGACGTGGATTGTATTGCTATAAACTTACCTCTTAGAACTGCTTTTGCTACATCCCATAGGTTTTATGTTATCATATTTTCATTGTCATTTGTTTGTAGGTATTTTTTGATTTCCTCTTTGATTTCTTCAGTGAGCTCTTGGTTATTTAGTAGTGTATTGTTTAGCCCTCATGTGTTTGTATTTTTTACAGTTTTTATCATAGTGAGATGTACTTTTAATTTAAGGCCTGATTTCTCTGTGGGTAGCTTTGCAGATATTTAAATGATCTTTTTACCCTGCATGGGTAGAATGCAGTGGAACCCTACAGGTTAGTAGTATGCATATATTTTTTAGAGGCAAGTTGGGCAAGTTCTTATAGCCAAGAGATGAAGACCTTGTGAGAAATCTTGTTAGGTCAAAACCGACTTGCCTTCTTCTAAAATGAAATGAGGATTATCTTATTATGGGATCTTCCCTAAATGGAGCCTTCCCCCTACTTTCTCTTGTATACAGTGGCAGAGAGAATGGGGAGATTTGATTTTATCTCCTATTAACTGAGAAAGCAAAATCAGTGGGATTTGATGACTGACTGGGAGTGAGGAAAAGGAAACTGTCACTTGGCTAGCTTTACAGGTAATATCTTAGAGGAAGTGCTGGTTTGAGGAGAGGAGGAAATGAGTTCCAGTTTGGACTCCCCTAGTTCAGAGGGCCTTTGGGACATCCACATGGAGGTTTCTATAGGCATTTGGCGATAAAGATTTGGAACACTGTAGAAAAGATTGAGCTGGAATAAAGTCATTCTTATGAATATGAGTTGAAGATGTGAGGGTGGAGATGGTCTTCCAGAAAGAATATGGAGAAAGAAAAGATAAGCACTATTCATTTGTTCATTTAACAAATATTGAGACTTCTATTTTGGGATTACAGCAATGAACAAAACAGATAAAAATCCATGAGCAAAGATTAAACTCTATGGGATAGTAAAATGTTAGAGGGGTGGACAGAAGAAGAGACAAGAGCAACACCAGATGAACTTGGCACCCCCGTAAGTTGAGAAGTGAGAACTTCAAGAAGGGGGTTAGCAGTACCAAGTGCTAGAAACAACATCATAAAATAAGGAAGTGGCCCCTGGATTTAGCAACAAGGAGGTCATTATGTAACCTTGACAAGTACTATGTAATAGTGGGAGTGGAAAACCAGATTGTGGTGCGTAAGAGGGCTTAATGGGAGATTAAGAATTAGAGGCAGCCCGTGTGGACTCATCTACCAAAAAAACCTGGTTGTGTAGAGAAAGAGACTGGAAGTAGAAAGGGGGTAGGATCCAGGGCATTTGCCCCATAAATGACATAATTTATATTTAAATGAATCAGTAAAGAAGTTCAACATATAGAATTTTTCTTTAAAACCAATTCATGTGGAAATCAATACTATAAATCAAGAAATAGCTGATAGAAATTTGGAAACACAAAAATTGACAACTTCCCTGCTGTCATAGAGCCTGCATTCTGGTGAAAAGCAGCACATAACAGGATGGATTTTCCTATGTACCAACAAAAGAATGCTACTTAAAAAGTGTTTAAGTAGCATATCCAAATGATCATATCACTTTAATGTCTTTGGTAACTTAAACACAGACTAATTTGGACTGGTTTCATCGTGTAGGAAATGAATGGGGGGGTAATACCTCCTCCCAGTTTAAAATGAGTAATTTTCAATATGAATATTGGTATTACTGATTCCTTAAAATGATAAGAACTTTTAGATTTTTGTCATTTTTTTAACTCATCTGAGTCTCACTGTCTTAAGATGTCCCCAAGTTGGTCCTGTCTCCCCTACATAGGGTCAGAGACCAGGCAAGGGTTTTTATATTGTTTATTCCTCATCACTTAAAAACCCAAACAATATCCAATACTATCTGCACAGTTTTTAACCCTGTACTTCAACATGGTAACCTTCAGTTATTCAAATGGTTATGCATCAGAGTACATACCTGATGTACAATGGTGTACCAGGAAGCAAACAAGGAGGACAGGTCTGCAGTTCTTTATTTGTAATTCTGATTTGATGTTCAGAATTTTGTTCAGATTATAGAGAAGAAATACAGTGCAGATATATTTATTAAGTAGTTCCCCTTTGGGGATCCAGGGCAACATCCTGTAATCAAATACATGTAATATTTCCACAGTGCATCAAGTGAAGAATCACATTAAGTCTCAAGTTAGTGCATGTCAAATTTTGCTGCCAAATGAGTTTGGCACAAGCTAAAGAAAAATCTGAATTTCAAGGCTTTTCAGATTTCAGAATTGCAGATAAGGGATTGTCACCCTGGTGACTTTTCCTAAAAAGTTTTGGCCCTTTTATTTTCTTGAAATTGTGAACCTGTGCTGAATTCAAATTACAGTATCATTTTTTTCTTATGTGGCATATCATGGGGCAAATTTCTCACTAATATGTATATATCCAAAAATACAGCAAGAAAAACTAAGGAATCACTTTTCTTAAACAGTGGAGTTTTCCTTCAGTACAAATAGGGAAAAGCCATATCAATTTTGTCATTAATGCTTAAGAACTGTGGCCAGGGAACTCCCTGGTGGTCCAGTGGTTAGGACTCTGCACTTTCACAGTGGAGGGCGTGGGTTCATTCCCTGGTCGGGAAACTAATATCCCACAAGCCATGCTGTGCGGCCAAAAAAAAAAAAAAAAAAAAAAAAAAAAACCAAAGAACTGTGACCCATCTGTTACTCCTATCTGTTCCCTGAACAGGAAAATCACTATTTGGAAGGGTCAGGAGCTTGGGTCCTATTAGTAGATTTTCCCGAGGATACCATCGCCTTTTTTTTATTAAGAACAGATTTAAACTAGCTTTTATTTTGAATACTATTTAATATTCTATTTTCTCCACTGGGCAACTAAAGTTTGTTTTTAACTCTGTTATAATGTTTGGAGTTTGCCACACCTGCTGTTACTATTTAGAATGCAGAAGAGCAAACTAAAGGAAATCCACTTCTTTGACTTTTTTTTTTTATTTAATTTATTTTTGGCTGCAGTAGGTCTTCCTTACTGCGCGCAGGCTTTCTCTAGTTGTGGCGAGTGGGGGCTACTCTTTGTTGTGGTGCATGGGCTTCTCATTGCAGTGGCTTCTCTTGTTGTGGGACACGGGCTCTAGGTGCACAGGCTTCAGTAGTTGTGGCTCACGGGCTCTAGAGCGCAGGCTTAGTAGTTGTGGCACACGGGCTTAGTTGCTACGAGGCATGTGGGATCTTCCTGGACCAGGGCTCAAACCCGTGTCCCCTGCACTGGCAGGCAGATTCTTAACCACTGCACCACCAGGGAAGTCCTTCTTTGACTTCTTTTAACAATTTTAGGACAGTATGCTTCCACAAGTTCCTCCAACATAGGTTGAGGACACCTAAGGGACAATGGTAGTTGTGTTATACTGAAATGATTGAGAAAGCATTGCATTTCAGCCATTACTTGAATATTTTCTCATTTTCTGAATATTTGAGATAACTGTGGAATTTATAATTTCAGAGTTTCCAGTTAACAGTCTAAAGCATTTCTTACAAATCTTATTGAATATTTTGCTCTCTGATGCTTGCTGAAGCTACATCTCATTATAAAATATCCTTCTTGCTCAGGAGAGCAGGTGTGGTTTTGCTGAGTTGCTTACTTGTGACAAGGAGAGAGAAATTTAATAATTCATCATAAAATCCACACAGTGATGCTAAGAAGAGCAGTGAGAGCTATAAACTCTAGATAAATTGCTCTCATTGCAGGAATTTCCAATTAGTCTAAGTATCAAGCATGCACATGTTGAACTCTCATTATTTCCCTACAGGCATATTCTATATAAATGTGGATGATGATAGTACTTCATGCATTTTTTGTTAGAACTGGGTAGCAGTCTGCAGTATTGTCAATTTCACACTTACCTTTTGGGAGGTAGAAATGTAACAGGTTGTACTTGATTGCCAGAAAAATGTTTGATGATGATGGTTAAACGGAAGAAAGGTGAAAGATGACACTGATCAGAAAAGTCATTAAATTTAAATGGATGAGATAATTTGAAATAAAAGGCATTAAAAATTGCCCTGTGTCTGTGTGTAGGTAGGTTGAGAAGAGAAACCAGGTTTAAGACCCAAGAGGGATAGTCAAGGAAAATACTAGGTCTTGCACAATAGAGTCAGGTGATTTATTTTTTCATATTGTACCTACCTGGTCACAGTGAATTCTAGGTATGCAAATTAAACAAGGGAATCCTTAAAATTATTCATGTTTAAAAAGAAGTAGTGCCTCATTATATTAACATCAAAACCTTTACTATCTGGAACTTTAGAAGAATGGATCAGTTTAGAAAAGAAAAATTTTCTGGATAATAGAGATCATATCTGTTTACATTTTATAATTTACCAATTTGGCGTCAATTTATTAATGTTGGCATTTTCATTGGGATGCAATATCAGATGGTTTTAGCATCAGATAAACTTTTTTGAATTTTAATGCTGTTTACTAGCTGTGATTTACTGTACACATTGCTTCAACTCTGTACCTCAATTCTCTCACTGAAAAATAAGACTTAAAAAATCACGAAAGCAGGGTAATCATGAAGGTTGAATTAAGAATATATAAATGAAGTGCCTGGCATAGTGTCTTTGTGGCTATAATAATGTATTATTATTTGTTATTGTTGTTATTGTTATCTTACTCTAAATTACATGTTTCTGACTTCTAACACAGGAAATGTAATTAGTTCATCTCTGGATATCTCAGAAACATCATTGTAATGTGCTATAGAATCTGTTAGTGTGGATGGCAAATTAGTTTGTTGGGGGCTACTGTATACATTGGCATTTCTTCCATTGGCTGGTTTTGAACGGTGTTGGGCCGCCTGCGTACACCATTGCACTATTCCTATCAGCTTTGGGACACTGATCATCGTATTATTTTAAATATTTATTTATTTATTTATTTGGCTGCACCGGGTCTTAGTTGCAGCACGCGGGATCTTCATTGCGACATGCGAGATCTTTTTTCAGTTGCGGCATGCGGGCTCTTAGTTGTGGCATGTGGGCTCTTAGTTGTGGCATGTGGGATCTAGTTCCCCAACCAGGGATTGAACCCAGGCCCTCTGCATTGGGAACATGGAGTCTTAACCGCTGGACCACCAGGGCAGTCCCATCATCGTATTATTTTAAAATGACTTGTCTCATTGGAGAACTGTAATATAGTTGAGGAAAATGCTGTTTTAAAGTTTGTATATTATTGGCACTAAAGCTTAAACTATCTCCTTTATTATCAATTTGGGCACACTATATAGGTAACAGCTGATTTTGAAATGAGTCTTATTTTGGGTACATGCTAAGATAAGTTCTCTTGGGTAGAAAATATGTATCTAAGGATTTAAGTAATTCTGAGAGTCCAGATCCCACCCTTTTCTCATTCTTCTACTCAGAAAACCATGATGTGAATATAAAAATTGTCAGCAAGTTCACAGTCTTAGTGGACTAGAAAGTGTTTTCTTCCATTATTTTGTCTCCCATGAAGAGAAAAGACCTTCAGTCCATCTCCTTTTTTAGAAGAAAGGCTCCATAGAGGAGTTAGTGCTGAATTCAAGTTAGCATGAGTCCTGCTATATAAAGAAATCCCATTTTAGAGTAGGGCAAATTGTTCAACTTTGGATCTAAGCAAGGTCTACATATTACATATGTTAAGTCTGTTAGGCCTCTTTTATTCTTTAACAGCTGTGCCATTCATTTCTTTTTTTGTCCCCCATGCTATTGAATTGTTGGAGAAAGTGCTTCAGTTGTCTTGTATGTTAAAGCCCATCAATGAAAAATCCCCAGTAACGTACCTAGTAGTCATCAGATGGTCTTGGCAGGAATTTGTAGACTAGAGAAAATTTGTGAACTAAAGAGTTGCTGGAACAGTAAGTGGTCGTATCTTTAGAACGCGCGAGTCCATGCGGACACCATTTTGTGTGGGTTAGATGGGTCTGGACTAACCAGAAATAAGAATTTGACCCTAAATAATCCATGTTGTATATCATGACTTAGATTGGTTTAATTTTTCTCTTTTGCAAATGAGTGGAAATCCATTTTACAAATTGTGGTTTCTGTTGTCAATTGTCAGTTGTCAATTCTTGGCTGTCATCAAGGCAGTTTTTTTGTTTTGTTTTTTTCATTTTATTAATACCCCTTCTGGTTACTCAATCTAAGCTGAAGGATAGACTATTATCTTCTGGAGATGTAATCAATCCCTATCTGCACTGTTATTCAGTGGGTCATGATTGTATATCAAGTTTGTGATGGTAGTAGTATCTCTAGTTCCAGGTTTTTCTTGTTGTTTATGTAAAATGATCATTTGGCATCATAGTAGCTGCAGAGCAGCATTTAAGACTCTGGAGATCACACATTGATGATTGCAACATAGACAAACTCTAAGATGAGCATTATTATATTATCCCTTATTTTCCATAATCTGAATCTGCCATGGAAAATAACCAAACAACTCTTCCCGTTAATTTGGATATGAGTTTTTTTTTTTTTAACTTTGCCAGTATCTGAAGAATTAATTAGTATCCTATCTGGAGATTGTCAAAAAACAAGGATCTTGGGAGTACCATGACTGAAAGGCCCCAGTGTCTGCTAATCATTTAGAATTGTGTTGTTCAGTATGGTAACCAGTAGCCACATGTGGCTATTCATGTTTAAATATAAACTTAATTAAAATTAAATAAAATTAATTTTCTCAGTCCCACTAGGTACATTTGAAGTGCTCAGTAGCCACACGTGACTATTGTATTGGTATGGTGGCTACTGACAGGGCAGAATATGAACCTTTCCATCAGTGCAGAAACTTCTGTTATACAGTGCTGATTTAGAAGTGTTAGCCAGCAGAGAGGGAAAAAAATAACCAAGAGGATCAAGGACAAAAATATGCAAAGAAGTGCATGACAGTCACTGCTGTCTAGCATCAGGGGAAGGAGGCCCTTGTTCTGTCTTCAGTGTTTTCTCCTTCAGGATCAGAAAAGTCCTGGAAATCAGTCACAGGTGATGATGGCAGCAGTATCCATCAGCATATTCCCTGAAAAGAGTAAAGAGTACTAGGTAGAGGCTTTTACTTGGATTCTTTTGAGGTTCCTTCTGGACGATTCAATTCCTGAGGCTCATTCATAGAGGAGTGAATGTAAGGAATGAGCAAAAACTATTAATTTATATAACAACATTATTAGAGGAGAGTGGAATCCTTTATTGAGGTATAATACAGTATCATCCTGGGAGTAAGAACAAATTATGGATAGTAAGGACATTGAGAGTTCTCTAGACTTTTAATTTTTACATAAAGTATGTTCCAGATCTCACCAATTAATAAGCATATTTAAGCCTACAGGCAAAATAAAATTTATAGAATTTATTTCAGTCTATGTATATGAATTTTTTTTAACTTGAGAAGTTCATTGAAACATTTATTGTTATCAGATACATATCTCATATACATAGGAAGACTGAACTCAATGCAGGTTTTTTTCCTCTTCTTTTCCTCTCTCAATTTTTCATGTTTTGTTTTCATTTTAAGGATAATAAAAGTGTTTTATGAACATATTTAATCATCTGGATGACTGCATTTCAGTGCTTAAATTTGTGTTTGTGATCATGTTATAGTAGATAGTGTTACTTTAATTATCATGGCTGAATTTTTTTTTTTTTTTTTTTTTAGGGCTGCATTAGGTCTTCGTTGCTGTGCGCCGGCTTTCTCTAGTTGTGGCGAAGCTTTCTCTAGTTGTGGCGAGCGGGGGCTACTCTTTGTTGCGGTGCACAGGCTTCTCATTGCGGTGGCTTCTCTTGTTGCGGAGCACGGGCTCTAGGCATGCAGGCTCAGTAGTTGCAGCACGTGGGCTCAGTAGTTGTGGCACACGGGCTTAGTTGCTCTGAGGCATATGGGATCTTCCCAGAACAGGGGTCTAACGCATGTCCCCTGCGTTGGCAGGCAGATTCTTAACCACTGTGCCACCAGGGAAGTCCCATGACTGATATCTTAAGCTCCAGAAAACCTGCGCTGTGGATGTCAGTGCATTATGAGTGAGAATTTTCTCCCTATAAATTGTGCCCAGAATTTCTCAGATTTAAAAAGCACTGATACTGATTTTTTTTTACATGCATGTATGTGCTTCTTACCAGTGAGTTAAGGATTAATATTTGGAATTTATGTTTCCCTTTCCAAATGATTTATGACTAAGTTCGTCATTATAAAGTAGGTAAGCTGTGGAGTCTCTGTATTTTACCTTAAGTGGCTCATGGTTTAAGACAAATTGAGAACCAGTTTCTCATCCAGAATTGGAAAGCTGAGCAGTCTTGAGGAAGAGTTGAATGTTGGAATTACCTTGGGGATGCTTTCATAAAACCAGCGTACCTAGGTATGCCCCCCACCCCCACATACGTATCTTCTGCTGTGGTAAGTCAGGTGGGCCCCAGTAGATGTACACGTAATTTTCTGATCATGCAAGTTTTCTTACTTCAAATTATTTTTAACATAGTGACTTAGGGATCTGGTTTTACAATATTAAGTAATGATCTGAAACTGGTGTGTGTGAAAAAAGCCCAACCAGTCACTTTGCTTTATTAGTAGCTTAGTGCTTTGCTTATCATTATAGATTTACTTTTTATAAGCAGAACATAAGCTCCATGTGGGCAGGGGATTTTGTTATGGTTGTTCATTGCTGTCTACCCAGTTCCTAGAAAAATGCCTGACAAAATAATACAAGTGTAATAAATATTTGTTGTTGTTGAGCAAGTATATGTATAAATAATACTAGGTGATAAGGATATGCTAGACTATAACAATTGTGCTAGTAGAAGTAAAAAACAAAAATACCATTGCCTTTGAGCAAAAGTTAGTTGAGTAAAATTTTGAGTTTTATAGCTCTATACATTTATAGCCATAAAAACAGGATCTTTGAAAAGAATCATGTGATTTGTGTGTGGCACATACACATTGTGTAAGTCATCTTGAGGCAACTGGGACATAAAATCCATCCAAGACAAGGTGCCTTCAGGGTTGTATCACCTGAGGTGAGGGAGGAGTAGCTTCTGTTTTTTAATTAAAAATGTTTGTGCATTAATATTTGATATAATTAATAGAGTTAGATTTAGGTTTGCCATCTTATTTTATTTCATTTTGTCCCCTTTGTTTTTTGTTCTTCTGTTCCTTCTCTCCTACCTTTATAAGTTAAATATTTTTTTTAATTCCATTTTAATTTGTCTGTAGAGTTTTTAGCTATATTTATTTATGTTATTTTTTTGGTCATTGCTCTAGAGAACACACTATATAGCCTTAACTTTTCACAGGCCTCTTAGAGTTCATACTGTTCTGCTTCAGAAAAAAATGCAGAAACCTTGCCTCATGTAGGTCCATTTTAGTCCATATATATCCCATCTGCATACACTATGCCCTCTCAAGACATTGTAGTTTTTGCTTTAAAACAAACCTGTGTATTTTAGATAAAGGAAAAAGTTGTCATTTATATTTCTCGAGAAAGTTACCATTTCCAGTGTTATTCATTCCTTTTTGAAAGTCCAGACTTCCATCTCCTATCATTTCCAATAAGCCTGAGGAGCTTCCTTTAGCATTTCTTATAGTGCAGGTCTGCTGGTGATACATTCTCTTGGTTTCTCTTCGTTGTTTTTGTTTGCTTTGTTCAATCAGTAAATGTTTTTATTTCATCTTCATTCTTAAGATTATTTTTGCTGGAATTCTAGGTTAATTCAGTTTCTTACTCTTTCAGCACTTTAAAAATTATTCTGCTGTCTTCTGGTCGCCTTAGTTCCTGATAAGAAGTCATCAGTAATTTGAATTATTTCCTTTTACATAATGTGTTGTTGTTTTCCTCTTGCTGCTTTCAGGATTTTCTCTTTATCTTTGATTTTCAGCAACATTGTTTCACACATATATCAAACAGGCCAAAAATAAATAAATAACAACTTCATAGATGGGAAAAAAGGAAAAAAAAGAAACCTTTTATCTTTGGCCTTTTTAACCGTCTCATACAAACCAACTTCTTACAGTACAGCTAAGTACATACACAAAAAGGTTACTGGAATGCTCGGAATAAGATTTTTTGTTGTGGTGGTTTTTGTTTTTTTTACAAGGTTTTTTTTCTCCTTTGAGATTATAATGAACATGATCACACCACAAGTAAAGTCAGAAGTAGGACAGAGAATGCTCTGAAGGCTGGTTTGGTCATCTGAGATCATTAAAAATGGCTGACCCCCTAACAATATGTACAAAAATATAAAATGTAAATAAAAAATACAAATTTTCCTTTTTAAGTACTTTAAGAAAAAAGTCAGGGCCTTGGAAGTTTTGGTTCTTTTTTCTCCCCTGTTGCAAATTTGCATTGTGCTTAACTACTGACTACTATATATGACTATGTGTATAAGTGTGGTTTTCTTTATGTGTATCCTGCCGGGGATTCTCCAAGCTTTGTGAATCTGTAAATTTGTGCCTTTCACCAAATTTGGAGGAATTTTGGCTGTAATTTCCTGAAATATTTTTTCTATCCCATTTTTTCTCTCTTTCCTTCTTGGACTTTAATTACATATGCACTAGGCCTTTTGATAATTGTCCCACATGTCCCTGATACTGTTCATTAAATTTCTTTATCTGTTCTTTAGATTGGATAATTTCTAATGATCTTACATCAAGCTTACTGGCTTTCCTTTGTCTCCATTTTGAATTTTTTGCTTCATATATTTTTTAGTTCTAGGATTTCAGTTTGGTTCATTTTTTGTTTTGGGTTTTTGGGTTTTTTTTTCTTCCTGAAATTTTCTATATTTTTATTCCTTGCAAGCATGTTTTCCTTTGCACTTTTGAGTATGCTTTAAAAACCTCGTATACTAGTTTCAGCATTTGGGTTGGTGTCTCAGTGTTGGTTTCTTTTGATTGTCTTTTTTCTTAAGATTGGGCCACAGTTTTCTGATAAGTTGAGTTATTTTTTAATTGTATCCTGGACATTTTACTATTATGTTAAGGCTTTCGATTCTGGTGCATTCCTCTGAGGAATAGTGACCCTTCAGGCAATTAATTTGATTAGGCTTAAATTGCAAATTCTGTCTCTTACGCAGTTGTTCACATCTCAGTTCAGTCCTGTGATCCTGAGTAGGACACTATTTAGTACATGTATTGGTTCAGCGGTGGTCAGAGATTTGGGAGAGTATATCTAGCCCGTGGGGCTTCCTTTCTTTGGCTCTCTCCACTTTGGGAGCCGCTGAGCAATGATGTGCTTTAGATTGCAGTTATATTTTATAGATTGACAAATTAATCTGGTGTATATTATTTTTACTAACCTAGATAGCATGCTAACCATTGTAATGGAAATTTTTCTTGACTTAGTGATTTGTGTACATCCCCATCTGCATTAAATGATAGCAACTCTGTATCACTTTATAGTATCTAGATTATTTGTGTTTGTGGTCCAGTGAAAAGAATACTTAATTGGGTGTCCTTAAGCTAGGTCTCTAGTCCACCACTAGCTTGTTTTATAGCTTAGGACATTATTATAGCTTAGGACATTGAAATGATTTATCTGACCGTCAGTGTTCTTATCCTTAAAAAGAAGGAATTGGACCAGATAATCTGTAACATCCTTTCTCACATTCAAATTAGAAATTTTCTTAATTGTATTCGGTTATTTTGGTACTGAGCACAGTTTTTTCTCTATATTCTTTACTTCTTTTAATTTTTAAATTTTTTTATGTTTCATTTTACTTTTCTGATTTAGTTACCTTATACCATACCATAAACTATAAACTATTTAGATATGCAATTCCAGTAAAATACTTGAATGGCAGTTGTGTGCGAACATAACTATCAGTTCAGCATTTTTCAAAATTACTAAATTTTACTTAATAGATGGCTACTGAAAGACATTTTATTTAGCATCTAACATTGATGACTAGGTTTACTGTGACCAAATATTAGTTCTCATATGTGCACGTATCTGAGGCCCTGTGCCTTTAATAGATCATTATTAAGACTTGATTATTCTGGTTTAGCACCTTATATTTCCATGTGGTGTATATTTCTGAATGATCATTACTACAAGAACACTGGCTATTTCATTCTTAGTTTAAATCGAAACACTGTATGTTTTGTATTAGAATACTTTACGGTGTTTAATAAGCCTTTGTTATTATTGCTCTTTTCTGAGTCTTTTCTACTAATACATGTTTTTTATACATTGTTATATGGAACTATTTAAAGAGTTTTTGAACTTACATTTAATTATTGATTATATCTTTGCCTATTAAGAAAAATAAGGTAGTCAAATGTCCATTGTGTGGAAATAATATGTTGTTATTTTACACACATTTTATAAGTGTTAACAAAGGTTTCTTTGGCATATTTTATAGGTGTCATTTGCAGACA
This sequence comes from Leucopleurus acutus, assembly GCF_964270905.1. Lineage (NCBI taxonomy): Eukaryota > Metazoa > Chordata > Mammalia > Artiodactyla > Delphinidae > Leucopleurus > Leucopleurus acutus. The sequence goes on along the minus strand of NC_139149.1, from coordinate 65,743,306 downwards.
GTAAAACTAAACTGTCAAGGAATTCATACCGTTCGGTACTTGTTATTTGGACCAGCTTAAGGAGTCTTTGACATATCAGGTCAACTGGCAACAGAAAATGAAAAGTAGCGTGGCACAAATAAAGGTAAGTGTTTGAAACTTATAATAAAGAACATAAACTTGTAGTCAATTATCTACCCTTAAACCAAAATGCATTTATATAATTAGGGCATTAGAACCAGACAGTAGAATTGCATCATACGCACATTTAACTTAACACAATTTCAAATGTAGATACTTGGCCAGATGTGCAGGTGGGCAGTTGAGAGAACATACAGGGTGTGTGTGTGTGTTAATCAAGAAAGTGCATGTGAGTGAACACATGCAAAAGAAAAATAAACAGCGAGAAATTCCACCATTCTTCTCAAAGGCTCAGATCCTCTCTTGATATTCTGAGACCTCATCTCTAAGGTTCAGGAGGCTTTAGCTGAGGATCCCTTATTTTTCTATTGAGCCTTCCTGTAGCTTCCTTTGCCAGCTGGAAGCAAGCTCCCTAACTCTTCCAGCCCCTCCTCCCTCTGGCTCTTGAAGACTTGTTCCCTGAGCCTAATGGATGCTCAGAGCCGCTGAACATAGGCTGTCTGCTCCACTCACCTGCGTGAGCATGAAATGGAAGATGAGTATCTTCTTCCTTAGTTGGTCACAGTTCCTACATGTCTGTCTACAAGTGAACCTCTTGTTGCATATTGCATATGCATAAATGAGCTCCTTATTCTGTGTTGTACTTTAGACATTATACATTCATTTATTCAGCAGATATTCACTGAATTCTTACTATGTCCCAGTACTTTGGGTAAAATGGTGAATAAAACAAGAATCCTTGGTCTTGCGGAGTTTGCATTCTAGTGGGGGAGAAAGAAAAATCATAAACTTAATACGTAAGTGAATTATATAGCATATTAGGGTGTTAAATGCTAGACTTGCGCTATGGAGAAAAGAAGTAGGGTAAGGTTGATGAGTAGCATTGGAATGATGTAATTTTTCATAGGGAGGGCCCAGTGAAAATGGGCCTTTTTGAGCACACACTTGAAGGAGATGAGGGAGTGAGCCACATAGATGTCTGGGAGAAGAGTGTGCCAAGCAGAGGGAACAACAGAGGCAAAGGTGAAGAGTCTAGTGTGGCTGGAGCAGGTTCTGAGAAAAGTAGAATAGTAGAGGAGGTCAGAGCAGTCACAGGAACCAGTAACTCCATCTGCTTCAGAACTGTTCCTCTGCCTGTGAGCGGACTTGGCAGGCGAGCAAGCCACTCTACTTCCTTTTCTTTTCAGCTGCACAGATCTGCTAGCCAATCTGTGTAGTCCACAGATCTGTTGATACAAGCAGGCACATCACTTCCTGGGTCTTGGAGTCAGTAAAGGGAAAGGTGGATTTTTATTTGATTGTAAAGACCGGCACTTGTCCCTTGCCCTCCTCCACCACCTCTGCACCCCTAAACCTACTTTAAAGAGTGTGAGTAGATGGGAGCTCCTTAACAGCAGGCACCAGGTACCAGGCCTGGGATGTGGTTAAATGCTTAATAAACTGAATTGATATGCTTACAGGCCAAGGCAGGCTCTGCTGCCATCTCTTTGAACTTCTTTTGAGTGTGAGAAGACACTCTCCAGCCTCCCTCCTAGGTAGACATCCAGGCTGTGCTTGCATCACTCCTTTGGCAGGGGGTTCACTGTCCCTGAAGCTGTCCCCATCTGTCAGTAGATACTTTCATATAGTGTTCTGAAATTTGCCTCTTTGGGACTTGTACTGATTGGTCCAATGACAGTTAATTAAACAATTAATTGTGGGCCGAGTAGGTGGCAGACTCTGTGTTAGGAGCTGGGGACATAAGGAGAAAGGAGACCTTGTGGGGAACTGGCTCTTGACTGAGCCGTGTTAGGTAAGAGCACAGAGATTTAGACTCTGTACCATTTACACAAAAGGAGAAGTGTTTGGTCTTTCTCAGAATCCTTGTCCTGCTTCTCTTAGACTGTGCTTCTCCACGTTTCCCTCTTGTGGTCCTCTGGGGCATTCCCCCAGCTTAGGAAGGGATGTCCTCAATCAGCAAGCCCTTCACACTTAGTGGCTCAGCCCTCCAGCCAGTTCTCAGTTTAGTTTGTCTCCTTCTCTCCATCTTGTTGGCTATAAGCAGGTCCACTAGCTGGTTTGGGCCCAATCTTACCTCAGGTGAAGCTCAGATCCTCTCTTGATATTCTGAGACCTCATCTCTAAGGTTCAGGAGGCTTTAGCTGAGGATCCCTTATTTTTCTATTGAGCCTTCCCGTAGCTTCCTTCGCCAGCTGGAAGCAAGCTCCCTAACTCTTCCAGCCTCTCCTCCCTCTGGCTCTTGAAGACTTGTTCCCTGAGCCTAATGGATGCTCAGAGCCTCTGAACACAGGCTGTCTGCTCCACTCACCTCCCCATATTGCTCTCTACATCGTCAGAGACTACAGGTGACTGCACTGTGTACCATATTTGCTTTGCCGAATGAACGAACAATTTAGAGAATTTTTAAAGGTAATTTCAACAATATGTTACTTTCAACTACTGCTCTTAGAATCTAAACTCTATGATAAGGGAAATAGGGAAATTAGGTTATTATTATTTGGATCACACTTCGAAATTGTTTTGCACTTAGTAAAACCTACTGAAGCCCATTTTAGGTTCCCCTTTACTCACTGTCACCCTCAGTCTCTGTACCACAGTGCTTGTTCCTACTCAAGATCTCCTGTTAGCACTGACTAGTGTGCCAGTCATTTGTTAACTTGATCATATTTACAAAATCCTGATTCACGATCTCGGTATTTTTGGTTTCTCCCTCTTACCCACAACAGATATTGTGTAGACGTGTTAAAAATCATTAGCACAGAATGAGGCCTGCTCCCTAATGTAGTCAAAATAATTGTCATACCTTGTAAAAGAAAAAGTAGACAGTGCAACTTTATTGTTCTTTCTCCCCTCCCTTCCCTCCTTCCCCTTCTCCCCCTTCTCTGTCTCTCTCATATATACTCTGATGTGTTTAATTGTAGAAATCTTTATAACCATCTCTCTCCCATAAGATCTCAAGTTCCTTGAAGGTTTTTCCTATCTTTTGTATCCCCCAGAGTGTCTAGACAGGAAGGGCTGTGTCTTATAATAAATAAGTAAATATTGTGTTTAGCGTTACCATGAATTGAATGAATCTTGTGCTCTATATTTGGTTTAGAATCTAGATGTCAAGTGTTATGAAAACCTATATCATATATATTGAACAGTTCTATTTAATTTAATGCTGCCCAGTGAAATAATTTTTAAAAGTTATACACATTGGAAACAGGATTTTAAGATGTTTGCATTCAGTGTGAAATACAGCCAGACTGGCTTCTCTAAATTATAAATTTGATTACATGTTTATTCACCAACATGCATTAGTCTAATTAGTGTATGCTATTCAAAAAATTCAATACTTAAGAAGATTGTATTGGCAATTTACTTGTGACAATGTTATACTCACACTGCTGGTAATTAGATAGTCATAACATAAGAGGAAGTTGGAGCTTGTTTATGTTTCTTTGCAGTATAATTTTCAATTTTTAAATGTATTTTTTTGCCATTAAGGAGGGAAGCATGTAAGTATGTGGAACAAGTTAGTCATTATTTGAATTATTTTTTCTTAGATTTCAAGATAAAGATACTTTGAAAACATACTGTTTTTCCTTTCTTACAGTTCAGTTAATTAAAATTACTTTAATTCTTAAAAATAAGCTTGTCAATATGAATGTTTTTATACCAGTGGTTTAAAAAATTTACCTATTTATAGAGATAAATATTTTGGCTTCTTAACTATATTTGGACTTTTAAATTAGGATATGTTCTTAAACTGGATGGCTCATATCTCTGTCTCAGTGTGACATATCTTCAATCTCATGTTACATTGAAGTTACTTATTTGTATGTCTGTTGTTTTTCAAAGGATTTGGCTTAGGAGCTATATTTTACAAGTCATATTTTTTAAATCCTTACAGCCTACCATATTACCATACATGCCATGTCAGACATTCAAATATTGTTTGCTGAAAACAAAAATGAATTTTCATAAATACATTGGAGTCAGTTTCTTCTAGCTATTTATTTTATCCAGAGTTAGTAACCTGGACTAATGTTGTGGTTTCTGTAAGCTAATGGAGATAAGAAAGTAAGTTCAGTGTTATAAAAGACTTGGGCATAACTACAGAAGTGAGCTCTTGCTAGAAAATCTCTGGCCCTTGGTCATGTTTTTCACCAAAGGAAAGCTTTGGTCTTGGTTTTCACCAGGAAAGGCCTTTATAAAAATGATGTTCTAGAGGCTTCCCTGGTGGCGCAGTGGTTAAGAATCCACCTGCCAATGCAGGGGACACGGGTTCAAGCCCTGGTCCGCAAAGATCCCACGTGCCATGGAGCAACTAAGCCCGTGTGCCACAACTACTGAGCCTGCATTCTAGAGCCTGTGAGTCACAGCTACTGAAGCCCGCGCACCTAGAGCCTGTGCTCCGCAACAAGAGAAGCCACCACAGTGAGAAGCCTGCGCACCGCAACAGAGTAGCCCCCTCTCGCCGCAACTAGAGAAAAGCGCCATGCATAGCAACGAAGACCCAACGCAGCCAAAAATAAATAAAATAAATTAATAAAAAAAAATTATGTTCTGTAAATTTATATATTATTACATAGGAATAAAATATTAACTAAGTGGCATCAAAAATTAGAGAATTTTCTTCTACCTTGAGTTTTTTTGTTAAAAACAGTATTTGATCTATAGTGAAAACCACAAACATTTACCTTGGATGACCTGAAAATTTTGTTTTATCTTCTATACTATTTAGGTAATACAAATTATTCTTATGGTTAAAAAAATATTTTGAAATAATTTTTTAAAGCACTTCCAACTTTCCAAGATACATTTGTCATTGTCTGTATGTTTTTTAACAGAATTTTTAAATGCCCCCTTCCCCTCTTTTGTTCCTTTGAAAGCATTCTTCTAGTCATGACAGAAGGGAAAACTATAATTCATATCAGAGGACCTCCTCTCCAGAAGACAGGTAAACAGTTTTATGTGTTCCAAATACCATTTAAATTTTTTATAATGAGTTTAAGAAATTATCTAGCTCTTAGATTTATAATTTTAGGGTAAGCAACTTCTTTTTGATGGTTTTACAGGCAATATTATTGAGTGAGCTTGAGAACAGATCATCCTTGAATGGCTGTTCTAGGAATTTCTAGTAAATAATTCTAGATTTTATGAAATTTTTTAGGTGAAAGGGAATAATTTTAATATCTCAGATACTAAATAGAATGAAAGTTTATAAAATGGAAAGGTGAGTTGAAATCACATTATTTTGAAGTGCTTTTACTGTTAATACTATCCTTTATATTTACATAGCTCTTTATATAAGTTTTCAAAATGTTTTTATATATATCTTACCATAATTATGTTAAGATCAAAGATCCAGAAATATTACCATTAATGTTCATCATGCATTCATAGTAGGACTTTAGTTATTTCACTTAGTAAGCTATAACCATTAAAAATAACTTGTGAAAGGAAAAGCATCCTCTAACCTTTGTTTCATTTGTCTAATTTCTTATTCCCTATGTACTTTGTTCATATTCCACTCTGCTGTCTCTAAAAACCTTTGCTTTATGGGCATCACGTTAATCACTGTGGTATGCATCTATGATCACCTCCTCCCTATATATATATTTTTAAATCTCTCTACAGACATACACACATGTACGTGTGTGTGTATAAACTAATTGTAGATATGTATATAAAACATGGATTATGTTACTGTGTCTATTTATCGTGTGTGTATGTATTTAACTTCTCTTAAGGTTCTCTGATTTTATTACTTCTAAGATTCAAATAGCAGATTTATACTGTCTATCCCTGTTTGCTAATAATTTCAATCCATTCTCACAGATATCTAATAATATAATTTCAAGAATAGCAGCTGATAAAAATAGTGTTTTGGAGTAGAGTTAAACTGGTCTTTATGGAGGCCAACCAATGACACTAATGTCATTTGTTCAGTACTTTGGTAAAATGAGCCGACTCAGCAAAAGGAATCATTTGGAGGATAGCCTTTTTCATGTTAAACTATATATGATATGCAGATATATATCTTTTACTAAGGACAGTACGAATCAGGGTGTCAAGTTTGGTTAAGTGAATTCCAGGAGTTGTTTTGTTGCACACCAGCTGAAAGCTTTTATAATCATGACTAAATGAATAGGTGTCATCAAAATAAGCTGTTTGTTAAAATCCACTTGATAAGACTTTGTTCAGTCATAGAGTTATGTTGCCATTACCAATATATGACTTTCCTAAGTATAACATCATTATTTTCAACTTAAAACTTTGGTTTTCTTCTTTTATGTGTTAGATACACGGAACAAGAAAGATCCCCTCGGGATAGAGATTACTTTGATTACAGCAGGTCAGACTACGAGCATTCAAGAAGAGGACGTTCTTATGATGATAGCATGGAGTCACGGTTAGTATTGGATATTTTAACTATAGAAACATATATTTGTTTAAATTTTCTTTATGCTTAATAATAATCGCAGCTAGTATTAAATGGATGTTTTTAGGAGCTAAGCTTTCTAACAAGGACTTAATGTGAATTAACTCCTAATTGCAGTAAATATATGTCTCTTATAGATGAAGAAAATGAGACTTAGAGAAGTTAAGTCATTTGTTTGTGTTTTAGAAGTGTATCAGTGGCAAGTCCTGGTCTGTCTGACTAGAACCCAAGCTTTTATTCATTATACTGTACTACATGAGGAATTGGCTTATGTGAGTTTTTGAGATTGTTTACTGAATGAAAGCCATTTATATTATATGACATAGAGTGATCTTAATTTACTTTCCTACATAATGGCAGAGGGACATTGAGAATGAAGTTACCAGTCTGCAGTTTTTATCTAAGTGTAAATTATTCTTACTTGAGTCTTGAAGAACTTGATTTCCCACCTTATTAGTCATCCAGTTTCAAAAACTTGCCTACCATGTTTTATTGTTCACCTAGTTCTATATCCTTTTTGATGTCTCTCTCACATTATCCACTCCATGACTACTGAGACTATAACCCACTAGAATTTTGATCAGATTTCTCCGCAGTTTGGAGTAGAGAAATAATATCTCCAGTTTGGACATATTAAACACGTTATTTGATATCTGCAGCCAAAATTTCCTTCTCACTACTTACTTTCTAATATGTAACCAATCCTTAAATGTCAGATTAACCTCAAAAGCCAGGTTCTTCTGCTGTTACCCTAATGACACCTTAATAAGAGCAGCTACTACCACCATAATTGGTGAGCTAGGCATTCCTATACCTTCTCAAATACTGTCAAAACTCTTACACACTAGGTACTGTATCTCACAATTTAACATGTAAGGGATTGGGGTCTGAACTGATTAACTAACCTGAGGTTGCCATTACCCATCTAGTAGATGATGAAACTGAGATTTGAGCTCAATTCTGGCTCCAAAACCCATGTTTATTTCCATATGCCCTAACTGTATTACTTCACTCTAACTCTGTGTTTGGTCCAGTGTATGTATATAAAGTCTCACTTGTTCCACACAGTCACACTGTGAAGAAAGCAGGTTGTGTATTATGCAGAATATAAAGGCTGTAGTACAAAAACACTTGAAGAGAAATACTTCTGTTTAGACTCAGAAGAATATTACTTCTGCACTCTAAAGGAACAAACACTATAATCATGTAAGGACATGATTTTACCAGCCAGTGAGAGTCTTACCTGGCGTTTCTCAGAAGAATCATAACCAGTGTCAGTAAATCCCTTCTGTTGCTATTCTCTTGGAACATTTTACATCTACAGTAAGAAGCAACTCAATTACAAATCTCTGGCTAGATTTCAGAGGACCTGCCTTTGACTAATTGGGGTTTCTGTTTGGAACCACTTTTTTCCCCCACTGTTCATGTTGTCTTAGTAGGTACAGACTCTGTCTTCATGGGGCAGTCACTCAGGTCTCTTTATACTTCGGTTTTAAAGAGTTCCTCCACAGCTGCCTGGGTAGGTGACTGCTTCTGTCTCTCCATTTATTAAGACATATTATCTCAAATATACCCTCTAGATTTAGCTAAAATCTATTGAGTGGTTTCCTGGTAATACAGTGATAATATGAAACTTGTTTTTATTTATTGTATTCATATAACTCATGGTTGCACAAAGCATGAGCAGAATAATCTGACTTTCCAGGCAGTATAAGTAAAAAACAGCCAAGTGGACAAACTCTTCTCTGGGGAAAGATAGCAAAAAGCAAGGCAAAGCATTATTTCTTGCTCATTCTTGATAGTTTGGGAACATTAAATACCCTAATCATTTTAAAAGTGCTAACTTAAAAAGGGATAGTCACCTGCATTAATAGGGAAAAGTTATTGTGCTAGAAAATGGTTTATTTTTTCACATTGTCTCAACCAGAAGCTTCTGATGTTTTGAGATTTATAATAAATTACGAGTTCTATCAAGAAACAATTTCAAATGTTACAGTTTATTATAACATTCTTACTCCTAAATTGCCATTATTGGAGATGAACTCTGGTTTCTCCTTTATACAACTTATCATGTACATCACAGGCCAATTTGTCATCTTAAAATACTATTTTCACATCACTCTTCCACTCAGAAACTAATATTAAAGATTCCTCATCAGTTCCAGGATAAACAACCTAAAGTCTTTGCTTGTCTTTTAAGATTTCATAGACTGACTTGAACTTATCTTTCCAACTACTGTTATATATGATTCGTTATTGTTTCTACTTATTCTGGCCCAAATACCCTTGCTCAGCTTTTCAGTAGTTATTCTGTCTTCTACTAGTTGCAGAATGCCATCCTCCATTCCCCCTCCCACCTTCCTACCTTGCCCCCAATGTAAATCCTGTTAAGCCTTGATGACCTAGTTTGTTACATTTTCTCTGTGAGGCACTTCCTTCACCACTTTTCCTTGTCTGAATTTGTGGCCCCCAAATAGTCTCACTCATTTGGTATGCAGTTCATTTAAGAATGTAATTTGTATTGTCTTTTCTCCATTAAAAAAATATATTACAGAAGTAGAGACCGAGAAAAACGCAGAGAAAGAGATGTGGATCGGAAAAGGTCCCGGAAATCTCCATCTCCTGGGAGAAGAAGCCCAGAACCATTGGTAAACCAGAGTTCCTCTGCTCAGGATGAACCTACTGCAAAGAAGAAGAAAGAGGAGGTGGATCCTCTTCTTACTCGCACTGGTGGAGCATATATTCCTCCTGCAAAGCTCAGGATGATGCAAGAACAGATTACAGATAAAAACAGGCATGTCAATATCACTAAGTATACAAGGAAGTGATACCCTCATTTTAAAAAATCATCTGTGCTCTAATTAACCTTGGCTGCTGAGAATTTGCATGAGTCCACAATGATAGAGACTTCAAATTAGACTTCTTTTCTTCCTACCTTCAGAAGCTCCACTGGAGCTCTGCTTACTATTTTCCCTGACATTAGCTCATAAGCTCTTTACTTTTTGCATGAATGAATGGAAAAGTTTGAGGAAAGATCGCTTATCTTTTTTTTCTTTCCTGGTTTCAAGCTATTCCTTTTGTAGTTGCATGCATGCCTATTAGTAATGTCCATTCTTCGTCGATAATCAAGAGTAATATTGATATTTCAGAACTAAAATGGATCTTTCCAGTTGTACCAAACCAGGAGTTGGCAGACTTTTCCATAAAAGGCCAGATAATATCAATAAGTATTTTAGGCTTTGTGTATAAGGCCAGATAGTAAATATTTTAGGCTTTGTGCATTATTCTGTCTGTTATAGCTACTCCCCTTCACCATTGTAGTGAATACAGTCATAGATAAAATATGTAAACAATTGAGAATGGCTTTGTTCCAATAAAGCTTTATTTGCAAAAAACAGGCTGTAGGCTAAATTTGGCTCATGGGTGTAGTTTGCCAACCCCTGTACTAAACTCTGAAACAGTTGACAGTTTTCTCTTTTCCCTCCTTTTCTTAGACCATAACATCTTAGACTATAGTTTTTTGCTACACTAAGGCAAACAATCAAAATTCATATATGACCATTCACCCTTTAAGTACCTTTTCTTCCCTTTGCAAAATAATTGGGATGAAGAGGAACTATGTAGGAAAGTGCAGCTGAGTTTTTCAAGGTCTTTTTCTCTAGTGGAATGAGATAACCAGGAAAACTGTGGTCCAAGATTGAAGTGATCACGCAATTGCCAGGTAGTCAGGAAAAAGATTGGGATAGAAGATAGCTATGCTTTAAGAAAAACAGATTCCAGGTGAGTCAAGAAAATCTTCCCACATCTTTCTTGGGTATTTTCTTGGCAACTTGAAAGTACTTGAGAACCTTATATAAATGAAATCTAAATTTGTTGTAAGAATTAGCTTGAAGTAGAAATGTCATTTATATAAAGTATAAATATTTGAAATAAAGTTTAAAAAATTTATGAGCTAGAAGGGAGACATTTAAATGACATTAAATTTAAAACTAATAAGTAACTTTTTCTCTATGTGTCATATTCTGGCACTTGGTAGTGATGCCTGGAGTGGTATGTTGAGAAGGGATTAGGAAATGCTTTCTGTGGTTTGTGGGAGCTTCATGATCATGTCAGAATTCTGCTCTTACTGGAGGCAGTAGTGACGGCATTAGTGAGAAGTGCAAATCCAGTCCAAATCCAGTCCAAAGCAATCCTAATTGTAAAAGACCGGGTACATTGTTGTTAATCCCCAAGTCTGGCTTCCTTATAAAGGGGGCAGAGAAGAGTCCACAGTATATGCAATTTTAAACAGATTCTTGGAAGATAATTTTATATACAGTTGAACTCTGCTTATAGGCTATAAAAGGGACAGAAGTAGAAGTGTAGTCTTTGCTTTCAGTAGATACTAAATCAGGTTAAGTGTAGGTTTCCTAATTGAGAAATACAAGTGTACTTGATTATCATCTGTTGACCAAAGTTTAATAGGAGAGTTTGTGATTATGTATCAGCAATATCTTATTGATCAGGCTAATTGTTAAGCCACAGATCTTATTACTCTAGACAGCAGCATACTAAACGGTTGGGGTTAGGAGGCCAGAGGAGTCTTCCACCTTGGATGCAGGCAGTAAAGGAGTCTGTAATCTATAGAGAATTCAGCAACAGTAATGAAATTAACTGCAAGTCAGTCTGCTTTTTATCTTCAGTGTCTGCTGAGGACAATGTCAGTGATAAAATACTCTTCCTCACCACCTCTCCTTGGTATACCTGGTATACCACTCCAGAACAGGGATTCTTTCTTTTTTCTCTTTTTTTTTCTTTTTTTCCATTGAAGTATGGTTGATTAAATATAAATTGTGTTAGTTTAAGGTATACAGCAAAGTGATTCAGTTATATATTCTTTTTCAGATTCTTCTCCATTATATATTACAAATTAGTGAATATAGTTCCCTGTGCTATACAGTAAATCCTTGTTATCTATTTAATATACAGTAGTATGTATCTGTTAATCCCATAATCCTAATTTATCTGTTTCCCGCCTTCCCCTTGGTAAACATAAGTGTGTTTTCTATGTCTGTGATTCTGTTTCTGTTTTGTAGATACGTTTATTTGCATTATTTTTTAGATTCCACATATAAGTGATATCATAATATTATGATACTATGATAATAATATCTTATTTGTCCTTCTCAGTCTGACTTACTTCACTTAGTATAATAATCTCTAGGTCCATCCATGTTGCTGCAAATGGCAATGTTTCATTCTTTTTTATGGCTGAGTAATATTCCATGGTATAGATATACTACATCTTTTTTTATACATTCATCTGTGGATGGACACTTAGGTTGCTTCCATGTCTTGACTATTGTAAATAGTGCTGCTATGAACATTGGGGTGCATGTATCTTTTCGAATTAGAGTTTTCATCTTTTCTGTATATATGTCCAGGAGTGGGATTGCTGGATCATGTGGTAACTCCGTTTTTAGTTTTTTAAGGAACTTCCATACTGTTCTCCATAGTGGCTGTACCAGTTTACATTCCCATCAGCATGTAGGAGGGTTCAGAACAGGGATTCTTAACCTACAAACTTTCAAGAGGTCCATGGATAGAATTCAGACAGTCCATGAATGTGAATGGGAAGAAAGTTGCATCTTTTAAAATTGATCTAATTTAGCATTTCTTTCTATCAGGAATGTAGGCAACAGACCATGATATTAATAGACTATTTGTTGCAAATACCTCAGAATACTGTTTATGCTACTTGCAAATTAAAGAAGTTATCATGCCTACCACCACTTCTTGTTATTAATGTGTTAAGAAGCACATAGAATACTATATCAAACTTCTGTTCTTTTCATGCTTTGAAAACTCTTTCAATATGATTGGTATCCTTTGTAATCCTATGTATTTATATATATTATTCTAAGAAGTTCATTCCCTTCACCAGACTGCCAGAGAAGTATAAGGAAAAAGAAAAGTTAAGACTTTCTTCAGTTGAAATCATATTCCACAGAGAAATAATTATAAAAACCATAGAATTTTAGAGCTTTGAAAGACCTTAGATATTACCAAGTTCATTGTAAAGAAACCCAGTTAGACTAAATAATTTACCTAAGCTCTAAGTTAAAAAACAGTGTAGCCATCTAAGATTCAGCTGATAAACCTGTGGGTACTGCCTAAATATAGAGATGTTCTTTAAGATACTTTGAACAGTCTTGCAGCCCCATGATTTCGTATGACTCTCCCTTTTTCTGTAATTAATACTGTTTCTTTATGGTTTACAACACTTAATTTTGTTTTCTTGTCAAGCTTTTGAGAAGGGACATAATAATAATTTATTTTTCATGGCTTATATTTAGGTATTTCATATTGTAATTTAAAATAAGAAATAGTTGCTTTTATTTTAAAACATTTCCTTTGAAGACAAGTTTAAGTAAATTGTTATAATGTAAAATAAGCATGTACTGAATCTAACTAATAAATATTATAAACTACAGTATTCATGGACATAAGAACAAAATGTTATCCTTACATATCCTTGTATTACTTTATTATGTTATTAAAAGGAATTAGTCTGTACCTGAGTATCACATGTACAGAGAGCAAAATATTGTTTAGGATATAATCTGTGTATCTACATGGTCATATATTTTACTGCACTTTGGGGTCACTTTGTGAAAATGTTGAAAGTAAAGGAACACTAAGTATTTTTTATGTTATTATAATCTCTTGGTATTGTAATTGTTGAGTAAGTTTTCCTCTTTATTAAAATCAATTCTTTTTAGCTTAGCATACCAGAGGATGAGCTGGGAAGCCCTAAAGAAGTCCATCAATGGTCTGATCAACAAAGTCAACATTTCCAATATTGGTATTATTATTCAAGAACTTCTTCAAGAAAATATAGTTAGAGGAAGGTAAGCATCAGCTATTTTATTTGTAGTATTTCATAGCACTTTTTCAAAGGAACATAATATCTACATGAATAATAATCATTGATTTATTATGCTACTTCATTTCAAAGGAAGTTTCAAGGAATATTTAAAATGCAGTTGCTGTAAAAATGTAAGCTACTAACAGATAACATACTCCACTGTTAGAGATTATGTGGAATTTTTACTTTTTAAGAAGCTTTGATGTCACATAATGATTTTTACACGTATATTTGTTTACTGAATACTTCCAATAATTTTAAACTCATGAGTAATAATAAACATTTAATTTTTTTATATATACGTAAAGTGCTACCTCAGACCAGTTTAATTTCTGATGAAAGCAAAGTGGGAATGTGAACGAAATGAGAAAGATTAGTAATAAATTTTAGAAAAGCAGAAGGGAATAACAACCATTTTCTGTGTGGTTTTTAAGTAGTTGTGATATTTTAAAGGGTCAGGAAATAGACATATTCTATATTCTATTTATTATTTTAAAATCTGAGGGCTGTTTTCCCATGTCATTTCATAGGACCTTGATTCATCATCTCAAAACATTGGGGATATAAAGTAAGGTGTAGCAGGTTGTGGGAGTTAGTAAGGTGACCAGGAGGCAGCCACTGTCCTCCGAGGTAGGGAAGAGCTCTCACATTTTACTCAGAAAGAACAGACTCAGAGAAGGGTAGATTAAGATCTTACAGTTTATAAGCTGAATTCTCTTTTCTCATTTTCTATTGTGGTGATTCAGATGTCATACCTAAACCTGATAATTATAAAGACATTGTTTTTGTGCCTTTTGACAATCCAATAATTATTTGTCATTACATTTCTAAAAATAACTCTTCATTTAGCCCACTTTGTATCTCTCCTCTTATCAAATATATGTAGAAACATGCCCATTTCAAAATGAGTTAGAAGGTAAAAGCGTTTATTTTCCTGTCCTTGATTTAGCGTTATTTTTGCAGTGCTTTGATTATGTCTTTATCTCTCTTAGGAGAATTCCATATTTCCACTTTTATTTTCAAGAACAATAGACGTACACCTATCTTTAAAGATGGAAACCGCCCAGATTTGTCTTTAATCCCAGAATTAACTTATACGAATGATGGGCCCATAGTGGAAATTTTACTTTAAGTTCAGTACTTTTGAAGCAGGTTTTTCTCCCTTTATTTTTTTGATAAAGTTAAGCAAATTAATACAAGAAGTTAAAAACTCAAATTCATGATTAGGTGTAATGAACAGGAGCTGGAAAAGAGAAATTATACTTAGAAAAATTTTTGAAAACAATATTGTATTAAATCTGTCTATTTTATATATATACAAATTGAAAATTGTTTCCTCAAAACCAGTTATTTATTTATTAGTAAGATAAACTCTTCCCCTAGATAAGAGCGGTGAAAATTTAGTCCTGATTTAGCTTTTATGATGATTTACAGAGTAGTAGTATAGCTGGATTTTAACTGAGTTTTTTTTCCTTCTAATTAAACTGGTGATTATTATTGACTCCCTTTCTTTTCTCTTTTAATCAGAGGCCTGCTATCCAGATCTGTTTTGCAAGCACAGAGTGCTTCTCCAATCTTCACCCATGTTTATGCAGCATTAGTGGCAATTATCAACTCAAAATTTCCACAAATTGGAGAATTAATCCTCAAAAGGTTAATTCTTAATTTTCGAAAAGGCTATCGGAGAAATGATAAGGTATGTATAATGGACTTGTAAGTAGACTGCTACACATGGCAGACTAATAAACCAGAATCAACTGTAGTGAGCAATGTTGATTTCTATGTAGAAATTCTTTTTAAAATTGCATGTTTCATGAGAACTTTTTTCTAGTAAATATTCCTGGCCTCTGATAATGAGCAGCAAAAATGATGGCTGTTAACTGTTGAATTATAACTGTTGATCCAGAAATGGCACCTTTTCATATGTATTAGTTTTTATTTTATAACTTTCTTACAAGTTAAAATTACCTTGCGTGTTACATATTTTAAGGAGAGTATGTAAGTGAACTGTAGACTCTGTAGATAAATGAAAATTGGTTTTAGTTTATAGATTAACTTTGTCCCTACTTTCTCTTTTCAGCCACTTTGTCTGACAGCTTCAAAATTTGTGGCACATCTTATTAACCAAAATGTGGTAAGTAATTAATTTCAAAATTTGGTTCCATTCAGTGGCATTAGACCACAGGCTTGATGCCACTTCAGTGACATCTTTGTTTTGATTTATAGTCCTTTGGAAAAGTATGTTGAATATTTTAATTTTAGAACTATAATAAGTGCATTTTTTAATATAAAGAGGAACCCAGAACAAGTGTTTTATCAAATTTATCTTACTCTTAATACTGTACTTGGTTACTTTACTACATATTTTTCCTTCAAAGAGTGTAATGTGTTGGGTTTTTCTTTTTTTTTTTTTTTTACTTATTTACTTATTTATTTTTGGCTGCATTGGGTCTTTGTTGCTGCACACGGGCTTTCTCTAGTTGCAGCAAGTGCGGGCTACTCTTCGTTGCGGTGCGTGGGCTTCTCACTGCAGTGTCTTTTCTTGTTGCGGAGCACGGGCTGTAGGTGCACGGGCTTCAGTAGTTGTGGCTCGCGGGCTCTAGAGCGCAGGCGCAGTAGTTGTGGTGCACCGGCTTAGTTGCTCCGTGGCATGTGGGATCTTCCCAGACCAGGGATTGAACCTGTGTCCCCTGCATTGGCAGGCGGATTCTTGTCCACTGTGCCACCAGGGAAGCCCGTGTAATGTGTTTTTATTTAAAAAGTTGCTATTTCTTCTTTTCCCTGTACCTAAGTGTTCATGAAAACCTAATAGCTGATATTCTTTAAAAAGAATGCTGTTTCCCACAACTGCATAGTATATGTGTATATTCATATATATAACTACATAGTATATGCATATATTCATATATTCTTAGAATCAGTTTATAAAATATTGTAGATTAAATAATTTTAATCTATTTTAAATGCAGAAATTTATCATTTTATTATTTAGTTTTTGTTTTTATTTTCTTCCACTGTTTGAGAGTTTTGATTTAGCTCCATTTTAAACGTGAAAATAGTAAAATTGCTCTTGTTCATACTCACAGTTTTCCTTCAGATATATACTGTTGTTTTTAAAATTATATCTATACATAAGGAAGAATTTTGAAGTCACACTTAATCTTATTTCTCTAACATTTAATAATATTTTAGTTTTTTCCTATATGAAATTCTTTCCACTATTCACTTTAAGAAACCTTTTAGATTTTAACCTAGTCATATTATTACAGTGATAATTTTCTACTTAAGACCATGGAAACTTAATTTCACATGTCTGTAAACCTAATTTCATAATCTGTAACAGCACAGATATTATGTTTCAGTTTTTGCATGTATATTACACTTATATTGGAGATATTTTTGGCATTGACATAAACCAGTTAAAATGATAAATATTTTAAATCTTCCAAACTGTGGTACTGGGCAATGTTTTCTTGTCCCTAACGTAAGACTTCAACCTCGCCTGCCTTTCCAAAATAAAAGCAGTATGTAATTTTGATGTTGTGCTAAATGTAAGAGGATATTTTCCTGTGTTGAGATTTGGATTTTGTTTCTCTCCATCTCAAATAAGAGTCTAGTTTTAAAAAGGCATATATATGGTCTTTTGAACATGCTTCCTAAGTCCATTTTCTTTTACAGCAAAGCTTGTCAGTAGACCTTTATTCCCTCTCTACCTGGCATTGTTTACAAAATTCTAAATTTTGACCATGGCCAGTGTAGAGTTTGATTTAATTAAAAATAGAAGTATTCAAAACTGTTGTTGTATGCTATAAATTACTGGAAAGATATTTTCTGAGAAAATCAGTATTCATGTAACTTAAGAACTATTTGCTAACAGTTGCTGAGAGAATGAATTGGGAAATGGATATAGAGTTGTGGTCATGGAGAAGGATATAAAAAGAATCATGCTACTGTTCTTCATATAGTAATTATGAAAATATCTCAGATTAAAAATTAGTAAATGACTTTTTAACTTATATTTTGAGGTTAATTATGGCATTTCCTATAGCTAATATATATTTCCTATATAGAGAGTATAAGAAGAATATTTCTTCTGGAGATAAATCATATAATTGTATTCAGTGTAGTAAATTAAGACTTTTGGAAAAATCCTCAGAAAATTCTTAACAGATGCATAATGGAAGTGAAAGAAAAATTGTATCCCATATTTGGAGTATTTTTATGTACATTATAAATCTTTGCTCATCATCATCTAGCAAAAGCTAGATTTACTAATTTTTAAAATGACCGTCAGTAGTAGATTAATATATGTAAAAGCATTTTCTCTATTCTATGTGTCTTCATTCTGTTCAAGGCTCATGAAGTTTTATGCTTAGAAATGCTCACTTTGCTCCTGGAAAGACCAACAGATGATAGTGTTGAAGTAGCTATTGGTTTTCTTAAGGAATGTGGTCTCAAATTAACACAAGTGTCACCAAGAGGAATCAATGGTAAGTATTTATCCTTGGTTTGATATTGAGCTTTTATTTGAGTATTGTAATATGTATTGCTTAGTTTATTTTCTTTCGGCTTAACTTTAGCTATATTTGAACGTCTTCGAAACATTCTCCATGAGTCTGAAATTGACAAAAGAGTTCAGTATATGATTGAAGTGATGTTTGCTGTAAGGAAGGATGGATTCAAGGACCACCCTGTTGTTCTAGAAGGACTTGACTTAGTGGAAGAAGATGATCAGTTCACCCATATGCTCCCTCTGGAAGATGACTATAATCCAGAAGATGTTCTTAGTAAGTCAGGGGTAGGCGTTGGGAAGTGGAGTACAAACAAATGTAAATACAGAAAATAAACACTAACTTAACTTTTAATTTTTTTTTGAGATGTTTTCAAGATGGATCCTAATTTTATGGAGAATGAAGAGAAGTACAAAGCTATTAAGAAGGGTATGTAGAATTTTACAAAATAATTTCCTTTGGATAAGTAGAAGCAATTTATGTAATTATATAGTACTGATAGAATGGTATAGATCACTGACTGCCACCTATTGAAATATTTGCTCTGTGAAGCCATTCTCTTCACTGTTTGCCCATGCATTATTTTTCTCTCTAGTGCTTATCCATGGTATTAGTTCATTCTAAATTATTTAATTTTCCCTCTCCTCTTTCTATTTAATTATTCAGCTCTTAAGCTTCATCCCTCTTAAGAAATATTCATGTATTACCAATGGCCTTTATTTAACTTAAATTGCCACCCAATTTAATATTCAATTCAGTGCTGTACTTTATTATAAAGTTCTATACTTCATTATTTGTTGAGGGCAGGTTGATATTTTTCTGATAAAATCAGTCACAGTGCTAGATATGGTATTGGTATTTAATATACTTAATAAATGGATAAATTGATTATTTTATCATTTGTACATCATTAGTATATTATAAGCACTAACTTTGTACAGATACTGGTTTGTATTTTGTTTTTGCCATTACTAGCTTAGTCACCTAGAACAAATTGCTTGTTTGATGTAATGTTACTTGTTTGTGTAAGGATAAATAAAACACAGTGTTTTATATTGCCACAGAGCATGTATTTAGACACTGGTACTGGGTGTTTTTTTTGTTTTTTTTTCATGTGTGTCATTATTTTTCTTCTAAAGCTAATATCCAGAGCTACTTATATCATTCTATTATATTCTGTTACATAATTATATATATTTTATATATTATAATTATGTAATAATTTCATCGGTTTTTTTACCTTGAGTTGTGATTTTACCTGACAAATACTTGCAGCTCTGAAAGCTCCTAGGAAGAGAGAGCAGAGACGTAGAACTCTTGTCATTGCTGCGTTCTATGCTTTAGTCATGCTTAGAAGTGAAATGTTGACGGGTAAAGGTGTAAGAAGCTTCCAGTTTTATACGTTATCCTAAAAATCTGGTACAGCAAATATGTTTCTCTCTTTAGTTGCTGTTTTCCTAGGGGGGGTTTCACTGCAACAGCCAGATTCCTTTTTCTCTAATAAATTTAGTTTTCAAACATGGAGAAACCCCTTAAACCCATTTTCTTCTTTTCTTATGAACTTCTCTTTCTACTGTCTCCCTAAAAGACGGCAAATGATTTTGTGGAATTCTTATTATACCTGGTATGGTTTTGTTTATTTATTTTTTTTTTTTGAACTTGGAAATTCCCCATCCATTTCTTTGGGCTCTTGGCAGTTGGCCAAGAAAGTTGTACTTTTCTTTATTACAACATTTCTTAAACTCTGTGGTCTCAAGATCCCTTTACACTCTTCAAAATTGTTGAGGACTCCAAAGAGCTTTTGTTTATGTGAGTTGTATCTATTGACATTTACTTATTAGAAATTAAAACTGATAACATAAAAAATATTAGATGATTTCGAAATAATAATAAACATAGTACATATTTGCATGTTACATGTTTTTATGAAAATAACTACAAAAAGAAATTTAAGAAAAAGAATAGCATGTTTTATATATTTTGTGCAGTTTAATGTTTGGCCTAATAGGAAACAGTTGGATTCTCATATTGTTTCTGATTTCAATCTGTTGCAGTAGGTTGTTTTGATTGAAATATATGATGGAAATTTAGCCTAACCACAGATACGTCGTTGGAAAAGGAGGAGTATTTTAATAACCTTTTCGGAATTATAATTGTGTATATTTCTGTTTAATACTATTCTAATCAATATTTAGTAGCTTCTTAATGATTTAATTGCATTGTGAAACCTGAAACAATATCCACAAATTTTCATACTTTGTTAACATTAAAATCCATTGGCCTGTCACTTTGAATGGATCTTTTACTCATGCGTGATTTCATAACATGTTGCATTGGTCATTTGGAAAATACTGATTCACTGAATTATTCACATCTTCCAAGTATTAACTTGTTAACATTTTCAAAATTAAATTGACACATTAATACAATGTCAAGAAATCACATTTATTCATATTACCACCTACTTATCAGAAAAGTCTAAGTATTGGGAAGCTGTCAAGCTCACAGGGATGGATACAAGTTTTCCAAAATTCTAATTTCCTCTTGAAAACTCTTAATTTGATCATGGTGGCAAATACCTGAAAATACCTGTGTTCATTTTCCTTGAAATGATAGTCTCACTTTGTTTATATTTGAGAAAATGTCTGGTAAATACCTAACAACTCTAGTTTGTCTGCCATTCTTTCAAGTAAAAATGAAAAATATGGCTAATTCATCTTGCAACTCAGTCACACAAGTGCTTTTCCTTGAGATAGCCACCACCATTGTACATTTGTCTTTAACAGAGGTGCTATATATAAACTCCATATTTTCTTACTCAGACTATTATAAATGCCAATACTCAAGGGCTAAGATTTAACAAAATTAATAATTTTATATTTTGTCTTCAAGGGCATTCTTAAATGAAACTCTGTGTGTGTGTGTGTGTGTGTGTGTGTGTGTGTGTGTGTGTGTGTTTCCCCCTGCTACAATAGTGTGGCAGTAAAGAATACAATGACTGCTAGTGCAGTTCAATACCTTGATTTTGCTCAAGATGCAGCAAGTTTTAACCCTTCTTGCTTTTGCATCATCATTTCAGATGTCAGCACAGTGAAAAGGCAGATAATATCTTGGTATTATTATGAAAATAGTTTGACCTCACAGACTACCTGACAAGTCTCAGTGATTCCCCCCAGGACTCACAGACCATGCTTGGAAACCACTGCTTTATTCAGTTAATAAAATCCAGTTGTCATGGCCTAAGTGATTTCAGTAAGTAGATCTTAAAGTGAAGAGATAAGGAGAGGATGATGTAAATGACTAGACAATCCATTTGACCTTAATTCTTTCAGAAAATGTTCTAGAGTTGGCATTAAAAAATGGCTGCTGCAGGAAGTGGGCACAGCTTTAGTAATTAGCACCTTAGAGTGACCCAGGTGTACTTGTGTTTTAGGTCTTACAGCATTTGGGAAAACAGCAGGAGTGCCTGTCTTCCTACTATTGAATACTAAACAGTTTCCTCTTTTAAAGGTCTGTCTAAGCCACTTTATGTCATAATAAACTAGACACTTAAGATCACTTCTTGAAGTCACAATTTGTTAGAAGTATTCTCAAGGAGACTTGTGTGCCAGCTAAGGCCTGAATGACAACTCTCCATTTTTGTAAAATGATTTGTTTCTCACAGTAGGAAGTTCTCTGCTAACATTAAGTATTACATGTGGCTCCTGATGTATATTACTTGGTTAAATATAAGGAAATTAGAATTTTCCTAAAACTTAGTTGACCCCCAAACTATAGTAAGTCCTGTCTGATTATAATAAAAATGCAAAAGTGAATTGTTGTCTAGGTTTGTAAAATCTTTTGTCAGACAGATAGAGCACATACCATTGGGCAAAATACGATTCTGGTTTTTGTCATTTATTACTATTAACATGATGACAGGCCTTATGTAGTCTCTTATTTACATCACTGTTTTCGCCCAGTTCTTAATGTGACATGTATTTTAAGAAATGATATTCCAATGAAGTGCTCATCTTACCAGTTTTTCTTAAAGGCCTTTAAACTTCCATTTCTATTGTACATATGCAAAGTCTATGGATTGTAATGTTCTATTTAATAAGTATATATTTTAATAAAAATCTCACCACTATTTATGTAAAGTGAATGCTAAATTACACAATTTTTTCTTCTCCCTTCTCTGTCTTTCAAAAAACATTCTTAGCCTAAATTCTTGTTTTCTATAGCTAGCCTTAGCTTCTTATGATAAATTATCTTCTTTCTGATGATGAACTAATATTTTGACTCCGATATGCTAACCTCTCTTCCTAACTTATTGTTCCAGTGCTCTTGCTCTTTTGGAAAACCTTCATCTGCTTTTTCTTTGTTCTTCTCATCCCTTGCTTGTTTCATGGCCACTTTCTATCTGGCAGAAGAATTACACATATGGCTTTCTCTAGTCAAATTAGTTACAATGCTCTGTGAACACTCAGGCAATAACATACGGCCTGTGTGATCATCTTCACTGGTTGATAAACTGTTACACCACTGTGGGTTGCAGTGAACTGAGAATTATCTTCTTGGAATGAGATGCATTTATATCCCTTGCTCATTCATATTTTCTAAACCTACTTTTTTCTTTTAGAAATTCTTGATGAAGGAGATAGTGACTCAAACACAGACCAAGATGCTGGGAGTAGTGAAGAGGAGGAGGAAGAAGAGGAGGAAGAGGGAGAAGAAGATGAAGAAGGTAAAAGTATAGCTTATTCAAATGAAACTGTAAAATACTCCCAAGGTAATCTGCTGTACTCCTCTAAAACAGTGGCTCTTAATCTGTGGAGGGTTGCAAGCGATGCTGCTGGCATCTAATGGGTGAAGGCTGGAGATGCTGTGAAACATCCTGTGAGTCATAAGACTGCCCCCCACAGCAAAGTATCAGTATTGGCAAGGTTGGAAGACCCTGCTCGGAAAGTATTAAACAAGGAAATTCATTTTTTAATATCAACATAATTTTAACTTGACATTTTATGACTTTGATTATAAACTCTGAAAAGGGTACATTCATGTTGAGGGCATGTGATTTATGTTACCCTGACATGAATGTAACAGATGAGAGTGACTAGATATTTGCTCTTTATGTTGGAAAAATAGAGTGGAGAGGCCCAAAGCTATATTTGAACAGAAGCAGGCATGATGTTCTTCCTCTTCAGCTTTGATTATATTATTTCACAGGAAAATAAGCTCAGAACTTTACTTTGGTTAAGTCTCAGTTAAAACATCAGAACATAACACTGGTCAATATTTACTTACGTTACATATTTGAAAATATTAAAAGTATATCTTTCCCTTTTAGGGCGTAGTGTTCTGTCTTAGAGTATAGTAGCTCTTCTACAACATAGTTTATAAAAATGAGTTTGATTTTTTCCAATGTCTTCCTCATTTAAAACATCTCCTAACCATGTACTACATTTATTTAACTGTAGCATTTCTTTGTTTTAATGTGAAAATACTATTCAAATAAAAACTATTAAATGTTTATAAGGAAAGTTTTCATGCATTAGGTAAGAGAAAATTTTAACAAATATTCATATTACTGTTGGACCCATTAAACCTGTCATGATGATCCAGTGTTCTCTGAAACTGAATTTCTACCCATAAGTTACAGTTCTTTCAAATTATCAAGGCAACGGTTTGTAAATATGGAAATAATGTTTTACCAAACAACAGCATGAGTGCAGCCTTTTATAATGTCTAAATGAGCAGGTGACACAGAAACAAAAATAATTTTCCTGGCTTGGTTCTGGACTTCTTTGAGGTGAATAAACTTATTAAAATACTCTAAGATATGGCAAAAGACTAGAGATAGTTACTTTGAATTCTGTAAATACTAACTTACACTGTAGAAGAGAGTGTTATTAAACTCATAGATTCTAAATAGATTATGAAAATATTATACAGGGATACATTTTCAGTTCATATTTATTTGTGTAGTTTTATAATTTTGTTATGTTTAATTTCAGGACAAACGGTGACTATTCATGACAAAACAGAAATTAATCTAGTCTCATTTCGTCGTACAATTTATCTTGCTATTCAGTCAAGGTAAGGTACTGTAGATCAGTTCATCCTTATTTTTGACAGGGGATGGGCAAGCAGATGGGATTTTTAGAATCTGTTAACAGAAAACTAGATACTATTGCAGGGAGTCTCAAACTACTTGCCTCTACCCCCATCCCAAGCCCCAGTTAATAGATTCCTGCTGTTGTTCTTCACTTCAAGAGCAAATTGTCTTTACTTATCTGTTGTGTAATTAAATGTTTTTCTTTTTAAAGCTATGTCATTTCTTATGTTTAAATATCACTAATAACCTGAAAACAATTCTACATTACAGAGTTAGCACAGTGTTTAATTGTGTAGTGGAAGTTTAATGTTTTATTTTTTTTTAATTTGGTTTCTAACTCTGGCTCTAAGCAGAGAAACACTGTTATGATGACGTTTGGACACTTGACTTGTTGTGCAAATGGAAATGAATATGAACGGAAGTAGGAATTAGGAAGGTTTTAAGGACCCTTTGAAGTAATGTTAAGCAAGAACTACTATGATGTCATGAAAACAACCTATTCCCTTTGAAGGCAGTGACTTTGGTTTTAAAGAGAAATAAATGAAAATATTAAATGCTTAGTACATCTGTTGTTTCGAATGGTAATCAGCCTATTGATTTAGTGGGCACCGTGTATATTTTACAGTGGAGAAGGAATATTTTCTCTGTTTTGTTTTGTTACTAGGTTTTGTATATTTCCATTTAGTATGATGTAATAGCAAAAATGATTCATAAGTAGGAGTCGTCTTGTTTTCAGTCTGTCTGAAAACTTTTTGGCTTAGATTCGTCTTCAAAAAGAGAAATGTTAAACAGCAAAACATTGCTAAGAAATTTTTTTGCTTTACCCTTACATGTTTCTTTGCCTTTCACACGAAAGGAAAACCTATTAAATGTTTTTTTATACAAACTTAAAAGTGAGAAATTTTTGTTTTAAGTAGCTATTCTTAGAGTTTGACCTTTTATTTGTTAGTCCTTTTTTTTTAGAAATTCAATAGTAATCAGTTGTAAAGAGCAGATTCACTGCTTTAATATTGCTATTAACACTAACTTTGAAGAGTCACAGTGGAGCTCTTTGAATTATTATTTAAAAGAAACTTTGTTTTTTAAGCGATCTAACCTTGATAACCTCTGAATCACACAAAAAGATTTGAAAAACTAAAACATCAGACAAGTGACAGCCACTATTATATAGTGGCACCAATTCTAGTAACAGTACAATAAGTACTGTCTTATGTGTTATTTGTTAAGAGTCTCAGCCCCTAAATGCCTAGTCAAAATAATTTTAGGAAGTAAACACAACTTTGATAAAAAGGTGTTTAAAGGACTTGGTTGGGAGACTCATGTAATGCGATTATAAAATGTAAAAAAGTTACGAAACAAATATTATTCTAGATGAATAAGTAATGTTGGTCATTAAAACAGCTAGAGTGGTTTACTTTATCTTTTTAAAGCAACAGTACTTAGTAGTAATGATGAGTTCAGTTAGATACACGGAAAGATTACTGGTGGAAATTTAAATTGGTGCATTCTTTATGGAAAGCCTTCTGGCAGCATGAATCAGTGGCTTAGTTTGATTGCCATTTGACCCTTCTTTTTCATTGTTTCTCAAAGAAATACATATTGACAGAGAATTATACATAGAATTGTTCAAAGCAAAAAGAGAGGGGGAGAGAGAGAGAGAATCTTATTGCCCAGTATGAATAATCAAAATGTTCAATTTATACCACCATTGAAAATTAGGTTAATGGAGCATTGGTACTGATGTGGGCAAGTGGTCTGATTTATTGTTAGGTGGGGATAAAAACTAATAATATAGACTATATAATACCATGCTGGTAGCATTATCTTAAGTATACAAATAGGAAGGCAGATTCTAGAAATAATACATTAACATAACACCAGTGGTTATCTTGAGAGGAGGTTGGATTATTTATATAAACTGTTCACTTTTGGAAATCTTCTGAACAAAACCAAGTTCTGGCAACTGAACTATTTGGGGATTTTATTTTTTTACTTTCTTTCCTTTTAGACTTGTTGACTGACCTCAACAGTACTCTGATCTTAATGTTCTGGCTCCTTAAGCAGTCTTCTTTTATTTATGGAAACATAAAACAACACAACTAGCTTTGCTATTAAAAATTAGACTTTCCTGGTTGTTCTTGCTTTTAAGTGATGTTGAAGCTGTAGCATCAGAGGGAGGTGGGACTTTAATGTCCTCAACAATTTGAAGTTTCTTAAATTGGAGACATCAACAAGCCATTTGTAAGCACGGCTTGAAAACTGGCATCATGTAAAGTCTTTTTTCTTACCCCTTCCCTCAGTCACTATTAATTTGTGTTAAACCTGGAATTCATTTGGTTTAAAATATCAAGCAAATTTAATTCATTTAATATTTACATTTAGTGCAGCTTCAAAACAGTCATGGTAAGTAGTCACCAAATACTTCTAAAGTAAAACAGGAACAAGGGAAATAGACTGTCATACCTTCTCCCTTATTCTTCACTTACTAGATAAAAGGAAAGTTGTAAAAATTTCCATGACCTACTTGACTTGTTTTTCAGAAATTACAGGATTTTCTTCCTGAGTACTAATTCTTTTTTTTTTTTGAATAAAAACTAGAAAATATCACATCTTTTAAAATACTTTCTGGTATTGCTATATTATTGAAATTTATCAACTCCAGTCAACTATTTTAATCTTAGAGCTAGATATTGTTTAATATTATCTGTTGTGAAAGCTCTTTCTTGATAGCTTTCTTTTTTTCTTTTTAGTTTTTTTGAAATTCCATTCTACCATCTTGAATTATTACCCCTTTTGTGTTTATGAAACCCAATCAGTAACAGAAGCTGAGGAATAGAGATGAAGTATAAAACTAAATTCATAATTATATTTCAGTGGGTGATTATTTTACACTGCTGTTATCAAAAGATATTAGCATTATTCCTGAATCAAGTTCACACTGAGTTTGATAATTCTCTTAAGTGAAGCATATTGAAGATATTTTTCATGTAATTTATATAAGTGTTGTATAAAAACATTTTTTTCTTTGTAAGTGATTTTGGTTATGTACTGTTTTTATACTTAGTTTTTATATAATGTACAATAGAAGCCCTGTGTTTGGGTATGAATCAAGATAACTTGTAAAGGTGGTGATTAAGCACTGGATGTCATGCTGGGCTCCTGGAACATCTTTTACCTCTTCCTGACTTGGATCAGGAGAAGTGGAAATATTTAGCAGTGTAATAAAAATTTGCTTGCTTTCTGTGTCTATGGATTTGCACATTCTGGACATTGTATATAAATGGAATTATACTGTATGTGGTCTTTATGTCTGACTTCTTTCACTTAGCTAAGTCAAAGTCCATCCATTTTATACTGTAGTATGTATCAGTACTTCATTCCTTGCAGAGTTAAGAACTATGTCTTTTTTATATATACAATACAGTAATATGAAATTATAGTAAAAAAATATTTAAAACAATTATTAAAGTAAGATTTTTATATATGAAAGAGTGCTACAGTTTAAATATGCTGCAGGTTTTTAACCTAATTATTGTGACCATTTTATCTTTACAGTTTAGATTTTGAAGAGTGTGCTCACAAATTGCTGAAAATGGAGTTTCCTGAGGGTCAAACAGTAAGTTAATACTTTTTTTTCTTTAGGAAATATATACTGGTTATAAAAATGGTTAAGACAGTTAATAGGTTTCATGAATTGAAACAGTAGCTCAGTACTGAATACTCATTTTTTTAAATGTAGGTTTTCTAAAATTTTAAAGTAACTCAAAACTTAGGAGTTCCGAGGTGCTTCATATATGCTACTCATTCCAGTGACTTAAATTGGCTGTTTGATTTGGCTTTGGGAAAAGGAGGAAGTCTCTCTGAACCACCACACTTTACACAAATTTCTGAGTGGTTGCCTATAAATCAAATGGTGGCTTAAATACAATAGGAAGTTTGTTCTCTAATGAATTACCTGGTTCGTCTACTTTATGCACTAAAACGTTCTTTCGTCATAGAAGTTGTGAAGATCACCATACATGTTGTTACATTACTTTAATTGCATACAGAAGAATCTGTACCATTTTTTTCATGCATTAATTCATTTAACAAAATGTATTCAGCATATATTGTATGTCAGGCACTCTGCAAGGTGTCAGGGATTCAGCTGGCCATAAAGTACATTTTAGCCCCCTCTTAGCCCATTAGTCTTATAACTAGTTAGTAAACGTCAGTATTCAAAGTATCATAGAACCCTAATACCAAGGATAATAAAGACTAGATGGGTGTTTTTATCTAGTTGTATTCTTATGTATATTATTCCCTGTCCATCTGGATTTTAGATCCTTGGAACCTGAGCCAAGGCTTTCAAGGTTTTGTTTTTCACACCTTCCTTTACATGTAGTAGACAGGTGCAGAGTGAATGTATCAGCTCTACTAGGCTGTTTGGTTTCTAGTTCTTCTAAAAGATCTTCTTGACTATCTGAGCTAAGTTAACGTTAAGTGGAAGTCCTTTGTCTTAAGGCTTTAAATATGTTCTGTTACAGGGATGGGCACACTGTGGCCCAGGCTCACTGCCCATTTTTGTAAATAAAGTTTTATCAGAGTGCAGCTGTGCCCATTGGTTGATGTATTGTGTATGGCTGCTTTTGCCCTATAGCAGCAGAATTGACTAGTTGCAACAGAGACTATATAGCCACTAAAGCCTAAAATATTTACTGTCTGGCCTTTTTTTTTTTTTTTTTTTTTTTGGCGGTACGTGGTCCTCTCACTGTTGTGGCCTCTCCTGTTGCGGAGCACAGGCTCTGGACATGCAGGCTCAGCAGCCATGGCTCACGGGCCTAGCCGCTCCGCGGCATGTGGGATTTTCCCGGACCGGGGCATGAACCCGTGTCACCTGCATCGGCAGGTGGACTCTCAACCACTGCACCACCAGAGAAGCCCTACTCTCTGGCTTTTTACAGAAAAAGTTTCCCAGACTTTGTTCAAGAATATAGATTAGTTCTTGAAATGCCATGGTATGGAATTTTGAAAAGAGATTATTCTTTTCAAATTTAAAAAATTATATTTTCCCTCTTAAAGTTTATTTATTGGTATATTAATAATAGTGTACCTATTTGTATTATGGTTCACTTGATGTGTTGTCATTGGAAGGGAATAAATTAGTGAATTAACCTTTAAAATTATAATTGAAACTGAAGTTATAGTATGATCTTGTCACATTATTTGAGAAATACAATTAAGTCATTATAA
Organism: Leucopleurus acutus; assembly: GCF_964270905.1. NCBI lineage: Eukaryota > Metazoa > Chordata > Mammalia > Artiodactyla > Delphinidae > Leucopleurus > Leucopleurus acutus. Next base: position 65,714,009 of record NC_139149.1, on the reverse strand, counting down.
ATTTTATTAATATTAATCCAGAGGATAGTTGTTCTAGAACTTAACTTCACAACATATTTTGATAACATTTGGAAGAGTGTCTTAGTGCATCTATTTTCGTGCACTCAAAAGACTCTCCTAAAATCACTATGATATTTAATTAAAATGTTAAAATATTTAATTATTTTATGCCACAGGGAATAACTGTTGTAATTGCACTTAGTCTAAGGAAGAAAGTAATTTGTTTTTCAGGTAGTGCTGACTTTATTAGCAATACTGTCAGCATATTACCATGTTATATTGTTTAAAACCTGATTACCTGTTAGGTTATTGTAAAATACAGTGTTGGTAGAAGAAGTTGAAAATGTATTTTAGTATATCAAATTAACATTATATGGCAGAACTCAGAAAAGCCTCATTTAAGTTTTTAGTACTATATTAAATTTTGACAAGTACATCTCTTCAGAACTTAGACATTTATAAACATTTTAATTGACGCAACTCGTGACTAATTTTTTAAAAAATTATAATAATCTAGTTATATAATTACATCTAAAAATAATCTTATATTGTGAAGGGAGGCCTTTGAGTAGATAGTTTTATAAGTGAATTATCAGCTTCTAGAACAGCACTGTCCAATAGCACTTTCTGCAGTGATGAAAATATTCATATTCTGCACTGTTTAGTACAGTGGCCACTATACTCGTCGCATGTCGCTTTTGAGTACTTAAAGTGTGACTGAGAAACTAAAATTTGATGTAATGTTAAGCAATTTAAATTTAAATAGCTATGTGTTGCTACGGCCTACCATACTGGACAGCACAGTTTTAGAGTGTCTGTTCTGTGCTTCTTCAGGGTCCCCTTGCTTCCTCTTGCACATAGATATTTGCAGTAAATGCATATTGACCTCATTTTTTAAATAATTTACAATAATTGCTTAGGTTGTATCTTAGTAATTATTATATCAAGTGACAAAATGTTACAAAATGTTATCAAGTGACAAAAGTGTCAAAATTCTTAATTGAAGATATAAAGGTAAAATTAAAGTAAAAATGAACTGAAATGTATACATTATATTTTATAAGCTTGGTTTCTGTTTATGGAAAGCAAATACATTGCAGTTACTGTATTTAAAAAAACTAATTTTAAACTGTCTGATAAGAAATGTTTTGTTGAGAAATATATTTAGTTAATTCTACAGCAGTGCTCAGGGTTAGGGGTAGGGTTATGCCTTTTTTCATTTTGTCTCCATTGATTTGTCCACATTTCCTGAGTTTCTTCACTTATGAAATTTCTATAATCAACACATATTTCATTAAGGTTATTTCAGGAATTAGTAAATAATATTTATTTGTTATAAATCATTTGTGATGATGGTATTTCCTGATCCTGGATTTATTCTTGCATTTCTTAGTTCAACAGAATTTTCACAAAGGAGTTTTCAAGGCCCATAAATAACTGATTGGACAGTGTGTTATTATAGCAGTTATGAAATGATTCCATCTATTTATAGAGATTCATCTATTGACAGATCTATATGTATAACATTTATTTTGAGGCTAAAAAACTTAGCCACAAAGGTCTTTTTTTGTTGTTGCTCTTTTAAATATATTTTCTTCTTTATCAGCCAGAGGGTCATTTACATTAACATTGAAGCTGTGCCCATGTATGCTTCTGTAAAGACTCACCATGTTCTGCCTTCTCCATACTAACAAAATATATTCCTTCATAATTGGGTTTAAATCTTTGGAAGATGTATAACTGAATTGTTATATGTCATATTGGTGATCTATATTTAAAAGACTTCTGTGTAGAATCTTTTTAGAATACAGTATATTCAGTCTCTTTTTGATGTATCTGTTTCCTATACTAGGTTTTCATGAAGTGGTTCATACTTATATGAATTTAGAATTTTATAATCAATCTAATTAGCATAAATGACTATGGAATTTCTGTCAGGCAAACAGAAGACTTTAAAAAAACTATAGGCTTGAATAGATTGAATTTTTTGTTTTGTCTGCACAACTAAAGTTCACAGAGTTTTGTGTTTTTAAAACCTTATTTAAAAATTCAGGCTGTCTCTATCATATTGATAAATTATCATATACCATGGATTCACTGTGTTTTGAATCATTAATGTAATTGTTCTCCAAATAGAAAGAACTGTGCAACATGATACTTGACTGCTGTGCCCAACAAAGGACATATGAGAAATTTTTTGGCTTATTAGCTGGGGTGAGTTCCAACCTCATTTTTCCTGTTGGATTTTGATGAAATCACAAGGGTAATTCTTAACATGAGTATTGCGAATTAATGTGTCTGCTTTGTTGCCTGGTCTAGTAACATATCTTTGCTGAAAGCAAATTGTTCTTCCCTTCCACAGGTTTCCCACTCTGCAGCTTCCTCCTTTCCCACTTCATTTTTGTAGTGCCTTAATATTACGTATTACTCTTCCAGAACTTTGAGAAATTCCACATGCTTTGTAAAATTTCCCAAAGAGGACAGTTAAATGCTGTCTTTTCAAAATTTCACAGCAGTTTCTGAAGTCAAGTACATGCTCAGGCAGCACAAATAAAGCATGAGCTAAAATAATTTTTTGAGTCCAAACTCAACCCACAGAGAAGTATATTTATCTTATACAAATGTGTGTGTCTGTGGTCAGCTACATGTATAACTTTGTTTTAGCATATAAATCCCAGGTAGATAGGGGTGATATATATTAACTTCTTTTTTGAGCATCCCATTATACAGCACAAGAAGACTGAGTGATATGATATACAAATATTTATTAACTTTTGATTGAATAAAATTAGTATTTAATATGCTCATAATGGTATTGACATTTTTATTTTTAATTTATTAGCGATTTTGCATGCTAAAAAAAGAATACATGGAATCCTTTGAAAGTATATTCAAAGAACAATATGATACCATCCATCGCTTGGAAACAAACAAATTGAGAAATGTTGCTAAGATGTTTGCTCACCTCTTATACACCGATTCACTTCCATGGAGCGTAAGTAGATAGGTCAATATTTGTACTTCTTTCCTAATCCCCTGTTATTTTGAAATAGATATTAAGTATAGCACAGCCATACTTTTCCTATGTAGGAAATGTACTTTAAAATGAAATGTTGAGGGCTTCCCTGGTGGCGCAGTGGTTGGGAGTCCGCCTGCTGATGCAGGGGATACGGGTTCGTGCCGCGGTCCGGGAAGATCCCACATGCCGCGGAGCGGCTAGGCCCATGAGCCATGGCCGCTGAGCCTGCGCGTCCGGAGCCTGTGCTCCACATCGGGAGAGGCCACAACAGTGAGAGGCCCGCGTACCGCAAAAAAAAAAAAAAAGAAATGTGGAGCAAACTTTTACTATAATGGCAGTCTTTGAGGTTATGTTCATATAACGTGGGATCAAAAAACTAAGTAGGGACTCCCCTGGTGCTGCAGTGGTTAAGAATCCGCCTGCCAATGCAGGGGACACAGGTTCGATCCCTGGTCTAGGAAGGTCCCACATGCCGCTGAGCAATCAAGCCTGTGCTCCACAGCTACTGAGCCCGCACGCCTAGAGTCCATGCTCCGCAACAAGAGAAGCCACCTCAATGAGAAGCCCGCACACCGCAACGAAGAGTAGCCCCCGCTCGCCACAACTAGAGAAAGCCCGCACACAAGAACGAAGACCCAATGCAGCCAAAAATAAATCAATTGATTAATTAATTAATTATTTTAAAAAAAGAAAAGCTAAGTAAATAATGTGTGAGTGTAAGAAATACTATCCTGGATGATATTAACAGTCCAAACATTACAGTTCTTTCTGATAGTGATGGCTAGGAGTGTTTTCAGAGAAAATGTAGATTTTCATCTTCTCTGTATACACACGTGTGTGCACACTCATATTCACATACACCAATAGTCTGGTGGCATATGAGCCTCTGAGTTACTGCCTGTTTCCTGACGGAGTAACTGTCAATAGTTCCTCTGGTAAGGACATAAGAGAAATGACTGTTCTGGCAAGATATATTTTTCTTAGCAGGCATTGAAGTTGCGTAAGTGATAGGGAGGAAGTTCTGTAGTCATAGTTAGAACAAGGAAAGATACTCTCGATGGGGAAATGTACACTGGGTTGGAATTTGAACTGCATTCATTAAGCTGGCACTTAATTGTACAATTACTATTCATTCAACAGCCATTTGTTTAGTCACCAACTCTGTGCCCAGAAAGAGACACTGGGCATCCAAAATGAATTGTATATGGTCCCTGCTTTCAAGAAGCTTAGTACCATAAAACAGAAGAGGTAAGATGCCCAAGGTAATAATGCAAAATACAAAGTAGTAGGTTAGGCTGAAGGAACTGAAAAATCGGAAAGAAATTATATCCAAGATGGAAGAAAAAAGAGAATCATATTGTAGAATACCACAACCCAGTGGTAGAATGAAGCAGCATCATTGAGCTTATAAATGTTGGATAGAGTTTTGTAATACTTTAAGTACTAAGTGTGTCCAGCTACTTTAATAGGCATTTATAAGCTAACCCAGCAGGCTAATCATAACTTTTACTTTGTTTTTACTCCCTTCTCTGGGAAAATGAAATCAAAGTTTTAAACAATTGAAATAAGTGAGCTCCTGGAACACATCCATAAAAAACTGGAGGTTGCTTTTATTTTTATTTACCCTAAAATTTCTCTCTGTGAGCTTCAGTAAGCCCAATCTTAACTATTCAGAACAAGCCATGACTCTTCGTCTTTACTCGTCTTGTGTACTCTAGTCCTGGACAAAACTGTAGCTTGATGCTTTAAGTGGCATTTTTCCCCATACCCTCTTACACCCATGTTTTGATGAGTGAGTTTTAGGAGCTAATAATCTTAGCATTATATGCTCAAGACAATATTCCTTCCTGCTATAAAAAGCACATTACTCAGGGAAGAGAATGAACTCTATTTCTGTAGCATCTTAACATTTTGGAAATTTGTATAGAGAAGCAGTCTTAAACTTTCCCAAGTAATAATGCGTATCAGCATAAGGGAAGATATTTAGAGATAATTCTAACTGCAGATGAGAGCAAATCGTTAATTTCAAGGGACACTATAAGTTACAGATATTGGTCACTTTGTCTCATCTTTTGAACACCAAGATAAAATTATCGTTTTCTAATTTTAATTTTCAGGTTCTTGAATGCATAAAGCTGAGTGAAGAAACTACTACATCATCCAGTAGAATTTTTGTGAAAATATTTTTCCAAGAACTGTGTGAATACATGGGTCTTCCTAAACTTAATGGAAGATTAAAGGATGAGTAAGTTTATTATTAAGCACTCTTTATTCTTACTGCCCTCGGAGGTTTTCCCCTACTTTAGCAGCTGTAAGTTCACCCTTAGTTGTAAAAATACAAGTTAAGTCCTTAGGACATTCTTTGTCCGTTACACTGTTCTGACTCTGATGCTCTGTGTGGCACAGGACAACGTGAAACTTTTAACGATCGATTAGTTCAAGTAGAGAAAATGCAGAATTAACGCCTCTTTTAGTTTAGTTAGAACATACAAAATTTTTTTTGCATGCTCACTGGAGTTTCCCAGTAATGAGTATTTGTAGTTTTATTTTCATTTTTACCCTAATATTGAGCCAAAGAATGATAATTTTTTTATTATCAGTGGATGATTATGAACATATACCAGTGAATATCAGTCCTGTAACTGTTGAAATTATTACACT